>NC_135186.1:26216113-26954863 GCF_041146795.1 Maylandia zebra
ATTCACTCCAAAGGAATGTTTGTGCTATTTCCATATTTAGCGTAGCTGCAGTGAGAAAGGTGAAACTTGTACTTAACTCCTTGCCATCATTTAACAGCACCTGCCATTGAAATCCAACACGTTGCAGGATTGAGGCACTGTTATATTTTAGACTGCTTTTATCACTACCCTGGTGATCGGCCTGTTGAGCCCTTTTCAGACATGGGTGATGTAACCTCGCTGGCTTCATCGGTCTGTTTAAGTGATGGCGTTCTGTCGTTCAAACAGGGGTCACTTTTCTGTTGGCGTTTCTCACGGTACGATGGATTGGGAATATGGAAAAATGCAACACAGAGCATTGTTATAATCCTAATCTTATTGCAGATTACAAATGGATTTGGTGAGCTAAAATGTCACCTGTATTCATGTTTTATTCATATTCATGCTGTTGGGATGTTTTTGGGCTGCAGCAGCTCACAAACATGTCTATGTCCCTATGCGATTACATTTAGACTGGTGTTTGAAGTGTGATGGGTAAATGTTATTGGCTTGACTTTTACAGAAATGTCACCAGGAAGCCAACATGGTCCAACATGTCTGAAATGGGCTTTTACAGCTGTTCTTCCAGGTGAACTGGCTTACCAAGAGGAAGCTGCACTGTAACCTGTGATGCCGCCACCGTATGCATTCAGTTAAATCTTTACAATGGCATGACTGGAAGTTAGAAGGGGAAAAAGAACAACAATTTGAGGCTGCACTTATGTCTTTTTATATGGTAATGTATGCATGACGGTTTAAGGCTAAAGACTTTAATGGCTAGTTCTTACCTGTGCTGTTAAGTTTGCATTTCTCTCTCACTCTCACACACACAACACACACACACACACACACACACACACAAGCATTCAGTGGCCTTTTTACAACTGCTGCAAGAGGTTTGAGTTATTTATTTTTGTCATAAGCTACAGATACTTATTATTTTATATGCTTTGAAAAGCTATAACCAGCAAACACTCCGGTACATAGCAAAACTGCATTTAGTTAATCCAAACAATACAATCTTTCTTCAAGTGTCCTTATAATGTTGGTGGTTTATATCACTGCTTGTGTTCTGTTGTGTTTGCCTTTCTCTCTTTACTTTTGTTTGTTTGTGTTCTTGGGCATCAGGGGACAAGCGTTTCACCACTTACACCATAAGTTGCATCCGAGAGCAATGGGAGGCATGTTTGTGAGTTTGTATGCTTGTGCACTTACTCGTGTGCGTGCAATATTGTTTTGCCTACTGTGTATGTTTGTGAATTAACAGGGCCTGAATGATGTTGATGCTGATGATGGTCTCAGAGCATGAAATTTGACAATCTGTTCATTGATTCCTGCCCTTTGGTTGTATTTTCACAGTAATATCCTGTTCTTTGATTCTCTTTGGGTCTTTCTCGGTTCCCGGCACCCTTCTGTGTGCGAAAACACCGAGCTGTGGGTTAGGTGTATGTTCTGTAGGCTTTCGGTTACTAAATGCTTATGTGTTTAACGTCTCCGCCTCTCAGATGTTCTATCCTGTGTGAGAGAGATTCTCTGATTGCCAAATGCGGCACATTTTTTTGTCCTCCTTTCTTCACCTTTTCAGTGATCCTGACATTGCTACGGAGCACATGTATTGTATTGCCGGTCAAACTCTTTCCTCTTATGGACCAAGTCCTGCTCTACTACTCAACCACTGTGCATGCGAAGCTCTGTACAGAAAAGACTGTCTGCACACAGCTGGAGTCTGGAGTCTTAGTCTAGAGCAGGGAGGAGGTGAAGATGCCATTCATTTCGCACTCCCTTTAGCACTCCTTAGTGGGACTTGGGCTGTCTTTTAAAGCCTGTAGTCTGTGTATAGCAGTGTCAAAGGAGGGAAGGAAGAGCGGAGGACTTATGTACCAGCCTGTTATTAAACTGTCTCAGATGTAAAAGATACAAAAAAAAAACTGACTTAACCCTACACTGTACTAATGTATGTATCAGATTTTTAAGCTATTTTTATAGAGGGGAAACTGTTGAAATTCACTGTTCAGTACACACGTAAATATTTGATTTGCATCTATGTTATGAATTGTTTTTGTTTGTTTTTATATACTAAAGAACTGTTTGCTGAACTGTTAGTGTGGGTATACATAGTGATATGAGTGTAAATTTTACTTAGCCTAATGGTTTATATAACTTCATGGCCTTACTAGAGCAAAGTGAACTCGGTTGTATAACACTATGCTGCAGAAATGCATTGCAGCTTTCACAACATGCATATTTAACACTGTCATAATGTCATCCACACGTTAGGATTTTTTTCTTTTCTCCATTTTGTTTGTGTCATTCTGACAGGTAAGAGGCCTGTTTTTAAAGCTAGCAGTGCAGAGTGAAAGCATCTGTGGCCTTTTCTTGCTCATCAGATGTCTCACTGTGCAACAATCAGGCCCTGAATCATGAGCCACACCGCAGTTGAAGGCTCCTTCGCTTTGAGACATAATAGCTTGTATAATCCCAAGGAAATCAGCTGCTTTTTTTTTTTTTTTTTTTTTTTTTTTTTTTTTTTTGCATCATTGTGCAAAAAATGAATTATGGACCATAACACTGCTCACTTAAGGCTGTTTCTGCATTGATTCTGTTTGGTGAATTATAAATTGGACTTAAAAATCAGTGCATTTTGCCATTGTTGAAAATCAAGACTACAATGTAAAGCTGTATGAATAGCCTCTAGGTGGCAACCATCATTAATGCATTTGGACATGAAATCGCTTTTAAGAGGGGAAAAAGAAAGAAAGAAAACGGGGAAAAAACCTACAAAGAAAAGCCACACGATGTTTATTGTATTTTACTCATTTTGCATTGTCCTTATTTGTTTTTCTTTTGCTGCTTATTTATAGATGTTGCAATTTTTTTTTTCTTTTAAAATATGTTATCAGCTTTGATGGTATATATTTATGCAAATTCTTGTGAGTTCTGATCATTTTTCTTGCCACTTTTTTTAATTTTTTTTTTAAATTTCATGTTTTCAATAAAGCTCCTGTTAAAAAAACAAACAACTTTTTTTTGACATCCCGCCTGCAGGTTAAATAGTAGACCTGTCTCCATGGAAACCTTATGAAAAAGACATGCAAACTATACTGCCGTTTTAAAGTGCCCTATAAATTATGAGCGCTACAGATAATTATCCTTATCAGAGGTGAAACAGCAAAGGAAAATGTCCTTCATAGAGCAATGATAGTGCACTTTCATTATCTCACCTCCTGCTCATTACATCTTTCCACCTATTGCACTTAAGGATATATTTGTGGGCCTGTTTAAAATTAAACCTTTTTAATTCACACTATCCGTTGGGGACGGTGTCAGCAGATATGAGGAAATATTGACCAAATCGTACTCCTTGGCTAATTACCACAAGGGGGCAATGCTGAGCTTTTAGCCCGAGGGACAGGAATGGTCTGCTGGGATGTGGCTGCACACAGACCTGCATTAATAAATCACCAGTAAGAATAAGAAGGACAGACACAGGCTTCTCACACAATATGTACTACAAACCATTTAAGTCAGACTTTGATGGAATCAAACCGCAGATCGCACATTTGTTTATCCAAACAGCTCATGTTTTGCATGTCCACCACTACACGGTCAATTAATATTTACATCCATGGTTGGTAAAGAATGAGCATGACACGGGAAAGAGACACCTGCAGCTCACTGCTAATGTGTTGTGTTGTGTCAGACTAATGGGTTTTCTCTGGACAATCAGACAGCATGATGGATCAGTGGGAACCAGAGAGGTAGTGCTGGAGCTCTGCAGGGTCAGCACAAGGACAGGAGTTCACTCACATGCTCTCCATCATGCACATACGCACACTGATGGCTGTATCTCCAGCACAAATACATGACCTGAACTTTCTGAGGTTGTGCTTTAAAAGCAGACTTGCAGAAAGAGTCCAGCTGTAAGGTCCAGCTAAGACGAGGAATAAAAATCACTATCCCCCTCTTTTTTTTATTTCCTTCCCTTCACCCAATGAGGTTAAATCTGTCACTGAATCGTCAGTATTATGTGTAATTTCCATATAAATTAGCTTCATTAAAATGGGAGTACTTTCTTATTTAACGAAGCTCATTTGAAATTCTGTATTTAATAAGACATGTAATCCCAGACTTGCAGACTAATTGCCAACAATTAGCAGGACAGGAGCATGTGTGTGTGTGTGTGTGTGTGCACGTGTGTGTGTGGGGTAATCTCTTGCAAGCATTGTGTTCCTTCAGTGTTATTTTCATTGATTGTCTAAAATGAGCAAAATTGGGCAGCAGCTGCTCTACCAGTTCGGTTTTGCTCGGTGGAGATCTAAGAAACTCATGACCTCATTGTTACTTGTGGGTGAGGTGAGTAAACGAGCATATGTAGACCGATGAAGGACAGAATGTAGATGGGGTGGAAACATCTGGAGGGATCTGAGAGGTAGGAATGTAAAGCAAATGGGAGCAGAGACAGAACTGTAAGGGGGAAAGAGATCAGTGCTATGATTTTCAGTACAGTGGCCATTCGAGGGACCAAATACAAGTTTGAGAATTGTCCTAGATTTTCCAGATGAGCCGAGGAAAAGTGAAACAAACAGTTTATTTCTAATAAGCTTGAAAGTCAGTCACCTTTATTCCTCAGCACAGCCAGAACTGTCTTTGCCAAGCTTGCTTGTAATTTCTTTAAGTTGTCTTCAGGAACAGTTCTCCAGGCTTCTTGAAGGACATTAAATGTTGACTGCCTTTTGTTCCCTATTTGTCAGCACGATCTCAGACTGCATCAGTAATGTTGAGGTCTGAGCTCTGGGAAGGCCAATCCATGATTGATCATGTTCCATTGTGTTTTTCTATCTAGGTGTGCTTTTGCTGCATTGACAGTATGTTTGGGATCTATTGTCCTAACTATTGCCACTAATTTTCAGTCCAGTTCTTGTGTATTTTGGCATCAGCCTCCTTATTTCCCTTCCTTAAAAATGGCTTCTTGACAGCTGCCCTTCCACTGAGCCCATTTCTGATGGGGCACAGATGGATAAACTAAAAGGCCTGAAGCATCTCTCTGGTCCTGTGTGAGGTCTTTGCTGTGTTTTTCCCCAACCTATCATGGAAATTACTTTCAGATACTTTTCATCTGCTATAGATAGTTTTTTCTGTGCCTGCTATCTTTTCTTTTATCCTGAGTTTATTCAGTTTTTCCAATATTTTATGGACACACTGCACACCATGCTGAAATATGTCAAGCTTTCAGCCAATGCCTCTTTGGGAATCAAATGATTGCAGCAAGAATGCTATTTTATTTGTCTCAAACTGTGTTGTCTTTATTGTTTTTGTAGGTCTAACTAAAGAAATGGGAACAAAAAAAAATAGCCCATCCATACATCCATTTTCTACTGCTTATCCAGATTTAGAGAAGCACTTTCTTCACCCTGGCCACTTCTTCCAGCTCTTCCAGGTGGGCGCTGATTCGTTTACAATTCACCCAAGACATGTAATCTCTCCAGCAAGTCCTTGGTCTGTCTTGGGGCCTCCTAGGACATCCCCAAAATACCTCACCTGGGAGGAGTCCAGGAGACATCCTTGTCAGATGCCCGAAACACCTCAACTGGCTGTGTTCAAAAAAAGCAGCCTATGTCCAAAGGAAAACTTTGAAAGACCTTCAGAAAGTCCAGAAAAATATTCCTCAAGCCTGCAAAATTAGAATAAAGTGTAACTCTTTGAAGGCAAAAGATGAAGAAATGAACGGTGGCTCAAGATTTTGCACAGTACTGTTTATTTTCATGCAAAGACTCTTTGTCCAACATGAGCAGCTATTAAGTGTATGTTTGTGTATTTTATGTGTGACAGTGTCTGTTGTTGCTTTAATCAGGCGAGTCTGTTTAGAAGAAATAATGATTTAGTGAAAGCCTTCTTAATGTGAAATTGAAATGCAGAAAGCCAAACAAAACCACAAAAACATTAAAGAGCTATAAGTCTAAACATTACTGCTTGTGTAGAGAAGTTCATTAATGGCAAAAATGAGGGAAAGGGAGTGGAAGAAATTACTTGTACATGGAAATCAGTTATCAAGTGAAGATCTGAAGAAGCACCAGTGCAAAAAGTTTCAGTGGGCAGTGGATTGGTAGTATTTTTTTCTTTCTATTTTTTAATAAATTAAGTAAGTTTTATTGTTACTTTTTTGTTTGTTTTTTGTAAATCTAAGGATCTTTTTCTGTGAGAAAGTAGCTTCTGCTTTCAGTGACCTAACATTCTAAATATATATTGTAAGTTGCATGACTACAAGTTAAAAACAAGTGATAACCACAGAGATATTTCTCCTGCATCACGAGTTTCGGCCCCTTAGTAGCAGTGATCTTACAAGACCTTCCAACAATTCATAATAGTAAAATGAAAATAGGAGAAAATATAATAAAAGGACAGAAGTAGAAGAGTGGGAAGCTGCAATAATGTCCCCCAGGAGCCAGAGGCAGAGAGGGATAGATCCAGGAGATCAGGGCCATCAGAGCAAACCAAACATGACATATCAGCACAAACACCTCATATCAACTGTCAAGCACAGTGGTGGACGGGTAATAATTTGGGTTTGTTTTGCAGACACTGGATTGGATACTTGGCTTGGCTGAAATTGGGTCATGCAACAGGACAATGATCCCAAACAGCAGCAGCAAATCTCCATCAGAATGGCTGAGAAAGAAAGAAAAGTGCTGCAATGATCCAAAGTCCAGATCTCAACCTGAATGAAGTGCCACAGCAGAATCAACAAACAACTGCCAACCTCAATGAACTGAAACAACGTCATAACGAAAAATGGGCCAAAATTCCTCCACAATGATGTGACAGACTAATGAGGTCATACAGAAAATGATTGCTTCAAGTTCTTGCTGTTAAAGGTGGTTCTACAAGCTACTGAATCATGGGGTGTTAGTTTTTTAGACACTGCTTTTCCATTTTGTTTTTTCTTAAATAAATAATGAGACAGTGTAACACACACACTTTTCTCTGTATGTATTATTGTAGGGTCTACCTTACAATATCAAGTGCGTTGAGGTGACAATTTAAATTGAATTGAAGTACATTATTATTTCTTTGGAAAGGGGGGGTACTTTACTTCTTCTTCTTACTTCTTCTTCTTCTTCTTTTACAGATCTGTATCTCTGATCAGTTGCAAGCAGGTTCAGAGATAATTTGATCTGATAATATCAAAATACCAAATAGTCTAACTGGTAGTCTTGGTATTCTGTTGCACACTCGAACCATTCTCAAGCTGACTATTAGGTAAGATCCTGGGCATAACGTGGCCCAGACACATTCACATTTAGAACCAGAAGTTTGTATTTATATCAGATTCTCTCAATGGGTTTACTCACCAGAATAAAGCAATGTCTAACTCAACTTTGGTGAAGCTGGACATAAAATTTTGCACAGCTACTTAACCACACTTAAGCCTTCTCGACAGAGCTGGCCTTGTGGAAATAGAAGAAGTCCAATGAAAAGCAAGCTACTGTAGCTTATCAGCATTAAACAATAAAGTTCTCCACAAAAGGGCAACATTGTGCAAACAATGTTGTCAGGCTTTTAAATAAACACTATGAACTTATTTTCTCATTTTAAAACGGAACAAACAAGCTAGGTAGCTTTGACTGCACTTCAAAACCTTTTCAGTAATGATGAGAGAGCTATTAGAATTGACTGACTGAGCAGGTCACCGACTAAAACAGGGCTTCAGCAGCACTGTGAATTTTCTAAAAATTTGTCCAGATGAATGTTGCATGCATTTGTTAATGACCTAACAGATGTGCGCCAACAGTAAGTCCAAATATATCCAAAAATCTTTTTCTTCTCCTCAGGTTCCCCAAAGTTCAGACCCTGTCAACACTGCAGGGGAAAATTTGGAGAGTGCATGGTGAGTGCACTAAGGATTTTTGTGCATTAGACTTATTGCACACTTCCAAATCTACGCGCGTATTCTCTCAAACCTGACATTTTGATTTCTTGTAGGCTTACCTAATAATTTTGTAGCTAATAAACTATGCTAAACATGGCCAGTTTGTACTACTGTGCACAACGACAGGCAGTGGGAGTACCAGGGGCAATGTGAGTATGATTTATAAATGCACTCTACAGATTGTGTGCGCATGAAGCTTGGAATCAACAAACTGCACATCTGGAACATGAATCCCTATAAATCTGCATGTGTGTGCATGCCCAGGAGGCAAATGGGACGGCTGACAGCACTAGCAGGGACACGTATTCCTTCATTTCCTGACCCCTCTCTGTAATGCCCAATTTAGGTACAACTGTGGTAAAAAAAAACTAAAAAAACCTGGGATTTTGTTTTTCGAAACAGCAACTTCACTGTCCCTCGAGGCTTTCAAGCTAGTGATCCAACAATTCCCTCCTTTTTTGCTCTGTCTGTTCAGTTGTGTTGTATTGACTTTGCATTGTATGACGCTGAGCTATATTTCACAAACAGAAGTGGACACAGAGGGTAATAGCTACAGGGGATTTGGCCATATGGTGGTATGACAAACTAATTATTTAGCACAGCTCCACCTTTAGCTTCTCTGCTGCATTTGCTGACAGATCTTCTCATCTCCTCTTTTTCCATGTCCCAGATCTAAACCCCCAATGTGTTGAATACATTTCAATACATTACATATACTGCTGTCATTTGAGTGGCAATATAGAGGTGAGGTAAGTCCAACTGCAGCTTTCTGGCATGTCTGCAAACTCCTGCAGGCTCCAGCTGTGAACCATCTTCCTGTGAGATGACGGTGCTCATCACTGGACCACGTTGCTGAGCTACTTTCTTGAATAATCTTTAAATACATAAAGACAATGCCTAGATCAAGTTGATGGCTTCAAAAACCCTTTTTTTGTCTTAACAGCTTGAAACTAAGTCTGTTGATAGACATGAGAAGTCAATTAATCGACCAGCTGCTTTAGTGCCACATACAAATGTAACAGTATTTTCTGCATATGGATTGTCTCTTTTCCCTCTCTCTGGAGGGTGTGTGTGTGTGTGTGTGTGTGTGTGTGTGTGTGTGTGTGTGTGTGTGTGTGTGTGTGTGTGTGTGTGTGTGTGTGTGTGTGTGTGTGCTGGGAGCTGTTCCACTACCCTCCTGAAGCCTCGTCCCTACCTGTTTGGAATTTTAAACAGCTTCCCTGTTGCTCTCACCTTCCCACAACTCTCTCTGCAGTCTTTTAAATTCTCTCGGAGAAAATGTCTCCATAATAATCTGCATGCCAGTAAATAAAGCATTATCATCTTCAGCCCATGTTTTAACCATCTAATGGAGTGCTACTGTGCACTAAGTATGTTTTATTATCTTCGAAGATTCAAGGAGGTCAAGTCTCATAGTAAGAGTCAGTTCAACATTATGGTGCTGCTGCTGCTGCTGGTGTGTGTGTGTGTGTGTGTGTGTGTGTGTGTGTGTGTGTGTGTGTGTGTGTGTGTGTGTGTGTGTGTGTGTGTGTGTGTGTGTGTTTCCTATTTCATTTTCTACTCATTTCCACATTATTTTAGCCTCAGGCAACCTTGTGAAAATTTCCAAATGATAGTAAGTACCATAATAATGTGGCTTTAAATATTATGGAACTACAACCTGAAGTCAGCCGCCATAGAAAAAACAATTCTCCACTCTATCAGGAGCAGACTTAATGAATTGAAGTGTTTCACTTCAAAACACAGAAATGTCCATTTGCAAGCGTAGCCAATATTCTCAGAGGTATTCAGCAGTTCACTAAATATATTTAAGTGAAATTATTTGTAAGCAAAAGTCTGAAATAATGTCCAACAGTTGTTCTGTTAAAGCCCATTAAGTTTGACATTTTCAAACAGATGCTTATTCACAATACATTTGACAAGCGGAGGAGGATGGATGGATGGTTGGATGAATTATATCAGTGGATTTCTCTGCTTTAGCCCTTTTCTTAATATTTCTGCTCCCCATTATCTAGAGTGCACAGTAGTTTTTTTTTTGTATATTTCCTACCTTCAGGAAGCCAAAATTGGCCCATTGAATAAAATCTTGCTATTTGTAGTTTGAGAGACAGTAACAAGAACATTGTTATTCTTTTAACCAACTAAAAAAGTTTACAAAGTATCAATCCTTAAAAATACAATTCATTATGAAATTATTATCCACTGAGTGTGTGTATGTAAAGGTTCTAAAAGCTTCACAATGGATTTTAATACAAGAGAGCAGCTCTGTGGCAACACATTAAGAAGCTCACAGTGACAACGCTAAAATGCAGCTATGATAGCAGGTATCATGTTCGCCATTTTAGTTTAATGTGACAGCTAATTAGCACTAATTTCAAAATAAAGCTGAAGTTTTGTAGGAATGACACTGACCAAATAAAAACTGAAAACACCAGCAGCACCAGATGAAGCTTTGACCAAGCACCGATTACAGCTCATACTGACGTGGATTTAAGCCATATCTAATGACGAGCCATTAACTCTAGAGATATTAAACAAATTAGGTCAATATTTGTGAAATCTTGATTTCTCAGTCAAAAAAGTGTTTATAAAGACCGTGTTTTGGAAGATTAATAGTGAAAAAGGCTTCAGAGTAAAGTTGTAGTACACGTTTGGCTGGGGTGGGGACTTCTGTTGAGTTATTTCTCCTTCTGCAAGATGAAGTTTCAGACATGTGTCTGAATTGTATCCAGTTTAACAGTGGGCAATAATTTTATCAAACATTATGCACAACTGTGCAATGACCTCATGATCTCATTTCCTCTAAATTTTTTGCTTCTAAGATGAGGAGCATGTCTGCCATCACTCCCAGTCAGTTGCCATCCTTAAAGTGACTTTGGTGCATCAAAATGGCAACAAAGCAGCAATAAGACAGAGTCAGTGTGATATGAGTTTTTGATTGAACGATGTCAAGATGACAATTAAAATTGCAATCTGTTTGTGATAATGCAGGAATTAACTGTTATAAATCATTAAAAATCACCAATCTGTTGCCATCTGTTGCAAATCTGGTGCCATCTACATACACAGAAATTCACATTAGCATTCAGAATCCAGCCAAAACCTCATAGATTTGAAATGGAAATTCTAACAAGCAGTGATGTAGCTGCTGTCAGGTGGCGATTTCATTGCACCTTGGTTTCATACGGGAATAAAACCAGATAACAACCAATTGAGTCGAGTTCCCGACTGCAAAAAGATGCGTTGCACTCATCAATGCAGAATGACTCTGATTAATTACAACATGTTTGGCAATCTGTCTGCATTTATAAATTACTCAGCAATCTTTGCCAATCTGTCTGAGAGTGACTGCAGTCATTCCAAGTTGGGCAGTGCTTGCTTAGAAACAGGTTGCCTTTTGCAATTGCCTTGCAGTTGAAAGCGGTGGCTGCAACTACAGGGAGTGCAGAATTATTAGGCAAGTTGTATTTTTGAGGAATAATTTTATTATTGAACAACAACCATGTTCTCAATGAACCCAAAAAACTCATTAATATCAAAGCTGAATGTTTTTGGAAGTAGCTTTTAGTTTGTTTTTAGTTTTAGCTATTTTAGGGGGATATCTGTGTGTGCAGGTGACTATTACTGTGCATAATTATTAGGCAACTTAACAAAAAACAAATATATACCCATTTCAATTATTTATTTTTACCAGTGACACCAATATAACATCTCCACATTCACAAATATACATTTCTGACATTCAAAAACAAAACAAAAACAAATCAGCGACCAATATAGCCACCTTTCTTTGCAAGGACACTCAAAAGCCTGCCATCCATGGATTCTGTCAGTGTTTTGATCTGTTCACCATCAACATTGCGTGCAGCAGCAACCACAGCCTCCCAGACACTGTTCAGAGAGGTGTACTGTTTTCCCTCCTTGTAAATCTCACATTTGATGATGGACCACAGGTTCTCAATGGGGTTTAGATCAGGTGAACAAGGAGGCCATGTCATTAGTTTTTCTTCTTTTATACCCTTTCTTGCCAGCCACGCTGTGGAGTACTTGGACGCGTGTGATGGAGCATTGTCCTGCATGAAAATCATGTTTTTCTTGAAGGATGCAAACTTCTTCCTGTACCACTGCTTGAAGAAGGTGTCTTCCAGAAACTGGCAGTAGGACTGGGAGTTGAGCTTGACTCCATCCTCAACCCGAAAAGGCCCCACAAGCTCATCTTTGATGATACCAGCCCAAACCAGTACTCCACCTCCACCTTGCTGGCGTCTGCGTCGGACTGGAGCTCTCTGCCCTTTACCAATCCAGCCACGGGCCCATCCATCTGGCCCATCAAGACTCCCTCTCATTTCATCGGTCCATAAAACCTTAGAAAAACCAGTCTTGAGACATTTCTTGGCCCAGTCTTGACGTTTCAGCTTGTGTGTCTTGTTCAGTGGTGGTCGTCTTTCAGCCTTTCTTACCTTGGCCATGTCTCTGAGTATTGCACACCTTGTGCTTTTGGGCACTCCAGTGATGTTGCAGCTCTGAAATATGGCCAAACTGGAGGCAAGTGGCATCTTGGCAGCTGCACGCTTGACTTTTCTCAGTTCATGGGCAGTTATTTGGCGCCTTGGTTTTTCCACACGCTTCTTGCGACCCTGTTGACTATTTTGAATGAAACGCTTGATTGTTCGGTGATCACGCTTCAGAAGCTTTGCAATTTTGAGACTGCTGCATCCCTCTGCAAGATATCTCACTATTTTTGACTTTTCTTAGCCTGTCAAGTCCTTCTTTTGACCCATTTTGCCAAAGGAAAGGACGTTGCCTAATAATTATGCACACCTGATATAGGGTGTTGATGTCATTAGACCACACCCCTTCTCATTACAGAGATGCACATCACCTAATATGCTTAATTGGTAGTAGGCTTTCGAGCCTATACAGCTTGGAGCAAGACAACATGCATGAAGAGGATGAAGTGGACAAAATACTCATTTGCCTAATAATTCTGCACTCCCTGTATTTCCAATTGATTGACAGTGAAAAAAAATCCATGCAATCACTGGTCAATCTCTAGTATGACTGAAAAAAAACAATTAAAATTATTATTGCATGTGGTATGGAAGGTAATGATGATGATAGTGCTAATTTTTTTTTTTTGCTTTAACCTCTGTTTGTAGTTTTTAAATAGCTTATGTAGTTTTTTTTTCTATTCAACCTCTTAACTGCTTTAATTTTTACGCCAGCTGTTTTTGGTTCTGTACACTCTGCCACTGCACCAAGTCTAACTTTTACTAAATAAAAAAAAGAGGCTTAAGTTTCTGTGTGTGTGTGTGTGTGTGTGTGTGTGTGTGTGTGTGTGTGTGTGTGTGTGTGTGTGTGTGTGTGTCGCTCTAGGAGTGAATAGATGTGAAGCGCACACATTTATTTGACAGTTTTTATGTGATGGGCAGCTGATTTGTGGGTAGAATGGGTAGCTTTTCCTAATAAATGATGCTATGATAATAACACATCTCACCATTTTCTTATTTTCCTCCATGTATGCTCACCCTTCTTCACTCATCCCAGTCAAACCATTGTAGTTCCACCTTATTTTCACTCCCTCGACGATTCTTTGCGCTTCAACACTTCCTCTCCTCCATCCGCCACACTGTCTTTTTCTACTTTGTGTGTGTTTTACACCTTTAGGTTTTCTAGCTATCCTTCCCTCCAGGCAATATGGACCATTCATCATTATCTGTGAACTTGTCTCTCTGTCTCCTTAAACTTCCTTAAACTAAACTCTACTATCTCATCATCTTGGCTCACTTCTCTCTCACCTTCCTCTCTTCTACCCCTTCCATTCACACTGTCAGTGACACTTAGTGTTTGTGTGTGTGTGTGTGTGTGTGTGTGTGTGTGTGTGTGTGTGTGTGTGTGTGTGTGTGTGTGTGTGTGTGTGTGTGTGTGTGTGTGTGTGTGTGTGTATCTGTCTGTGGTCTTGTCTGCCTAGTATTATCATGATGACGGATTTTGGTGCTATCTGTGCCTGAATTGTCTATCTTGGCAGCAGTCGGGGTGCTGTGTTGACATGTCCCAGTTCATAGGCCACCCGGATCAGATGTCCGCACTGACCCTGCCAGCTCGCATATGGAGCCTGCATATGGGGCCTCATCTATAAGAAATAGGTGCCCTGAAGGAGCTGCAGTCCCTCCAGCGACGCAAACCCAGTTCATGGAGGCCAGCTCTTCCAAAGGGGCCGTAGGATGTAAAGTGACATTTCAGCATTTGTTTACAGGATACTACAACAATCTGTAACACATACAGAGTGCTGTGAAAAAGTATTTGCCTGCTTTCTGATTTCTTTTTCTCTTTTTTTGGCACATTTTTCACACATTTGGGATCAACAAACAAATTTTAATATTAGTCAAAGATACCCTGAGGACATACAAAATGCTGTTTTTAAATATTGATTTTGTTTATTAAGGGCAAAAGGCATTCAATTCTACCTGGTCTTATATGAAAAAATAATAGCCCGCTTTTGTTAAATCATGAATATTAGGTTTGATTACTGCCAGACTTGTTGAATCATGAAATCACTTACACAGAGCCTGTCTGACAAAGTGAAGCAGGCAAAAGATCCGAAGAAGCAACAGATCAAGCCAAAATCTAAAGAAACCCACAAACATAGCCACTTCTGAGGCTTCGGGTCTCCAGTGCCATAATCCACAAATTGAGAAAACTTGGAACAGTGGTGAACCTTTCTAGGAGAGGCCAGCCTACAAAGGTTACTTCAAGAGTGCATCGACGACTCATCCAGGAGGTCAGAACTGCATCTAAAGAACTGCAGGATTACCTCAGTTAAGTTCAGAGTTGATGCTTCAACAATAAGAAAGAGACTGGCAAAAAACATTGTGATGATCCCGAAGACATTTAGGAAAATATTTTGTGGTCTGGTTTGTGTTCTGTTACATTTGATGTAAAACTAGCACAGCATTTCAGAAAAAGAACATATTTTTCCCTCTTAATAAATGACATCATCATTTAAAACTGCCTTTTGTATTCACTTGGGTTATCTTTGTCTAAAATTTAAATTTGGTCTGATGACCTGAAACATTCAAGTGTGACAAATAAGCAACAAACAAAGAAATCAGAAATGGGGTAAATAAGTTTTCCTAACATAATGCATTATTTACAGCAAGCAGAGCAGAGTTAATACTTTTATTAGCATTAACCCTGTGAGCTAATATTAGAATATATCATTTGATCTAATGATTAATCTATTCACACAGAAATTTGAGTAAAAAAATCCAGGATCTGCAATATGTTACATGAACCGATGACATACACATTACCACGTGAGATACTATGATTACTCATACTCTCACATTACATATTACTCAGACCTGTACACGCTATTATACAAAAGATGCTATTATTTTGGAAATAATTGGGCTCAGGGGTTGTTTTGCTGGTTAGTTCTGGAAAATTAGGACTGAAAAATAACTGAAATAATCTTGATTGACAGAAACTCAATGGTTTATGATGAGAGATTTAGTTGCCGTGCTCAACCCATGTGTATGGTTGTTTTGTCCACAAATTATTAATTTTTTATAAATGTTTTCTTGGAAAAACTTTTTAGAACTGCCTCAGATCTCTCTGGGAAATGGTAAAAGAAAAAATCTTTAGTATATTATAACAATCAATCCACCGCTTCCCATGGCTGCTTATCCAGCGTAGAGTTTGGAGTCCATCCCAGCTGACCTTGGGCAAAAAGGTATAGGCTGATCACGTCATAGTCCACCACAGGGCAAACACACACAGACAGATAACCACACACTTTAATACACATGTAAAGCAATTACGAATCACCAAATAACCTAGCATAGATGTTTTTGGATTGTGGGAGGAGACCCACTCAGGCACAGGCAGAGCCTGCAAGCTCCACACAGAAAGTCTTAATAATTTATTTTGATATAATTCACTACTGACAAAATCCATTAAACAACCCTGACACTGATGCCCTGTCATCCTCATTGGATGTAATTTTTTGGCATTGAAACATGTAAACATCCACTTACATCTTCCTTCTTCTTCTTCTTCTTCTTCTTCTCCTTTTGAACTCCCTCTTATCTGTAAGTCCTGTGAAACAACATCAGAAAAGCGTACCTTTTCTGGCTTCAGCCGTGGACACGTGTTTTAATTTTTTTTCAGTCAGTCGGTCATTCTCAGGTCAAGTCCCAGAAAACTTAATTCCTCAGTATGCTGTTAATATCTGCATGTGAAGTTAAAATGAATGTATATCACAAACACAGGCATCAGAACAAAATGAGCTGGTGCTCACGTGTCGCAACTCACAGCAACTCCGCACTTTACTTGTTCTGTGAAAAAAGTAAAACTGGGAGGTAACTTTTAGAAATGTCAATGTTTTATAGATGTGCGAGCTAAAACTAACATCTTAGTGACACAGATATTTGGGAGTTTAAATAAATATCTTTTCTTTTAAATGCTGTGCAGGAAATCTACAAACTGCGTACTGGGTCACTCCCTAGGTTATCTTGAACTTGAATATATCTTTGGCACGTTTCTGCTGCAGCTTAGCTGTTTATTCTTTTTTTTCATCTGTCTACTCACATTTTCACCAATACTAATAAACACATCAATCTCACTAATATCTATTAAGCCCTAAAGTGAGCACACTTTGACAGTTTTACTTCCTTTCTCTGGGAATTATTTTCTGCTAGTTGTTACCAGCTGGTCCACAAAGAAAAGCACACACCTGGTTTAGATTTTAAAATTGGACAGATGTCTCTATGGAGAATGAACAATCTTATGTTAGCTTAGTTTCATATTAAAGTCACAAGCCATAATACTGTTAGGACACCTTGCATAAAAAAGTTGTATAAAGTTGTATATATAGCCAAAGTAAAGTTTGTACATTTTTTTTTTTTTATGTTTCTGCAAGAAGTTCTTTAAACGGAATTATATTCTAATGCTAAAATATAATCCATTTTCAAATATACTGCTTTATTTTTTATTATTATTGATAAAGTTGCAGTTATTTACTTGTTATCCTGAAGAAACAACACCAAAAAAAGTTTTAATGGTTGAACGTCAGACTGGAGAGCTGCCCAGGGTGTGCCCCGCCTCCCGCCCTCCGTAGATGGGATAGGCTCAGTATTTATACAACATTGTAGATGGCTTTAGTTTGCATGAGGGCATGAACGTCAAGCAGATTACTGAAACTTGCTCCTATTTTAAGTATACTATACCGCAATCCCTCCGATGACACCTGACATCAACTACCAACAACAAGTGCAGACTTGATGTTCATTGAGATCAGTTAGGAAGGATCCAGATGAAATCGGTGCAAGTGCAAAAACAATGGCGACAAGTCCATAAAATAGTAACTAAATGCATAAAGTTTTCACTAGTTATTGACAATATGTTTCTATGGAATTATTTATTTAGCAATATCGCTTTCTTTGTTTCTTCAAATCAATGAACACAACGTTTAAAAAAAAAAGAAAAGAAACAAACTAAATTTGAGTATCATATTCAAAACAGAAAAGCACAATTATAGGAAGTGGTGTGGTTAAATATGCAAAACAAATGTTAAACTGTTCCAAACTCTTTCAATGAGGACCACACAGAGGCGGCTTTTATTTATCCAAGTGAACTTTTTTTTGCACAAGGCAAGGACAGGACTTCTGCGTCCTTATTTGCTCTCAAGTTCGCTCTTTTCTATCTCCCCTTCAATCCAAACGCCCTCTTTTGGCTAAAAAAAAAAAAAGTCTGGATATTTGCAGCCTGTAGCTCCTCCCATCAACACAAACAAGTAAGCTGTTTGCTTTTCGTGCAGTGAGGTTAACTGATAACACACACTGTGGCATCTTCCCTCTCGTCGCTCACATCCGTCTGTACGCTGCTAGACAGACGGTGCCTGCTCCTCCACCTCAACCTCTACCTTCCACTCCTCCTCCTTCCCCCTTGTGGTGGTGGAGTCTGCCTGTAGTCCGTATCCGGGTTGGACGAGCCATCCGGAAGCGCGGGGCTCGTCTAGAAAGAACTCGTTTACCCACAAGTCCCAGCGACGCCTCAACTTACAGAACTGGCTTCTTGGGCTTCGGGAGTGTTTCCCATTTAAACAAACAGAGCCGAAGATGGCGGAGAGTTAATGGTGTAAAGAAGAAATTATCGATTCGGGAGAGAGTCACGTCCACGAGGTAAGTACGTGCAGCACGCGCGCTCCTATTCAGTCAGTTTGACCAGACTTTGCGTTTGGTTTGCATTTCAATAGAGGACGGAAATGTCTTGACTTGGGTTTCCAGCGGCAGTGCGCACACAATATTGGCATCGGCGCGGTGCGGAGGGCACAGAATACATATTTTATTTTATTATTTTTAAAAAAGTAAATGACAGAAAACATTTGCCCTCGGTTTGTAACGGTGATGCGGTGCGTGTTTCGGTGCCATGCTTATTTGCAGCACGGCTGAACGTTTGGCACATTTCATAAACTTAACTTGATCGCACAAGCTCGCCAGTTTACGCACGAGCCGCTGGATCGCAATAGTGCCTCCAGTAGATTTGCTGCAGAACATGAATAAGTTTTGGGACAGCACATGCTTTGGGCTCGCACGCTCGCGCTTGAACGCAAAATCACGGGGTGATTTATTTTTTTTGTTTGTTTTAAACCGGTTGATGCTCGCTGTCCGCGACAGTCGGTGGGAAACAGCTGAGCCCGGTGCTGTCGCAACGTGAGGGAATTTGGACCGGGATGTTTGATGAGCAGGAGCGTGAAAACACACTCGGCTGCGTACTGTATGTGAAAGCGGCTCCCGCTGTATTGCTACTGGTCGCTTTACAACAAACGTGCGCTGCAGGAAGGAGGCAGACGACGGTGACCGTCCGTCAGTCAACCAGCCGCTCAGCCAGCCTGCAAGACCGATTAAATTCAAATAAATAAAGTGCAGCCGGTCTACGGCGTGTGTCTCCAGTGTGCACGTCAGCAGTGCACGAAGGGGTCATGCATTGCCTTAAAATGTGTGAGGTGATACGGTGAATGCTCGTCGTGATGGTGTCTTTTTCCTGTTAGGTCCTTCATAACCCCTCCTGCCATCTGCTTCATCCTCAGTAATGTCTCTAACTGTATATCTGCAGGGGGCAGCAACGTGGCCCTGTGCGTACCCGCTGCTCTGCAATTATGAAGGTGCACGGTTTGATCCCTGAAACAGCCAGCCGGTGGTGTAAGTGTGTGTGTGCGTACGCCGGAAAGCGCTGTGTCCTTGAGCATGACACCAGAGCCCCAGCTCACACTGGATAATAGCAGCCTTACAGTTCAGTGTGTGTAAACAGAGGTTGAATCGGAGTGATGCTGCAGGTGAGGGATGTGAGGCTGAGTTGATTATATTGAAGTCGCTGTCTAAATTTAGATGCGTGTCCAAACGTGGCTGCAGCTAACAAAGATGGTTTTCATTAGTCTCTTTTATAAGATATAAAATATTTAAAGGTTAAAGACAGTGACAGCTCAACACTCACAGATGTCCTTCTCAAAAGATGTCAATTTGCAGCGAGTCACAGATGAAATGCTGCAACCAGAGAATTCCCCGTGCTTATTTAGTGATGCATGACATTATAATGTCTAATGTTATTGTTGATGGCCCCTTCCCCCCCCCAAAGGTTTACATGAAAATAAAAATGGGTTCAAGTTTCAGCTACTATAACAATCTGAACTATTTTAATTGGCAGAAATATTCAGTTATACAACAAACTAACAGTCAACTAAATATTAGCCAATGGGAAGAGTTTGTTGATCAGATGTTGGTTTGTTTGTTGGTCGATTAAGGGGAAGAAAACTGAGTTGCAAACAGACGTTATAGTTAGATAGTAATTACACACATCAGGCAGGAAGTCCAAAGTGTGGGATCATTTCGAGAGGAAGGGCATGACTCCGAGAGAATAGCATGCAAACTCTGTAGGGAAACATTTGCCTATCATTCTTTGACTTCAAACATTGCTTTTCATTTGCAACTTGTAAGTAGCTCAGTGGTAGACACTTTGCACCATAACTTACTTTAATGTTCAGCTGAGGGTGTCCTTGTTAGTTAAAAAAATATGAAAAAAATATGATGGACATCATATTTGATCCATTAGGATTGCCAGTTCTAAATTGTGAGCAGCTGCTGGTTTCTTGTTTGGCAATGGTAGTAAACTTGGGTTTTGGGGCAGTTAAATTTGTGACATTGGGCTTTGGCAAACAGAGGTGGACTTTATTTTTACAGAAAAAAAATTATTTAGTAAATAACGGATGACAGGACAACTAAAATAAACACTTTCAGGCCAGTTAGCTTCTTCTGTTTATCTTACTGATGTTTCATATTCAGTCCTGTTAAGCCACTTACTGAAAGCTCTATTCTCCTAATTTAATTGATGTATAGTTAGTCAAATGCTCTCCGAACTGTCTGGCTGCTGCTCGTGACGGGGTTTTAATCAGGAATTTATTATTAACAGTAATTGTTTCAGCTCTGTGCCCCAAATGCGTCTGTTGCCCAAGTGAGGGGGGGGGGGTTGGGTGTCGCAGCAAGGAGCCGTTGTCTCGTTGCACGGCACCCATCTTCTGACAGATTTACAGTCAACTCTGTGGACCAAGTCTCTGCACACGTGCTGTCGCACACACGCCTACAACCTGCTCACAAGGAACCGAAGGCAATGGGAACAGGGAGGTGCTGTGAGCGAGCCGCCAGGACTCATGAGGGGTTTCGCCAAGCGCATGGCGGGATGAATGCATTGACAAGGAGGAGGAGGGTGACAGTGATGCATTATGTTTGCTGAATGGGGAAAAAGGGGACAGAGGTTAGCAGGGGATGCTGGTGACTGGGTCAGGCACTGGGGGCAGGGCTCGTGAGGCTGAAGCAGAGAAGCAGGACATCACAGCCTGGGAGCTTGGGAATCTGTGAGTGTGTGTGTAGAGGAGGAAGGAGGGGGTGTGTACCGAAAGGGGAGGGGCTCAGGTGGAGCCTCTTGCTGGAATTCCACCTGGTATTTCTCATCTTTTGTCTGCGTCCTGGTCTTTGGTCAATCTCGTTTTTACCCACCTCGACTTTGCTCGCTTGTTTCTGGGTGTGTGTGTGTGTGTGTGTGTGTGTGTGTGTGTGTGTGTGTGTGTGTGTGTGTGTGTGTGTGTGTGTGTGTTTTCCACCTCTATTGTGGACTCAGGAAGTTTTCTGCCTCAGATTGTTCACATTCTTTGCCATTTTCTTTCTTCTCTCTGTGGCATGTCTCTCGCTGTCCCCTTGCCTCCCCCAGCTCCAGAGTAGTGAGCTAACTGTTGTCCTGTTGTTGCTGGGGCCCCTCTCTGACATGTCAGTATGTGTTAAACAGGAAATAATCTTCACCAGCTCTCATTGATTTCACTCTGTAGAGGAGCGGGTGCTCATATTTAAATCTCACTCATTTTTGTCCACCTGTCTTTTACTTAAACATCAACACTCCAGCGATGAATACTGGGGCATCTGATTTGCAGGGTTTTTTTTCCCAAATAATATTTTGACCTCACTGACAATAAAGTATTTTAAGTTTCAATAAGCGTACAAAAATCTACTTTACAATCGGGTATAGAAATATATTTTTCCTCAATAACCCTTTAGTAGAATTTAAAAAGACTTGTTTTCAAGTTGGATTACTGAGCTAAATAATGCTTGTGTTGTGTGATGAAGAAATATTTATAATCATACTCTTATTACACATAAACCTACTGGGCTACTTGCATGTTTATGTTATAAAAACGGGGCGCTCTAGGGCTCGACAGTTCATCAAATTTAATTTTCAGTTCCAACTCTGGCTTTTACCAATGAGTAACCCTGGACAGTTAAGTTTAAATGACTACTCTGCTGCATGTTTGCCCTTCACTAAAAGCCCAAATCTACTCCCCATCATGATGCTGCATCTTTAGTTCAGTGCCTTTGCGTAATGTGACTTAAATTATATTCATTGTGATATAGTTTAAGAGTGATTCTTCATTAAAAAGATCAGTTACATTTTCAATAAATACACAATGTTTCCAAGATTTCTTAATAATTCATAATTTGAAAATTATTTTGAATTCAGTAGAAGCCAGATACCTAATGGATGATGGTTGCATGATGTGCACATAGTGCATCTTTAAATACACATGATGCTACCTGCAAGCCTTCAGACCAAGACCTAAACCTGAGACCTGGAGACCATTTGGTGACTCTCCCTAGAAACCGAAGATTTTTAGAGAAATTGACCCTCCTTGATTGGTTGGCGTGCAGTTCCTGGCTGATGCTGTGCGGCATCAGTTGCAAAGAGAGAGCTGCACTGAAAACCTTGTGATTGCTCTCGTTGTTTGTAGATTGCTACAGTCACCAAAGTTTTCATCTTTTCTGCAAAAAGTACTTTTGGTTTCATCATTACAAGGGGTCACTCCTTCTGGAATCGCACCGGAATCTTTTGCTTGTTATCCCAGCTGCTAACTAACCACCGAGCAGGAGTTTAACTTATAAAAGCATGATGCAAACAAGAAATGGAAAATGTTTACTTTCAAAGTAAAAGCTGTGCCTACACCACCGTACACGTTACAGAAGTAGCAACTTTTGTCATGTGTAGGCCGTGTGCAGGCGGGAGCGGTGGTAAAGAGGACCCAAAGTGCAGACTTACAGAGATGGAAGATAAACTCAAACTTAGATTTATTATAAAACAAAACTGAAAACTACAAAAGCTGACAGGCAGAACACACAGCATAATAAGATGGTAGATTGCGACACTGACACAGAGAAACACAAGGCTTAAATACACAGAGGGAGCAAGCAGGGAATGAGAGACAGGAGGGAAACACAGCTGAGGCAAATCAGGGCTAACGAGACAAGGGAAGCAAAACCAGGTACATTAACATGAGACAAGGACTTTCAAAGTAAAACAGGAAACGTAACACAGACATGGACTTGACAAGGGGACACAGCAGACAGGGGAGACAAAGCAACTAAGAAACACAGACAGAAACCAGAACATTAACAAAGAAACCAAAAGACTAGAAACCAGTGAACCAGAACGTTCTCTATTTCTTTCACAGGAGTTGGCTGCTGAGATTTCTTCCTGTTAAAAGGGAGTTTTTCCTTCCCACTGTTGCCAAGTTCTTACTTATAGGGGATCATCTGATTGTTGGGGGTTTTCTCTATTATTGTAGGGTATTCGCTTTGCAATATAAAGCACCTTAAGGCAACTCTCATGTTGCGCCACTTAGCGAGTAATTGGTATTTGGAGACATGTTAGCTTCTTCCATACAAACTATAGACAACCACGATAATCTGCTAGCAACCAAAGCAATTGCAAATGAAGCACTATATACCTCTTTGTGAACCAGTTCCATGTAGTAAGAAAAATCAGCTTCACACAACCACTCACCAGCTGTCAGAGACTACAGGTTTTTCCCTAGCTGGAAGCTGCCAGGGCTTCACTGACTGATCTTGGCCCGTGTGACAGGGGCTTAATGTAATTATTGACGTGCTTCAATGCTGTATCTCCCCATATGGAAAAGATATATATAAATCTTATAAAGTTTGTATCTGTCTTGTGTGAAACTTATATGAAAAGCATACAAGAGTGAAAACAGATATAAGATCCTTTGAAAAATGAAACTTGTATGTTTTGGATACTTACTAAAACAATATATGAAAGTAATGAGAAAGTGGCCACTTTCATGAGTAAATCATATAAGTTTTTACTATTTCTTTTCCATATGGGTAGGAACCTCTGTTTGGATCACTAGTCAGAAAAAGTAAAAAAAAAACCTTCACATTACTCATTACTTTTTTTCTAAAGTAATCTATGATGTTACTTAATTACTTCCTGGAGAAAGTAATTTTTGAAACTATTCATAATTACTTTTGCGTGCCCTGAAATGCATTGTCACATAATTACCAGTTAACAGTATAAACCATGGGCTACAGTCCCATACACTTACACAAACTCATCACAGCCAACGACAGGCAGCCAGAGCCTGTTGAAGATCAGGTTCTGGCTGCTGGGCTGGGATCTGCGTACACTCAGCTGTAAAGTCACTCTGGGTTCTGTCATGGAGATCCTTCTGTGTAGACCCAGTGTTGTATTAGCAGTAGTGGATAGTTGTTTCTATCCTGGATGGAGTTTGCACTTTACTTTTGTCAGGCTCTTGTGCTTTTTTGCAATAAAAGTAATGTCCATATCTCCACCATTTTCCTCCTACCTGCACACAAACTGAAATGTGCTGTTTGTTGTGCAAGAAAAAAGAAGCAGGAAAATGAAAATTTGTATTTTTGTTTTGTTTTTTTCACCCATTGTGCAGATAATTAAAGAACCTTTTATAACACAAATAATTACATAATTGTAATCTGATTACTCCATATAGGACAGTAATGCGTTACATTACTGCATTACAGAAAGATGATTAAAATCACATGTGGCACTGCCGATAACACACACAGATTCATTCATTTGTTCCACTTGTGTGTTTTCAGTACAAAACGTCTTGGCCAACAGTGAGATCAGCGGTTTAGTGGACGGCCAGTTCTAACAAGATTGTCAATCCAAACATTTAGATATAAACTTACATCTGGCAGGTGGTGCTACAGACACATTTTGCTCTACACTACCAAACACAGGACAGCATGAGCATAGAAAAGTGTTTTAGTAAAATAAGTAAATAGCTATCTTAATATGTGAAAAGCTAAAATGTGGCTTGTAGTGTAATGCACTAAAAAAGTGCTGCATAAATGCAGTTACTGATCTCAAACAAGCACATAGTTCTAGTCAGTATGGATCTCCTTCTGAGTCAGAAACCAGCAAGTTATCAAGAGTCACATACTACAGCTATTCATCTGATGACAAATTGGAGGTAGACAAGGGATTTATGTTTGGTACCAAATATGTTATATTTTATCTTCAAGCTAACAGTTTTAAATCAGAAATTCTACCCACAGTCAATGTGAAGGAAGCTGTTGTGCTTCCATGATTAAAGACGATACAAGAAGAAATCATGGCGACACAGATTTCTCTGATTTCTCGGTGTCAAGCTGCAGTATCATTGATCATTATTTTCCAAATATGGTGCGACACATAACGCCTCCCAAAAAAAAAAAAAAAAAAAAAAAAAAAAAAAAAATATATATATATATATATATATATATATATATGTATATATATATATATATATATATATATATATATACACAGTTTGGTAACGTCTTGAGTATTTGGACAGTTATAACATTTTTTTAACTGTACCTCTGTGGATTTTAAATCAAATCCCAACCAAATACAAGTTCAGTGCAAGTTTTGATCTTTTGTCTGCAGGACGATGAAACAGCTTGTTTGCCAGTTACTTTGGAGACTGACACACTTCCAAGTGCAAGTCACACTTTTTTGTGAGTGTGTGTGCAAATAACTAATTTACTACTAAGCGCAAGAGGGCTTTATGTAGCCTAGAACATTAGAAAACACTGAAAGAAACACAATGTCTCTTACTTATTCTTTTTTCTTTTTTTTCTCACATGGCACCTGGATGCTGCAGCTCGCTGAACAGTCTAGAAAGAGGCGTGCTTCCTTTTCAGAGGAGAGCTCTTACATAAGAAAAGTGACCCAAGTTGTGACACTAAATGCAAATTTTTAAAAAAGACTAATAAAACTGAAACTGAAAATCAAATTCTTACCCAAAAAGCAACAATCTATACTAAAGAATACTGACTTAAAATGTTTCGTTTTAATGAGTGGATTTAAATACAAGAGCTTTTGGTATTTTTGAAATATGTTATTCTTATTGCTAACGTGAGCAAAACTAATGAGTGGGAGCGGCACAGGGAGTGGCAGAGGGTGTTCAGTTCAAGGTCGGCCCTCTAAAGCCAAGGCCGTGAGGATCTGTCATGGTTACGTCAATTGTTTTATAACTTTGACCTTAACATTTATATAAACACCTGTTTATATAGTTCCTTTTGTCGTGTGTCAAAGGCGAGCACTGTCAAACCTAATGCTGGAAAACAGACCTCATTTGTTGAACTTTTGCTTTTGGCTTTTTAATATCATTGACTAGTAAGAGTTAAGCAGTGACCCGTTACATAATTTCTTTATTGGGGAAA
Source organism: Maylandia zebra (assembly GCF_041146795.1). Taxonomy (NCBI): domain Eukaryota; kingdom Metazoa; phylum Chordata; class Actinopteri; order Cichliformes; family Cichlidae; genus Maylandia; species Maylandia zebra. The sequence continues at coordinate 26,242,145 of NC_135186.1, forward strand.
ATTAACATGTTAATATCCATCCATTCATCCATTCAGTCTTCCAGGGTCATGAGCGCCCTGGTGCCTTTCGCAGCTACCACCGGATGCAGGGCCAACACAGAGAAACAGACAACCCTTCATACTCACATTCACACCTATGAGCAATTTAGAATGACCAATAATTTAACCACACTTACTGCATGTCTTTTAACACTGATCTGGAGTCAGCTGTGTAATTGAGCCAGTAGAAAAATTAATTTTGTGTAAAAGCAGGTAGCTGAAAAACTGTTTATGTGATAATAGAATCACTAAATATCAAACATAGTTGGAGCGATGATAGATAGCGAGACACACAGAGGGAGAGGGATGATCTGATGGACTGTCAGAGTGTATCCTTGGTTTCTGTTTCCTTTCTTTCTCCAGAATGCCTCGGTGCAGCTCATGTCCTCTGCCGCTTTATTTTTCTGAGAGCTATTTCTTCTGTGAGGAGAATGTCAAGTGCCTATCTCAGTGCGCTTCTCCGTGTTCTGTCTTTTGTTTTCTTACTTGTGGTTCACTCTTGATTTCTGTCTTCTCTTCTCACCCCGGTTCACCTCAACCATTGTCTTCTTGAGTGTGTTTTTGTCTCCTGGCTGAGACTTTTTCTTTTTAACTTTTTCTGATGTCTGGGTCATTGCACTTTAACTAAATAAGTTTATGTGTTAAAATCTGAAAGACTGTATTCTTACGATAGTAGCTCTTTATTGTGTGTGTGTGTGTGTGTGTGTGTGTGTGCGTGTGGGTGGGTGGATGGTAGTGTTAGGCTGGGAGGGGGGGGGGGGTGGATACATAGGGGAGAGCGAAGAGTAGACGAGGGGGGAGGAGACATAGAGAGTCGTTATTAACGTGGCGACTCCCGCTAAAATTCAGGGAGTGCTGTTGCATCCAGCTGTTACTGGTTGTGCGAGGCTTCGTTGCCATGGCAACACAGCCCTGTGCGCCTGCTCAAGGTCGTTCATCCAGCTCTGAACCGAGCAGCATGCTGCACATAGGATGTACGGAGGGAGAGAGGAGGAGAGAGAGAGAAAGCAGGAGAGAGGGAGGGAAAGACAGGCAGAAAGAGAGAGAACAGAAGAACTACTTCAAAGTGACCAATCAAAAGCACTTCAGTGACGCTGTGGTCGGTGAACAAACTCGGCCCTGCCTCCACCTCGTCTCTGACACACACCCGCACGCACGCACACACACAGTTACTTTCCTCAATAAAGAAACAAACAAAAAAGAAGCCCCTGGCCTTGGGGCTTGTAGGTTCTTTTGCCAGCTGATAAAATATTTAGCTGGTCAGTGCAAGAGAGAGAGACAGAGAGAGGGGGGCACGGTGGCTGGAGAAGAAGAGAGCAGCAGAGCTTGGCTTTGTGTTTTCCTTTCTCTAATGGTGCATTGCTGTGAGGCTACCTGGGGCTTCTCCCACCTCCTCTCCTCTCTCACTTTCTCTCCTCTCCCCTCAGAGGGCTGCAGCAGCATCCCTTGGGGGGGCTCTGCTGCATGTTTGCAGGCGCTGACTAGACTCGGCGCAGCACACAGTGTGCACTAAACAATCCCGCGCACCGAGGAATCACGGCGCTTCATCGCACGACACATTGTAGGAAATTGAGTCTAACAGTAATCTTTGTTGGATGATATTAATAGCGAGGCACTGTGTGATGAATGCCCGCTGAATCGCAGCTCTACAGCTTACGACGTTGTCGCCGGCGTGCTTGTACATAACGACAGTGCTGACGTTTCGCAGTTATAATGTTTAGTGTGTTCGTCATAATGGTTTCATTTTCCTAATAAGCGACTGCACCTGAGGCTGAGGATGTAATTGAGGTTTCGGCTTGTTTTTGTCGTAAAGTTAAAAAAAAAAAGAGGACAAATTGCTTGTAGAGAAAATGTGAAAACATCACCAGTTTGATTAAAATTCATCCTGAGGGGTCCAGTTGTTGTTCACGTCTTTGTATCGCTGTCAGAAGACAAATGTGGGTGAGCAAGGACATGTCCTCAATAGACTTGGGCCATGCACTGTTATGCTTTAAAGATTTGTGTTAGAATGATATTAACAGTATTTGGTTGTGTTGACACACACTTGTGCCATACAGCGGACACAAGTGACAGTGAGTTTATTAGGACGGCACAAAAAAAATTACAGTGAAGAGGAAAAGAGCTGAGTGGGTACATGACACATGTGAGGCCACATGCGCCCTCATCTAGCAGCTGCAGTCACCACAAGATGAGACACGTAATGCGGTCGATCGCTTATTTTTGTGTGTGCTTTGCTGTATTGATTCAGAGATCATATGAATAAATTGGCAAATTAATCAAATGTAGTCACTTTATAATAAAACGCCACCCCTGAAGTTTAATAATGACACGGATCGTCAGGTTTAAAGTGTCAGCATAGTCTGTTTCTATATTATCTCAGCTGTTGAGGTCACAGAATGCATTCAAATCTAAAGTGTGGCAAACTTTTAGATTTTCCTCTCCTGCCTCTCTTCTTTTTCTGGGTGCACGCAGAGTTTAGCTGGATTTTTTTGACAAAGTCAAACATTTTCGGTGAAGCGCAGGGAAGAATCGCTTTTTGTGGTCGGTGACGTTATAGTGTAGCATAGTGTGTGGATGGCTGTTTAAAAGTTAGAAAAACACAATCGGTGACCTTTCTGTGAGCCCCAATCAAAAGGAGAGTCGGACTTTTGGGTCGGGAGGAGGTTAGGTTCACCTTTCTCTTTGCTCTTAGTTAACAGATGCCTGTTAAAGGGGTCCTCAGAGGGGTGTGTGTGTGTGTGTCTCTAACAAGGGGAGTTCTGTTTTTTTACTTATTTTCCACTGTAAAATCCAGACCTAGTTTATGTGTTTTAGAGTTTTACACACACACACACACACACACACACACACACACACACACACACACACACACACACACACACACACACACACACACACATACATTTATGGGGTAGAGGATGAGGTAAATGTTACCAGCTGCAGCGTAGCAAGCAAGTGGCTTCAACTCTGCCTGAACCCGGCTGTTATGTGACCACCTCGTCAACTTAATTCACTCCTTTCCCTTAAATGCCACACCGACCCCCCATATCACTTTATCACACTCACATATATGTATACACACACATAAACACACATCACTAGCTCCTTTTCCCCGTGTCACCAGCAGCATCGCTCAACTCGAGGTAGTGGTGGAGCACTCCCAAAGCTTGTAACCCCCCACCTCACCACAGCAGTGTTGAGCAGCACACTGGCCGGGTGTGCTACGTTATATTGGCTGCCCCTCCGGTTACCCTCTGAGGTCACATTGTTGTTGTTATGATGTCACAAAGGCTTTTTTGTGCAAACCTCCGTCAGCTTACTTTTACACGCAGGCTGCAGTGAAACACAGTTGACGCTCTTTAACCAGTCGATCGGTTGCAGGAAAAAAAAACTGCACTTAATTTGTTAACTTGTTCACTGCTGGACTTATCATCCATCCATCCATCCATCCATCTTTATTTATAAAGCACTTTAAAACAACCACAGCTGACACAAAGTGCTGTACATTGGAACGAAATAATAAAAATAAATACGATATCAGCTTAAATATAGCTATGCACATGTTTCGGCCAAGCTAGGAAGCAGAAAGAAGTCCCTCCGTGTGCTCAAGCTCAGTTCAGGCAGGGGGAGTGTCTTTAGTTAAATCAGGTTTTGCTTTTTAAACCTTATCCACCCCTCTCATTTTCTTTCTCTCACTTCCAATGAGTCTGTTAGTCCTGCGAGATCCGAGTCGTAGTAAACAGGCGGTGACATTCGCAGGCTCTCTGTGGAGGGAAAGGGGCCAGAATTTAAATATTGATTTGATGCAAAGTGAGATAAAATGTCCTATTCCTCTCATGCTCCGCTTTTAGATGCTTTTTATAGCTGTTGATTGTGTATTTTTAGCTGTTGTCGAGCACATCAGACTTTACCCAAAAAGAAGGCTTTGATTTTGTTTAAGCACACTGTGTAAACATGCTGCTGTCTGTGACAGATCAGCGCTATATAGGATCCCTAGGATGAAATATCATCTCCTCTTGGACTCTGCTACCTGCTCAGGTAACCATCAGGTATTCAGGCTCGGCTTGTCTACGGATTCAAGGGGCTGTTAATGGTTATTGAGCTGGTAAGACTCCTCCAGTTTTCTGAGAAAAAAAAAAAGCGAAATGGAATTGGAAAACTCGATATTTAGATTTTATTCTAATTAAAATGTTTAATGTTGGAACTTTGATAAGCACTGGATCTCCAGACAGTTAGCTGGCTCCCAGTTAGCCGTTTTGAGCACCACAGTGTTCTAAGGACCAGCCACGACCCAGCAACAGGATGTTGGTAAATGCGTTGGAGCACGTAACTTGCGACTCACAGGAACTTCTGGTATTGGTGCCAAAAGCCACAGGACACCTTCACAGGTCTCCCAGAGTCTAATGCCCTTTTTCGTAGATCCACTGCAGCCTTGAATTTAAAGACATTAACAGCCAAATAACGCAAATGTCTAAGCTCTGCCGTGACATCATTTAACAGTCCGTGTGATGTGTGAATTAAGCCGACGTGAGAATAGTGCAGGTGGTAGTTTACTGCCAATGGAAGGGCATTGTGTGTGTCATCTTCTGCACATTGTATCTGGGCAGCTTACCTAAACCACAGAGTACTTCCTGTAGTCTGAACCCACCTAAAGCAGACTATTTCCAGCTGTGAGCTAAAGGCGATTTACTTAACATGAAGGTTAATATTAAAACAGTTGTTAGTTCATTTGTGTATTTTCTCACCTTCCGAATTTTGCCATGGAAATTATTGGCAGCGACTGTTAATTTTAGACACACACAAATGTTAACCCATCATAACTGTATAATTTAGTTTGTAATGTGCTTTGAATTTTTGTTGTGGTGGCACTCTTTATTTTTATTTGAATCAAAGATTGTATCTGTAACAAATGTCCATGCCACGGAGGACGTTCCTGTCTACCGGAAGGAGAGTAGCTTAGCTATATTTATGTGGTACTACAGTAAACACACACACATACGCGCAGTGGAGACACACGACACCCTCTTATGTGTTAACTGAAAACCGTTGTCTCTCACACGTCTATGACAGGTCTCCAATAAAGGCCTTGTGGAGAGTACGTGTTAGCTAAGTACGATCTCTCTCCCTATCTTACAAAGGCTAAAAATAGCACCATATCTACGCTAGACTTCGAAAGAGAAAAAGAGGGAGGGAGGACGCAGAGAGAGCGGCAGAAGGAGGAGAAGGTGGGGATGGCAGGACGATGGTGAGAAAACAACAATCAAGGCACGAGAAAAAGGGGAGAGGAGATGAATAGAGGCAGAGCAAGGGTGCGGGAAGGAAAAGAAAACAAGCCATTAATAATTTACCTGCGGGACACTTCGAGTTCGACCTTTATTTCTGGTCAGTGGTGCACAGTAACAAAATGCTGGGCTGAGTGTTGTGTAGTGCGAGGAAGGGAAACTCTTCTCGTGATCTGACTGCTGATGTACAGACTGGAGGTTTGCACCTGTGGGCAGTGGTCAAGCGTACTCAGGTAGTGGGATTTCAGACTCAAAAATAGCTCAGCTATTTTTAAAAAATGTAGCAGTGAGAAGATGAAAAATTATCCGGGAAGACCAGTTAAAGTAAAAGATTCATGATTTCAGGAAGTGCCAAGCACTGCAAAGCACTTTAAAGATTTTACAGTGCTGGGGACATGTGACAAAAACGAATCTCTCCCCAATCACATTACAAAGTAATTCACCCTTTAATTTAGTTCGGCTTTCTAAGAACGTTTCTAAGAAATGACAGGAGTACACAGTGTAATGTTTTTGTTCCCGTGTTGCTCTGTAGGTAGAGATGTGTTGCTGTTGCCAGTTCTATTTTGGATTGTGATGTTGAACTGTACAAAACACCTTCTTCATTCATGATTTCTTTTTAGGTAGTTACTTTGGCCTGTCTCTGACACTGCAGACTCCTTCAAGGGAAAAAAAATCTAAATGCATTCTACCTTTTGCTGACATAATATTTGTTTGTGGATGTGCACATGGACTAATGCAGAGACTGCAAATGACTAGTTCTTACTTCTATGTCCTAGTCCACTCGGACCAAGTTGGAGTTGGATTGTTTTCCACAGATCTGCACGCACATAATCTTCCTTAATGTAGTCGACTTTCTCCTCTGCAAATATTTTATTTGCCGTTTATTTTATGCAGAATAAAGTAACAATAAACAACTTTTTCCTCAGTGAGTCAGTTATCCTACAGATGAACTCCAAAGCCGCTGTCGTGGACGCCAGCTGGCGACGGTAGTCCTTGTTCTGCTCTGCAGAGCCGCTGAGTTCGGCATAGCGGATAATGAAGCAGTTCTCCACCTGCTGCAGGTTCTAGTTAGAGTGGCCCTCCAGCTCACAGTTGTTCTCCAGAGCAGACGAAGGACTGCAATCGTCAGCTGTCGCCCAATACAGCGGAGTTGGAGTGTGTCAGACTCGCCGATGAGATGGGAAAGCCTGGAGCTAGATGGTGAACGGCGGCTGAACTTTAAAAACAAGAGCAAAGGAATTAACAAAGTGACCACAGATGGTGCTCTTCTCTTGGACGGATGGAAAAAGTAAAAATCTAAAATGAAAACATACGTTTTCAAATATACTTCGATGTCCAATGACGAAGGACCGTTGCCTACTTATTGTTGTGGAGTGCGTGCCACTGCGATACCTCAGCAGAGCAGTTAACAACAACGACCACCTTAAACTTTTCAAATTGTAGGCAGACAGATCCTTTACAGATGCTCACATTCAGAATGAAACTTGTGAACTTTATATGCTTGTGTGTCTGGCGGTATCTCCTTCCCTTATCCAGTTCATCCACATTTCGCAGGTGTGGTGCTGGGGGCCCGAGGATGTGCAGCGTTGAGTTCAAAGTGGCTCGTTTGAGTTGGCCAAAATTTTAGGCTTACGCTTGAGAATGCTCTCGATGTAAGGTGTTCAGGATCATCAGGAACTTACAGCTACCCACCAGCCTGAGTAAAATGTAGCCTGCGGGAAAACTGCAGGCAAGTGTGAGCACATTTATTAATCACATACAACTTTCAGGTGGTTATGTCACAACAAGTGATGACTACTTGGAAAGTTCCTGTTTATTCACTAATCATCTTCGTTCAGATTATCTCTTCATTTCAGGCTCACTTCAGGTGTTTTTCTTCTTCTTCTTTATATTTATTTGCAGCAACAAGTACATATGACTACACACCCTTTGCTGAGTGTATCCTTACAGGTATCCTCTTTTGAAACCAGTGAAGTTGTGTAGGAGTGTGTCTGCTGAGTTTCACAACCTGGTTCTCCTGAAATGGTGCAAAGCTGATGTGAAAATGGCTTAAGATGGGCGTTTGACATTTTAGTCACACAGTGTCTTATTAAACGATTATTTACCAAATTTGTTGCTTCGGCTTGCTGCACTTCCAGTTCAGTTTAGCATTTCAAAACATTAACAAGCAAAAATGTGCTTAGCAAATGACTATCCTGAAGAAACAGAACTCTCAGTGTATCTGTTAGACTGAATATTGTTTCCTGTGTCCAAAAGTATTTTTGCTCCAAATAAAAATAATAATAATAATCCTTTCCGAGTCTACGGTGGAGAGCTTCTTCCATTACCTTGAGATCAGTTTTCACAGAACAGTTTGGCTGGACGACATTTGTTCCCAAGCCAGGAAACTAGTTGACAGGCTATTTATTACCACAGATTTTTTTGTGTGTCCCTTGCCATGCGGCCTGTTTCATGTCTTCTGATGCTTTACGTGTCCTTTTGACACCATTGTACTCATGAACACGTACATATATTCAGCTCTGTCTAGTCTGGACTAATTTGTTGCTGTTCTGCATTTAACCTTTGTCCTGACACACTTAGCTGCATAAAAGAACAGAAAAATAGCCGGAGGAGTTAAAGGGGGGGTTGTCGGCCAACTTGTTGCTGTGTGATTGTGGTGCTATGACAAATACTGTGTGTGTGTGTGTGTGTGTGTGTGTGTGTGTGTGTGTGTGTGTGTGTGTGTGTGTGTGTGTGTGTGTGTGTGTGTGTGTGTGTGCGCGTTATCAGAGCTTGTGTGGTTTGTATTTACCAACAAAACAAACTGTGAGGTCTTGGGTAAGGGACACAGTGACGCTAAATTTTCCACAAGGCCTCACATTTTCGTTTTACTTCTCCTGCACAAAAAATAGACAGAAAGAAGGCGAGGAGGACGGGGGGAGAGTGGGAAAGACTTTTGGTTTTAGTGCCACAGGGGGGTTAGGGATTTGAAGCAGAAGAAGAATAGGCAATGCAGTTGACATTGTTAAATTTCAAGTGTTTTTCAAACAGTCCATTTACTGTGTAACCCTAAACCCTTGGGTAACACTGAGGCCTCTCACCCTCAGGCAAGGTGCTATAGACCTTACTACTGCAGTTAGACCAGTATAAGTGTTTGTGTTTGTACTCCTTCTGGAATACTTAACATTTTTTTGTGTGTGTCTTTTTGCAAGAGTTTTGAATAGACTAAAAGTATGTGTTTAATGTAATAGTGGCATTTAAAACTGGAAACTAATAACTTTTCATGTTTGAAATACATTACACGCACATTAACAGTTCTTGTCAGCCCTCCATAGCATGACACAAAACAGCCCACAGCACCTCCGTGTGACCTAAGAACTTATTAGAAACGGTCAAACAGAAAAGAATGAAAAAGCTTGCTGGAAGTCGAGATGAGATGTAATGTAATCTGTCTACTCGAGACTCCAGAAGTGGTTTATAAAGTTGAGGTTCCTCTGCACATCCTTCAAACGTTGTAGCTTTCTGTTGACAAAAAGCTCCCACAAATTCATGTCGATCAAAAACTCAGCATGCCTCAAATTATTTTAAGTTAGTTATATATACACATATGTTTGTTTGTTATGTATAAGTGACCTAAATAGCGATGTAGTTAAAAATTTGTGTGATTCAGTGCATTTCTCATGTAGTATTTAAATCATTTATGAGGGGGGAAAAAAGGCCAAACGTTTTCCCGTTTCTATTCTTTGTTGTGCAATTGGAATTTGAATATACACTCACTGGTCACTATATTAGGTACAGCTTGTTAGTATTTGTCAGGCCCCCTTTTGCATTCAGAACAGCCTTAATTATTTGTGTCACAGACTCAACAAGGTGCTGGAAACACCTTGTTGAGTATCTGCACAGCAGCTGCAGATTTGATGGATGCACATTCGTGATGTGAATCTTTCATCCCACCGCATCCCAAAGGTGCTCTATTGCATTGAGGTCAGGTGACTGTAGAGGGCTTTTGAGTACAAAGAACTTACTGTCATGTTCAAGAAACCAGGGTGAGATGATCTGAGATCAGAATCAGAAGATGGGTGCACTGTAGTTATAAAGAAATGGGCATGGTAAAAACAACACTCATTTGGTATTAAGGAGCCCAAAGCACCACCAGAAGCAGCAGCCTGAACCTTTGATGCAAGACATTATGGATCCATGACCCTACCATCTGAATGTTCTCGACTCCTCAAACCAGACAATGTTTTTGCAATCTTCTATTGTTTTGGTGAGCCCGTGTAAATTGTAGCCGACACGAAGGGCACCTGGTGTGGTCCTCTGCTTGTGTTTTCAAAGATGCTCTTTTGCCTACCATGTAGGGCTGCACGATTTTGCATAAAATGAGAATCACGATTTTTTGGCTTAGAATTGAGATCACGATTCTCTCACGATTTTCTTTTCCAGTATAAATATTTATTGCACTTATTAACTGCACATCAACTTCGTAACAGTTGAGACTGAACATAAAAACAATAAATAAACATAAAAACAACAAATGTCTCACGTTTTGTTGTTGCCGCAAAATGTTGTACTGCTTGAAATTCCGTCTCCACCGTTGCTCGACGCTGCGTGTATAGAGCAGGTAGTGCAACAATAGAAAAATAGTTGCGGGACGGCACTGTGTAGCGTTTGTCTAGGGTGTTGATCATTCTCCTAAATCCCTCGTTTTGCACAGTGTTGATGGGAGCCATATCTTTGGTCAGGTGATAAGTGATAGCCTCCGTAATTTCTTTGTGCCTGCGGGAGTTCGACGGGTATAGGGAAGCGCTGTATAAGGTTCCCGTTATTGATGTTTGGGTGGTTGACCGGGACGGATTTTCTCCTGTCACTTTCTCGTCATCACTGACGTGTTCTCCGTTGTTTTTTCCCTGCTAATTTTAGCATCACACGGCACAGCTTCTGTATCACGTCGTATAAGGCTCCGCCCTTGTCATTGGTTGAGCAGGAAGAGTGAGCGCTTGTTTTCATGCAGATTACGTCCCGGATCAAAATGTGGTACAATTGTCGTCGTGGTTTTTTTTGTTTTGTTTTTTTAAATCGTTGTCATTTGGAAATGAGATCGCACATAAGTATGAATCGAGATCGCGATTTTCTAACGATTAATTGTGCAGCCCTACTACCATGGTTGTAAAGAGTGGTTATTTGAGTTACTATTGCATTCCTATCAGCTCAGTGCACTCTGGTTATTCGCCTCTAACCTCAACAAGGCAGTTGCACCAAGAGAAATCTTGCACATTGGATAAACCCAGAAATTATTATGTGGAAAAATCTCAGTAGATCAGCAGTTTAAAGCCCATCTGGCACCACTTACTATGTTACTTTATATCACCTCACTTCCCTATTCTGATACACCTACATGCTTAAATGCATGGAGTTGCTGCCATGTGATTGGCTGATTAGATATTTGCATTAACAGGCAATTGAAGACGTGTATCTCATCATTTTTTCCTTTACTGCAAGAAACATTAAGCTTGAGGAGGCATGAATAACCAAATAATTTCCTTAACAAAACATGCCCATTTTGCAATTTCATGTCATAATAACTCAGATATTTTCTCAACTTCCTAATTGCTCCATTGCAGTTTTCCTTGAGTGTTAAAACATCTTCCATCTAATAACCCACAGCCTTAACAAGGTCAAAGGAAAGTTGTTTGGAAAATTCTCTGTCACATCCGCTGCAAAGCTCATAGAAAACGTTTTCCACTACTTCTAGTGTTAGTAAAGCTTCAGAATTTAACAATAAACAGAAAAAGCCTGTGTTATTTACTGATAGAGTGGAGCTTTAGTCCAAACCAGCAGTGTACTGTTAGTTGTTGCTCTCAGATCCAAACCTGTGAATTCCCATAGAAGATGTAATGTTATTAATTGTTTATAAACATCTGTTTATCATTTTAAAAGGCTTTGGTGTGAGTAAATAGTTCGTTTGTTAAGCAGTCATGGAATCAGCACGGTGCTCATGAGATTGATGAGAAAATTAAAAGCAGTATACAGCGCAATAGTGCGCTCAACTCCCAACCTTTACAAGACATATAGGTTGCGTAGTCTCCGGGAATAAAGAAAAGAAAGAGAACACCGGCAATATTTAACTATATTTGTTAAAGGCCCCTTTAATAAATATATGAACATTTTTCTTTTCCAAAGTTAAAAGCAGTGTCATCAAAATTAAGGAAAGTCATCAGTACGAAAGTGTGGCTCATTTACAAAAACTTCAACAGTGAGCTCTAATATAAGGTGGAAATAAAACTTGATAACAGGCTAATTTATGTTTGCTTTTAGTCTCTTATTGGAATTCATTGTCTGTACAAAACAATGCAGAATAACACCACACGTCCTTTACATCAAGTAACAGAATCAAGTACATTTATTTATTCATTTTTAGCGGGTGGAGAACAGGATGGAAAGGCAGCATCCAAGTCAGCTACAGGTGGAAGGTGACTGTACATCTTATCACGTCTGCTATTTCATCCGCACACATTTGCGGGGTTTTACAGCCCGCTGCTTTCCCGAGGACCTGCGTTTGCGCGTGTGCATGTGCCTTATTATCACAGTCGGGTGGATGGAGGACTAGGGTGGAGGCAATTGTGCAGCCAAGGTGGGGAGAATACAGCAACGGGGAGCTTCATCACTGACGGTGACCGTTAATTAATCAAATATGCACATATACACACACGCACACAGACGAGCAAGCAATAGAAAAACACACAAGCACGCCAGGCCTCTTCTTCTAACGAGAGGCTCGAAGCCATTCTGCTTACCATCGCCAGTCAAGCTGATTCTCTGCTTGCTCTATTTGCAGAGCTGCCCCTCCCCTCTCTGATGCTGTGATCTAACTGCAGCCTCCTCCCCCTTCACAGATACACACTTACACTTTCTCCATGCTCACATGCCTATGCATACACACACACATGCACGCGCAAGCCTACTACTCGGTCACACCGAGCGCGGCGTGTCTCCTCTGTTGAGTATTTAAGTGACATTAACGAGGAATGTGGTGTTCATTGTTCATTTTGAGGGGGAGAAGCTGTTGATCTTGTGGTTTCGCGACTCCCTAGCAGCCTATGTGGCATCTCATTTGGAAAGCAGAGGAAAAGTACTGAAATGAAATGCAAAAAAAAAAGAAAGAAAGAAAGGGAAAAAGTCCCCTTTTTCTCTCCTCCCCTCTCTTCTCTTCTATGCCCTTAGATAAACAACAATAACACTAGGGGTTTTTTGTTTTTTGCTCCTCTGTGATCAAGGAGTTTCAAAGAAACATGGAGGGGGAGGTGTGCTTGGAAAAGGTGGGAACAAATAATAAAAGGAGAGGAAAAAAACAGAAGTATAAAGTGGAAAAACCGTAGGAGCAGAGGCGAGCTGTAGATCTTTACAGTCAAATTCTCAGAATGGGTCAAAGTTCCCCCAGCAGCCGGAGACGCGTTCTGATTGGCTGCGGAAAGGTGAAATTAAAACCACGGTAAACTTTTGACCTCGCAGGAATCGAGGAGAGGAACGCCCATTGCTGTAACAAGAGCGAGCTTCCCCCTCCTACTCCTCCTCCTCTTCCTCAGAACTTCTCTCCCAACAACGCTCCCTTCCCTCTTCCTCCCCCTCACGCTTTCTCTCACACTTTCTATTTGCCTCACCCCCTTCCTCCTTTCTTTCCAAGCGAGTCTCTCACTCGCTCTATCTTTCCCTTCTTTCTGTTCAAACCATCTCTCCTTTTCTGAACCCCCCCATCTTTCCCTTTATCTCAGGCTCCCCTTCACTGTCTGCCCCCCCCCATGAATTTGTGCCCTGCTGCATATAGCCTGATGAGAGGTGGGGAGGGAGAGAGGCAGGGAGGCACAGAGCAGAAAAGAGCTGGGGGAAGGGTATGGAGGAGGGAGGAGACAGCCAGAGAGAGAGGGGGGATGGGAACAGGAGACAGAGGTAGAGAAGCAGAAGCAGCAGAAGAAGAAGACACAGGGAGAGGAAGGGCAGCAGATATGCAGCCTTATTGGGTGTAAGCTGCACAAACTGCTCCCTGTTAGAGAGGAAGAAAATCTCAAGAAGAGTGAATGTATAAATAGACACGTAACTGTGGCTCTGAGTAAGATCTGCTGAGCAGCAGGGTGGGGAGAGCCCATTTTTATTGCTAATGGTTTCTCTCATTACACATCAAACGGCTGGGGGTGCGTGCATCTGCGTGTGTGTTTGTGTGCAGCGGGCCGATTTTTAAATGATTTTATGAGCCAACTAAAAGAGCAGCCCACTCGCTCGCTGCTTTGATGCCGCGTGCACGCACGCACACACACGGGCTTGCAGCTGCATATTCGGTCACTAGCAGTTTCGTAACCGCACTGTGCGGCGGAGTACTACTGTCTAATTGTTGCTTCTGTTCACATGTAGACAGTCTGGTGAGGGAGTTCTTCCAGCGTGTGTCTTGTGCTGCACACGTGCATGTGTAAACACAGCCTAAATGCCAGTCACAGCAGAGATGGCGCTGTCAGTTTTCAGATTTTAATGCGATTGAAGTAATCCCTTTTGGTTTAGATTAAGCTCTGCGATGAGTTGAGTGGGCATAACTGTAGTGAAGAAAGACGTGGAGGAGACGCGAGCCTGAGCCGGTCATCTGGGAAGAGATGAAGGAGGAGAAAAAAGGATGAGATGATTTTCCTCTTCTTTCTTTTTTTTAAAGAGAAAAATTCTTTCTCTGCTAGTGAAAGACAGCAAACTAAGAAAAGGAGGCTGTGGATGTTATTGAGTTAACCAGACAGAGCCGGGGACTGAGAGGGAGGGAGAACAGTGGGAGCTGAGAGAGCGACTCGCTAGACGAGTGGATGAGGGCTGCGCTGTGGTGCTCTGCCTGCTCCTGCTGCACAGTGGGCACCATATGTTCTTATAATATACAGAGCACACACTGAATCTGTGCTGCTCCCTAAATCTCTTCTCTTCTCTTCCATCAGCTCTCGTTTGCCTTACCAGCCAATTACCTTACCCAAGAGATAGGCCATTAGAGAAAACACACACACACAAAAAAAGGGTGCACACAACCCTGCATGCACGCTTGCTATGCATCCCATTAGGTAAGGAGCACCTAGCCCGCACTGTCTTCAAGATCAGAGGCACCTCTAACAAACATTTGGCTCTACACGGACACACAAACACAAACACGCTTAGATAAGGACCCCACCCCCCTCTAATGGGAAGGAAGATTGATACAGACAGAAAAGAAAGATTTCTCAAGATGTCGTTCTGCCCGTGCTTAGCTCCTTCCTCTTTAAATATTTAAAGCAACCGTGGTTTTATGGAGTTGTTGGTTTTCTTTGACAGAAGTGCAACTTTTTACAGAGCAGCAGCAGCAGAGCCAAATGAGTGTATCCCTGAATGTGCAGCTGTTATGCACTGACAGTGATGTGCATGGAAGTGAATGCAGGCTGATTTGTGATCGGGGAGTTTTGTTTTGTTTTGTTTTTCTTAGGAAGGAGTGCTTTCACCTTTATTGCTGTTGTCTGGATTCAAGGTGTGTCAGCTGCTCTGTGACTGATTGTGTGCTTGCTTGCTTGTTTGTTTGTTTGTGGGTGGTTATGCATGTTGCCATGCAGTTTCCCTGTCTCTCCACCATGTGCTTTTGTCTGTGGGAGTGATGGATTGAAGGCAGGCAGCTAATGTGATTTAGATGCTCAACCAGGAGTGTGTGCAGTGCTGCGCGTGCATGTGTGCGCGCCCTGTCCACGTGTGTGCAGCCAAATCTGCAGTGTACGTGTGTGTTTGTCTGTCTACCTCCCTCTTCTCCTCTCTTTCACTCTTCTTCCTGCACCCCTCCCACCCGCTATCATTTTTTCCTTATGCTGTGCAGTTTTTGGACTCGGAGCAAATAAATAGAGGGAGCAGGGTGTTTATGTGGTGAATCTGCTGCTCCCTCGCTGTCACCAAGGAGAGCGCGAGCGCGAGAAGGGGAGGCGAGAGGAAGGTAGAGGTGGAGGAGAAGATGGTGTTCTCTCACTAAGGCTGCACTGATGATTTATTGTGAGCCAATTATGTCCCACTGACACTAACAAAGTCGCGCAGCTTATTCACTTACACACACACTTAAACTTATCATCACATGCATGCATCAGCAGATGAAGTGTTCTCACTGTTGGCAGCTTAAGCAGCGGAAGAGTTTGAGTTTTCCCTGCATGCAATTATTTTGTGAGGAAATAAAAGAAAAAACAAAACACCTTTCCAGTGACATACTGTTTTTTTTTTCACACAAACCCCACCCTCCTGTTTTTAATCTTTTTCCACTTGGCCAAGTTTATCTTTTTGTATCGAGCTCTAAGTCTCAGAACACTTGCACATGGAAACCTGCATTTGAAACATGAGACTTGGGTCTGCTTCCAACTTTTGATCCTTTAGTTGAGTAAAAGTGGCAATGCAGTAACGCTCCTTTACATGTTACTGTCTGCTTTAGTGAAAAGCTTCAGTGAAAACTTTCCTCAATTCAATTTTATTTGGACAGTGGCAAATTATAATAACAGTTGCCTCAAGGTGCTTTATATTGTAAGGTAAAGACCCTACAATAATGCAGAGAGAACCCCAACACTCAGATAACCCCCTTTGAGCATGCACTTTTGATGACAGTGGGAAGGAAAAACTCCCTTCTAACAGGAAGAACCCTCTGTGAGAACCAGGCTCAGGCAGGGGAAATTCATACCATAGGGGCATCTACCAAAAATCTTGGACAAGTTTGAATCTCAGTGACCATGAACTCAAAGACAAGGTCACAGATCACGTTCTCTGAAAATCTTGTGAATGCTATAAGTCAAGAACTCAAGGAAGTCGCCTGGGATACTCATGCCGTGCATGCATCGACTAGGAGGCCGAGGGGTAGCACAGGCAGTAGGGCTGGGCCATATTATACTGTTCACGGTAATACCGGTACAATGTTGGGCAACGATAAGAAAATGAGATCGTTGGCAGATCGTTGAGTAAAACAAATGAACCAGAATTGGTTTGTAAAAATGGTGCCATATTTGTCAGACTAAGGTGCTCGTAAATCTGGGAGTAATCTGGGTCTATTTCGCAGGAAGTTAGCGGAAGTTAGCTCGATGGTTTCGCTAGTTACCTAAACATTATATAGCATGTTCTGACTGAGAGATTCCTGAAAAAATTCAAACGTACAGCTCTGCTAACACTTCCAACATAAATGAAGACAGAAAACTAAACAGCAGAGACGTTTGTAAGGTTACTGAAGTTGGGCTAGGTGGTATATAATGATGTGCTATGTGATCGCTAGTTACACAGCTATGTTAGCATAACATAAACACAGTGAAGCTGGAGGATGAACGCTAACACTTTTCCACTTGATAAAAGTTAACGTGAAGGTTCCTGATGGTTAGGGACAAATGCAGTCGCATGGCAGGATGCTGTAAACGGACCAAACTTCAGTCATGAGAACAATTGAAATAATCCATCCACAATACAAGGTTAGTCATTAATATACTGCAACAACATGGGAATAGAGCAGCTGTGATAGAATACAGCATTAATGAATCAATGGTACAGAAGTGAAGGAAGCAAGAAGAATGAGTTGAATAAAGTTTGATTTCTCTGACTGCTTTGTTTCGCTTAATGTGTCTTATAATCCCGTGCACCTTATGGTCCGAAAAATACATACTGCACACTGCAGTTTAATGTTGCAAAGCACCTCTTTTTAACTTCAGTGGATATTATACATGGTTATGCTCAGGATATGTCAGCCCATTTCTACTGGAAATGCCTTTTGGTTAAACTTTCAGCAAGGAATTTGCATTTGCACTGTTAAATTTTTATGTATCTTTAATACACAAAATGCATAAAAAACAGCTGCTTGTTTAAGTGAAAATAAATGGATGGGGTTTTTTTTGCGCTAGTAAAGTTGTGGAGTTGTATTTTGTCTCGCATCAATTATCGTCAGTTACACCGTTATCGCAAATTTTCAAATATATATCGTGATAAATATTTTTGGGCCATATAGCCCCGCTCTAGTTGGCAGTATTTTGCATTTTATTGTAGTAGCCTGCTGATGTTAACTATGAAAATGTTATTGTACTGATAAATAAAATAGTTAAATAATATGTTAAATAAATATGACAGTATGGCATCGGGTGGCAAGGTGTGACATTTGTGTCTAAAAATAAAAAAAAATGTCTCAAAGTACATTTACTCCACAAATGTGCTTTCCACTGCCTCGGAAGCTCGTATCCTGTCCTAGACTCAAAGAATTATACATCAGATTTATTTTACATGGTCGTCATCTTGAACGTTTTTTACAGTGAAGATTCAGCGTGATGGTATTATGTGATTTTTCATGTAGTTGGTCACCTCATAAAAGGTTCATGTAAATCTTCCTGACATCTGCTGCGGAAGACATTCAGTAAACCAACTGCTGCTCTGCAGTAATCTGTAAGAGAAAACTTTGTTTAGCCTCTCGTATCAAAGCAGAGGATCATGAAGACTCAGGTTAATCTGAGTTCAGATGCAGGATTGCAGAGCCAGCTCACACCAGCCTCAAACAAAGGTTTATTTTAGGACACTGCACTGAATGAGTGATATCAGTGCAGAGCTGTGGATCAGAGCTGTTCATAGCATTGTGTATTTGACAGCCTGTACTTTTACCTGACACCCTTTGCACCTGCGACAGTATACACGTACATTTACTTTTAAATGATCACAACAAGAAGACATTATGCTTATTTCTCCAGCTCAGTTTTACGGCATAAACTATTTGGATAATTTAAATGGTAAAATTTGAATGGCGATCTCAACTAAACGCTTTTTTATGGACTCATTTGTCTGCGGCCTCAGCCATCCAGGAAGTATGCATTTGAAGTACATGCAGAGATGGTTATCTCCTCAACAGCAGCAGTGTCAGTAGCCCCACAGAACAATGCAGTGCATGTCCAGGATATATTTCTCTTTCTTTATTTCTCTCTTGCCTTTTTCTTATTTATCAAGCACAACGACTTTTAAAGAAAAGAGAACTGAGAAGAGAGTCTACAAAGATGAACCTACTAGTGTTTATTGCTGGTGGTAATACACACATAATATACTGCTCAAAAAATTAAAATAACTCTTTTTAATCAGAGTATAGCATCAAGTCAATTAAACGTCTGGGATATTGATCTGCTCTGCTAAGTAGAAAAGGGGGTTGTTAATCAGTTTCAGCTGCTTTAGTGTTAATGAAATGAACAACAAGTGCACTAGTGGGGCAACAATGAGAAAACCCCCATAAAAGGAATGGTTTTACAGGTGGAGGCCACTGGAGGCATTTTTTCCACTTCTCATCGTTTCCTCTTTTTCACTAGTTTGGCATTTGGCTACGGTCAGGGTCACCTGGACCCGAGTCCAAATCCTCCAATATATAGCCAAAAGGTTTGCTACGTCTCCAAGTACAGTCCCATGACCAATGGCGATTCCAGTAGACGGGCAGGTACTCTTAAGAGAGCTGGACAGGGCTGTAGAGGGTCGTTAATCCATCAGCAGGATTGGTATCTGCTCCTTTGTGCAAGGTGGAACAGGATGCAAGACTCATACAAAATTATCTCACTTCACTAGCCGGCATTGTGGAGCCCAACTGGCATTTGCCATGTGCTTTCACAGATGTGCTCAGGGTGAACCTGCTCTCATGTGACAATGGTTAAAGGTATGAAGAAGTCAAGGAGATCATTATGCTGCCTGTAACATTGTTCAGCATGACTGATTTGGTGGTGGGTCCTGGAGGCGTATCCACGGATACACAGACCTCTACAGGCTAGGCCATGAGGTAGTCAGGGCAGTCTTTGAAATCCTTGGAGTAGTGGGTGCTGGGTTCTTCCTGGTGCGCAATAATGCGCGGCCTCATGTGGCGAGAGTTTGCAGGCAGTTCCTAGGGGTTGAAGAAATTGATACCACTGACAGACTCGCCATACCTACATCCAGTAGAACACCCCTGGGACATCACGTTTTGGTCCATCCACCAGGCTGCACCTCAATCTGGCCAGGAGGTCAGTGATGCCCTGGTTCAGATCTGAGATCCCCCAGGACAACATCCATCATCTCATTGGAAACCCAATGCCCAATGTTGTCAGGCATGCATACAAGCATGTGGAGGGCACACAAACTATTGATTTACACATTACCCTGTCCATATCAGTATAGATGTCCAGCATGATTTTTTTTTCCATTGAGGTATGATGTGTTTTCAAATGTATTTATTTATTGAGCAGTGTGTTAGGGTCTTTTTCTTACTTTATAGAAGCAGAGAAGGCATTTTATTTGCTACACCTATCTACGATTATTTCAGTCTGAGCCAACCTTTTGTTTTAGAGTTACATGTTTCAGTTTTTATTGAAACCTACATTGCTGCCTTACAATAAATGATTTTTAGGTCATGTGGAAACTGCAGTTTTTAATTCCAGTTGGATTCTGCTGTGAGAAGTTGGCAGCAGGTGAACAATTAAGGGTGTGTTTAGATATGGAGAGGAGTGACTTATTGACTGACCTGTCACACTAATTAGATCATACACTAACAGCGATATTGAAAGCCCTTATTTTTTTCCCCTCATTTTTAATTCATTTTACAATCACCAAAAGGAAAGCAGGTGAGTGTTTTCTCTGCAGTTTCCCTGCATTTTTCTTTCTGTACCCCATGAGGCTTGTAACTAGGTAATTTATGCTCTGTGATGACAACAGTGTTTTAAGTATTTACCAAAGCTCCAGTCATTCATCGTTCTTTGATATGACAGCCATGCCTCTTGGTTCATTGTTAATTAACTCACAGTAACAGACCTCTATGTTATGATAATGCATAGTCCCTGCATAATTAATGGCTCCCAGTGAGGTGTTTTATTTAACCCTGTACTGTGTTTGACTGTGTAGGCACGTGTCAGACTTGGTGCTCCAAACATGTTTTGACCCTGAGGTGTCTTTACGACACGCTCATTCACAGAGTTCGTCACCGTGTGGCTGCAAGTTTTCTTCACGGCTCAGCCCTAACGTGCCAAATGAGGACATGTGAGGTTTTACTGTCCTTATCTTATCAGGACTCTTTGTGGCTCTGTGCCATTACTGATGAGCAAGAATGCATCGGCACTTTAATGTAGTTATTTAGCCAGTCTCACACTCTCCTCTGTCCACATGTGTTCAGCTCGTGGCAAGGTTCAGGTGTTGACAACAATCCCTGTTGACATTAATGCACAATTACAGTTCAGCAAAGTAGTTTTTTTAATGACACATATCGTCAATGATTTATGGTGATACTGTGCAGCTCGTGTTCTTGGAAGTAACTTGGGCTCTCGTCTGTCACTTGCTAATTTACTGTGCACACAAACACAGCGTCAACTCGAACACTGTGAGGTTTTGAACTCGGAGCCAATGACTACACTTTCATTAAAGGTTCGTGTAGTTTTAACAAAGAAAAACAAGCAACGTGCTCTCGGGTGAAAAATTACGGGAGAAGTCTGGAGTAATGAATGGAGAAACATAAAAAAGGTTTGATTTACAACAGGAGGCCTGAAAAGTTTCAACACAATTCTGAATACTTGTTCTTTGCTTAATTTTTGCTCATGAGTGTGTGTCAGTTAAACCCCTGCAAAGTTGCCTGGCAGTAGAAGCTACTGAACAAATGAAACTAAATGCTGTGATGCAAAGCAGGGTGGTGCTTTTTCTCGTGCCACTTTTTTATCACTCCTGTTTCAGTTACAGTGCTGAGACCATGATCACCATGGTGAAGCTTGAAAAAGTGAAGCTTGTTCTCCGTGGACTGTGATGTTTGCAGATGACACTGATCTGTAGTGAAAGAGGAGAGGTGGAGATGTGCTCTGGAGAGAAAAAAATGAAAGTCAGTAATAGTGAAAGTGTAGGGCTTTTGTTGTTAACTGTGAGACTTGCTGTGATGTATGGTTTGGAGGCGGTGGCATTAACAAAAGGACTGGTGCAAGCTGGAGGTGAAGATGCTGAGATTCTCATGGACAAGCTTAGGAATGAACGTATCAGAGGGACAGCTCAGGTTGACCTCTGAGAAAGTTCGTTGGTGTAGTGAAGGAGGACATGCGGCGGGTTGGTGTCACAGAGGAGGATGCTAGGGATAGGTTGAGATGGAGGCAGATGACCCGTTGTGGCGACCCCTAAATGGAAGAAGAGGAAACGACAAACTTCACGAGGTCACTGTTTTTAGTCATTGTCTGAAAATGATTAATTTATGTGGAGAGATGAGACTAAACACAAATAAAGGAGACTGTGCATGTGTGAAGTGATCTCCTTAGTTTTTGATCTTGAGCATTTCTATCAAGTGAATTCTAAAAGAATTTTTATTACAAGATTCATGTTTTTAAAATCATTTTAAAGTGCAAAAACCTGATACGCTAACTTTTCTTTTATTCTTTTTATATTTGCTTCACTTTAACAGTTCATTTAGCAGCTTAACTGCAGATTCATGTTTAATGTTGGAACTAACGAAATCTTGCACACTTCCTACTGTACTGTAGCACGATACAGTGTGCTGTGTGGTTTTCCTCTACCTTCTTGGAAAGGATGACTCATGCAAACGCCTGTTTCTTTTTTTGAATATGTAAATGCATGTTTGATGGCAGCCTACAGCAGACACACCCTGGATGGCTGGATGAGTTTTATTTTTTAGACCTGCTTGGCCTATTTCTGCCCCGAGCCAGATGCCTTCCCTCTGCTTTTCTTCATCCTCCACCCCCTCTATCCCCTCTCTGAAGTGTGAAGTTTGAAGTAGCAGGCTGTGCGCTATGATAGCAGTAATTGGTCTAAAGATGGAAAGTTCTCTCTCACTTTAGAAGCAAATTGCTTCTTAGTTTAGTGGCAATTAGTGTTTTTTAAGCAAGGCCTGTTGAGAACAATATAACATCAAAGCTCCATTTAAAAGCAACAAAAAGAGGGTGTAGATGATGGAGACAGTGGTGAAACTATTGCTGTTGGGGGTGAATAGAAGCTCTGAGTCTTGTATGGGTTCATTTAAGACGGAGTGGGGTAGCTGAGAGTGGCTCCCCTCTTTGTACCCCATTGTCTGTGGAGGCGAGCTTTGGACTCAGAGTTTTTTTTATTAGCCTCTGTGGTCTGATTTGTTTAAGGGGAGGTAAGGTGCCAAGATGTGGCTTGGCTCGTATTTTGCTCCAGTGTGAGCG
This sequence comes from Maylandia zebra, assembly GCF_041146795.1. Taxonomy (NCBI): domain Eukaryota; kingdom Metazoa; phylum Chordata; class Actinopteri; order Cichliformes; family Cichlidae; genus Maylandia; species Maylandia zebra. The sequence continues at coordinate 26,264,592 of NC_135186.1, forward strand.
CCGGGTTTGTTGGAGGGGGACTGAGCGAAGCAAAACTAAAGCAGAGTCACCCAGAGTACACACACTCACTTTCACACAATGTACTTTTATGCTGTCTTCACTGTGCTGTTGTGTATGCTGGCTAGTGCACACAATTTCCCTTATTCACAGCCATTACAGAAGATAGACACACGGAGAGAAAAAGCCTGTTATAAAATGTGAGGAGAAGGGAAGAGAGAGGGGGAAAGGAATAAAGCTCACACAGAAACAACTCCTGGATCAGTCTGAAGTTTCTGTGCCTCCATCAGACGCCTGAAGACAAAGATCCGTCTGGACGTGATTTTTTTAAAAGAAAAAAACATTTTTAAAGCGTGTTTAAAAAAACTGATTTTCAGCTGTCAAATAACTCCAGGAAAACTTAAAAGGGACTTAATATTTCTTATTTTCCATCATGTGTGGATGGTGTCAGCATACATGTAAATGTCAATGTTAGATTTGTTTCTATAGCACATTTAAAACCAGTATCTAGACTGTAGTAGAGTCCAAGAATAAACAATACGGAGCTGGAAATGAGCATAATAGGTCCTATTTAATTAAGATTGTATAGCTGGTTTCACTTTGGATTTAGTTTTTTGTTTGGCAGAAACAAAACTAGGGCCGTTCAATATAACGATATATATCGGATGACGATATAAAAACATCTATCGTTTCATTTTACGCTATCGTTTGTTTCGTGGTGTCGCAAAATAAACTGTTTACGGCAATATTTTTTCATCGTTCTGATGGTCACTGTAGTGGTTATATTAATTTCTTAAAGTTTTCTCTTTCTCTTATATTTAATATAACCACACTACGGACGGACAAGCGCCTGTTTTTATGCGTTGTGGTTAGCAACAACAACGGAAACACCATCGCGTGTCCGCTTGTTTATGTTCCACATAAACCTTTAACAATAAAGCTCAAGATCCTGTTGAGACTTTTCTAAATAAATTGAATCACGTGAAAGAGCAGATTATTTACGGTTGAGAAGTAAAAAAGAGCCGCCAGGTGCTAAAAAATAAACCTTAGACTCAAACGTTAGAACAGACTTTTCCCCGCAGCACGCCGTGTAATAAATACTCACAAAGAAAACGGCGGCCGTTACAACTTATGTCTAAAAATATATCGTTTCATCCATCGGTTAAAACACTCGACTCCAGCTACATGACGCGCAGCTGGAAACACTTCCCGCAAGTCGAGCTGCCCGAGATTCACAGAATTTACAGAAAATGTTACATTTGTGTGATTTATATCGTTATCGGACGATAGAATTCTTATATCGGATTATGAGATTTTGGTCATATCGCACAGCCCTAAACAAAACCCCAAAAAATTAACTATATGAGTGCTGTAGATGTGTTTCTCAGCTGAAGCCATTTCTGCTCACAAATGTTATGAGCCAAATTATTTAGTTCATCCTACATTTCATAAGTAACCCGATGCAAGTTTGACTTTATGACAGCAAGTGGACTGAATATGATTCAAATGAGTCATTTCACTTCTATAACTGTCCATCTCATTTGGACAGCTAGAGTTTGTACACATGCCAGCCATGGATAAAAGGTGAGGGATGCATCAGGAAGGGCATTTAGTGTATCAGTTACATCCCGGGTTTGTGATGACTGCTGCTGGTGCTGTTGACCAGCCTTGTGTCGGTGTTAGTTTACATTTCATTTAATCCAGTGTTTGTTGTATTTATTTGTTTATTCATTATTTGTTTCTATTTATTCATTGGAACCCGAATTTTTGTGCCACTTCTTGACATTGGAGCGAGGAAAGGGCAGGAAAATGTTCAGTGCCATTTATACAACGCAGGGCTTTTTTTCTGGCTTAAAAATGTACTTGTTCTTTTTGTAAAAGGGTCCAGTCGGTCCCATATCTAGCAAAGGTACATCGGGTCTTTGTCACAGTGTTTCTTTTATCTTAATGCATTTGCAGCTTCATGCACTTTGTACCTGGATTCATATTTTTCCACTGGACTTTTTAGTACCTCATTCTACAATTTTAGACCACCGATTCCCAGTGCTTTTACTGCAGTGAACTTATTTTGAAATATTATTTGTACTTATTTGTCTGTAGACGTTGAGTCTACTTAAGAAAGATCACCCGCTTACTGATTAGTCTCATATAAATCCACACTGTAATGGACTTTGTTAGCAAGAGGGATTATTTCACTTTCTTGCATGACAGCATGGCCCTCGTTCCTGGTTTTCTTCCTGGTTCAGCTGATGGTACCAGATGAAGGCACGTGTCCGGTTTTACCATCTTTATCTTATCCTGACTGCTCATTGGTTGCACGCAGCTTTACAGTCGTAATTAAGACGCCAGATGAGGAAGTGTCTGTTTCTTTATATTTTCTTCATCCTAAACTAGATTAAGTTGGAGGTGTAGCATGTCGTGGTTCAGCTTGCAGACCACTGCGATTTAAGATGAAGATGTTAGTGTAGATCACCATGGACGCGTGTTTGAGCTGAGAAACTGAAAACTTGAGAAGGTAAATTCTTATTTGACTATTTTTGGTTTTGTTCGGATTTGCATACATTTGAGTGAAAGTGTTACTTTTGTTTCACTTCTTAATACCAGCACTTTTAGCAGCTGTTAAAGAGGTCTGTAAGTCACCTGGTTTTTACGCTCAAGGCCAAACGAGGTGACTTTCAGGAACAAAGAGGAGGCCCAATAAACAATGATTCAGTGGATTCTGGAGTATCATGCAACAAGTAAAGAGGAAGAAACCTCAAAAGTCACAACAGCCTGACCGCTGAGCTAAATCAGCTTCTCTGATTGCGGCTTTGAAATGCAGAAATGCCGCCGAGACGAAATCTCTGCCGTAAATTCCCGCTCCTTCTGTAAAACTCACGATGCGCTGCGCATGTCGTGCTCATGAAGTCAACGGCTCTTGTGCGAGCATCCCCTTTAAACTGTGAACTGCGGCTGCATCTTCGTTGCATCTTTAAGCACAGTCGCTTTAACGAGAAGAAGATGCAGCTGTATACGATATTTATTGTGTCGCTCGGGTTGCATTGATGAAAGACAAAGCAAGCAAACATTCAGACAGTACAAGGCTGAAGCCTTGTTTAGCTTTGTGGTGATGAGTAATTGAAGAGCGCGAGGAGATAAACAGACACGTGTTCAGAGGAGAGCAGACTGTAAAAAGGCCTAAGCTCAACATTTCTTCATTGACTCTGAATCTTAAGCTCATTCACACTGCTTTTAAATTCAAGGCTTTACGCCAGTATGAGCAGCGCTACATGCAGTTAACTACCATTTTATTCATTCTGGTTTTCACGGCTGTTTCAAAGTGAGCACAAAGAACAGTAATGATCACACTGAAGACTCTCTTGTCCCTGCTCGTGCACAGCACAAAGAACGACTCTTCCCCCCCTAAACTTTTTGCACAAAAAAATTGAGTCAGTTAGTCTTTGTCGCAGCTGAGCTATAAATTCTCCCTGCTTAAGCAGTCATTCTCCGGCTCTATTTTTCTCCCCTTTCAATTAATAGGAAACACATCGGTTGAAGGAGGGTCTTTGTTGGTGCGTGAGAGTCCATACATCACCTAAACTAGAGCGCTCACCCCTCCTCCTCCTCCTCCTCCTGTCTCCTGCCTGCTAACACACATGCACACACCGACAGCCTCCATCTGCTCCCAATCATGGGTGCAGCCAGCGGTCAGGTCGCTGATGGTGAATGGCATATAGGCACATAACACACACGTAAACATACACAGTGTAACAAACTGCTTTAAAATTACATTTTGTTCCGCAATTCACAGTTTTTGTGTGAGTATAACCAAGTAGTACAAAAGCTGATTACTCTGAGGTGCTTTTTTCCCCCTAATTTTTGATTCTGTCGTAACTCATCTGCACAAAATTATATTGAATCAAGTCCAGCTGTCTTATTTAGCACGCAACATAAAGAAGGTGAGCAAACAGTCAGTGTTCAAGTGAAAATCTTAAATTTAGAAGTATTCTGATGGTTGTGTTTTGAATAATTGCTCAAGGTGTGGCTAGCATGGGGCCACCATCTGTCCATCAATAATCCTGAGGGGGTTGCACTATCTAATACAACATCTTTAAGGTCTTTAATGTGCCCGGGAGCGTTTCCAGTTGGACGGGGGCTGGAGAGGTATTTTCACCCACCCCAGACACGGTCCCGTACAGTTCTCCTAGATCCTGACTGTGCACCGGTAGAAACAGATGATGTAAGCATCTGTCTAATGTTGATTGGTTGACAAGTGGGCTGGAATAGAGAAGGAGAGGTGACAAAAACACTCAATAAATAAAGATCAATAAATATAGTATATAAAGTTCAAGCACCGACTGCAGAGGATGCTTTTCATTGTTTGTAACACTCTGTATGGCTTCGCTCTTCTGCGTGGCTGGCAGACAGACCAATCACAGCGCAAGAAAGAGTGGTCCACAGACTGCTTGCACCACATATTTTCTACACTGCCTCCATCTGACAACAGAACTCTCTGCAGGCAGACGGGCCGTCCCCGGACAACTAACCCGCTACCTGTGCTGGACCGTAAATCCTGCTTTAGAGACACAGTCCATCAGACATAAGAAAAAGACAAATTAGTTAGCGCAGGAATATACATCAGAACGCTGAAGTGCAAACAAAATGCAAAGTGTGTGCGTGTTAGCGATCTAACACGCACACACTGACGATCTGATGAATGCACTGGGGCCAACTCAGGGTTCCATATCTTACCCGAGGATACTTTGGTATGCAGAGTGGAGCCAACCTTCGTAGATGTTGATGGTTGACCTGTAGATGACCATAGATGAAGGTCACTGATCGTAACTTTCTTCGTTATCCATATTTAACTGAGAAAGTTAAATATGGCTAACAGGCTTTCTCCCACAGAAACATATTACACGTCATGTAACATGTCATGTTAGATTATTTAGTCATTTAAAAATTGGCTGTAGGTGTGAATTTAAGGGTGAATGGTTTCCTGCCTCTCTGTTTTTGCCATGCCACCCGTCGATAGTGTTCCCAGCATGTGTCAGCTAGGATAGGCTAGCTGGTTCAGAAAATGATGGATGGATTCTTTGACTTAATATTGCGTAACATGAAGAAATATTTCATATGGTTTTTGCAAATCTTCTTGCTGTTGCCTAATATGCTGTTTTTAAATCTACATTTGTCTCCTGAAAGACTCAGTTTTTCAGCACAACAGCTCATGAAAACCTTTTTTTCTCGATTCCAAAGCCTGTTGTTAGTGCATTCCACCGATCTCTGCTTTAAGGCATTTATCAGCTTTTGATGGCAATAAAAAAACTTTCTATTATAGAAGGATGACTAGAAAAATTAATTCGGGAGCTCATTTTGCTGCTGTTCAGTGCTCTATAGATAATAAATCTAAAGTAATTATATTTTAAAATAAAATGTTGATGAAATTTACAGTAGAAATACTTAACAATATATTAAGACTGAAACACTTGCAATAAACCATACGTTACATTTTTTGCATTTGTTTTATAGGAAGAAGAACAGCAGGCAAAAACGGTAAAATAACAGTTAAAGCCTGGTAGACGTGAGATTAACAATAGAATCACACAGACGCACTCAAACTGAACTCAGAGACTCCGACGTGACGCTCTCATCATTCATTTAATAAAAATGAAAGTAAACCTACTTTCTGTCTCTCACACACACAGACCCACACATGTGCTGAGGTACAGGGACAGAAGAACATGAGCCAGCCTTGTGGTGTGCTTCACCGATGACAGGGTGTCATGGAAACGCCCAGCGTTCCCCATGGTTACGCACTGTTTACCCCTACGGGATACTCTTCTTGGATTGTTCAGACGCTGAACACTTGAGCTTCTACAACAACTCATGGCCAAAGAACACACACAGACACACACACAGTGTTTCTTATCAGGATCTAAATGGACACAAATTAGCCTATTATGTGCTTTTGGGATTAGCGCAGTGATTTTAGCCTAATAGTCTGTTTTTGTGCTCTTACTCCAAGTCCCTACGCCACAGTGGATATTTGCCAATAAAGGCTTGGTGTTTATATCCAGTTGTGTTTTTGAAGTATTCATTCAGAGGGAAAGATGTGGAAGCACTTCACTTTGTCTTCTTTTTTAAAAAAAAACTTGGGTGGCTGAATTGTGGATCACATGCTGTCTTCACTTTCAGGTTTCAGCTCTTTGGCTTCCTGTAAAACTTGTGTCTCAACATCCCTTTTTGTGTGTGTGTGTGTGTGTGTGTGTGTGTGTGTGTGTGTGTGTGTGTGTGTGTGTGTGTGTGTGTGTGTGTGTGTGTGTGTGTGTGTGTGTGTGTGTGTGTGTGTGTATATTTGGTCAGGTTGTGGGAGAGGTCTGCATGTTAATGCAAATGCACAGGAGCCATGATGTGTTTGCTCTGTACGTGTGCAGCCGTAATGAAGACAAAAGCACATAGCGAGGCTGGGCTCCCTCGCAGTTTCTTCTCCTCATTAAGACGTTAATGGTGCTTCCTGTGCATGTGTCTTCAGGCTGCTGATTAATAATGCTGCTTGTTATTCATTAATATTGCCCTAATGAACATGCACTGTTGAGCATGATTGTTAAACTTTTTTGCGTGTGTGTGTATGTGTGTGTGTGTGTGTGTGTTTGTTTTTTCTTTTCTCTCCAGACTCCATTGATCAGCCCACATAGGACCGCGCCCCCAAAGCGAGGGGAGGGGGGACCTGATCGTCCATCATCTTGGCGCCGTCGAAAGGTGAGCTAACATCCCGCACGGTTGGCATGGTAACGGCCTCCTGAGTTCAGGTTGAACGGTTTGTCAGAGACAGTTTCTTGTTGTTGCCACACTCTTGCAACATCCTCCTGACCTGAACGCTGAAATGCAGAGAAAAGTGTGTGTGTGTCTGTTTTTGAGGCAAATATTTTATGGAGGTGGGGGGGGTTTTTGTTGTTTTTTTTAGTGCGTGTGTGTGGTTGAATTTTGGAAGGTGGAATAGTTTACGAAAAAAGACCGGTAGTGGCGGTAGCAACAAGGGAAACAAAGAGGGCTGCGAACGATTTTCAGGGAGATGAGAAAATGAAGAGTGGGAAGACAGCAGGGAGACAGGAGGAGAAATCAAATTATTCTTTGTGCTCTACCTGCCACGGAGGCTGAAAGAGAGCATTAATCTTTTACCCCTGTCTGCAGGTGACGACAACACACACACTCGCGAACACATAAGTGTACCCACACTTAACCAAACCACAGTCTCTCTTTCGTTCACGTGAATTCTCACACGCATGTTTTTTTGCAAACTCGCTGCTGTTGCACTTATAGCAGCAGTGATTGTGTGAGGAGTGAGGTTGGTAAGAAAGGGGAGGAAGGAGAGTCCAGGCCATAGGAGGGGAGACACTCAGTCTAAAGCAGAAGAAAATAGGAGGGATAAGAATGAGGTGAGGCAAGGATACTTCCAGGAATCTTCCACAGTGAGTTAAGGTGAAGGCTTTGTTGATTTCTCTGCATAAATGTCAGGTGATGGGTTGTTGAGGCACTTCAGGGTTTTGGATGAGCAGAAAACTCATTGAATCAATAGAAAAATAAAAATAAAAAACTTGATCTTTAATTACAAAGGTATTATCTAAACCCATTTACACATTCAGCAGTGTACTTTTAGACTGAGGCTCCATTTTGGTTCATTTTCATGTGCATTTTTTTACAATTAAACAGATTCAACTATTACATGGTTGAGGCACGTGGGTACAATTGTTTGTAACACACACAGTAGAACTTCAAGGATTAATTGAATGATTTGCTAATTTCTTAAGCAGAGGTGCTGGACTTTTTTGATTTATCTTTATCAATCCTTTGATATCCTACTTTGATATCATCATAGTATCTCTGAATCTGCTTGCCCCTGATCAGACACACAGATCTGTAAATTTTGGGTACCTCCACTCAAGAAATGATTGACAGCTGTCTTTCCGCTTGTGGATAACCTTTCTGTGACTTACCCTCTTAATTCCTGTGGAACCAGGAAAGCAGGTTTTATACTTTACACATCCGGGAGTCCGCTTGGCTCTCTGTGATGTAAATTTTGCCGTTGCCTAGTCAGTGTGAGGGTCCACGCAAAAGTCTGCACACCGCTCTGTTTCTTGTGATCACAAGGACTTGTTTGTAGAGAAATTACATTATAATGCACCAACTATGCATGCACGTGAGAGCAGACTTCAAGCAAACTTTAAGGAAGTATAACAGGCATGACTACTCGGTTGTCCATGTCCACAACCAAGTATAATCCAGGTTTAAAGGTGTATGTAGTTTTTCACACAATGCTTCAGTATTTTGTCTTAGTTTTTGTTAAATAACTTACACTGTGTCATTTAAGGACCAGGTCTTTTTTATTATTAGGATAAACCAGAAGACAGTCTTTGCAACTTGTGCGAGTAGTTGAAGCAGCTTGTCGTGCTGCTGGTGTGAGTTTACACGGCCAGACATGGGCCGTGTGCCTCTGTTTTGTCAACAGAGATTATGAAAGACTGGCAGGCGGGGGAGGTGACAGCAGGGCTATTTGCATCACCCAGGCTGAGCATGCCTGCTCCTCTAACTCTGTCACCTTCTCTCTCCCTTTTCTCTGTCCCTTCCTGTCTGCTCCACCCTTTTGTCGCCAGCAACAAGCACTCTGGCTAGACCGCCCTGTCGCCACGGTCTTATCGCCTCCAATCAGGAAAAAATGGAAAGAGAGATGTTCAAACAAACTCAAGGAAAGCTTGATAGCAGGCAGCGCCACAGATCTGTTATCTCATTTGAGAGATGACAAATGAATTAGTTTCTAGATAAACTGAAAGATTAACCATGAGGCTTTTTGTGCACAGCAAACAATAAAAGTTTCTAATGGAGCCTGCACGTTGACTGAATCCACACAGGGGAAACCCAAGATATTTATTATGATGTTTAGATGGGAATAATCCCACCTGTCTACAGATGATGTACAACACAGATTGGTGATAGATTGAGGTTGTATTTGCTGTTGCTAATCTTTTCCCATTCGCTTGCCGCCTACCCCCACTAACTCTTTCCGACTCATTCTTGTTTGTTGCACCTTTTTTCCCCCCACTGCTGTGACTCATTGTGTTGTGGGAGGTCTGTCGACTCTCCACTTTGTTTGCTATTTTCCCAAACCTAATTCAGTTTTTCTCTGCTGTTCATCCATTTTAATCTGGCGTCAGCGAGTGTTACTCATCAGTAATATTGAAGTGATGCTCATCTTATTGGAAATAATTTTATTGTTTCCACCAAAGTGCAAGAACACACACTCACGCAGTCCAAAAATGTGACTGAGCGGGAGCAGTGTTTGGTTAGTGTAGTTATTGAGGGATGGATGGATGAGATACTGTTTAGTCTTACTGACCACTTTAAGCACTTGAACACTACACCACATTCACACATATACATACAACACTTCATTCTGTGCATCTACAGTTGTGGTCAGAAGTTTGCATACAGTCATCATCATGGGCGTGACTGTCACTGTGATTTTAGGCTTTTAATTATTTCTTTGAACTGTTCTTTTTCCAGGGTGGAATCACAGTACAGCATGAATCCTTGATTAATAAAAAAAAAACAAGAATTGTGTGCGCAAGTTTGAATTTATTTTGGATTTTCTCTAATAAACACAGGGTCAAAAGTACACATGCAGATTCAAATATGTGCATACACCACCACTGATAGTTGGTTAAATGTCCCGGAGCAAGTTGGTCACCATCAACAAGCTTCTGCCATGATTGTGGCTGAATCGCCTTTCTTGGCAGAATTAGTAGAGTTCCTTTAAATTGGTTGTTCCTTGCGGAGATCCAGCTTTTAAGAGTAGTCCACAAATTTTCTGCAGGTTTAAGTTCAGGACTTCGGGAAGGCTATTCTAAAAGTTTAATGTTAGCTTGCTTTATCTATTCCAAAACCAGTTTTGATGTGTGTTTGGGATCATTGTCCCCTTTGAACACTCAATTATATCCCACTTTCAACTGAAGCTTTTGATTTGAGGAAAGATTGAAGAATTTTGAGGTAGTCCTCCTTCTTCATCATTTCATTCACTTTGTGCAGTACACCAGTGATGCTACCACCACCATGCAAAGCCTCACTTTTAGTCCACCAAACTTCTTGTGATTGTGACAAGTAACTCAATCTTTGTCTCATGTGAAGATTTCTCTCCAGAAGGCATTTGGCTTGCCCATGTAGGTGTCGATTTTGGAGCAGGGAGTTTTTTCTTGGTCGGCACCCTCTCAGTCCATGGCAGCGTAAAACTCCCTTCATGCTGGGTGGTTCTTGGGTTCTTCCTGAACATCTTAATCAGTTCCCTTTTTATCTGAGGATGACAAAATTGGGTCTTCTTCCAGACGTTGAAAAAGCCTATGTTAACTTCTGACCACAACTGTATCTTGGTATCTTGCGTGGAGGGCAATTAGAGGCTCAGTATTTCCACATGCAGATCAGGGTAGTCAGGGATGGAAGCACGACAGTCCAATTATTAGACAACCTGAGCCGCAGCTGCCATTGGGTCTTAAAAATTAAGGTGATTCATCTGTGGAAACCATGATTGTGCTCAATAATTGTCTAGAATCTGTGCTTTTCAGACGTGTGTCTTCAAAGTAAATGTTATAGCAGTTTGAAATGTTCATATCTAAAGCCGAGTTACATTACTTTTGCAGTCTTATTTGTTTACCTCAGAGCTTTTTGTCATTGGATTAAAGAAAATGTTTAGACAAAAGTTTAAAACATGTTTGGTTTTTATTATTCATATAGCCAATACTACAAGTACAATACAATACAATACTAAAAGTATCATCTCCGTAGCTCAAATCAAAACATGATGTACGTATGAGAGATTCGTATCATGGCCAGCTTCTGGAACAAATTGGAATGGTAATATTTGCTGTTTGCCAAATTTAGGTTGCTTGTGTTGGTTTCCTTGTGATAGTTTTTAATACTGTTTGCTAACTTCTTGGCTAATGCTAACTGAATGCAGAGACAACAGGATTGGTCAGTTGCAATGTGGACCAACGTTGTCATGATTTACTAGGAGCAACACAAAGCACGGGGAAATCACATCGTGCTTCACCGTAGCCCTGAACTTGCTTATACCTTACCTGATAGAGGTTGCTTGTGAGAAAGCACCATCACATCAGGCAGCTTCCTTCCAGGCACCACCCCTCCTCTTAACCACAAAGTGTGAGGACACATGAAATAGATTAATGCCCTGTCCTTATGCTCTGACTTGATTCTCCCTCTGGGCGCCATGAACATCTTGTGTCAGTTCATTAGTAAATCCTCTACTGTCTGCTTTTATAGCCAGGAGACAAAAGCAGTATGTGGTTTTTGTTTGTCTTCTGATCCAGTCTCTGCCTACCATCCTAACTAAGATTATGACATTGGCATCATATGTGCAAGAGATAAAAATAGTAGCAACAACAAAGAACCCCAAAAGGTGCCTCTAAAGGATGTATAAAGCCCACAAACTGCAGAAGTAAATTTGTTCCACCTAGTATTTGGTCCATCACCGTAATAGAACGACTCCATTTCTCCGTGGAGTTTCTTGTCCATCATCCATCTTTTTTTCTCTTTTCTGCAGGGCTTGCGTTAAAAAAAAATCTAGTAAACTCTCATTAATGTCAATTTGTGTTCAGAACTCATGAGAATGAGTAGGAACGTGTTCATCGTGGGATTTTGACAGTTGCCTAGCAATACTGCTTTGATTGTAGCTTACCCATCAGTCAGTGCGGTGTCTGTATTTTCTCCATAATGAATAATGTATTTCTTTCTTCCTGCCAAGACTAAAAAATCTGTTCTTTAGGTCTTTTCCAAAGTTAAGGGGGATATTTTGAAAGCAACATTGTGTGTGAATTAGATCCCTCACTAGTCAACAGGACTGTATGCTTTCTGTTTTATGAGGTGAGCCATTTCCTCTGGTTTTGCCATAAAGCCATAAACTTTGTGGTTCCTGGTGAGTCGTGCTCCCACTGGGCTCCGGGATCCAGGGTCATTGGCATGCTACTGTCCTTTAGCAGACCTCAGAAGTTTAGCTTCACCCTAAGTGACACCACAGCTGACCTGAACGATCCTCCTGCCTCATTCGCCCATTGACCCAAATAATATATGGGTCAGCTGCCAGCATGAAGGTGATGGCCTCTTGGAATCACTCAGTTCAAGATCAGGGTTGAGTATCAGGTCAAACTTAATATCAAAGTTCAGAGCTGCTTGCCTGCATGAGTCCTCTAACCTTCACCTGTCATCAAACGAGGAGACTTTCCCATGACCAGTCAGATGGGAACTAAAGCCAGTGCTGTTTCATAACCTCTCTGCAGGCATAGTGAGAACATACAAATTTCTTATGAAGTCTAACTTGGATTTCTGCTCTTATTTTACTTCCCAGTGTCCTTTAACCTCATCATTTGAGGTATATAAGAATACATTTGTGTTACTGTTTCTCTAACCCTGTAACTCCAAGCGTAGAATGTTTGACTTTTTGAGACCTCTAGATCACCGGTGCAAATTACACAACAATCCCGGACAAATTAAAACTTATACATACAAACTGATACTTAATTTCTTTTTTAGACACACCAAAAAGCTCAATAAACACTCCACTTTCGAAAAATTAGAATTCTTTATGAATTTGCTCATGATTCAGGCTTTAGGGGGCTAAACAGCGGATGTATGGTTAGAAAAGAAATGTACAGTATGCTGTCCAGTCACATCAGAGAGCAACGGCTACCACACGTATGCCTTTGTTTTGGATATAGTCGATTTATACAGTGAGATTCACAAGTGAAAATAAGAAATGGAAAAAATGGGGCTTGAGGCAGAAGAAAGATGTTGACTGCTTTTTTTTTTGCACAGTTGGACAGTGGCTGGACGAAGTGGGTGTAAAGTGTCAGATCTTCTGTTACATAAATTCTCATTGATGATACCGGAAATTGGTGGGGGCTTTCTGAAGCTGTTCGACCATCCTACAAAAATTTCTAAAGGAGTATGCCAGTCTCTTAACACCTCTAACATGAGCGCATTGTAGTATCGTAGGACACAAGTCACACCTGGATTAGGAACAAAGATCCCAGCATGATTTTGTGTTGGGTAGTCCGTACGCTGAGCTTTGCATGCCCCTGTCTACATGTTGTACCTGTGCACTGTCACCTGGAGGCAGTGTCAAAAGACAGTGTTAGCACCTACTGCCGAGGAGTTGGAACTTATAACATTGGAGTAAAACCAACTGTTGACACCTGCTGTTTGTTGTGATTCTGTCTCTACTTTTTTCCTAACTTCTTTATCCTAGTCGTAACCTCTGTTGCGGTTTCCTTTCCTTTTCAAACCAACTTTTTAACCAATTTCTTTTGGTTTCTTTTAGTTTTTTGGGGGAGATTGCATTTAAATGCATTTCTGTGACTGTGAATCGGGCTTTAAATAATTGCCTGCATGCATGAAGCAGTTGGTTTGTGAAATGTGGTTATTGTACACTCGCTGTGAGTGTAAATGACCAGTGCTGTTTTCTGCCACAACTCGACCGACTCAATCGTGTCTTCTTAAGATAAGATTATAAGATCCTAGTATGGATGATTTGACTATTGTTAGTTTTTTGAACATTTGTAAGTTTTACTAACAAATGTGCTTTGCGACTGTGTGTTTTGGGGTTTTTCCTGCCAAAATTTCTCTTTCATTTCCCAAAACAATATCCTCTTAATTTCCACAGTTTTTGTTCCAGTTTCTCTAATACTCTCATTCAAACTGCACATTAACCCAGGTGCAGGGAAGCTAGTTTGCAGTATGTTTTTTGCTCTGCACACTCCCTTTCACATCTCCAGTATCCCTACGTCTCCTTCAAATTGCCGTCTTCATGCCCATCTCTCCATTCCCTCTTGCTGCCCTCAATAACACCATCATCCTCCATTTCCTTCTTTACGTGGCTCATTCCCACTGCCCCCTGCTGCTGTATTGTACCCACCGCAGCCCCGCTGCCTCTCTGCCACCAGGCCCCACACTGCCTGTGGCGTGTAATTGACTTTCTCCCCGCACTGGAAAAGCGGGCGGCCCGCGCCAGGCTGGAGGTGACCCATTTCCCTGGGGCATTCAGCAGGCTCCTAATCAACTATTCTCTGGGGCTGCCTCATTCACTCTGCAATTAGAGCAACTCCCCCTTTGAGAACTCCATCAATAGGCTGGCAGTCAGGCAGGCGGACGGGCGGGTTTGGTTGGTGTAGGAGCAAAGAAGGAGTTTCACCCGAACACTTTGTCTTGGCTCTTTGAGTTCTGAAACCTCCTTACTTTGTACTTCCCCCTCTCGCTGCTTTTAGCTTCTTCTGCTCCTCATCTCCCTCGTGGTAGGTTTCATCAGACAACAGCAAGCGGGGGTTTTGTCTAACGAAGAGCAGCAGACGGGGAGGCAGGTAGACGGGCACGCAGGGAGGCAGATCGTAGGATAGGCAAGAAGAGGTAGGCAAGCAGACAAAGGCACTAAGGCAGACAGTCAGTCAGTTAGACGGGAGGGACTCGAGGGAGAGATTAAAAGAGAAATTTGAAAGAGGGAAGGATTGAGCAAGAGTATCTGTGAGATTTCAGAGCATCTCATGCTTTTAGGAGAGTATTCCCAGTTGTTGTCTTGCAAGAGAATACACTTGTGGTTCACCTGGTCTTGCAGACATGCGTGAAAGCAGTCCTCATATTGATTCTGTCTCAGTAGGAAGGTGTGTTCTCGTTCTCGCAAGCCAAGTTCACACGACTGAAGACTGGGACCTTCTCTGTCCTGAAACCGAAAAATAAAAAGGCAACACAATCAGATGCTTTTGCTCCGATCCCACCAGAGATCATGGCGCATGATGATTAAATAACAGGCCGGCGTCTCTCCCCTGCCGCTGGCCTGATTTTCTATGCAGGAGAGGCAGTGCTCTGGTCAGAGGATAACCATGTAATCAATGGAATGAAAAAGCTGCTCTGGCTGTGAAGGTTAAGAGGGGTACAGGCGGTTTTCAGCCCACTCTGTGTGCCACACATGCATTCAAAACACACTCCAGACTGTCTGAATGTTACTGAATCCTCCTCCTTTCACCTGTTCCCCTTCCCTCCTGTCTTTCTTTGACATGCCTTTATCTCTCTTTCTCTCAGCTCGCTCCCTCCTACTGCCGCCACCTCTTTTTGCTCTGATTTCTCCCCCCCTCATCCTTGTTTTTTTTTCCTTCCTCTGCAATTCCTCTGTCTCCCACTATATTTGTGCTCTCTCTCCCCTTCATTTACTTTCCTCTCTTCCCTCCCTCTATCCTCCTTTCCCCTCCCTCCCTCCTACCTTTCCCCAGTGTCAGCTGCTGTCACTGTGGCAAAGAAAATGACCAATCAGAGCTCACATCACTGCACCGGCTTCTCCCTCCCTTCCTCATTTCTTCCTTTCCTTCCCTCTATTCCCTTCTCTTCCTCCTCCTCCTCAGCCTCCTCCTCCTCCTCCTCTTCGGCCCATCTGCCTCTCATCCCCGCAACCTTTATCAGCTCACTTCCTGGAGACGAAATGTGATGCATTATGGGAGACAGACGGCTGTCTAACGGGGTTAGTTGTGTTGCGTGGCTTATCATCAGAGACACTGCTAATCCTGTGTCTTTGTGTGTATGTGTGTGCATGCCCGTGTGGATACTCCATGCGAGCTGATGAACTCATACATGCACAGCCACACACACACACACGCACACATACGCACACACACGCACACACACACACAGCCTCAGATGCTTACGCTCATATTCTCCAAATAAGAAGAGGAGGAGGAGGAGGCGGCCGACGAGACATGTTTATGTTTGTCAGTCTCTGCAAGGAGAATACGATTTGCATGATATAAGCATATTTTAGTCTGCTTGTGTACTGTTTTGCACTTTATTCATTTACAACCTGCCTTTATTATTTTTGCTGAGTTCAAAAGGATGCTTGCCATGCCTTCCTGCCTTCACAATTACCTTTATAATGAGAGCTAAAAGGCTAAGAGGGGACTGTGTAATCACTTCACTCAATGCATTAAAGTTTTATTTACACCTCTGTGTGTGTGTGTGTGTTTTTATGCTCTTTTTCTATCAGGTGCTGATATGTGTTCACGATGAGCGGGCTGGGGGAAAACTCCATGGAGCCTCTGAGCTCGGAAAACCGGAAACGCAAGCTTTCCACTTGTGACACGCCTGGTATGGGGTGAGTGTGTGGGATCAGCAAACAAGAGGGGAAATGCAGGAAAGTGGGCTACTGGGTCAATGTCTTCTTGAGCTCTGGCTGTACAGCTATTATGTCGATGTCTGCCGTGATGAGTAACAGTGAAACCCTGCAAAAAAATTTTTAGTAGTTTTGATTGGAAAAATTCTTTTATTTCCTCTTTGTACTTTACGCTCTGAAAATTAGAAGGTAAAGCCATTTTCACCTGGTTGGAACGCAAGAAATAAAAAGTGCCTGTGTACTAACTTTGTTTTAGTCATGTGTTTTTATTCCAGTTAGGTCTTCATCAGGACAAACACATTAAATTGACCATTGCCACGTTAATGTGTGTAGACTCAATTTTGTGTTATTGATGCTTATTTCCACTGGCCTTTCACCCTACGTTTGATGATCTTTCTCCACATTTTCTGTCTCTGTCTCCACTGCAGCTGAAAAATAAAGGCAAATATGATCCAAAAATACTAGAAGTGGTATTGATCTACTCTTCTAAGTCTTGCCGGGAAAGGTGACCGTACTGCAAGCTTTTTAAAAAAAAAAGAAAGTAATGTCCAGTTAGCCGTATCAGCAAATGACTAACTCGTAAGATAGCCATTGTTCTCAACCTTCAATACAACCACTGCTGACATTTCAACTAGTCATTTTTTGCGGCACAAAGAAGACATCGGTCTCACAAATAAACTGCTTGCCATCTACCTCGCAGCCACTCTGCATTGTTTTCTGACATAGAAACAGCACTTTGATCACACTTTGAGAAAAGTGCATCGCTGTAGTTTAGCTTTAATCTTTGTTTATTGCCCCCCTGCAGGTGTGAGAGGAAGCGGCGGGAGCAGGAGAGCAAATACATAGAGGAACTGGCGGAGCTGATCTCCGCCAACCTAAGCGACATCGACAGCTTCAATGTCAAACCAGACAAATGTGCCATCCTCAAAGAGACGGTGCGCCAGATCCGCCAGATCAAAGAGCAGGGTGAGTGGGCACGGTGATCTGAAGGCTACTGAGGGGCAGTAAACGGACAGGTGCCCTGAAAGTTAGGTAGACTGCGAGGAAGTGTCTGTAGGAAACACTGGGAAAGGTGTTATGGTGCTATAGCGGCGGTATGGACAGCTGCAGGGTTAGCATGTACGCACGCACATGCACACGCGTGCCTCTTCTGAGCCCAGGTGCAAGGACAGATCAGTCATTCATCTCCCACAAATTTCACAGCCCCGACTGTTTATGTTTGGGAGGAAACACTGGCAATGCTTTGTGAACCTGTCATTTCCGAGTGTGTGTGTGTCTGTAATATTGCCATGCACAGCTGTGTGCTGGCCTTGCCAGGGGCTGTTTAATTGGACGTTTGCAGGTAATCACATGCCCATCCGTTCTGCTGAACTGCCAAATTATTAGTTCAGTTACATCTGCTCTTGTCATAGTTGTCATAGTTTCATCTCCGTGATGCGGCGGTCATTTCTGCAGCAAACCATCTAGAAAGCTGCAGGCTGAAGCGTTTGCCTTGCAGAGGCACCATCAGTGCACAGACTGACAGATTTAAACTCCTGGAATCGGACGTGTGTCAGGATCAATTTTTCCTTCCAAGGTGAACTTCAGGGAGATCAGGGGGAAGAGCCGGTGGTGAAATTTTGTTCCTTCTTGTTTCTGCTCGGCTCAGTCAGTGTCTGCCACCTCGACAGGAAGGGGAAGAGGCTACAGCTGGCCCTGACTGGCTGCTGACAGGTTGCCATAGTTACAGGAAGTGAAGACAGAAATGACACGGGTGTTTAGACTCGTCTCTCGCTTTCTACCTGTTCCTCTTCTCCTCTTCTCACTTTCAGTTGGTCTTACTGCCAGTCTTCATTTTGCTCTTTTCTCCATCAATCATTCCCGTTTTCTCATCTCACTTGGATGTAAGATTCTCTGCTTTTGCTTCACTTCTGCTCTCCTGCTTTTTTTTTCTTCCCTCCTCATGTCTCATCTGTATTGCAGCACAATGAGTTGCAGCATCTTCAGGTTTGCTCCCAGCATCTTAAGATATTGAATGAACTGATAGAGCGCAGCCTCTCTCTTTCTGTTTCATTCTCTCTCCTCTTCCTTTCCCTCATTTCTTTTCGTCCTTCTCTTCCTAACTTCGCAGCGCCCGGCTGCAGGCAGCAATGGCTTTTTTTTTTTCTTTGTGTGGGTATCAGTGCCCCTTGGGAGCTAATCAGATAGAATGATTCCTGTAGCCAAGCAGCCCCCGCCTCTTTCTCAGACCGAGCTCTGCATTAATACAACGAGCCAACACAATCCATTTTTCCCATCCACATCTCTCTGTCTCAGCCCCGGACCTCCCCATCTCCATCTTTCTCTCCGTCTGTGTTTCCCGCTCTCAGCCTCAGCACCTCCATTAATTCAGGTGTCTTAGCTCCTACCCCTGCACCATTACAGCTTCCAGATCCTCTCTAGCTCTCTCCCGCTCGCTCTCTCTCTCAGCCCCAGCCTACCAGCCAGTCCCTCACAGTCTGACACTGAATATAAAGCATGAGGACGGCAGCTACCTGCTCCACATGCACCCAGCCCTCCTCTCCTCCTGACGGGCTCCTCAGAGAAACCTGCCTCTATCCGTCTCCCTCCTCACCTGTATTTTTAAATAAAAAAAAAAAAAAAAGTGAAACTTGAGAAACGCTGCCCCCTGCTGATGCAGATTGGGTAGTGATGGACTGGCTGCTTCTTCTCAGGTAACATAGCTCTCACCTTGTTTCTCCTTTGCTCTTTTTTTCTTCTTCTTTGAAAACAGCTGGGTTTGAACTGACTGTGTGTGATGTCATCGATTTATTTATTTCTTGTTGTGATTCATTTCCTCTCCTCCAGGTAAAGCTTCATCCAACGATGACGACGTTCAAAAGTCAGACGTGTCCTCAACTGGTCAGGGGGTCATCGACAAGGACCACCTGGGTCCACTTCTGCTGCAGGTGAGCCCAGCTCTCCTCCCCTGTCAATCACGTGCTTTTTATCAATGCTTACGATTGGCCACCTGGCCGTTGGTAACTTCCGGCCGCTCTGCTCCAGGCTCTGGATGGCTTCCTGTTCGTGGTAAACCGGGAGGGCAGCATCGTGTTCGTGTCGGACAACGTGACGCAGTACCTGCAGTACAAACAGGAGGAGCTCATCAACACCAGCGTGTACAACATTCTTCACGAGGACGACAGGGAGGAGTTTCACAAGAACCTGCCCAAGACCAACAGTGAGGAACACGCACACACACAAGCCTACACATCTCAATACACACACACACACACACACACACACACACTGCAAAGCTACACATCTGCTCAAAAGCAAACCCTGCTTGACATCTTCCACAGGGCCGAGGTATAAAACTAACTTTGAGAGGTTACAACAACTCTCCGCACACGTCAACGTAAACTCTCAAAGTTATTTATTCTTGCACCTCCGGTCTTTACTCCATCTCCTGTTATAATGAGGAGCTCCTGGGAAGCGTGTTCATGTGCATAGGAGCAATTCAGAAACACATGCACGCATACACACACACACACACACCTGACAAAACATACATGTGCACAGGAGCACCCACCCACTCGGTGCTAAGCAGGCAGAGCGTAGCACGGCTGTCAGTCACACTCAGTGGTCCAGACAGTGTAAAACAGGCCCGAGCTCTATTCAGATCCCATGGCAGCCATCTGGAAACTACGTACTGCTGAATAATGCACCTCCTCACTTTCCTCTACTTAATTCCCTGTGTTTGCATGCACGTATGTGTGTCTTATTGTCAGTTGTGGAGCAAGCACTCAAAACTTATACTCAGCTAAAAGTAGTACCACCACACCCTAAAAATACTCCATTCGAAGTATGGGAAATCTTTCTACTTTTAGTATTTGTGTACAACCAGAGTAATGTAAGTACCCTCTGTTAGGGCTAAGTATCATTTTATTGTTGTGTAGTTGGATGAGGTGAGGCTAATTCTTTAATACCGGAGTGCAAATGATGATTGCTCCTATTATGAATTCATCTCCTGGTTATTTTGGTGTTGTTATCTAAAAAAATTCTAAAAATGATAAGAAGTGATCGTCACGATAAGTGGTGCTTTCAGACTCGGTGGCTCAAAATTATTAAAAAATAAACTCAAATAAAGCATCACATCACCACGTTTGAGAGCGTGTCTCCAAGAAATAGCTAAACAGGAAAGAGTTAAGCGCAGTACTCGAGCAAATGTTGCTTTCTCCGACTGCTTATTGTGTATTTTCACACGTCTATGTCAGTAATCCACTCGTCAGGGTGCCGTGTGTGTGTGTGTGCGCGCGCGTATGTGAGCATGTGCGTGGAGAACTATTTATAAAGCTGATTAATTATGGATATGTGTGCTCGACTGAACCTGCTACTCGATTAACTAAGCAGCAGCAACCTCCGAGCAGCAGTGGTGGCGGCGGCTCCGACATGTCACTGACACGTTCTCCCACTTATTCTGCCTCTTCCCCTGCACGCTCCTTTATTCACTTGCTCTCTTTATCTTTTAACACTCATCTTTATCTACTTTTCCTCTCAGCGTCCCTGGTGCCTCCCTCAACTCGCTCTTTCTCAGCCTCATTCATACTTAATATGGCTGCCTACTAAGACGAATATTGTGGTTGTCTGTTTCTCAACCGGCTTCCCTTTCTGCTCTCCCACCCCTCATTGTGTCTCGCTCTGCTGCTCTGCCCCTTCATTATCTTTAGAAGCCGTGAATGAAATGCGCTCTCGCTGCACATTCCTGCGGGATGACCGCTGACCGTGCCAGCTACAGTTAAATACACACACACACACCACACAAGCACCCAAGAAACACACATACACCAACAAAAACAGACACACACGCTCGTCCCCAGAACATGAAGTGAGCTTTCATTGTTAGCCGGTGTGCTTTTGACCCCTCTGTCCTCCCTCGCTGTTGGCTAATTGCGTCTGAGGGGAGGCGTCAGCCCCGGTGACTGCTGGTGTTTCTTTCTTTCTGTTTTTTTTTTTTTTGTTTGTTTTTTCCAGAGAGAAACCTAAGGCCTTGTTAAATCACCTCTCACTATCACACAGCCCCTCCCCACCACTGCCATGCTTACCTCCCCGACGTGCCTCGCTCTCCCGGGTCCTCTCTTGTATCCTCTGCACACCTACCAGACAGAAACCTCCGGCCAGCTCAAGGCCCCGATAAGGCTTCACTCAGACCTTGGCGAACAGTCGGATCTCTCTCTGAAGTTTCATTTCCTTGTGCCTCTTTCTTTCTTCATCTCCCTGTGAAGGTGACCCCTTCTAAATGTGTGCGTGCATGCCGTGATGAGAAGTCAGGGTCTAAATGAGGATAGATGGCTGAGTGTCCCTGGCCTCTGCCCACTGCAGAGCAGACTGGGAGGGAGAGATATTGGAAATCGACACCTTGGCTAGATTAATCCCATGGTCCATTTAGCCAGGGATCCGAACAGCAGCGGGAGCTTCTGCTTCTCAATTAAAGAAGGACAATACATGTTGCAGTGCCATTTTTTATTTATTTATTTTGCTTCCTTTGTCGTCCTTTGTGTGTCTGTGTGGATCTGTGGCAGGATAGGGTGTGAGCTGTTTGTGATATTTGATGACAGGCAATCCATTCATAGCTGTGTGTGGTTTTCAGTCCCACGAGCGTCAGGCTCATTCCATTTTACTCCCAAGAGTAAACGCCTTTTTGTTTGTGTTCCTTTTTTTAGTAAATGGGGTGTCGTGGGGAAGCGAGGCAGCCCGACAGAAGAGTCACACCTTTACTTGCCGGATGCTGGTCAAATTTGGCCATGCCCACGGCCCCATGGAGGAGGGGCCTGGAGGGCCACGCTACGAGACCATGCAATGTTTTGCTCTTACCCAACCCAAGGCCATGATCGAGGAGGGCGAAGGTAGGAGGAGCCAGTATATTCACAATAGTGTCTCTACACAGAAATGTGTTTTTCTTAGTTTTTGTCTCAACATCCACTGTTTTGTAGAAACCTCACAAATTTAGAGGCTCACATGCACATTTACAGTCTATTCATATATTTTTCAATGAGACACATCTTATCCCTTATTTTGTGTTTTTGTAAGAGGATCTCTAAAAGAAAGTGGAAAATCAGATATAAGTAAATGAATAATATAGAACATAAATAAAACAATAAAAGGTGAAAATTAATGTTAAATACCAATACTGAATAATCAGCCTCAAACGCACAGAGTGAATATGAAGTATCGTCAAGGCTGATCTCCTTTCGCCTGCAGACCTTCAGTCATGTATGATCTGCGTGGCCCGTCGAGTGACAGCCATGGAGAGGACGGAGAGTTTTAACACCAGGCATGAACTCTCAGGTGAGGAGCTGCGTACTCACTAAACAAACACAGAAGCTCAAACAGGCCGAGATGGTCTTTCTTTACCCACGAACAGGTTTGACTCTTTCTTCTTGCGTCTTCTTGCTTCCTCC
This sequence comes from Maylandia zebra, assembly GCF_041146795.1. NCBI lineage: Eukaryota > Metazoa > Chordata > Actinopteri > Cichliformes > Cichlidae > Maylandia > Maylandia zebra. The sequence goes on from NC_135186.1 coordinate 26,287,194, forward strand.
CTCCGCGTGCCCTCCTTCTGTCCTGCTTGGCAGGTAAACTGATTCAGATCGACCAGAACTCCCTGCGAGCGTCGATGCGTCCGGGCTGGGAGGATTTGTTGAGGCGTTGCATTCAGATGTTCCTTCAGCACAGCGATGGGCAGCCCTGGTCACACAAACGCCACTATCATGAGGGTGGGTAACGCACGTATAAGGACTTAGTGAATTCATCTCAGTGAAATCCACATTAAAAATATCAGCTGGTAAAGGCTTTATTTAATTAACTGTATATTTATTTATCTTGGTTTTGGTTTTGTTTTTAGTTTATTGTTACTACTTATCTTTTTAGAAAGAAGACTCTTACTTATTTAAACACAAACACCTCCTGCATTACCATCCCAGTACTGATCTCTTGAACAGACGGTTTCATCATATAGGAAGTGATTGATGACCTGTGTTGTGACTTAGGTCATCTTACTCTATCTGTCTGTGCAGCCTTTCTGCAGGGTCACGCAGAGACGCCCTTGTACCGCTTCTCCCTCTCTGACGGCACTCCAGTCACAGCCCAGACCAAGAGTAAGCTGTACCGTCACCCTATGAGCAACGAGCCGCAAGGCTTCATCTCCACGCACCTACTACAGAGGTCAGAAAACTGAAAATACACACACTGCATTCATACTCGGCAAAGTGCATTTCATTTATTGTACTAACAAAAAGGAGCACTTCAAGCATGTCTATGCAAGGCAGCCAAGGTATTCATGCCACATAAATAGCTCAAGTGGGAGCTGAAGTAGCTTTTATATACACCGACATCCTGTGAACAGTGAAAAGAATCCGCAGAGAAGCGAGTATTTTATATGCATTTATCTCAAGTCTACAGTCTGAGAGGTTATTGTGGGAGACAGTGCACTTTCAAGGTATGTGCTTTTTTTCAAAGCTTGTGCTAGTTTTTATTCTACTTCCACACAGGGAGCCGAATGGTTACCGCTCAGCACCGGGTGGGAGCATGATGCCAAACACGATGCGACAGCAGGGCATGGGAGGCCCCAACCCGAATGCCCAAATGAACACCGGTGGCGGAATGGGTATGGGGGGCATGGGGGGCATGAACAGGGGCTTCGGCATGAATGAGCAGGGTCACATGGGTCCGATGGGCGGCGGCTCGATGTATGGAGGAAATGGCGGAGGAGGAAGTGGAGGAGGAGGAGGCATGGGTAACCGCATGATGCAGATGAATCAGATGGGGCACATGAATCAGATGGGTCCTATGAATCACCCAGGCCAAGGCATGCCGCAGCACCAACAGCAGCCCCCGTTTCAGAGCAGTGGCGGCTTTGGCCTCAGTGGCATGAACAGTCCCTCGGGGAGCCCGAGAATGGGCGTTCCTCAGCAGGGTCTCCTGATGTCACCTCGGAACCGGGGAAGCCCAAAAATGGGCTCCAACCAGTTCTCACCTGGAGGTAAGTCTGTTAGCGTCAAGTGTTCAGCATATTTTAATTTACTGAATTCATTGTTGAATCCAGTTAATGTGTGACTCCTCTTTCTGTTCCAGGGTTGCACTCTCCTATGAGTGGCATTGGCAGTAATGGTGGAAGTGGGGGCAGCACCACCACCTTCTCCAGCAGCTCCTTAAATGCCCTACAAGCCATCAGTGAAGGAGTAGGGAGCTCACTCCCCTCTACCCTAACATCTCCTTCTCCGGCCCACAAACCAGACAGCTCTCCCAGCATCCACTCCTCCTCCTCTTCTTCTCAGCCCAGTCAGGCAGCCAAACCAGGCCAGGATGGCTCCAAAAGCCCAGCCGGGGGCTTAGCACCTGGACCCAGCGACCATCACCACCCCATGCACCATCACCACCATCATCAGCATCCTCAGGCTGAGAGTTCCGGAGACCGACCAGATAGCCAGGCAGCAACAGCGACTAAAGACTCTGGAGACGGAAGCAATGAAGCGGGAGCGGCTAACTCCGAACCTCCTCGCAGAGTGCCAGACAGTAAGGGACATAAGAAGCTGCTGCAGTTGCTGACGTCTCCTACAGAGGAGCTGGGAATAGGTGGCAGTGGGCCAACGGGGCCCCCTGTACCGCCCCCTCCGACCAGCAGTAACACTCCTGCGGGCTCAGACAGTAAGGATGCGACGGGAGGCATGACTAGCCCCTCATCAACTGGGGTTACCTCATCCTCTTCGGCCAGTGGAAATTCAGGCCAAGCGACAGGACCAGGGGGCGTGTCAGCATCAATGTCATCAGCCCACTATACTGGCTCGCTGCAAGAGAAGCACAAGATCCTCCACAAGCTACTGCAGAACGGCAATACGCCAGATGAAGTGGCTAAGATCACAGCTGAGGCTACAGGCAAGGTGTCTCTCGGGGGCCAGGAGGGCGCTGAGGTTGGAACAGGAGGCTCAGGGGCCGGGTCGGGCCCTGGGTTGATCACAGATCCCAAACAGGAGCAGCATAGTCCCAAGAAGGAGAAGACCCATGCCCTCCTCCATTATCTCCTCAACAAGGATGATTCCAAAGAGCCAGCGGATGTTAAGCCCAAACTCGAAGAGCTAGACGGGAAGGGACCTGTGGGGGCTGCTGGCGGCCCACCACGGAGTATCCCTGGATCTGGGCCCGGCCCTGTACCTGAACATCCCGAGAGCAAGATCAAGTCAGAACCACCTGATGATGTAAGATTGACTGTACTGTACTATTGTCGTGACCTGACATTTAGCTTTCCATGAAGATTAATGTTTGATCTTGTCTTGTTGACTTATTGGGTAACTATTTTTATTTTATTTCTTTTTTTAGTTGCACAACCTGGAATCTATCCTGGGAGATCTGAGGAGTTCAAGCTCTGACTTTTACCCCGATCAGGCTGGAGGTGGAGGGGCCAACGACACAGGAAGCAAACCCCCGGGTTGCCTTGACGACAGCCTGCAGGGTGAGTGGTTTACAGATCAAAGCTTATGAGAAGTGACAGACGCAGAGCAGGCGTTATGATATAATATGTGATGATATCAGGATAAAATGCCACTGAAATAGCATCTGAACATCTCATGCTGTCATTCAGAGTTTTCTTGAACTCTTAACGTCTGTGTGGCTGTTTCCCAAACACTTCTCTTCAGCTGTACTGAAGAGGGCTCCTCCTTTGCAGCATTTTGCATGTTGCAACACTGATCCTTTGACAAAACAGTAGCAAAGAGTACAACTTCAGTTTCAAAGCCAAAAAATACAAAAGTGAAGCGAACACTATAATCTCTCTCACTGGAGTTTAGTTTAGACCATATAGAGATTTGTATTCACACGCAGCATCTGACTTTAATAAGCTGTTAAAATGTTTTATATGTCATAGCTGCTGTTTTTGAATCCTGTGAAAAAAGCTTGTATATCCTCGCTCGCTGAATAAATGACGATTAATAAAATGTGAGTGAGTCTAAATCTCTAAAAGTGTTACAAAAGTTGTCTTAAAAAGAAGAAAGAGTAAAACATCCGTCCACTTTCTCAACCGCTTGTCCAGTTTCGGGTTGAAGGCGACTGGAGCCTGTTTAATTTTTAATACTTTCAATATTAACTGCATTATTTTATTAAGTCCCTGTATTTTTTAGTGGTTAGTGGCTCCATAGTGTAGTGGTTTATACATTTGCAGAAGATCCCCGGTTTGATCCCAGGAGGAGACACAAATCCCTTTGGGGTTGCGTCAGGAAGGGCATCTGGCATAAAAACTGAAAGCAGCAGTCAAATCAAATATGTGGAGCTACCCGCTGTGGCAGCCCGCTGTGAGTAACGGAGCAGGGGGAAAATAGCTTAATTTTAGTCATTCGATTCTATTTGATTTTCTGTTGGGTTTCTCTTTATTTTCATTATTTTCTCATTTATTCATTTATGAATCCATAAAAAGAAAGCTTGTGCAACAATGGGATATCAATACTTTTCAAGACAAATATGTTATTATAGGAGCTGTTTTTTCTCATGTCATACATTTACATTTTTATAAAGCACCGAAATCTTTTTATGCTGCTTGTACAGGGAGTCCAGGTATGGGTTCAGGACCCCGGGTGCCCTTCCAGAGGGCCATGTCCATGGATGCAAAGCCTCCTGGTGGGCCTGGAGGAGGCAGACGCCCCATGCTTGTCAAGCAGGAAAACATGATGGGCAGCCCAGACAGCTATCCAGGAAACATGGGTGTGTGGTTATGTGTTTATGGAGCTCAGAATTTATTTACTCCGCACATTTCCTCTCACTCTTTCTCTGCCTCTCAGTTTTTGTGTTCACCAGTTTCTGCCCTTGACTGTATCACAATTTAAATGGATAATATTGAGGACTAAGACTGGGCTAAACTGCTCTGTGTATACTGATACTGATACTGACACACGCATGTGGTGTTTATGTGTTGCCAGGACCAATGAATAGAGGGATGGGTCCTCAGAGATCCCCCATGGGTAGTTCAGGTGAGTGGGGCATGCCCCGCACCAGTGCCAGTCCTGTGGGCTCAGCAGGATATCCACCCATGATGCGCCCGGGCATGGAGTACAACAACAACGGCAAGGGCGTAATGTCAGGGTCCATGGTCAGCCGCTCCAACAGCGTACCAGCCACAAGGTCGATGTTGCAGCAACAGCTCATGGATATGGGTACGTCTGTCATACGGGGCCCAGGCGCCGATGGTGGTAGGGAAATGTTTACAAGCACAGACAGAAGGGTGAAATTTTAGAAATACAAGCCAAGGAGATTGGCAGGTATATTTATACTGTGTTCAGTATCTGTAATGTATATTCATAGTTTAACTTAACTATGAATAAATGAAACTTAACTTTTTGTTTGAATGATAGTGTGAGATGAAAAGTAAAGTAATTACATTTCTTGGGGGAATGTGAATGTTTCCTGCTAGAAACCTTATTAGCAGTTAAGCAGCTGACTGGCTATATAACTATACCCATGTCTTGCTGGTTTAGGAGGTTCTGCTGATATGGGCATGGGTATGAGCCCCTTCAGCCAGCAGGGCCAACCGAACCAGTCGCCCTCCTGGCCGGACACAATGATGGGCATGGAGGGAAGCAGGTCAGTGCAACACCCCTCTGGGTCTCCATTGAATTCTTATGTTCTTATGTTTTATCCTGAACCTTGTGCTGAGTTTCTCTTTTTCTGCGTTTGTTGCAGGCGGCAGTTTGGCAACACCTTAGATGATCTTCTGGTGCCTCCCACCACGAGTGAGGGTCAGAGCGATGAACGGGCGCTTTTGGACCAGCTAGACTCCCTGCTGAACAATACAGATGGCATCGCTTTGGAGGAGATAGACAGAGCTCTGGGCATCCCAGACCTCGTCAGCCAGGTTAGAAAACAATAAAAGGACAACATGTTCACCCATGTGCTCTTCCAGACCTCTCAATATGTGATGTAAAAGGAGAAAAATATCATTGCTTGCATGCGAGTGTAGCATTCATCTTTGCATTTGATATTTCAGTCGTGACTCACCCTGTTCAATCTGTTCCCTTACTGAAAGGTAACAGATGAGCCCAGAGGGATCAGTCTGTGCACTTAGAAAAAGATAATTACAGAGCAAACCAATTGGAAACCAATTGGAAGTTTGACAGACTTCTCTTTCTGTCCTCTTGTCCTATCTCCTCCAGACACAGGGAGCAGAGCAGCAGCTAGAACCTTTTCCAGGGCAGGATCCGTCCATGGTAGTGGACCAGAAGCCTCTCTATGGGCAGGGCTATCCTGGACCTCCTACTATGCCTATGCAGCCTGGCTATGGAGGGAACCCTATGCAGGGTCAGGCCCAGCAGGGGGGATTTGGGCCCATGCTCTCACAAATGGGCCAAGGCGGCAGTTTCCCCGCTATGGGTGGAATGGTGGGCATGGGCCACCCTCGTGCCAACATGATGCGACCCAGGATGATGAGTGCAAACAAACCAATGAGACTCCAGCTGCAACAGAGACTGCAGGGACAACAGGTGTGACCACAAGACCATCATGATTTGTTTTACAGGCAAATTAACTTGGGTCAGATTTGTCCCAGTATTGTAGTTTTTGTGATACAAACAGGATATGCAGTATGTTTAAATTAGAACGACAAACGCAAGTGTACCATTATGCAAATAAAGTCAGTGGTGGTCTTACCTTGGAAAATTGGAAACCTGTATTTGTTGTGGATAGTTTTGTCCATTTTGAAATTTGGAGCTTCCTCGCTCTTGCAGCTTCCCCCTGCAGGCCAAAGACATGCTTGTTAGGTTAACTGGTAACCAAAAGTTGGCCATAGATGTAAATATTAAGTCTGTCTCTCTGTGTTGGAGCTCTGTGTTAATATTTGCTTTTGTCATCTTGTCATCCTGGATTTTTGTTTTTTCCTGAAGTTCATGAATCAGACACGGCAGGGCATGGCCTTGAAAATGGAGAACCCAGGAGGAAACCCTGGCATGAGGCCTGGCATGCAACCTGGCATGGGAGGACAGGTAGATGTCAAAAACCTGTTTGGTTACATCTAAGTGAAAATGGATTTAATGTGACTGCAGTTACCTGTCATACTTTTATTAATGACTAAATAAACACACAAAAAGGTGTTTATGTACCAAGCAAATAGATATAACGGCTGACGCAGTAGCTGTAGAGTTACTGTGTGCAAGCTCAGACCTTTTGTGTGTGCACAGTTTTTTAAATGTGGCACTGTGTTATAATAAATCACCCTTTTTGCATCTTTTTCTTCTTAACCATCGACACAAATTTTGTTAATTTAGCCGCGTGCAGACTTTCAGCCTTAATTTGGGGTTGAAAAAAAGTATTACAGTGACCTCTGATGAGTTGCAGCAATTTTAGACCCAGTCTATTATTGAAGCATTGTTGCAGTTTTCAAGTGCTACATCTTTAATAGTGTAATTGGCTGTTGTAGTTTAGTAAAATTTAGGAAAATATTATTACATCGTGTCCATTTTCCCATCAGTTTTAACACATTCTTCATCACATATTTTCAGAAAGGTCTAAATATGACTACAGCAGGTGACAGTTCTCCTCTGGAAATGTGATTATCTATTTATTTTCTCCAGCCGAGCTTCTTGAACGCTCAGATGATGGCTCAACGAAGCAGGGAGATGGTCACCATGCAGATGAGGAGGCAACGCATGATGATGCTGATGCAGCAGCAACAGCAACAGCAGGCGGCGGCGGCAGCTGCTGCGGCTGCCGGAGGGTTCAGCCCTCCTCCCAACGTTACAGCTCCTGGCGGTATGGACAACCCTATGGGAGGGCCAACCATGGGCCAGCCGGGCCCCCAGCAGTTTGGCTATGGTGGCAACTATGGTGAGTCTAATTAACTGCTTTCTAGGCAGAATACTGCTGCTCCCTGGTGGTGAGTGCTGGTACTGTATTTATCAACTGTGCCTTGAACATTACTGGTACCTAAACAATAGTGGAGAGAAGTTGAAGCTTGATGATTTCCCCACAGGGATAGGCCAGCAAGGAGACCCCTCTTTTGGCCCCTCAGGTGGAAGTCCTCCTAATGCCATGATGCCTGGCCGCCTGGGGCCTCAAAATCCCATGATGCAACAGCACCCACAGGGTGGCCCCATGTACCAAGGTGCTGATATGAAAGGCTGGTCACAGGGAGGCATGGGTCGCAACAGGTACGACACATTTACTCCCCTACATCTCGCTGTCAGGAGGAGGGGAGAGGGATGGGCATAGTTTCTGTTCTTCTCTTGTTGAAGAGGAACAGTTTAACTCTTCTTCCTTCTGTCACCAGTTCGTACCCTCAGCAACAGTTTGCGCAGCAGGGACCTCCAGGGCAACAGCAGTTTGGCCAGCAGGGGAATCCAGGGCAGTATGGAGGCATGATGATGAACGGGGGCATGCCGCCTAGTGGAGGAGGAGGTCACATGGGGCAAATGGGTATGAACCCAATGGTGATGGGACGAATGCCGATGGGGCCTGATCAGGTATGTTCAGAGGGTGTGAGAAGCTAAAGAACAGGCTCATATGTGTTAAAGGCTTATTAACTGCTGACTAAAGAAGTCCTCTTATTCATAGTATACATAGTTTTTACAGCACAGGGAAGTGAAGCTTAAACTATAAGCTTATTTTAAACGTATAGAAACATTAATGTCGTCACTTATGGTTCTCAAACTCTTATAAGTACCTGCAGATCTGACTGACTGCTACAGTTTCTTTGAAGATCCAACTAGAAGTCCCGAGAAGCAAACTGAGCCCAAAATCTTATCTTTGTGCAGATTTCTTAAGCTAAGCTAACTTGATCAAGATGCATGCCTCCACCTTCTTGTTTCTGTAACACAAATAAATCCCAGAGTCCTTTGCACTTTATATGAAAAGGTGTGACGGTCCTCTTTGTTGCATATTTGTCAAAACGGGCTTCTTACCTCCGCTCTTGTATCTCACATACTAGAAAAACATTATATTGTCAAGTCTTAGAATACCTTTGCTCTGTAAGAGTCACAGTCCAGAATTACCTTTATTTATTCATTATTCACAATTTCAACAGGGCAGAAATTAATAAACGGCCACTTTAAATGACAGACACCAATGACTATATATATAAGTATGTAAGTATTTTTTAGGACAGACTTGACTAAACCTGTCGTGTCTCTTTCTAGCAGGTGTTTTGTGGAAAACTTGTTGATTGCACTTCCCTGTCTCACTTTCTCTCTTCTCTGCCTCTGCTGTACGTTTAGAAATACTGCTGAACATCGTGGCAGACTCCTTTGCCTCACTGTGATCACCATTCAGAGACGGCAGACGGCTGCAGCACCGGGTGTGTTGGGCAGACTGGGCGATGTTAGTCTGTGCTGTGCTGTACTCCCACCAGGTGGGGGCGTGAACTTCCCTTTGGACTCGTGGCCAGTACCGTCAGTCTGGCAACCTGCGGAAACACAGACTCTGTCACATACATGAAAACACACAGCGATCATAAAAAACATAAAAAAATCAGAAACACTGTGACTTCTTTACACACAGATACATAACGATGGTCATACAGACACCTTTGCGATTCCTCTAACGGACCTTAGTATAATATCCCCCTCTTTGTGAGCAGTGTGTGCGTGCCCACGCCGAACGCACTCGCCGGACCAAGCGGTGAAGGTGGACGGACGCTCGAGTGAAACCACGTGGACAAACGTGTTGTGACATCCTCTCCTTTGTCGAATGTACCATGAAGCTGTATTCAGATCTGAAAAGATTGCTCTCTCGTTTCTGAACTCTTCGGGACTTTTTTTAATCCGCCGTCTTTCTGCTGCTCCTGGAGGATCTCTGTCAAAGCGGTTCTAGATGACGAGCCGTCAGATTGTGACACTCACACGAATGTGATTAAGCAGTAGCACATTGTTTCATTCCCTGGGACGCCCCTGGGCTAAAGTACGACTGAATTCCTTGTTGGCTGATTGCACTTTAAGGAAAAGCCAACATCAAAAGGATTGTGGCAATATAGAGGCCTTTACCCGAGAATTAACGCATAGCAGCAGACATCTTCTGTTTATTTTTGTGTGCGTTGTTCTTCAGGGTTTCCTATCTAAGAAAAGGCGCTGTTGATTGGAAATGGGTAACCTTGATGCTCTTTGTTCATTAGTGGGAACCAGTAGAAAGGCAGTAAGCACAGATTTGATCCAATACACTCGTATATAGTGTGCGGATTTATTAATATGACAATTTTTAAGCCACTTTAAAGTCACTCTTGGAACAAAGAGTCTTCTATTAAAATTCAAACACTCCACTTATATTTCTACAGAGTCATAAGGTGATCATTTACATTGAGGAGGTGATTTTTAGCTCAAAGTGATTCAGATATTTTGGTTACCTTGCACCCGTTTTCAGTGCTACTAGTAAGTAAATCAAAAATGGATTGCCAGTTATGAAATTATGCCTAGATTACCTAACATTTTAAAAGAAAGTGTTAGATTTGAGTGTAGGTGTGCATATTTCTAGCAATAATCCTTCCTCCTGGTTTTCCTCTGAGGACAAAGCTGAAGCATTGTTTACTCAAAGCGACGGTACTGCAGTATTAGACATGGTGTCTTGTTAGGAGCTTTTCTTTTCCTTTCGTCTGTGAATATGAATTGTAAATATGCTTCAAATGTACTATATATAAATATATATATGCTTTTGTAGGTCACATACTGTTTTTTGCACAGCTTGTAAGGCTTGATATTTAAAAGTGTAATTTTCTTATTCTGTCATGGCTCGGCTTTTATTTTCAATACTTTAACCATCGGTTTGGAAAGGAAGGGCCTCTTTTTGTAAGCAGTACGTGTGACTTTCTTTCATACTGCCACTTTCCCTCTCTCAGAACGCACCTTTATTTTTATTTTGTGATTTCCGAATCAAGAATTTCTCTTTATTTTTCCGAGGACATAGTCTTAGCTAAAGAGGTGCTAGTGGGTTAACTTTTTTTTTTTTTAAGTAAATTATATTTCTTTTAATTAAAACAAAACAATTGCCTATATAAAAAGAGTTGACACATGATTGTGTTAGGCTTCAAGAGGCCCAGATGTCTTACCGGTATGTGAGGTGTGTATTCTCTGTACTTAACCTCAAGCTTCCATTTCTGACTTGTTTTCCCCTCCTGAGGTTTCTGTGCTTTCAGTTTCGTTCAGCCTCATATACGAGACTTTGGAAATCAGTCCCGCTGTGTCCGTAAGCCTGTGCGGTTTGTCCGCAGATATTTAATCATGACGAAAGCAACAAACAGAAGGAAGGAGATTTAAATCCCCTGATTATCTGCCTCTGTCTTGGCAGGGTGTTTTTTAATTTTACATTCAAGTTTTGAACTTTATTTCTGATGTGTTTCCTGTGGAACTTTCTGTTGAGAAATCTACCTTTGAAAACACGCTCAACCCAAAGATTTCTGTTTGTCATTCTGCAGTGCGTAGACACAGTTCCTGATGTAGATTGTGCAAGTACTCATGTGTGCTTTTACTGTTGCACATTACCTATAATATACATTGAGCTGAATATGTTTAATTGCATATATTATATCCCCCATCTGTATGAAATAGAGTAGACATGAGTCTGGTTCTGCTGAGGTGCTTTCGGTTTTTGTTTGTGATCGTTTCTTCCTTTCTGTAGACCTTATGGCCAGTTGAATCGTGGTGCTGCAAATTTCACACAGGAGAATGTTTTTAAGCTGGGAAAGGGAGGCTTCATTCATGATTGATGTCATTTATGTCTCAGAATAATAGCCTGGATTTCTTTTTTTCTAAAACCCTTGTCTCTCGATGAAGAATATGAAAGACTTATCCACAAACATTTCAAACAAAACATCTGTGTTTCTGCTTTAACGGAAAGGAACTCCTCTCAGTGCTTCATTGGAGCTTAAAGAAAAGAGAAAACACATCTGGGAATCATACAGTCATTAATACAGGATGTAAAATACTGTTGCATTTTTCTTACCTTGTTTCTTGATGTTAATATTGATGTAAATACAAATTTATATTTAAACATTACAGTGGCTCTGCTGTGTTTGCTTTTGTGCACGACTCATCAGTCTTCACGCCCTGCAGCAACAATCCAGACTTACAGAAAGCGCTGAAACTGTGTTTCTGCTGCAGTATCTGAGCCTTTCAGGAGCTACAAGTGTATGTTACAAGCAGACGTTCTTCTGGTCCAAGTATTAATGAGACGTGAGTCTGTGTGGAGGAGGGAAGGTGAGTGTGTCTTTGTGTGGATGAGAGCTATCAACATGTAGTAGGGGGTTCGGGCGTTTGGGTGGCCATTCCTCTAAAACAAAAGACGAGAGCTTCTTCTCATTTACGTCTCGCTTTCATCTGCAGGGATGTTTCCTGCAAGAGCCCCGCCGCTCTCTCAAACGTGTGAGCTTTTGTCATGTATCATCCCGCTTTCTTCCCTCATCTTAATTATCCACCCCCACCCTCTAATGAAAGGATCACACACACACATCAGGCAAGGCCATCCGATCCCCACGAGTGCTGCAGCTTCTGTTACTGTACAGAAACTTTAAAAGACTCTATCCGCCTTTTAGAGCTTTAAATAACTTTCACTTGATTGACTTGCTGCTGTGGGGTGACTCATTCACCCTTTTAAATTCTCCAACAACTGCAAGTCTGAAATGCAAAGCATTTTTTAACGTTTCCCTTCAGTTTTAAGGTAACGTAACAATCAATCAGAGCTACGAGGGATTTTATTTATCCCTCGTAGCTCTGAATCATCACACAATCACGCCATCTGTAACCAATAGCCATTTACAATATGTAAGTTTTGTTTTTATTAGATTATTCTCCCACTTCTTATCGATCTATGAACAAAGGAAAAAATCATTCTAACTCCTTAAAAACTCCATAGAATATTTACAGTTTTTACAGCGAGGTCCTTTTTGCCTTTCTGCAAAATATACTACTTCTGATGATTCAGACCTCAGAGGGTTAAATAAATACGCAGTGTTTCAGTTGGAGAAATGGGTGATCAGCAGGTTGGAGATGTGAAGGTCTCCTATACTCTTTATGAAACTTCGTCCACCGGTTAATGATTTCCAGGGGATGACTTCCAGCGCATGCATGTTAATGAAGTTACTCAGAATGGGGAACTATTGGGTGCAGTGAATTGCTTCACAGCGCCGCCAGCACTTCTGTGGAGTGTTAGTTTGGTTCAAACAGTCAGGACAGTTAGAGCTTTTGTAGTGGGTGAGGAACTTGGCATATTTTAGCTTAATCGAGAACAAATTTCCTTAATAGTATTTTATCTCTTGTAAATTATACAGTAGCACCATTTTTGGCTGCTTCACTCGCGGAGGCTGGTTTTGTTAAAACCTTAATTGCGAACTTTAGTTCAAAATAATTCTTCCTTAAAGCCATGCTGTGGGAATCTTGCCATACGAAAAAGTCCAAAGTTTTTTACAAACTGCCGGTTTTATGTGTATTTTTGGTTAATTGTCATTCTCATCACTGTTTTCCTCGCACCAACTTTCTCCGAAGCTTCAAGTCAAACGCATTCTCAGGCGCGCACACGATCCGGTTTTTCCTGGAGACATTTGGTCCCCAAATTATCCGGCTGTTCCGTTTCATCATTTCACTGACCAAGTTGGGGGTTTCCTCTGTGTGTGTGTGTGTGTGTGTGTGTGTGTGTGTGTGTGTGTGTGTGTGTGTGTGTGTGTGGCGGCAGGGGGTAGGGTGGAGCAGGAGGAGGGATGCGCGGATAGGAAAAGACGCACCGCTCGTCTATTGGACCAGAAACAGAGTGGGCGCATGTAACCGCCTGTCCAAGCCTGGAGACTTTGCCTTTTTTTTCCAGGGACGGGAGACAAGAGGGTCCAAGACAAGTACACATCTAAAAGCGGTATATGTGAGGCAACCGGGGGCTGCGAGTCAAGCCATGGACGCGCTGTTGGCGTTATTATAGGCTGTCGGTGACCACAGAGCGTAAAGTTTCCGCTACTGTCGTGTTGTGTTTTTTGTTTTTTCCTTTGTGTTGCGTTTTTTTTTCTTTATCTTCAAGCCGCATGAGTTCACCGCTGTTTTTAGGTCAGCTGGTCGGGGTTCCGTTAGAGATAATGCACCCCACCATGGAAAAAGACACAACTTACACCAAGATTTTCGTCGGCGGGCTTCCTTATCACACCAACGACGCTTCACTTCGGAAATATTTCGAGACTTTCGGGGACATCGACGAGGCAGTGGTGATCACGGACAAACAGACGGGAAAATCCAGAGGATACGGCTTTGTGAGTCGATCTAAGTTCATCTGCCTTTTCTCTGCTAGAATCAGAGAGCAACTCAACGCATGTAGAGTGAATAAACAAAGCAAAAAAGAGCGTTTAATTAAGGTTTTATCAGCAACTTCCAATCTAATTAAACGGAGGGCGCTTAAAGCACAGTAGCCCACGTCTGTTGTAGCTGCTAATCAGTTTAAAGTGACTTTATCTTAATAGTTAATTACATTATTCTTATGTTTTTCATCGGAACCTTTTTTTAATGTGTGTGTCTCGGGCTTGCACGCTGCAGACACTGCCACTTTGTTCAAGCAGGAGCCATGTGCAGCGTGTCTGGTGGTGACAGTCACATGCCAGAAGCATGAGAAGCAGGTTATAACTTATAAGTGTGTCATCAATTATCTCCACTCTCCCCAAGTACAAATGGAAGCTCGAACAGACACAAAACAAGGACACACACACCCACACAGATACACTTGAGTTGGTAATAAGCTGCTGCAGCTGTGGGCAGATGTCTGTGTCGTCTGTGTGTTTGTGTTTGTGTGTGAGAGTGTGTGTGTGTGTAGGGTGGGGAGACGGGGGTCCCTGGACTCGGAGGTGTGACATGTCAGTTGGCTCTGCAAGATAAGGCTGCAGCAGTTTCATGTTGACTTCCTCCCTCACAGCCCTTCCCCCCTCTGCCAGGTTGGGTTTTGGTTGTTTGTCTGAGTGACTTTGAGTTAATGTGTATTGAACTTCAGATTATCTCTACCTACTGCGCAGCCAATGAGCTGATCAGCTGAAGCAGCCATGTGTTGAGCTCCCCCCCCTCCCTTTTTTGAGAGTTGGGTAGCAGCGTGCTCATTTCATACTTGACGTCTCTTTAGAGGTCTTAATTCTTGAACCACAGCGATCTAAAAACCATTCACTGCTTTATGTTTGCATAAAAGTCCAGAGTCTGATGCTGTAAAATGAAAGCAAGCATAGCTGTTTTACTTTCACTGTTCCACTTACTGGCAGTGGAGCCTGCAGCTGTGGTTCTGCATTGTGGTGCAACTGCACTCTGTGTGTGTGTGCTAACCTGTATCACCCCTTCCCAGTTTCTTTCTGCCCACTCCTCAACTCAGTCCCTCAAGGTAGATTCTAGCATTTCATCCTTGGCAGGCCAGGGTGAAGGAAAAAAAGTCTGCCTCCTACACTTCAACCCACACCAACACAGCTGAAGCTCCACTGGCAGCTTTAAAACACACTCATTTCTCCTTTCATGTAGTGGAGTCAGTGTCCTGTCCTGCAAAAAAAGGAAGAAAAAAAAGATTAAGGAGACGAGGACAGAAGCATCCTTAGGGTCACCCCTCTGTGTTGCTTCATCCGAGTGCTCATGCTGGCATCCAGACTGTAGAGAAGCTTTCATGCGTTGCAGTTTTGTCGGTTTAAGAGATTACATGAGTGGTCTTAATGTGCAATGCTGTGACGCTGTCTACAGGTGACCATGGTGGACAGGGGGGCGGCAGAGCGTGCGTGCAAAGACGCAAACCCCATCATCGACGGCAGGAAGGCCAATGTGAACCTGGCGTACCTGGGGGCGAAACCTCGCAGCTCACAGTCAAGTAAGCATCGTTAATCTGCGTCTATTTTCTTTCTTCAAAAACTCATCAAACAAGAGGTAGCACCGAGCTTCTTTTTAATCAAATGCTATTTGAAGGTTTGAAAAGGTGAGCTTTAAGTGAGTGGTTTTGGTGGTTTGGTGAGTATTTAGAGCAGTGGTTCCCACAACTGGTGCATGCAACCACCGGCAGGGGAAGGACAACCAATAAAAAACGTGAAGTGAAACTCATTTGAATAAGTGTGTTTTTTAACATTTTTTTAAAAAACAAAAAACTAATTTGCTGATGCCAGTGTGAAATTCTAATTCGATACTTTTTTATTGGTAAAGATTGATAAAAATTGTGGAGGTTAGACGTGACTTTCTTGACGTTTCAAGTTGGGAATGGCACAAAAAGTTGTAAAAAATGCTTATTTAGAGCAGGGGTCCTGCAACCACGAGAAACAAAAATCTTAGTTGATTTAAATTTGGCTCTTATCGTGCACCTCTGGATGACTTTGAGTGCTGCTGCTTAAAAAAGTAGAAAATATTGCTTTGTGGAAGTGCAGTTTGGACCACTTGTATTTGCGCATCTGAGATTCACTACTGGCTTAAAAACTTCTTGAATGTTTTTAAGGATTTATGGCACCAAATAAGGTATATGAGGTTTCCACAGTGCACTATCACTAGGCTTATTTAAAAAATATAATTTAGTAATTTGAGGACAGTATGGTCGCGTGTAGGTGAAGACCATCACCTCATAGCAACCAGCCTGCTGAGGCCTGCATGATCTCTCTGTTCTCCAGCATCCTCCCACAGTACAAAGATATGCATGTTGGGTTAATTGGTGATTCACCGTAGGCGTGAATGGTTGTCTGTCACCCTGTGGTGGCTCTGTGACAGACTGGCGACCTGTCTCGGATGTACCCTCTCCTACAGCCTTTGACCTTGAATTGGATTAGTGGAAAAAAGGGATATAATGTAGCAAATTGACAGGCAGTGGCTTCTAAAGACTTCAACGTGGAAGAGATAACATGTTTGAGATTTACAGTATAGTAAGCCACAACAAATACTTAGTTTTCTAGATTATATGGGGGTGGGGGCAGAATTAGTCAGTGACAGTAGCACAGGGGAACCTTTCTGAAGCCCATGTAAGTGGCTGACGGTGTTTCATATGCAGTCTCTGCTCTTTTTTGTTTTTTTCCCAGAGACAAACGTTCCCCCATATCCATTCTGTTACTTTCAGGAATCTTTCTCTAGGAATTTGCCAACATTCGTAAGTCCTTATACCAACGCTGTGGTTATTAATTCTCATACTGAGATGATGATTGTTATTCTCTCAGTGAATAAAAACTTTCAAAAATTGGAGAAAAAAGTAGCCAGAAATCTACAGGAGGCGTCTACAATGCTGAACAGGCCAATCACAGTAGCTGCGGGCTGATTCAACACGACATGTAGTTATGTTACTCGGGAGGTGCGCGTCAGGCTACGTTGGAGGTTTTGGTTACGTCGTAGGTTACGACTTAGATTTCCCGCTGAAGCATAAATTGGGCATCACTTCAAGAGCAGACACTGTTTATCAGTCGAAGCCTTGAGTGCCAGCTGAAGACAAGCAGCTGGCACTCAATGCTTGGGTACCAGGTGCCAGCTGAATAAATTCATTCACAAGCCACCGTTCTGTGGATGTTGACGAACACGGACGTTACTGAAAGAATAATGTGAATATGATAGATCATGAAGGTGAATATCGCAGCCTGTGATAGTCTGCACGGAAGGCTTGGAATAACACTTATTTGCATGAAGACCCTGGTTATGATCACATGTCCAGGGTACGTGTTGGCAGATTGGGAAACTGCATGTTATAAACATGTTATTCAGGTTTTACCTCATTCTGTCACAGCTTGTAGTTAGCAACTACATTAAAATAAAAAAACATAATAGGGAAGTATAAAGGAAGCAGAATATTGTAAGCCTTAAAGTGTACTGTTACTTTTAGTTTCCTTTACTGAGAAACTGAATCCAGCACACTGTTTGTCGTGTGAAATGTAAAAAAGCTGCAGGTAGACAATCAAAAATCTGGATACTGTTGAAATATGAAGTCTTCTTGTGTCCCATGTAAACAGCACATTCTGAATAGGATCAGACTGATTTACAGTAAGTGTGCTTCTAACCAGCTAAAGGCCTTCTACGTTGTTGAATGAACAAAGGCAGCAAATGCTCTCAAGCAGGCTTCAAATCTCTACATATTTACATTTTACTGAAAGGGATGTTGACCCAGAGCTTTGTGGAGGACAAGAGAAATCACAAAAAATATAAATATATGCTTAAATGTGACATTAGTTGGATAAATCATGGACGACCACTGGCATGCTCGTTGCCCCAGCCAGCTGCTTATTCCCACCATACATTCGCTCCTTGTGTGCTTGAGTTTACGCACAAGCTTTTGCGCTGCTGGGCTTTTTCAGAGATAACCACCACCGCACATGTTTTGTGCTTCCCCTTCAACATCTGGGTGCACACCAGACCTTGACAGCAGCTCTCCCTCACTACTCCGTTTAAAGCGTGCTGGCTGAAATGCCATAGAGTGTAGGTGTGATTGACAAACAGCGGTGCCAACAACAACTGACTGTGTGTCCTTATTTCTGGGCGAGGGCTGCGACGCAACTCCCCAAGCATGCAGCTGATGGGAGATGGCAGCGCTTGGTATTTTGTTATTGTGTGCGAGAGTAGCGAGAGAATAGGAGAGCGGGGAGAAGGCGAAAAAGAGCAAGAAGGGGACGGGACTGTTAAGAGCAACAAATAACAGTGTGCCTGTCTCCTCTTTGTCCTGGCGAAGGAGGAGGGCTGATGAAGTCATGTCAGTACAGTAAAAACGAGGAATGGGAAGGAATAAATAGCTGCAGGAATGTAAAGATGAAGTCAGAGGAGGTGCAGAGAGGAGGAGGAGGAGGATACATTTCTCCTTTCTTACTCAGTCTCAGCTGATTCCCGATGAAGTCTGGAGGCAGGGAGGTCACAGATGTTTGTGAGCAATAGAGTGCATCATTATTTGTATGAGTGTGTATGCTGGGGGAATAACAGTCGGTCTGTGATACTCCCGTATACATGCTAACCTCTGAGAGAGAAAAAAACAGACAGAGAGGGAGAGAGCAGCTCTGTCCTTGTCTGCCCGTCTCTTCTGTTGTTTGTATAGCCAGTAGCTAAAATATCCCGCCTTACCGCTGCCTCTCTCTTTGTCTTTGTCTCTGTCTGCAGGTCTTTCTGTTGGAGTTCAGCAAGTCCATCCTACGTGGGCTCAGAGGCAGTATGGGTAAGACGGGGAAGAATCAATACCACTGTTTCCAACACTCTCTCTCTCACTCTCTCTTACCTGCCTCCTCCTCCTCAACACAATACATTTCACTCCTCCGCCCTTGACATTTGTGAGCACTCGCTCCTTTTCTGCACTTAGGTCTCGGTAGTCGCTGGCACTCTGCAGCGCCTCCAGAATGTATTCGACCCTGTGCCCGTTTCTATATCGGTGCACTGGCTTTTGATGTCTTCTGTTGTCTCTCTCTCTCTTTCTGGTCCATTAAACCCATGAGAAGCTCAATTCCGAATTTCACTCATGCATGAGTTGGGCTTCACTGAGGCAACAAGCTTTTTAGTCAAACTTCCCCCATCCCTTCTTTTTCTCCCACTTCCACACACACACACACACACGCTTCCTCACATTTGTGCACACAGAGGTCTCATTGCATCACCGTAGTGCCACTCATGAGTCACTGTGTAGTTGTGTAATAGAAAGTGGTGTTTTTAACACCCTTTAAAAACCCTGAACATGATCCCAACTGGCTGCAAGATAGAGACTGTGGCAGGAAACCGGAAAAACAAGAGTCTATAAACATGCAGGTGCTAACATGTTTACTGTGCTCACTGCAGTTAGCTGTGTATATGGATACCCATAACAATCAATAAAAGTTTAATCTTGGTTGTTATGCTGACCCTCGATGTAGGAGAAAGGCAAGTGTCTGTCATCACTACATATAGCAACACCAGTGCCTTCTAGTTAATGGAGGCAGAGATATTTTACGTGTTGTTATGTTATTTGGTGTCTATTTAATACAGCAAGCTTGTAGGCAGCAGCATTTATTACTGCAAACAACATGAAGGGCAGTTTGCATCCCTTTTTTCCACCGTGATTCTGACGCTGATGACAGACTGCCTTTATTTGAAGTGTGAATTTATTGCCACAAGGTGACAAGACAGCAGCATTATAGCGCAATAGTAGTGACACAATAAAATATCCAGTGACACAGCGTGAGTCAAATGTAAGCACAAATGTAGCCTAGGCAGTGTTTTCCCTGAAGTTTTAAGTGTAACACAACTGCTCAACACTATTTGGTCTTCCTGTCATATGGAGTGAAGCTAGCAAGCGCTCCAGCGATGCTCGGTTGAGTTGTTTACTTTTGGCTTGCACAACACAAACCGCTAACATGTCCTCATAACCCTAGCCCTTCATAATCTGGTTTTATTTAATGGTTTATGTTTGCCTCAAATGTTGAAACAAGTTTGCTGTTTCCACTTCCACCTTCCACTTCCAAAAATTTAGGTAGCTCCCTTTTTAAGCACTCCTGCTCTCCCTCTCAGACATGTCTGGGCTTTGCTTTTGTGCGTGTTAGGGATGTTTAATCTATGGCATTGCTATACCATTGGTATCATGAGATGACACTTTTTATGCTGAAACATTGTGCTGGAATTATTGTGGATGGTACGCTGTGGCACAACCCTAGATAACATGCAACAGTTAGCGCAACTACCATAATCAAACGCTGCAAACATTATTACAGAACTTTCCATGTTTGACAAGATTACTCTCTCAAAATTCACACATCTTGCAAATAATGATTAAATGATGCCACTGCAATTGTGTCCATTTAGGTATTTGCCTACTGAAAGAGTTTTTAACCAACACAAACATGCTACCCCAGGACAGGAATAGGAGAAGCGTTAAAAAGATGGGGAAAATACAGTATGATAAGTACAGCCAGCAGCTGCACTAAACACTTTTAAGTATTTTTAACACTCGGTTTCACTTTAATTTCCCTTTAAGTAGTTTATAATCTGTGTGGATGTTTGCACACTGATGCTTCAGCCCTGCACCTGATCAGAGGTGTTGTTTCTTATGAAATATTGTACACTTTCACTAAGTCAGGAAAAAGGCCTGTTTTGCAACTGGTTTCCAACGTCACGGTGTATGTCAATATCTCATGTATCAGAGTACAAAGGATTTAATGCCAAATTACTAAAGAGATGAATGGCAACAGATGTATCGTGCTGGTGAGCTGGTGCTGGTTTCTTGGAAAGAATCAAACCTTTCTGGGTTTGTGTAATTCACGGGTGACAGACGTTCTCATTCAGTGTCCCAGAGTTTCAGTGTGAACAAGAAAGGAAATCTTAATGACTCAGTTCCTGAGTAAAACAAGGGGGGTGACTCATATCATAGACTGCTGCAGACAGTAGAGAGACGGTGCAGGTTGAACCCAGCTGATGTGTTGTTGTTGATGACTGGATGGATGACTCTTCTTCTTCTTCTGTCAACACCTACTTAGTCTTGACTCAGATGTTTGGTGTATCGCCGGTGAGGAGGTGATCTTAGGAGAAGATGTTACCAACTGTCACAGTTGTTGATTTTGTTTTGTGTGTCTGGCGCTGCTATTGACTTTTTGAGCTTCATTTCAAAATCAAATAGCTGCTATTTTGGTCTTTGGCTGTCACAAATCTGAAGTTTTAGCGATGGGATCTTCTA
The DNA here is from genome assembly GCF_041146795.1 of Maylandia zebra. Classification (NCBI taxonomy): domain Eukaryota; kingdom Metazoa; phylum Chordata; class Actinopteri; order Cichliformes; family Cichlidae; genus Maylandia; species Maylandia zebra. The sequence goes on from NC_135186.1 coordinate 26,308,171, forward strand.
TATTTTAGAGGTATTTTAAGGAATTTACAGGATGTAGCGTTTTGGAAATGATCTCTTCGCTCTGATTTTCTGAAGGCTGACACGTTCCGATCCTGCGGCTACAGAAAAGTCCATTAAAAACCTCAACTGTTCTGAGTGCTATTAATATTGCAGTCCTCAATTTCTGAATGAGTGATGAGGGAATTGAGGCTGACCCAGATGAGTCTATGAATGAGTGATGAGGGGTTGATAGAAAGTCTCCCAGAGTGCGAGAGGAGATTTGACGCAGAGGGAGTCTTTTGTTAATCTCTGCTTGCAGGAAGAGTCACAGTTTGACACCTCAGACTGAAGAAAAACAGCTGAAAACATCACCTGGCACAGCCCAAAGGCAAACACAAACCACAGGTGGCACTTTGTTTGTTAGGGTTAAAACACCTCCAAATTCAGGCAGTGTGTAATGCGTGTGTGTTTTGCAGGTGGCGGTTTAATTTGCTGAGAAACTATTGGGACATCTGTGAAGAAAATAAATGAGACATATGAGGTGAAGCAAGAACACTTTCTGTTTTCTGTCAGTATGAACTGAAACATTGGATTAAAAAGCACATTTGTTTGGTCTGTTAACAAAATCCACCAACAGGTAATTTTAAACCTAATTATCGAATTATACTTTTTATTTCACACTGTGGTGTAAAATACTAAAACACAGTCAAGGTAAAGTCATCTTACATATCAGGACATAAAACATCATCTGGCCCTTGGCATCTCTTAAAATTAGGTAAGTGCAGCCTGTGAAGAACAACAACATGTCATACTAGAGTGTGTCATTATTTATTCAACACAAACTAAACCAAAAATGCAGAAGCAGTGTGTGAAAAACAAACAAAGCACTCCATGATTAAATAGATAGAGCCACCTTTATCAGCATAACTGTCTGTTGCATCACTTTATGGAGATTTGCAGACTTTGACTGGGCTATTCTAGAGTTTTTGGTGTGTTTGGGATCATTTTCCTGTCGCCATCACACAGACCAATGTTTAGGTGTTGAACAGATCCCCTCACGTTTGACTCTAGAATACCATACAAGAGTTCATGGTCAACTGAAAGGTGGCTGAAATGTTCACAAGTCCTGTGGCTGCATAACAAGCCAAGATCCCCCCCGGTCTCTAAATGTGACAGTGTGCATCATGGCATCTTTGGTCTCGTCTGTTCAAAGGACATTGTTCCTATTGTGTTGTTTTCCGATTCAACTTTGAAAACCTAAGCTGTGTTGCCAGATTCTATATAGAGAAAATGGACTTTCGCCAGGCATGACTGAGGCATGTAGAGTCTGAGATGTAAATCTTAGTTTTTTTGCAGTTTCTCTGAGCATTTCACAGTTGGATTTGTTGTTACGTTCACTCCTGGGAAGATTATTGGCACATTATGTTAACACACATCTGAATGCTCCAGACCAGCAAATTGCCTAAACCTTTGCTTTAATAGAGATGGCGAATTTGCTGGAATGTCCAGACCCTGGAAAACTGGCAGCAGCCTTGAATGTTTGCCACTTGTGAATAATCTTTTCCGCTGTAGAATGATGGACTTTTAGAGGGCAGCAACAACTGCTTCTTTAAGATCACTGATGATGCCTTTACTCCTTGGCATTGTGTTAACGCACATCTGAACACTCCAGACTGTCAAATTGTTAAGCCGCTCTTACGTCCGTCTTGTAATTGCTATGAAACCAGTAAGGGTGTACTTAGTTTTTCACATTATGTCATATAATAGCAGTTTAATATTTAATATTTTACAGTTAATCTTAGATTGTATTTACTAATTTTAAGACCTGCTATGAGCCGCTTATATTTTATAGTTTTTTTCTATTTAAAGCATTAGATTTGAATGAGGGTATACTCAAACCGACGACCGGATGATACTCCAGCTTCCCAAACATCAGATCAATGAAAACTACTGAGTGGGCTTTTATTTTGAAGAGTTGCTATTTAAAAAAAAAAAAAGCAAATTGTCACAATTGAGAACTGAAACTAGCAAATGCTGGGCTGTTTTTGTGTCATAGCTGACAAAGATGACTAATTTCTGACTAATATTGTTGGTTTGGTTTAAGATATCTCAGCCTGTTCTGCTTTGATTTCAACCACCCAGGTTTTTTTAATCTCATGTGTGCAACAACTGTGTGCATGTCAGTGCTGAAAAAAAGTGAAACAAATACATTCGTTTTGAGCATTCCCCTCTGTTTTTTCCTCTCCAACACTGTAAACAAAGTTGAGTTTCATTGTTCGAGGGTGTGTTTAGGGAAAAATCTGTTGCAAAAGAAGAAGCAATACCAGTGTCTGCCACAGCGTTAACCTCAGGAGGTCTCAGTGCACCACAGCTGCAGGTTACTGCCTTTTTCTCAACAGGAAACTGTCTATTTTTGAATTACTGCTATTACCGCTAACGTCGATTTTTATCTCTTTGGTGCAGATAAGAAATCAAATCTGCTGTTTGAGGAGGGCGTTCTGATGAATGTAGGATACCACTGCTACTGTTCTGAATCCAGCACAGTGAAACAAGCAGACAGAAGGAGACTTGAGCTAATATTGACTCTTTAAACAAATGTGAGAGAAGTTGTTTAATCTGGAGAGCAGTTTTGACAGAAATTACATGTTTAAACTGGGGATAAATAAACCTTGCAGCCTGAGTAATGTCTAGATTTTTCAGTTTCTTACGTGCAAAGGGCACATCTGTCCCAGCTCAGATCTCTGTGCTCCGAGGCTCGATGTGTCTGTGACATGATCAGTATGACTGCAGTCAGTTTCAAACATTTCTTGGCTGCATGAAGGACTTTTATTTTAGGCTCAACTAAAAGAAATAGTCCAAAGTTTAAACAGGGTCATGCTGTTGAGAAAGAACAGTAGCTTTTCCAGTCTTTAATCACAAGATAGTTGGGCATTCACCGTTTTTCACTTTAACTGAGGGTGTCTTTTCTCTCTGATTATAAATCTAGGACTTGTTTTCCCTAACTAATGATCTTCATATTTAAATTTATTGAACTGATTGGGATCTTTTTTGTGTGTGTAAGATGTTTCCGTTGTCACAGTTTCTTTTTTATTCTGCATTTTTGCATTTGTGTATGCAAATATACACTTTGTTAGTTCCACCCATTCAACTAGTTGATAATCAGCCAATCATATGGCAGCGAATCGGTGCATTGAGGCAAGTAGACATGGACAAGACAAGCTGCTTGAAGTTCAAACATCGGATCAAAATGAGAAAAAAACAAAGGTTATTTAAGTGACTTTGAACGTGGCATATTGGTTGGTGTCAGACAGGCTGCTCTGAGTATTTCAGAAACTGCTGATCTGCTGGGATTTTACCACACAAACATCTCCAGGGTTTACAGAGAATGGTCCAAAAAAAGAGAAAATATATCCAGTGAGCACCAGTTCTCTGGGTGAAAATGTCGTGTTGATGAAAGAGGTCAGAGGAGAATGGCCAGACAGCTTCAAGCTGATGGGAAGGCAGGAGAGAATCTTTAAATGCATATCACCAAGTCAGCTAGCTCATCAGCTAAGAACTGGAAACTGAGACCACAATTCACCAAAATTGGACAATAGAAGATTTTCAAATGTTTTGCGCTCATGCTTGTGCAACAGACAAATCTGCTCCAACTTTGATTGTAATTGTGATAAAATGTAGTTTATAATTTATTTTTGAATGCACTTTCATTAGAATTTGAAAAAAATGGTGAATTATTGTGATTTATTAAAACAAAGAACCAGTGAGTCAAGGAGGCTTCAGTGATAAGAAATTATGCATATTCCTTTAGCAGAAAGGTTATTCTTATCATTTTAAGTGGTAAGTGGGGGTTTGTCAACAAAGTCCACCTATAAGCACTTTTAAATGTCACTAATTAAAAATTCTGTAAAAGCAAAAACAAGGATCTATGTGCCAGAATGACAGCTCCCTTCCAGTGATAAAAACCTACCAGGTGTGTTTCAAATCAGACTATTTCTTGGCTCAGAGCAGTAACTTAAACAAGTTCTAGCATGATAATTACGAGCTTTAGAGGAGCTAGTGGGTGAATTTTAAAGTTAATCAGCGGCTGGCCGTCATTTCATATTTAAGGGACAGATATGAAATTCTTCTCATCTAACTCAGTGCGAGAAAAGCAAACAAACATGTTTTTCCCAAACGTCAAACTACTAGACATAAGATTCGTCTAAATATATCCCCATGCCTTTTGCTGCCCCCTGTTCCCACTTCACCATCATCACTGTGGGGCTCCCAGTGGGCTTTCTTCCTTTGTCTGCTCACACAAACTCACACAGTAAACAGCAAATATCAAAAATAAACTCAAACAAAGCGCAACTCGCTGTCTGCTGCTTTGGCATATTTGCTTTAAGTTTTTAGAGGACAGAGGACAGACTGATGCCAAATGTGGCTTTGAGGTACAGCTGAGTTAGGGTGGAGGGCTGTGGGGGAGCATGTTCTCATATGAGGGAGGAGGGCAGGCGTCTGTCGCCCATAGCCGCCTGCTGTCTGCCTTCAGCACCCAGAAGCTGCAGCAACATCGATGCGGTTGCTTGGCAGAAGTGAGATTCTTTTTTTTTCTGCTCTTTAATTTCTTTTAAGTGAAAATAAAGGAGGGTGAGGGAGATGGATGTGCGGTGAGTCTATTTAAGGTGGAGGCGTGGGGGAAGGGAGGGGGGACTTCCTGTTGAAGCAGTGGAACAGAGCAGTAGAGGATGGGAGGAGGGGGTGATAGACTTAAAGCACACCTGTGGGTGGATGAAGTTGTGGCTGGGTTCAGTGAAGCTTCAGGGTCGTGTGATGTGCGTTTATTATAAAACGCTCCTCAATGAAACATCAGGAAATCAGTGAACGGCCTCAGCAGGCGCCAACGTGTCGACTTGTTTAATATGTTCACATCCGTAACTCCGTATCTCTCCCTGTCTGATTTTCTTTTCCCATTCTTCCTCTTGTCTTCTTCCCCCTTTAAATAATCCTTCTTTCTCTTTCCTCTCAGTCTGCAGTCATCACTCTTTCTCTGAAGGGGGGTTTAGGTAGACGGCGAACCCTCAGGTGGATATTTTTCTTACCCAGGGACCCAATTAGGAGCGACACCTCTGTTGGATGAAAAGCCTCATTTAACAAAAAATGTAAAGAGATGGTGTTGCAAGCTTTTCAGAGCACACAGAGCACAGTTGTCTGTTAAAAGATGACACATTTTGATCTCTGATTGCATCTTTTTCCACTTCTTCCACATCGGGTTATGTTTTTTTTTTTCTTCTGATGTGCATTTAAGTACTAAAGTCATCTTCCCATCCTCTGTCTCCCACTGATGCCTTGATGCTGACAAATAAAGTGCATAAAATATAGATCGAGGCCAGTTTTTAATGAGCAGTGACTTCGCATTTCAGGCTAAATCAACACTTCTGTGTTCCTGCAGGCGCCTCACAGCAAAAACCTGCCAACCTGCCAGAAATGTGACAAGAGAAAGGCATGTCTTGTGTTTGCATCATGTAAAGTAATCCTATGACTGCTCAGAGCTACAGCTGCCACCGTCAGACAATTAACTGATTAGCCATCCACTGATATTGATTCATTGTAAATTACTTCCACTTAGTTGTGAGGATTTGCTGCTTCTCTGTGGTTTACATAGGGGTAAACTGAACATGCAAACAATTTAAAACAAACCACTGTGAAGACTTTAATGGGGATTGTACTCACCCAGAAGGTTATTCTAGGAAATTGATGAAAATAACTATTGGTTTAAGTCTTAATCAGAGCAGAAAAAGCAGAAAAATAGCAAACGTTGTTCTCAGTGAAGTTCCCAATTATGGTTGTGAAGCTCCAGCTGCTATAAACAACTATTTAAAATATTCAAAATACGCTCACTTCATTAGGTATACCCATTTAACTGCTCATTAACGCAAATATCTAATCAGCCAATCATGTGCTCAGTGCATTTAGCCATGCGGCTATGAAGAGACGACATGCTCAAGTTCAATCTGAGCATCAGAATGACAAAGGTTGTTGGCGACAGACAGGATGGTCTGAGTATTTCACAAACTGCTGGTCTGCGGGTATTTTCCTACACAAACATCTTTAGGTTTTTCTGAAAAAGAGAAAATATCCAGTGAGCGGCAGTTCTCCAGCTAAAAAATCCCTTGTTGATGCTAGATGTCAGAGGAAAATGGCCACATCTCTGGACAGTAACTCAAATAAACAAGCACTGTAACCAAAGTGTGCAGAAGACCATCTCTTGAGTGAACTGCACATGAAGCTGCAGAAGACCATACCATGTGCCGCTCCTGTCAGCTAGAATGGAAAAAATGCTTCCTCGTCTGATGAATCTCAGTTTCTGCTGTCACATTCAGAAGGTAGAGTCATGGATCCATGCTGCCTTGTATCAACGGTTCAGGCTGCTGCTGCTGGGGATTTTTTCTCGGCACACATCGGCCACATAGGTTAAAAGCTTTACTTCCACGGCCTACCTGAATATGATTGTCAACAGTTGCTTAAGTGTGTCTCCACAGTTCATTTTAGCTCTGTGTCAACATTAGAGAGCAACCACAAATGGTCTGTACTCTCTCATTTATCAACATGATGAATGTCAATCACTTTATGTGCACACATCTGCAGACACTGGCCTGAGGAAGCAAGATTAGGGACTACACATAACTTAACAGCGAGCAGTTTCATTCATAACAGGTTTTCTCAGTATTACACTGAGAACCAGCTACATGTATCAACACAGAGTAATCTATAAAGGAAAAGTTATAAACATGTATTTTGAGTTAAATATCTTCGATATCTTCTTTATAACCCTTACAAATGGGTACATTCACATTAAAATTCTGAACAATTCATTGGATGTGTGTTTGAAGTAAAATTTTTACATCATTTTGACAGTTCTGAACATTTTCTTTTCTTTATGGATGAATTTGGGCTTACTTTGAAAGAAGCCATGGCTTGAAGGCAAAAAAAAACTGATGTAACATCCTTTGAAATCTTGAAATCAAAAGCAAACGGGGACCTGAAAGCTCCTTATTTACTTGATGATTATATTTGATGTCATTAGGAAGCTGACAAATAACTTCAAATGAAAGCTTTAAACCTGGAAAAAGTTAAAGCCGTTAAAGTATATAAATGCAGGTCCGGAACAGGATATTTTGAATGTTTTTTTATTCGTGCAACAAGTGAACGTCAGATGGAAGTGAGATGGCGTTCATTAGACTGACATGTGCAGGATTAAAACTCAGGCGTGAGATGGGTTGAAGTCAGGAGACGTTTCCTTTTTTTGACATTTTCTTCTCCGTGTCAGCCTTATTTGAATGAATCAGATTTAAATGTCTTGCTTGCTTGCTGACATGTGAGCTGAGTGTCCGGCGCTGATGTTGGCCTTTCTATCACTCACCCCCCCTCGAGCTGCGTGTGTGTTTATCGACAGAGGATGGAGGGTCATGCGTGTGTCTCTCCATGAGTGTGTGTTTGTGTCTTTGACTGACTCACTCTCCTCACTTCTCTCATCTGTACTATTATAAGCGAGGCTGTCCTAAGGCATGAGGGATATGATGGCTGATCCTTCACCTCTCAGCATCGCTCGTTCCTCGTCTAAGGAGTCCCGACCTTGAACCTCAGCAACAACAAAAAAACCCCTCAAAAAACAAATAAACCCCTTTATGGATGTTTGGGTTTTTATTCTCTTTGGTCAGTGCATCCTCTCTCTTTCATGGCGCTGCCTGGTTTTGAGAAAGGACAGCGAGGGGGAGTGCAGACGTGGAAGATGGCTGTGAGGGAGCGAACCCAGAGAGGGGAGGGAGAGCAGAGTCGGTGGAGGTTATTCTGCTCTCATGGGTCTGTTAGTGAGTGCACACCCATGCAGCTGCGCCAATTAGTCCTGCCATGCTTGAACCCCCCCCCCCCCCCCCTCCCCCCACGACACACACACTCTTCTAAGCTGCTTAACTAACTACACACAACCTGTTAAGTGTGTGCATATATTACGTTTCCTGCGTGTTCACTTCTTCGGGATGTGGCGTATTCGACTGTGTGATTCAATGTGCGCGCTGTAATTTAGAGTTTGCGTGCCTGTCTACGTCCCCTTTGAGTTTGTGCGTGTTTGTGCGCATGTATAAATGTGTGTTTGACAGTGATGCGATGATGCCAGGCACGGGGAGAAGAGAGGCGAGGCACAGCTCCCACTCGTACGATGCCACTGTCACATTGGATCAGTCAGGCAGGCAGCGGCACACAGCCGTGGGAATGACACTGCACTTCTGCTCCGGGGGGATATGAGATGGGATAGAGAGGGGTCGAGGAGGCAGGATGCTGCTAGCTTCAGCTTTGTTTTGACTTTATATGTTGTTGAAACCGTGCAGATGATGATCTTCGTCGTGCCAGCCAGAACTTCAGCAATTTTGTTGGCCCTTCCTTCCTTCCTTTTTTTTAAAAAAATTGAGTAAAGTTTGTAAAAAGTTACCAAATCAGAATTTTGTAAGACTCAAATCAAACTTTAATGATATTTAATAAATTATAAACTCATTTTTTTCTTTTTAATTTAGTAATGAGTTTTTAATATTATAGAAGAAAAGGAATGGTTTTCAGGGGTTTTAAAGAAGCAACAGAGTAGAGGAGTCACATATTTGCAATTTATAAATACACCTGATAAGAAAATATCCCACATTTTTGTGGTTAATGTTTTAACACTGCCTGTGTATGCATGACACCAGGAAGCAGGAATAAAAGCCAAAAGACCAACTTCAAAAACAGGCAGTGGCCTTAAACTTAAAGGCTGCCAGTGAGGACAAACAGCGAAGGCAAGGTCCAAAAACTGGCAAAAGGTCATCTGTGGGAAAGTACCAATGAACACAAGAAAAGAAAAAAACAACCCAAAACCCCACAGGAAATCTGAAAAGCCACAGGTGGAACACAGGAAGGATATACACTGAAGAGGGTGGCTGGTTAATTTGAAATACCCGTGAAAGACAGCGCAGATGAGACTAATAATAAGGGAGGGAAGGATGGAAAACTAACAAATCCAAAACCATGAAAATGGTCATGGACAGTCTCGTAGTCTCAAGAAGCAACTGAATTACAGACCTCAGAATCAGTTTCACTTATACTGCCTTTAGTGGTATTTTAGTGGTATTTTATTTACCCATCGTTCTTCTTTTGGTCCTTTTGTCCAGTTCAGCCGCACAACTAGTTAAATAAAAAACAAAAACAACTTTCAGAAATCATGAATCAGCAGTAGTTGAAAAAAATATATATCAAATTTTCTTTCTATTGCCTACACCAGCCAATCAGACTAAGCCTGCAGCTATCTAGCATTAGAGCTCTGGTGATGAGGGGGAAACAGGTTTGTGGATTTTGTTTAGCGTGACCAATCAGAGGGCACGATAAGTTAAAATAAGTTCAAAAGAAGAGTTCAATTTGATTAATGCTTAAAATGAATATATGGATGCTGTATTTATACTGGCAGCTATCCTGCACATACTGGCGTGTGTCTGTGTGTTGTGTATACAGCACAGTGGCTGTGTGCAGACTCAGTGTTTGTTGTGTAATCACACCTGATCCCTGCTCGCTCTCTCTGTTTAGGGGTAAGCAGGAGCAGCGGCAGACCGCCTCTCACTGCTCCGATCACCTGCTCAGACGCAGTGACAAGGTTACTGTCAGGTTAATGACTCTGACTGCAGGCTGTAGTGTTAAACACTGTCATGTTCTGTTGTTTTTACTTAAGCAGCGTAGCATAACCTAGTTCCTTTGATATGATCGCTGTTGCTTTTGCCAGATGTAACTGAGGATGTTCAGGTTAAGTGGGCAGCCTCAGGCAAGGACATGATTGAATACAAGAGGACAGTGGAGCGCTTTTTTCTCTCATTATTGTTGTGGCTCCAAGTGCAGACAATCTCATACCATGCATCTATTGTGGCAGCTTGTGTGTGTGTGTGTGTGTGTGTGTGTGTGTGTGTGTGTGTGTGTGTGTGTGTGTGTGTGTGTGTGTGTGTGTGTGTGTGTGTGTGTGTGTGTGTGAGGTGTCAAATCCAGAAATCATATTTTGGAAGTAAAACAGATTTTTTGAAACATAAGCCAATCCCGATAAGAATAGTTTATTGCAATTTAGTGTTTCTTACCTAAATGTTTCATTAGGATCAAAGCGTCTTTTTTTTTTTTTAAACCTTTTTCAGGCAGTGTGCTAATTAAACTTAAACACAAGGGAGGCGATCTATTTTAAGGGAGCAGAACTGATAATTGCTTTTTAAGGAGGAGGAGAACCTTTTGTAGGACTCAGTATTTGGGGTATAGAGAAAATGAGCATTTGCTAAAGAAACTGTGAACGTAGAGCATCTCGTATTACCATCGCTTTAAAAATCAGACCTCTCAGTGATATACAGAGTGGCAGCTCTGCACACATATTTCCCTGATGTTGCCATTGGATATTCAGACAGAAATGGATGTTGTCAGGCCTGTGTGTGTGATTTTTACGACAATCTTTTAAGTCTCAAGAGGAATTTCAGCTTCATCTTTTGTCTTTGCTAACCACTCTGCCCATACAAAACATGTACTGACCTACATTATTTTTATTGTTTTTCTCTATATCTTAATGGTTTTTTTTGGTTATTTGTATGTTTGTTTGTTTGTTGCATGAAAAAAGGTTTTAAAATTGGCAGAAAAGACCCAGAAACTATAACGTTATAGGCTAATTTGAGACATCTGCACTAACATCAAGTGCAACTTGTAGGATATACATTTAAAAAGATATAATAAATAAGACTTAACGCCAAGCAAAGCTACATGTCAGACCACACACTGACTTGCATACAAATTACATAAGTTAGCATGTGTTTGTAGTACGTGATGCTAATGTATTTACAGTAGCAATGAAAAACATGCTGGATTATTTAATTTTTAGCATTAGCAAGGTTTAGCATTTTAGCATGCTAACATGCTAATATCAACTGATTTACAGTAGAAGCCGAAATAATTATAATTTCCAACGCAGAAACTGAGGACAATAGTTCTTAAAATGTCATTTAAGTTTCTTTTCTAGCACCTACTGTGGCGTACAGAGGAAACCAGGCTGAGATATGAGCTTTCACTGGGCCATTGATTCTTTTCTTTTTCAGCCATGCTGTTGTAGATTTGCCAGTGTTTGGGATCATTGTCCTGTTGTATGACCCAATTTGGACCAAGCTTTAGCTTTCAGGCAGATGATCCTACATTTGAGTCTAGAATACTTCGGTATACAGAAGAGATCGTGTTCGACTCAATGACAACGTGGTGTACAGGTGCTGTGAGTGCAAACAACCCAAACCATCACCCCCACCACCACCGTGGTGTGCTTGACAGTTGAAATGAGGTGTTGATATGAACACAGGGCGGTGCTGATATGCTGTGTTTGGTTTGCTTCAAATATGGTGGTGTGCATTATGGCCAAACATCTTCACTTTGGTCTTGTCTTTCCAAAACTCTTCTGCTTTGTTCAGAAGCAACTTTGCTGCCGTGTACTTTATGGGGAGAAGAGGCTTTCTCTTGGCAGAGTCAGTCAAACAAATAATACTTATTCAGTCTTTATCTGATTGTGCTATCATTAACTTTAACATTTAACATTTAACATGCTAACCGATGCCTGTAGAGCCTGACTGACTGCACTGTATCGTCAGACTTTGGAGTGAATTTGATGGGACATCCACTCCTGGGAAGATTGTGGCATTTGGTTGACATACAGCTGAATGCTGCAGACTAGCAAACTACCCAAAATTCTGCTTTTTAAGAGTTTCTCACATTTATTGATGATTGATTTATTGATCAAATGCACTTAATTACACGCACCTGGCACATACTCTCCCTCTTATCTACTATGAAAGCAGTAAGGCTGCAAAATTCCATAAAAACTTGCTTTTTCACATGACTCCCAAAGAGTTCCCCAAAACTCTTAAACCCCAAAAGATGCTGTTAAACAGGTATGAGTGATCTTAACAATAAACGATAATGAAACAATAAATAAAGACTCATCAGTTACATTTACAAATGATATGACAATTTTCAACAAAGTCCTACAGACCTATCCTTGTAACAGTTGTGCTTCAGTCAGTGTAATTTTTTTAATGATTTCAGTGATTGAGTTTAAAGAATTTACTGAAAGATCATGAGAAAATGTGTGTAACATATTATATGTTTATATATAAACACATTAAAAACGAGAAGTCCCACGTTTATTTTATTATGTGTGCTTTAGTGTTAAGCATATTAAGTGTATATTTCTGTTTTTACTATAGAACAATATGGTAATTGATTTCTTGACTAAAAAATTAATATTTATATGATAAATAATTGAAATGGTAATAGAGTTGCAATAATTAGTAATTTAATTACCGTTTTGTAAAAACCAGATAATGAATTACTTAATATTTGCTAACCAAACATGTGTTTCTGTGTCCCTCCAGGCTCACTCAGCAGTACGTCTACCCCCAGACGTTCCTCCAGCCCAGCCTGCTGCTCCATTCTCACCTCAGCCCGACAGCAGCGGCTCTCACCTCCCCTTACCTAGACTACAGCCCCACCTACACGCCCTATGCCTCCACAGGACTGGAGCAGTACCCCTACACCCCATCGCCGTCACCCTCCGCTGGCTACCTCAGCTACACCTTCTCCCCCAGTACGCCAGCGCCCACTATCACAGCATCACCAACCCCTCCGGCTGCCATCCATCCTCCCCTAGCTGCACTCACTGCTGTGTCTGCTGCACCGCAGGCCTTCCTCCACTACCCTCTGCACCAGCCAGACCGCATGCAGTGAGCAGCTCTGAGCATGGCTGCAGCTGCTGACTTGATGATTCGAAACAGCGTGACTGTTGACTCGTGACATCATCAGGATGAGACTAGAAGTGGAAGAGAGTGTGATATAATCAAAAGGGCTTCTCAAGAGCACTCTAGTTCCTGTTTTTTTATTATTATTGTTGTTGTAATAGTTAAAGAAAACGTTCTATTACTATTGTCATCAGCATACACTCTGAATGTTTTTCATCAGTGGCAGCACTCAGAGACTGGAATTAGACGACTGGTAATTTTCTGGATGTTTCTCTTGCTGCTGAGTTCGGAGGCAGTCTGACTTCGGGGTAAAGACAACGAGAAAATATGTTTGACATGATGCTGTGGCTGCAGTTTTTCCAAAGGTACTGAGCTGAATGCTGGGCTCTAGCCAAGCTGGGAGTCAGTTCCTCCTTCAGAAACACAGCTCCAATTACCTCCTCTTCAAGGTTAACTTTCTGTCTATGGCCTTAGAGATCTGTCTCTGTACTTAGTTCATTTTGTCATTTTTATTAGTCTCACATGTGAAACAAACAAAATGTTTATTGTGTTCCCTTTTGTTCGTTTTCTCCACTGCTGGCAATTTGTTATGTAGTAATTACCACAGAATATGCAATATTAATGACAGAGGTGGAACATTAATAAGGTAGACAACACTGGTGTAATATTTTTGTGTAATGCTACTGCTAGATTGTCACTCTGAGATCAACTTTCTTAACACTTCAAGCATATTAGCCATCACATGAAGTTCCTGTAGCTGCTTTGTAGGCTTTCTCAACTTTTGCAGCAAAAGCATCCTCGGAGTCGGTCTTTATTCAGTTACTTAGGTGTCAATACAGATCAGGTAAATGTATTTGGATGTGGATGTCCAAAAGTGTGTGTATGTCCATGTTTGGTCTCTGTGAGTGTCAGCGAGTGAGAGACATACGGTATAATGCAGTATATGCTGGTGTCAGGTCTGAGCTTCTTTTCTAGCCTCTTGTACTGATCAGAGTTGTTTCTTTGTTTTTGTTTTTTCCTCGAATGCAGAAATCAGAGAGATTCTTTAGTCGTGATACTGCAGTTTCCTGGTGCCGCCGCATCATCTTAGTAGTCTTAAAACAAGCCATACATCACATCTTAAACAAATATGCAAAAATAAAATGAATATTTCTAAATGAGATGTGCTATCTTTTTCTTAAGCAGGTCAAATCTGAGTACTTCTGGACAGTACATACACCAGCAGCATGGAAAATTTACATTTCATTATGTCATTGAGCTGCTTTACACTGGTGAACTGGAAACCCGCTGAAGGCAATAGATTTTACAAATATGTTAATTGCCTTTCTTACAATGAAAAATCATCAACCTTGACCAGCCAATCACAGCCAGTAGAGCCACTAAACAACACATTATGTCTTGCTTGTTTAGCTACATTTGGCCTCAAGAAAGCCTGCCTTTTTCTCCTTCTTTGGTTCTCAGTGTTAAACTAAGCATTTACTTTATATTTACTGCACAGCACTGATGTGTTTTGTTTAATGATCCAAAAGACCAGTGGTTCTCAAACTGTGGCACACAGAGGAAGAAAATATGGAATAAAATGAATATAATGTGACTTCAGTCGAGAAAGCAAAGAGGAATTTCTGACTTTTACTTCACTAAACTTTAACTTGTATGATTTGCTGTATTGTTAATGATTGATACTATTAAGGTGGTCAAGGAGGTTGTGGATCTGGTATGTTTACTCTGAAAATAACCTTTTTAAAAAGCAATGTAAGAATTACAGTAAGAGAATTATATTTTACAAGAGGTGGGTCTTGACTTGAAGGTGATCAGGAGGTAAATCCAGGATCAAGGAATATTTGGTGGCATTCTTTGCCATTGCAAAAGAAAAATAATAAAATAATATTCTCAAAGAGACATATCAATGACATATCAGTGCCCTTTTTTGAAGACATTGACTTGACATTCTTAAGAAAATATCCATACTTAATTCTCCATCTATAAACAGTAAGCTAACTCAGCTCCATGGAGTACCCCACCTCTCACTCCATGACAGCGAGGACAACTCTAGAGGATGGATGGATTTATTTAGATTAAATGTTAAATTGGGGGATTTCCTTTTATCACTCCAGCAGCAGGATTTAGTATGTTGTGTGTGCAGCAGTTCTTCTTAAAGAAGGGACTGCTCACAGTAGTGATGCGGCTTAATAAAGTGCCAAATCTCTGAAAAAGGTTGAGTCTGTAAATACTGTAGTTTATCAGCTGTAATCTACAATAAAAGCTTTAACCATGTTTCTTATCAAACTCAAGCAATAGTCCTGATGTGGGGTTGATCCTGTCTTACCCAAAAGACACTCCCTTAATCTAAAGCAATATGTCACTCAAGCCACACCCACACAAAACGAGAGCCCACTCTGAATGTTTGTCGTTTATGATTTTGAGTCTATGAGTCTAATTTTAGATGTGAGACTATCCCATGTGCTCTTTATGCCCTCTTCTGGCCAAGATTATTTATTACAACTCACACTTCCTCTTGCATTCATTTAAATTGCATTCATAACATTTAAAGGCGAAAAAAGCAAAGATGAGCCGACCCTCGTATCAAGTTTTTTTTATGTTTATTTTCATTGAAATTCTTATTGAAACGCTTTGTGCTCCCAGTTAAGGATCAAATAATAAAAGGAGACTCAATGTAAAACTCGCACAGCCGATCAGCAGACCTACTCTTGAAGTCTGGGATACAACATTTGCTTTGGATTGCGCTGATTCAGAACAAAAAAGCAGATGGTTTATGTAAAAATGAATATCATACCAAATAGCACAGTGAAGGCGGAGGAGAAATGGTAATGTCTTAAAAAGTGGGGACAAAAAATGAGCACAATCAGTGGTTACGAAACATGAGAGCGGTAAAACGAAATAAAAAGTACTGTATGTGCGATCTCGGTCGCACACGTACACACATAAACGCACTCACTTGCAAATACACCCAAACGTACAGGCGCAGGCGCACACAAAGGCACACACTCACTCTCACGCACACACTTGCGCGCACACACAAACACAAACCCACAGATAAATTGTAGTGATTGAAAATAATGAAACCCTGGTTAAATCTAATGGTATCATACATCCACGTCTTGTGTGGGAAGTGCAGAAAACAAAACAAAAAATAAACTAAAATGGAGAAAGAAAGAAAAAAGAATTCTTGTGAATAATGAAAAGCATGCCCATCTTCACTGGTCTAACCCAACTTGAAACGACCACAAACCCAGAAGTGCTGCCCTCTCTATCCACCCCTCTACTCCACCCCCACCTGCCCCATGCTCTCTTATCCCTTTCACATATCATTCCCACATCCCCGCCTCACCTCCGTCCTACCCCCCAGTCTCCTCCCCTCCTCAAATTTCTCTGCTGGAGTTAAGGGGTTTCCACACGTTTCTGCATTGCAGATCAAAAGCCTGCCTGGGAGGAGGAAAGAGGCGGGCAGGAAGAGACGGGGCGGCTACTGGTTCAATCTCTGGTCACCATTTATGAAAACACAAAGTCCAGTTCAGAATACAGAGAGATGACTGGGTGTAGAGGAGTGTTGTTGTGTGTTGAGGTTAAAGGTGATTGACCTGCATGTTTTTAGAGTGGCACCGGAAAATGTTGTTAGGTGTTAGTCTACACGTGAGTTGTCTGGGTTAGTTTTGTGTCTGTGTGTGTGTATGTGAAGGCACTGGGTGGGGGCAGTGGAGGTGGGGTTGGTGTAGCTCAGGGCCTTGTCCCTCATCCCTCGGCCCCAGTCAGAGAAGGGGAGAAGGGGCAGGTTTATAGGGCTTGTGTCTTGAGCTCGATGGGCTCCCCGCGGGTGTCCTGCTGGGTCTCGTTCTCGGGAGGTCGACTGCCCTTCAGTGTGGCCAGACGCTCGGACAGACCCCTCATGCGTGGGAACAGCATGAAATCATACAGGAGGGCCCCCATGGCACCTCCTATCATAGGCCCGACCCAGTACACCTGTAAGCAGCAAAGTTAATATTTATCAGCGGTTGAGTCACTTATGAGACCTCTTAAAACAGAAGGAAGGTGAGGGAAGATCGATCGTTTCAGGTCTTACCCAGTGGTTGATAAAGTTTCTGAAGATCACAGCAGGGGCAAAGGACCTGGCAGGGTTCATTCCAGCACCCGTGTAGTACATCTGAAACACAAGAAGCACGTTTCTAATATTTACACTTCCGTATGCATGCATTTAACACTAGATTATATGCTAAGACCGGTTGTCTTTACCCCCATGAGATGTCCGATGGTAACAGAGAAGCCAATGGAGAGGGCAGCCGATCCGAGACGTCCGTTTCTCCTCTCATCAGTCACGGCGAAGATGCAGATGACAAGCTGCATGGTGAGGAAGACCTCCACAGTGGTGGCCATCCCCAGGCTGATGCCAGGCTGCAGCTGGAAATACACAAATATGATAAAAGGTGATATTTGGGCCGAGAGGTGCAGTGAATGAATGCATTTCATTTGAATCCAACCATGGTTTCATATCTTACCACATTAAACCTGAATTGGTAGTACAAACTCTAAACCAAAAAGGATTTCCCAACATTGCTACACTTATTTCCTGAAACATCCCTCTTTGGTCTTTACCGTGTTCATTGCCATGTTGCCTCTCATGTTGCCTGGTGTGACCCCATACAGCACAGCAGCCCCGGCTACAGCACCCAGGCACTGGGCAGCAATGTAGAAAATGGCTCGGAAAAGAGACATCTGTGAGCCGACAAGGTAGGCAAAAGTGACGGCAGGGTTGATGTGGCCGCCGCTGATGTGGCCGATGGACTGGATGAGGGTAGCGGCTGCCAGCCCAAAGCACAGGGCCACGTGAAGGACATGATGAGGCCCAGTGGTCCAGCGCAGGGCAGCGCCCATGCCAAAGAACACAAAAAACATGGTCCCGAAGAACTCGGCAAAAACTGCCCGCCAAAAATTCATAGACCGGAACTCCCACATGGTGACGGTTGAGGCTCTCCACCAGATGAAGAGGATTCTTCAAAAATAAATCTAGAAAAGGTCAAATGTGTACCTTTTCAATCCTCTTCAGATATCAAAAACTTTAAAAAAGAGTCTCCCTTTTGTAGTCAGCTCACTAAGCTGACCAAACACAGCTGGAAAGTCAGTTTAAAGACAAAACAGGATTTCAGAACGTCAACAGACGAATCCACTCAACAGATCTTTTACCAGACTGGGTTGGTAAAGTCAACTCAGCTGCATTCGCTTGCCACCTCTGTCCACCTGTCCAAAGACATAGGTGTGAGATAATGTGGGAGTGTGGGAGGAGATCTCAGGTGGAATGGGATGTCAAGAAGAGGTGGGCATCAATGCTAAAGGGGTGTTTCTAAAAAGAGACGGGGATAGATAGCGTCCAGTGGACCTTTTAGCCTCTCTGACGGAGGGGAGAGGGCCAGACGGGCGCTTTATAATACCCCCCCAGGGGCCCCAGGTGACGCCATAATCCCCCTGTAGGGCCAAGGGCGGGGGGCAGCAGTGCTGGACATCCTAAATCAAACAAACTTAACCCCTCTGTCTCCCCCCACATAACAGCGTATGGCCAAAAGAGATGTAGCATATCTAAGAGGAAAAAAATATGAAGTGAAAATGAGTGAGAAATTATTCTTTTTTAGAGTGAGGTAGTAACATTTTGCAGGAAAAAAGTCACAAGAGAGTGTATTCATCTTTAGAAGGAGTCAAAAATGACAGAGGAAAGAGTTGCAGTGAAGAGCAGGTTATGCTGAGTTTTCTTTCGGGAGTATGTCATCTGTTGATGTATCATAACTTTCATTATCAGGGGACACGCATGCTGATAGATTAGGGCAGAAAACACACACACATGTATGCACAAAAACACACATGCACACATTCAAATAATACAGTTGGGGCCCCCGGACGGAAGTGCCCAAAGCTAACAGTGCTGGCCTGACCGATACACTGAAATGCCTGACCCTGTGAAACCATTGTCTGTAACAAGCATCTGGGCTACGTATGGACAGAGATAAGACAAAAATACATATTAAACCGAAGCACAAGTAACAACAGCTGGCAAAGCATTTTCTCATATTTGCAAAGCTTAGTGCCAAAATGCATGTATAAATTTGCAGCTTCTGTTTATTGGCGTGCACATAATTAATCCTGCCTGTGAGAATCAGTGATCTTTAATTGGCATTAAGCATTGCAGAGGCCTGGAAGTGTGAGCACTTTAACCTGAACTTGACACCACCTCAGGGTTCAGTGTGCACTGACACCGCCCCACAACCAGCGCCATTTGGTGGCGCTAGAAAATATTGGAGAAACATGTTAATCTGGCTGATGTGTGCAAAGAAGGGGCGAAAGCAGCAATGCAGAGAGAAAACAGTGAATCAAGCAGCAAACCAACAATAATTCACACAACGCAGCAGATTGTGCCTTCTGTTGTGACAGGAGCTTCGAGGAGGTGCTTAGCAGAGGTTAGCAGTATGTGAGGCTGTGATGCAGGAGGACGTACGACCAAAGCCCTGAACGTTCTCAGTGTGTGCGCGAGGTTGGGAAAAGGGGAGAAGGGCAGCGGGGATGCGGGGGAACGATGGGGTTACTGTGCAGCACCGGGGCGTCACGCCGACCAGCCGAGCGACATCACTGGTGGAGGAGTGTGTATGCGTGCGCATGTGTGTGTGTGTAGCTGGGGCGTGATGAATGCAGATAGCTGAGCTTGCCGTTTTAACTCCCTTTTATACATGTTAGAAAGAACACACACAATGCAAAATGCTGGCAGCACAGTGGCAGTTATAGCTATTGTGCATGCTGTATGTGTGTCTGCGAGTGTATGTGCGCATGCTGCATGCAAATTTAAGAGTGTGTGTGCATGTGTATGAAAATTACACACATCAACACAGAAAGTATACAATAAATGGTTCGATTTTTTTTATTTAATATCAATTTTAAAGGGTTAGTTCGTCCAAATTCTTTACATATAATTTGTTGTTGATTGTACAATGCCTGTGACTTAAGACAAACTAAAGCAAATTATCAGTAAAGAGCAACTTTTTTCTATTTCAACTGAACATTTAAACTGCAAACACGTAAAACACATTTTAATGCGAGGCAAAAATAAAGGCGCGTACACCCACGCACAAATATGTTTAAAGGTTTCATCAAAGTATTGTCTCTCACCCACATACACGCGTATGCTCAGCGTTTCCATTTCAAATTACAAAGCGTGTTGTGACTGAAGGTGTTCTTTCTGTAGAGCCATTACAGAGGAATGAAGGTCCATTTGATTGTGAATAGGAGACCTCAGAGAAGAGATAGACGCTAACAGGCACAGACATGAGAGAGATGCTGGATGAGAGCGTCATTGAACCCACGGTGCAGGCTAAGGACCTCTTTAGCATTTCAAAGCATTCGCAAACACAAGATGCAACTGAAACATAAGGGTGTTTTCAGCAGGATTTCAATGAGTCTCTGTTAGAATTATAATGACATGCAAATGTGAAAGTGAATACTGAATCTCACAGTATTGGCTACACTTTTGCATACACTAATGACAGACAACAAGGACCTCAAAGGTCACATCCACTCCTTTTAAAATTCAGCTTCTACATGAAATTCTCCCCCACGCGCATTGAAAAAAGGGGGAAAAATAAAAATTATCGTGTGCTTGTAATGCACCAGCAGAAGGTGAGAATTGCAACCCTCCCTTTGTTGCCTCATTATCACATGTGGGTTTTTTATTAGCTTTGGTTCTTTGAAAACATAAAACATTAGCTGCATACGTCCCAAAAACTGTGTTACTCTGAAGAGGAAATGGGAAGTTTTGCCATTTACAAAAGAAAAGCTGGGTTTTATCTCCATATCACACAGTCTGGGCTTTTTTTCTCCATCCCACTCATGTCTTATAGCTTTTTGTTAGTATTACTACTGCTAGTGTTCTCAAATTTAGGAATAAGATTGTATTTTTACCTAATTTTACTGCGTCACTGCAACTTTAAGACATTTCTGTTTTGTGCCATGAGGCCTGCAATAAAGTTTTTTTCACGTACTCTGAGCATTGGAAACAAGTTGTGAACACTGAGATTTCATCATCTTTTATACAGTAAATGCATAACTTTAACATGTACACATCTGGGGGTCATATTTCTGTCTTTCTGGTAAGTCTAAGTCTAACAATCATTCTCTTTTGTCTCTGTTTTTGGTCTCCATTAACTTATGAGGGGATATATCTGCTAACTAAGCACTCCATTGTGTGAATTAGTGAGTCGCTATCTGTGCCTGATTGCTGTTTTTAAGATAGTTTGTAAGGTTTCTAGAGCATTTTGCTTTTTAAATCTGCAAACAGCTCTCTCCTGTGACAAAAGGGAGAAATCAGAGTCCTATTTTGTGAAATTAGACAAAATAAATATGAAAAACTTACTTCTGAGTAAGTCAAAAGTTTTACATACCCAACTAAACACTTTGAGATAATACCCCAAAGTGTGGCGTAAACAAGCTTCCATAAACTTCAAACTGTGACTTGTACATTAAGATGATCTTCTTTAGAATAAAATTTGGCATTTGAATGTATAAATCGTACATTTGTACACTCATTTGTAACATGGAAAGATTGGAATATTTCCAATATTTATATTTTTGAATCACCTTCATGAAATTAGCCCCAGAATGACTGGAAACTGAAGCTCTTCAAATGTAAGGAGAGCTGCACATTTATGTGATAATTCTCTGTGAATCAAATTTAGCGACTGCTATTCAGTAAAAAGTCCAAGTACATGTTTTAAGCTGCAGTTAATTTCCATCTTGTGCTAGGTCTTCGTTCAAAATCAAATTAATCTTGTAACTGTAGCTAACTTAGTCTTTGGCCAGCTCGTAAAACAAGAATTGACCAAATATAACACGAACCTCCAAAAAACAAGCGTACTTAGGATGAGATCTTTCAGCTGAAAATTCAGTTTTCCCAGAAATCCGAACAGTGAAGTATCTCATTGAAATTCATTTTCTGGGCATTTTTGGTTGAGGATGTTTTATTATCCTACACTAAGAGAGAAATACTGTGCTTTGTGCTTCGTACCGTTTTATGACAGTTGTTGTTGAACTGTTTGCTAACCTGATTCCAAAAAATGATGTGTTTTTGTGCAGAAATCTTCCAAAATATTTACTAAAAGCAGAACGATTATACTAATACTATATCGTATTATATTCCATGATTTTTTTGTTATTTATGGGAGAGTTTCTCAAATATTAGTGTTTTTATTTTCGATACTTGTTGAGTATGTTTTAGCTGATACAATTGAATTTTTTAAAGTACTTTTAATTGTAATGATACACATTTTACCGTATAATGATAGAGATAGGGCCTCATTTTTCTTTTATTGTGTTGAAACTTGCGAGTAATCACTGCTTGTTTTTGCTTTTTATTTTTGTTAGGTTGTACATGTAGACCTGCTAGTTTTAAAAATTGTTTAGACAGATGGTCAAACAATATCAGACATATAAATATTAAAAATAAATAAATAAAAGTGACTATTTGTGAAAGTAAATAGTAATTATATCCCATTGTGGTGCATTTTGGTGCGCCAACACTCAAAACCTGGGTATTAAGCCATCAGTCTTGCAGTTAATAGACGGATCTCTGTATGGCCACAGTCAAACTGCAATTCGTGAGTTAAACTGCTTCTTTATCAGGATGTTACGATTGCTATTAGATGACATTAAACTCTAAATGGTTGAGCACTCCTGTCTGCTTTTGTATATTACAGCATGTCATGTCAGATAAATTACATCCTTTCACACACCTTCTTTCTTTTCTTTTGTCCCCATCACCATTTACTTTGATGGTGTGTACACCAGTGCATCTTTTAAAAAATCGCTGTTGCACAGAGTGCGCTTTTTTGGTACATGTCTCTTCAGTTGTTTTCCTGCTTGCTGGCCTGCTTGGCTCTCATGGCATTCTGCGTGACTGTAGACAGCGACGATCCGGTCATGCTTGCCGTCTCCACGATCTCGATGTCCTTACAGGTCAAACAGGCCACCAGCTTCTGACGAGAGGCGCTGCGTGCAAAGAAGAAGTCATGGGACATCCCTGCCAGTATGGCGCCGAGCACCGGCCCGATCCAGTAAACCTGCAGGTGGGCAAAAGTGAGGTATGTGAGTTTTCATGGTAACTAAATGATCTAAGACAAATAGAGGAATCCATTAAACTGAAGTACTGTTAGATTTGACATTATCACCTCCACCAGTGAGGTTATGTGATTGATCTGGCTTGTTTGTCTGTTTTTAAAAAGATTACTCCGAAAGTTTTTGACACGTCTGCATGAGGACCAGAGATGGGGACCGCCCTGAATTCCATGGATCAGTTCATTGTTGTAGTTGATTAAGTTTGAGCTACTTTTAGCTGTTTTATCCACCCTGTAGTTTGGTCTCATCACAAGATAGATCTTAAATATGCTGAGCTGATTAACAGAAGAAATTTTTTTTTAAAAAATACAATAAAATTCTGCAAATGTTCCTTTCTTTCTTTAAATGTCTAATTTTTATCTTATGATGTTTAAAAACAAAAATATCTCCTATGAAACAACTTAAAGACACATGAAATGTCACCATTCTTTATTACAAACAAAAACCTTTTAAAATATGTGACCATGTTATAAGAGCTTAATCTGAAAAGAAAAAAATAACAATAGCAATCAATAGTAAGAAGTTAAATATTTGTCTTTATAGTGTAGCAAAAAATCAAAATCAGAAAATAAGTTCTTCAAAATGAACCCATGTGAATGTAAATTTTGTTGACTTTACTTATGTTGCACTAAAAATCATGTCTTCATAACTTTTGTACACTGACCAAAAATCTGTGTTTAAAAAAAAGATTTGGATTTTGGATTTCTGTCTCACCCAGTGGTCTTCCCAGAAGCCTGTGATGATGGCCGGACCCAGCGAGCGGGCGGGATTCATACTCGCGCCAGAGAACCGAGCCTGAAGAAAAACAAACAACATCACAATAAGGCTTTTTGTTTTTCTACATGAGGATAATGTAGCTTTAAGATTTAAAGACATATATCATAATAATTAAAGTTTAAAAAATGTTATGGCAGAAGGAACACAACAACCACTCAGGTCTTTTGCTTAAATAAAAGTGATTTTAAATAACATAAAAAACACTTCTGAAGTTATTTAATGTATAAGTTGGTAAAAAGTGCAATGGGTTCTTTATTTAACATCTTAAATAAAATCAAATGTTGATTTAAAAGCACACTTCCTCGTGTCGATTATATTTTAGTTCCGTTTTTCTCTGGTTTGGTTGTTTTTTGTTGCTCTTCTTTAAAATTGATCACACTTCCTGTAAAACTAGTTCCACTCACATATTTAACTGGGAGATCTTTTTTCTGTGTCAGTGTGACAGAAAGCAACAAAAGCTCCAGATTATGTATATTGAGAAATGCAACCCACAGTGGCTGTAGCAGTGGGGGGGGGGGGGGGGGGGAAATAATACAAATAATACACTATAGGCATAAAAGAAGCTCATCTCACCCCTATCAGCACACCAGCAGTGTGTGCTAGTCCAATGGCCAGGTTTCCTGGTTCTGGGCTCTCCCTCCTTCGCTGGTCCTCCACCGAGAAGACGGTGAAGACCATCTGGAAGGTGCACAAGACCTCAATGCCCAGAGCCTTGGCTGCATTCAGCTCTAAAGGTACCTGGGTGAGGTGCGAGAAGAGTAAAAACATATTCTAGAAAGATGCAAATGATTGTTAGAATTTTTTTAAATGGCACACATACGTTCTAGGAACTGACCCTGTTGACAAAGTGCTCTGCTGTGGTTTTAAACGGCAGGGCCAGGTACAGGGCCCCAGCTCCTAAGGAGGCCCCCAAACACTGAGCGATGATATAAACGAGGGCCCGGAGAACATCAAGCCGCCGTGTGGCCAACAGAGCCAGAGTCACAGCAGGGTTCACCTGAGCAGGAACACAAGCACACACTGGCATATAAAACTATAGAAATCATAAACAGCTCGGTGGTCTCACGATTCTCTACTTTAATGTTTATTGTAATAGATCAAATCAATGATCGCCAAACGTTAAAGTGCAAAAAGGAAATATGAATTTATGCAGGGTTGTTTTTTCCTTTCTTGTAACATTTATACTCTCTTACATTTATCAAATGTCCCTTTGGAGAGGAGACAACCCCCGAGGTTGAAACCGCTGAACTAAAACTACCTAATAGTATATATAATTATATAATTAACTAATTATGAGTACATTTTTTAACAAATGAGCAATTTCGAAATGAGGATGTTTAAATGCAGGACTTTTACTTGAAGCATTTTTTTACATTGTCGCATTCGTACTTCTATTCACTTAAATGAACTACTTTGAAGTACTTTGAAAGCGTTTCTGTCAAGTTCAGTTCAGAAAGAAAAATGAAAAACAACATGTTAAAATGACATAATTACCTGTGCCCCACTTATTTCTCCAAAACAGTGTCCCAGTGCTACAATCACCACACCCACTGCCACCGCTGGATACAGGGGTCCTCCAGGGGCATCTCCAGGGCCTGGCACAGAGGCACCCAGCACAGCACTCACCAACACCAGGGTGCCGAGGAGCTCTGCCAGCATGGCGTGCCAGAATTGCCGACTACGTAGCTCCTCATAGAAAAGGGATGTAAACAAGTTGGGCTTTAGCTACTCCTCTAAATATATTGTTACATTTTTAGGTAAATAAAAGCAGAACACAGGTAAAAAAATAAATAAATAAATAAAGATTTTAATCATCAGAGCATGATGAACATGTAATCTCTATGCTGCAAATGATATTTATCCATATTTTTCTTTCAAAATATGTCTTAAAAACACTCTCAACGTAACCAGCTTAATGTTGTTTTAATCCATTTAGTTATAAAATTACTGATTATATTTAAATGTTAATATTCTGTACGCAAAGCCTAATAATAAAGAGACATTTTTTACTAAAATAGACAAGATTTAAACTCCATCCCATGTAAATTATAACACATTTAAACATTAATACATTAACCTAACATGCTTACCTCACGCCACGTCATTTCAAACCCAACAAGTAGGTTTATTCAGGCAGTTTTCTGGTGGTCGGTCTCTCTGTGTGTCTCTGTGTAACTGGTGGTCTCTGAGGACTTCAAGGTTCCTGCTACCTCCCTGATTAACCTGAGTGTGCGAGAGGTCCTTTGATGAGAACAGCCTCCTCCCTCTCTCTCTCTCTCTCCTCCTCGCCCTCTCCTTCTAGTGCACATCAGGCGTTATCAAGTAATTCACACACATCAGTCCATTTGCATACTTTACTCCTAAACATTCACTGACCTTCACTACTGTAAAAAAAATCTTCAAAGAACTATGAGAAGCATTTCATGGATTTTCTAACTGGAGTCACTTTGGCCAGTATAGAGAGGACAGTTTCCAGATAACTCACATTCACAGCTAGTTCATGTATCGTGTAGTGGTTTAGAAGGCAAAAGACCCACTGGTTTGATCCCAGGAGGAGACCCAGATGCCTGGCATAAGAAAGCTGTCAAATCAAACATGCAGTGCTACCTGCTGTGGCAACCCATTTATATTCAGTTTATATCTTAACATGAAATGCAGACCCAGGAGGCTAGATTGCCTTCAAAGACAGGGGGGAAAAAATTAATAGTCCTGAAGACAAATTGAACTAAACTTTAAGTCTATTTAAGTCACATGTTTCTTTATTATGGACATATACCATGAAAAGTGCAAAACAGAGGTGGTAAAAATCGGACCGGAGGGCCATAACAAACCTGCAAACAGTCCCAATCCAGTCCACTGGATTCACAGCAGAGTGAAAGTTTTGCAGGAAAGTATTAAATATTTATCAATAAATTATTAAAAACGAATCATTCAGTTTTGAAAATTAGTTTAATCATAAAGTAAAATACTGTTCATTTTTAGTTCTCCAAACTTTAATGACACTATAAAGTGAATGTGAAAGGTTGAAACCATTCAATGAAAAAAAAAATTATATATTATAAACAGTATGAGAAATAAATCATAAATTTGTGACCACTTTCTTTTTTTTTTTGTCATGTATTGATTTATGGACAATATTAATGTAATGTTGACCTGCAGACTAGGCAGGCCACAAATTCACAGAGTTATGGGATCAAAAGCCGAATCCTCTGGCACAGATATTTAACTGATGATTCCCAACCCCTCTAGTGCCAGGAAATGTTTTTAATCCCATAGGCTGTGGGTTTTCCAAAAAGCAAATCTATTCGCTGGTTTATTAGTTGGTTTGTTTTGCTCACAGGCAAATTGTGAATCCCACCTGAAAGCACGACCTGCTTCCTTACTCAGAGCTGCAGCTTTCTAAATAAACTTCATGTTGCATCATGTAAGACTTGAAACTAACTCCTGAGACCTAAAAAGACATTGTTAAGGTATTTACTAAGGATATGGACAACGGAAATGAAAGGCTGTTTTATCTGTAAAAATTACTTTTATACAACCAGACTTCTTTTTGTAACCAGAGTTGCCCCCTGCTGGCCATTTGAGGAACTCACTTGGCTACACCTTTCACACCTGAAACCTATATCTAGCTTATAAATTTAAATATTTGTGTGTATTATATTTATCTTGAAAGTAAAAACACTGACATCATTATTATGTGTTTATGATAATTAGAAAAGAGCCATTTCTGTTACGATGACCATGGTACCATTGTCACTGTCACCATCTCAGCATGCTAACATTAGCGCTCCTTTTACAAAGCACATTTTAAAAGGGCTGGCTGGTATGGCTGTTTCCTTATTAAATTACATTTGTGCAACAGCATGACAGATACATTCAACAGTGGAAAAATTACCACAGGATAAAGTTGTTTTTGTTCCTGCTTTCTCCTGTTGGATGACCTGCGTTAGCGTGTTCTGAGCACCTGAAAAACAGACGTTCAGCCTTTATATCAGTTATAGAAAGAGCCAATTAGTGACAAGAGCACCAAGAAAACACCAAAACCTTAGGCTGTTGGTGTATGCACTGCATTTGTTCAGTGGATAAATATGTGATAAAAGCTTTTCCTCCTGGAAGGAAATTTGGGTTTCAACAGGCTCCAATGTGAAGCAGAGGGACTCTTTCCATCTTATGCAGCAGCATACTTACAGGTTAAAGGTGCAAACAAATGCCTGCTGTTTTGTTGACACTTTACCCAAAGATCTCAGATTTGATGTCGGCAGGCTCAGGGTTTTTTCCCCCTCCTCTACATACTACTTGTGAGGTACCGCTCTGATCACCATGGGGACAAACCCTTTCATGATGCTGTTGCCATAGAACCTATTGAGATGCTGCGTCTATGCACTCTTTTCATTTTCGCTCTTTGATATGAAACACACACCAAAGCAGACAGAATTCTTTGGTTTACGTCAAAACTCAGATTAATCACCTCTCTGACGCTTGTTTTCTTTCTTTCTTTTTCTAACATGTTATTTTTTTTTAGTTGTTTTTCATTTAGAGTATCTAAATGTTTGGAGTCCAATCTGATTTTCCTGATACCTCCAAGCATCAAAAGCCTTCAAATCTAGCAGAGTGAGTCCAGAATGAACTGGTTGGGCAGGTGGGGAGGAGGAGTGCTGGTGTGCCCCATTATGTTGTGGATTACCCCCTCCTCCCTACAGCAACTGTGTAACTGTTATCCCCCCTTTTGTGGGGATAAGCCCAAATTTGTGGAGCAGGACGGGCGGAGGGCGCACTGGAACCCGCTGGCGTGGGGAGTTTTCAACCCCCCGCCCATACTGCTGACACTGACACAATTTCACATACACACCCGCATATACACGCTCATACAAAGTGCAAGCTAAGGGATTTGGGAGTGAGGGGTAATGGGAAGAGATGCTCTAGGAGACACGATATACACATTTTTACATTTTAACTTTACCACACACATATTTTTGTCTTTAGATGCTTCCCAGATGAAAGTGTAGAATATCAATCTTTGCAAGCAAGTGTTCACTGAACTCGGATCTTTTCTATTGCAGAGCAGCTGGGCCTGATGGCAGGATGTTTTCAACAGCATGTGCTTCAGACAGGACTCTCCAGGGAGCTGCACAGTCCTGCAAGAAAACACTTCGCCACACTTCGGCGGTTTCAAGCCCTTCTTCACTCTTATATTGCATGTGCTCCTTGTATGTACACACAAAAGAGAGCAGGATTTACGCTTTTTTCCCCCTGTTTGTTTGGCTAATCCCCAATATTTAAGTAATCCTGATATGGGCAAACCTTTCAGCACACTCTCAAAGAAATTAGAAACACTGGTGTCAAAGTTACAGTTAAAGTAACTAAAGTGGTGATACAGAAATGTTTTGATTCCACCAAAAACATACCACATATTTCAAATATGAAACCTTCAACTGTGTGCTGATGTGCGGTTCAGTGTGTGGTATCAGGAAATCTACAAGGAAATAAATCCATCCAGCGTTTATATTATCTGCTTAGCTTTCTGTGAATGGTTGAGTCAGAGGGGAAGCAGTTGTTTGGCATTAAAGGTTATTTATATGCATTCAGGAGTGTAGAGATGGTCAAGATGACCTGCTGAAGTTCAAAATGAGCATTGAATTTGGAAGATGCGCAATTTAAGCGATCTTATGGTTTTTAGTACAAGATGATCCGAGTACGTCTGAGATTTACAGAGAATTGTCTACAACGAAGAGAATATCCAGCGAGCGGCAGTTCTCCGGGTGAAAATGTCTTGGTGATGTCAGTGGAGAATGCCAGACTGCTTGCTTTAACGTTTAACGAAAAATGTTTTTTGGTTGGATGAGTCTCAGTTTTCGCTGCAACATTCGGATGGTATCATCATGTCAACATGGAGCAAAATCTCTTTCGTTCTGAAGTCAAAGCGGGTACAACCCAAAAGCAGCGCTTTCCCCAAGTATTACAGCAAAGATATTCAGCAACGGTTTGAAAAATATGAAGATTACAATTTAAAAATGTATTTTCAATCGAACATTAGCAGGATTTACTAGAACTAACCCAAACCAGCAACCCACGTTTGAAACCACAGGTCATCCCTGAAGGATCGTTGTCCACAGAGATGTTTTGTCAGGATGAGAGTTTACAAGATGGATGGTTTTAAGATTGGAGCTGTATACCCAACTGCTCGAGTAGAACATATAATAGTTTTTCTATTGAACTTTGCAAGCAGAACCTTTAAAACTTTCAGTTAAATAGCCAGTTACTAGGTAGTTTTTCCAGATTAGGATAAAACTGAAGCACCTGAAGGAAATCGAACAACTGCGGAGTGGGAGACGGACAGAGAAGAGATGCAAGCATCCAGATATAAAGCTCCGTGGAGAAAGGGCAAAACAGAAATACAGAAATAAGTACTTTCTACTAGATGTGGTTCTTTATTCAACTCACAGTACATTCTACAGATGCACACGTGTTACATCACCTTAATACAACAGAGTCTTGTAATACCTCCTCTTAAAAATGATGAATTGGTCCTAAAAATATAAAGGAACAAATTTAAAGTCACCAAAACTGTACATTATTAAAAAGTCACTTAACACCACATTTGGTTTTTGTCCTTTTTTTTGTTGTTTTTTGAAAAAAAAACAAAAAAAACCCCACTGTCCCTTTAAGTGTAATAGGGAACATCCACGTTTATTTCCTATCAGCGGTGTTGAGTTCAGTGTAAGAAACAAGTTTAAATAAAACCCAGACTGTGGAGTCATCCTGTCGCCTTCATAGCACACCAACCATGCCGTGCAACATTGTACATTGGCCCGTGTACAGCACAAAAAATATGTATCAATAAAAGGAATGTAAGGTTGAAACCCAGGCAGCACTGTGCCCAGCACTTCATCGTCAGCTCCTTTGCAATTCTAGTCTTTAAAAAGAGAGGATTTTAGCCTACTGTAGCCTTTCAGAGGTGTTCGTGTGGTCAGACGAGCTACAGAAAAACGTGTGTGTGTGAGAGAACTGCAGGTCTGAAGCTTTAATACACTCCTGTCAATCTTGATTACAGTGTAAAAGCAAACTTTCATTGTGTGTTCTCGCAAACGGACTATTTAATAAGTGCTTAAAATTACAGTGCCATCCTTTTGGTTGCACACAGTCAGAGACACAGATCAGGTGTAGCTAGCTGAATATTTACTCTTATCACACAGGAAAGTGAAATAAATAGTCTACGACTGACCGACCAACACTAAAAATCCTCCAGTTCCGGAAACCAGTGTCTTTCACACAGCAGCAGGAGATGGGTGTGTGTCTGTGTGTTTGTGTGGGACTGTGTGCATGTTTGTGTGTGGTGGTGGAAAAGTGTTTCACGTGTGCGTGCAAGACTTTAAGTGGAGGTTATACAACGTCTACTCATGACAGTCCAGAAACAGATTCCTTTTAGTTTAACTGGCCTTTTCATAAATCATCTAGACATCTCTATAAGGTAATCTGTACACATTCACTACAAGCTATTGCTATTAAATAATCCCAGCTATTGTAATCTTTATATATATTTATATATAGAATATATAATAAAAATATATTGAGCAAAAAAATTACTTCTAGGCATAAGACCACGTTACATTACATTTCCAATGAACAGGTAAGAAATGGCCCAAGCTCTGAAGAGTTTCGATACGTTTAGTCATTGAGTGGTGGCTAAGCAGGTCCAGTATCCAGCATGATGGCTGCAATAGTGTGATCGGTCCCTGACCTTCAGGGTGAGTCTGAGGGCCAAAATACTCAGGGCCTGAGACCGCGTCATCAACCCACAGCGGGGCTTGACCAAAGGCCTTGCTACGACATGGGGCTCACGTGAAAGGACATGACAGGAGAACGCTAACAAAAATGAGGTGCTGAGGTGAAGATGCGGAGACACGGAACAATGGAAGGTGAACAGAGACTCGTTCTCGCTATCTGCGATGGGGAATGGGTACAAGTTCAACCCAGTTCAGCTTTGGGCCCTTAGAAAAAGGTTAGGCCGGTAGAGGAAACAATAACAGACAAATAGCCAAAATCTATACATATATACCTTTACAGAGAATACACATAGCTGGAAGAAACTCCAGACAGTCTTAGCAGTAATGGAGAGTGTGTGACTGGGACGGTGAAAGCACCAACAGTCTACAGCCCCACCATCAGCGGGGATCGTCGTAGGCTCCTATTTCTCCTTATTTGAGTAGAACTCCGCCCAGCGGCTCTCAAAGAAACGCCTCATCGAATGTCCTGCCATTCCCACCTCTGACGTGTCTTCATTGAAGAGCTCACAGTTGTTGAAGACCAACTGAGCATCTGCTGCAAATTCCTCGCAGCTGAGGTACCTGAGATGAGGATAAACAGGCAGAGAAGCTTAGAACAAGGGACAAATGACTGGCAGGGATTAAAAATGTCTGAAAAATCCAAATCATTGAACTGTATAAAGTAAGAGCAGTTGATCTAACATCATTGTGATCTAAAGACTCTTGTGCTTTTCCATTCAGTTCTCATATAAGAGAGCGAGAGAGAGAAAGACTACCCCCCCCCCCTCCCCACTGCAATGCAGTGAACCCTACGCTTCTTTGCATTAATGAGACGTGCAGCATAATCAGCACTTACCCTCCTTGTAACAGTCTTTCTCTCATGGTGAGGAAGTCCATGGGGTTCTTGATGATTCGGCGGTAACCTGGCACCAGTCGGGGATTGACAGGTTCAAGGAATGGCCAGGCGTCTGCATGAGCCTCCATCTCCATTAGAATGATCCTGGCAGGAATTTTTTTTAAGAGTATTAACACGAATCCCCCGCAATGTAGCTGTCAAAACATCTCAGAAGACTTTAAAATCATATCATGCAGAGCTGGTGCACTCATGGCAGGTGGGACTCACTCGCAGAAGGTGAGGTCGGGTTGGTTGCGTGTTGTCATGCGGCGCCGTTTAGCGCTGCTTCCTTCTCCGGAGTGACGAGAAGATGAGGGAGGTGTCGTCACGTCTTTGTGCCGTGTCATCATTCCGCCACTGCGTCGTGTTGTCACCTCGTCCTCGGAGCTGTCGTCTTCGTAACGTCTCTTCTTCACCCTGGTGCGCTTTTTGGACAAGCGCAGTGAATCGTCTTCATCCTACAAAAAAGGAGAATATTTCTTAAAACGAAGCAATTTCAGGGATACGATCTTAAGATTGAAAAACGGCTCAAAGTGTTATGACGTCAAGAGTGAGAAGAGGAGTTCTCACCTTAGCGACACAAGTGGGACAAAACCAGTCTCCCTCTGGAATCTGGGTGATTTTAGGCCGCAAGCAGTACATGTGGCAGCCACGATCGCAGCCGTCGCACAGCAGCAGGCACTCATCATTGTCTCCCTTCTTGCAAACTTGGCAGGTCTTTAAAAAAAAGAAAAAGAAAGAAAAGAGAGAAGCATTTATCCCATAAAGGTTAGAAACCTTAGGAGTTTGAGAAGAATTTAGTGAAATTAAGTCCAACCAGGCATTTCTAAGATTTCTTACCACTTTAGTCACAGATCTCTCCCAAGCAATGGCCTTTTCCAACTGAAGTAAACACAGACACAGCTGGGGAGCACTACGGCAGCGGTCTAAAGCCTGACGCCATGTCCGCAGTCGAGACGTGATTTCACTTTCCAGACTGGAACAGAAGAAAATTAGTTAACCCCAAAAAAAGAAAAAAAAAAAAGTGTACCATATGAAATGTAGGATTCATTTATCCCATTTAGTCCAGGTTGTTTTTCTCACCTGATGACATCCATGGGATGCTCCTCTCCAGGTGTGGGAGTGAGAGGAGCGAGGCGCATCACTTCTGCGGGGTTCCAGAGCGGCTCCTTCAGGTAGCGTCTCTCGATGTTTCGCTCGAGGTTGGCTAGCCGCAGCACGCCCAGGTCCAGCGGGTGTGTGGCGATTCGCGGCAAGCCAGACCACTCCTTCTTGGTTCGCACGATCCAGTCGTCACGTGGGTCAGCGTCATGTTCGTAGTATTGGAGGTCATCGCGTGTGGAGTCTGGATCTGGGATTGTGTAGGGCTTAAAGGAGACAGAGATAGGAGGAATTTAAGTATCAGTGACTGACTTTAACACACATCGGGTTTCAACAGAGGAAATGTGTTATCAGTGTTTTAAGGTTTACCTGAAATTCGGCCATTGGTGCGTCTGTGGTTGTTTCAGCATCGGTCATAGCGCTCTGAGGAAGTGCCTTGAAAAAACAAAATAAAATAAGTTTTACTACAAAAAATTTAAAAAAAATCTACATGCACATTTGTTGTAACTTAGATACTTTTCTTGTTGCCATTTAAAGTTTACGCATATTCAAACCTAAAGCTGCATCCTGGAGCATTGTATGAATTCTTTGACAGCAGAGACACACACAAAGCAGGGATATCGAGGTCTGCAGAGGATATGAACTTCTTGTGCAAACATTTCCTGCTTTTATTTTCTTTAAATCACATTAATTCACTCCTGTTAAAGCTTTAAGAATACAGAGTGGTTCTGTTTTATTGTGTGGTTTTAGTTGTGATTTTCTACCTTCAAATGGAGGTCAGCAGCAATAACCCGCTGTTCCAGGTCCTCCACCCACTGTAGTGCGCTGATGTCTGTCTCCACTGTTTTCTCCTGCACTTGCCAGGGCTGCTGCAGAGCCTCTAGCAGAGCATCCTTCTCTTCTACCTTCAACTCAAAGATTGGGTCTAATTGGATGAGAAAATCTTAATGAGAACAAATATGGCACAATTATGGGAAAGCTCATAATGATCCAGTTAACAACATTCACCGTTAATCGGTTTGGTGCATATCTCGGCCAAGCTCTCCATGTGTTTGGCTAAATGCTTATGGAGCACCTTCTCCCTGATGCCTCTTGGATGGAGGGACTGCAAGGTGATAAACAGTTCCTCTGGGGTCTTGATCCACCACCAGCCACGCACCATTGCTGGAGGGGGGAAAGAAAAAGAAGCAAAATTAAACACATTAAACAAGTGAAAAAAGAAACCAAAAACACAGGAAGAGTATGTCACCCCAGAAAACAGTGAAGGCCACAGAAATCTTCATGCATATTTATGGAATTCAAATAATTTCTGAGGTAAAACTGATACATTTCAGTACTTACATGCTGGGATAGGCTTGACCACTAGCTGTGTGAAGTACTGCTGTTCAAGCTCCTGGAAAACTGAGTTTGGTGGGCGGCCGCGGCGTTTTGCTGCAGCTCCACGGGGCCCTCTGCGGGCAGGACTGCTCCCTCTGCTGCCTCTCCTTCGCCTGCGAGCTGGTCTGGCAGGTGTGGCAGGAGTGGATGGAGCTGGAAGATTGGGAGTTGGAAGGAGCTGAGGGTTTGTTGGTGGAGAACTGGCTGGGACAGCACAACCAGGGCCTGTAGGTGGAATGTCCTGTAGTGCTGGTGGTGCTGGAACCACAGGGTCAGCAGGAGGTAGGCAAGGCAAAAGTGGGTCCGGCTAAGAAGGAGGAGATTATTGATTTTTACATTATACAGACTGTGCATTGTTGTAATATTTACTATCATCATTCTGGTGGCTAACCTGCACGAGTGGAGCAGTAAGTGCAGACAGAGCACTCGGGATCTGCGGGAGAAGTTTGGGGGGTGAGCTGGGTGAAGTGGGCGTCTGGAGCTCAGTCAGAGAGTTATCATCACACGGTTGTTTGGGGAGCAGGTTGAACCACTGTCCTTGCTTCTCTGCCATCTCTTTAACACTCTCCTCCGGTCGATTACCCTCTGGAGCTTCCCCTGCTGATGAGCATGTGCCATTCATCACTGCTTCCTGTGATTGGCTGAGCCAGCTCTGGAAAGCCGCTTGTGTGAGGTCTTGTGTCCCGCTATTTGGTGATCCTGGCCCTTCCTCACTCCGGGACCTGACGCTACTTCTACGCCGGCGGCGGATTTTTGCTGTGCGGAGGTGAAGCTCAACTTCAGGTTTGATTTTCCGGGGACGTCCGCGTCCTCTCGGCCTGCTCATGAGGGATGCAGTGCCCGGGAGGGGATCCTCCTCCTCCGCAGAGAAGGTCTGGGCCTGGCCTGGGGTCGCAGAAGTCGGAGAGGAAGGCAGAGTAGGAGGAGGAGTGGTTGGTAAGGGAGCTTCCTCAACTTTGGGCTCCTTTTTGGGCTCTTTTTTAAGGAAGGTGACAGGCACCTCCGCTATAAGGACTTCTCCAGAAGCTACAAGATAGAACAGTAAGGAAATGCTGAAGTAACGACAGACAAGTCAAGGGTTTATAAAGCATAAATATTCGAGTTTAGACTCAGACTTACTCAGCAGCTCTTCAGGGCCCTCGACGAGAACTCCTCCAAGGTGAGGTAGGGCCAAATATCTGCGCCGGTAACGGTCCTGCCCCAGCAGTATGGCCCGCATGGAATGAGATGACTGTAGCAGCTTTTTACGGAAAAACGCTTGGCGCTGTGGAGGATTAAGAGCAAAGGAATATTTAATATTAAGCAACAAACATGTATACAGCACTGTGCCTGTGTCATATCAGCTTTACCTTAGTTAGCTTATCTATCTGCCTTTCAAGCTCTGGAATGCTAGCATTGGTAGGGCTCTCGCTCTGCAGCAAAGAAGGAGTTCAATTAGTCTCAAGTGCATGCATGATCGTGCTGTAGTTAAAACAGTAGAGCTGAAACATACATCACTGAGTTTGGGTTCTTCTTTGCGTGCACGGCGGTTCCCTCTCTCAAGGATTACACCACTCTCCTCCAGGCTGAGGTTCTCCTCCTCAGCTACTCTTGCACTACGCCTCCTCTCCTCAAAACACAGCTCTTCCTCTGAGCGTCCTGTACGACGTGATAGCACCGCCTTCAGCCTGGCAGGAGGAAAACAAGTCCAACATTTAATACTGCTTGGATAAGTAGCAGAACTGAAAATAAGCGTTTAAGAACATTGATCTTACTTTCGGAGTTTCCCCTCAATGATCCACTTGTTCTTCCTGTAGGTTGTCATATTCTCCACTGTGTTGTCAATATCACTGAAATTTAAAACAAACACTGATCTTACTATTTCTTGAGTAAACTCTCCCTTTAAGCAGTCTTAGAACAAGTAATCATCTTGAACATACTTGATCACAGTGTTACTGCTGTTAAGCTCTTCCACAAGGAAACCCAGGATGGCTGCCTTGGTGTCAGGAGGCAGGGCGTGAAATGGTTTGGTTCTCAGGGTGTTGCACACTTCTGTCTCATAGCCATGAGCTTCCAAAAAAATGCGAAGTACTTCTGAAACTGTGCTGCGGCTCAGCTCCAACTCAACCAGCTTTTCCCCAAGGATCTTTACCGACTGGAGATTAAAGAAAAACTCAGACTAACGGGTTTCCGCCACATACCAAATGGGGGTACATTAATAAGCAGAATGCTTGAAGTGTATCACACACACCTGATAATACGATGGTAGGCCTGGATCATGTAGTGCAGCCTCCACCAGCTTTATCAGTAGATCCTGCAGCTCTCCTTGGCTGTCACCCAGGCCCAGGAGGCCTTCCTGCAGGGTAGCAAGGCTGGGGATGTCCTTGGGTATGTTGAGACCGATCACCTTTCCATACCCGTGTAAGAACTCTACCACAGCCAGACAGTGAGCAAAAGCTGTTCCAGAAAGCACCACACCAGGAATACGGGACAGCTCCGGGAGGGGCTATTGGAAACAAAGTTCAAAGGTCACAAAACATCAGTTTTTACATCAAAATTTAAAAAAAAAAACATTTTCTAAAAAGGGGGTTAAATTAAAACTCACTTTGTGATCAGTGAGACACATATCCTCTGTGGGCTTCTTCAGCTCTTCGGCTATCAACTGCTGCCTCTTCCGCTCCTCCATCCGTCGCTGGGCCTGTGCTCTCCGCTCTGCTGCCCTCTTAGCAGCCAGAACAGCCTGAGCTGCAGCCTCTGCCTCCGCCTGAGCTTTAGCCAGGGCCTTGGCTTTACTCCGAGCCCCCAGCACCCTCTTACCCTGGGCCACCCTTTCCGTGTCAGTCTGCTGAACCGGTGGGGTGGGCTCAACCTTAATTGACCTCCTCCGGCCGAGATTCTTAGGCTCTGCAGCAGACTCTGATGCCGGCTGTGAAGCCTGTGGCGCTGATGGGTCAGTTGGTTCAGCCTTTGCCTCTAGGTGCTGGGCCTCTTGCTCGAGCTAAAACAAAAATGAATAAAATAAAATAAAATAAGAAATAAACACAAAATGATGAAGAGGTGGAGGTGATAAAGATGTGCGTCTGAAGACACGAGTGTTAAGCATTTTTCTTTACCTTTGCTCTCTTTTTTTCATCTCTCATTTTCTTAATCTTTGCATCCTCCCTTCTTTTCATTCTTGCCTAAAAAAACAATAAATAAACGGCACCAACAAAATCAGGATGATAAATGAATAGTGTAACAGATCAGGATTACAATCAACTTGATCTACATACCTTTCTTTTCATTTTCTTTTTGATTTTAGCCAATTTCTCCTTTTCCTCCTCTGTGAGAGCTTCTATTTTTAAACACAGGGAATTAAAAATTATTTAGTCGCAGTAGAAAGAATGAGTTTATATAATGAGCAAAGACATTACGCACAACTTCTTTACTCACCCTTGGCTTCAAGTCGTTTAAGCAGCTTGGCATCAACCTTGCTAAGGAAATCAATCATCTTCGGTTTAGGAGGTCTACCGGGGCGACGGACCTGTCCTCCCTTTACCGCACGAACCCTGCGAGGTTTTTCTTTATCGGGATTTGGAGGTCGACCACGACGACCAGTGATGGCCATGATCATAGAGGGAACTTCCTCATTAGCCAGAAGGACCCACTTCACACCCTATAAAACACAGAGAAAACAGACTTTCAAAAACAATTTTCCTATATATTTTTTAAGCATTTTTAATACCTAAAGTTTAACTGTTGAGTATTTGAATACTTTATAGTTCTAATGTGAAAATATACAGACCTCGGGAGTTTCTCTCTCTTCGTAGAAGTCTCCAACAGGCATGCGTGGACTGAAGCTGAAGTGTTCTCGCGTGACCACACTGTCTGTGTGTTTCTTCAAGTACTGTGTCATTAAGTAATAAAGACACAGCCGGAGAAGCATGAGACAAAAATCCGAGTTTTAACATAATATAAAACCATAAATGAGAAGACCATGATTTTAAGAGTTTCAAATAACTTTTTAAGAATAATTAAAAAGTTCTGGGAAATTCACCTTGATAATTTCTGGAAACTGTTTCATCCTCCTTCCACAAGGAGTATAGTACCAAGTTTCGCCCTTCATCCGGTTCTCCATTTTCTTCACACGAATCTCTCTCTTCCAACTACAATTAAAACAGCATTGATCATTACAGTCTTGTCATACCTTTTTCCAACTAATTTAAGGATATTTTTGTAAACAACAAATATGAATTTATCATCTTTCCAGATATACGTCTGGTTTAGTTTGTTTACATCTAGGTTTCCATGGTATCACATTTGGCTAGCAAGGACAAAACCTCACTGAAAAATTGACATTGTTAATGAAGACGTTTTTATAATAATTTAACTTGACATCAGTTATTAAAGCTTCAGCAAAGATAAGCGTGCTCACTAAATCCAAATAGCGCTTCTGTCATGTGAATATTTGACTGTGTTGACTTAGAATTTTTTTTTATATGACGAGTTCTGACTGAATTTGTGTCGTGTAAAAGCTCAATAAACAGTAAAAGGAAACTTTACCCGTGCAGCAGAGGGAACTGGACCTGCTCCTCTGTTGCCACTCTTCGTCTGCCAGATTCACCTGTTCCAACAAACCAAAGGTTTACCATCAAACTCTTAAACAGTGACATCTTCTTTCAACAAAATGGCCTTTTCATTACCTGCAGTGGAGCTGTCGTCGTTTTCATCAGCATCATCACCAGCTGTTTCTGCATCTTGTTTCTTCACCCTTTTCATCTTCTTGGCTTTCTCGACTGTTGGGCTGATAGATGAAGCGTTGGCCAAAACAGCGTCAATCGTGGCTGTTATTGGATCAACCTCTTCTGTGGAAGGCCCAGCCTCCCCAGATGTTTCGTGCGCATCAACCTTTAGAGACTTCTTTCTCTTTCTGCCCTTAGCTGGCTCCACATTAGTCCCTTCCTGTTCGTTAGACTTCATTTTCTCCACCTTTGGGGTTCGACCCCGAGGCTTCGGCTGGACCTCCTCTGGAGCTGAACACAAAAGAGAAAAAAAATATTGTAAGGTAAAATCTAATACTATTAGAATAGCACTCTGTTGGAAGTCGACTGTTAAATACCTGCAGGTTTAATCCATATTGCCTTAGTAGTTCGAGGTTTGCGTGGTTTCCCTGGGGTTTTCAGATTTCCTCCGGCAGCTGGCAAAGTCTGATCAGTAACTTGTTGGAGTGGGTGTACAGCAGGGCTCTGTGCTGGGGTACTGAAGGCGATGAAGTTCTCATCTCTCATCTTGAAACTTGGTGGTGTCATTGTGTCATCAGCAGCGATTTTAGTATTAATGCCTCCAGATGAGTCTGGTGTATCATGTCCTCTGGGATCCCAGCCTGCTTCAGGTCCTGAGAATGAACAGAGCTCAAGACTAAGTAAGTGATGTTAGGCGTACAGTTCCAACAGAGAAAAGAATATTCTGATAAAGAATAATACTCTATTATTTAAACTGACAACTTCTTCCTGTCAAATGATGCCATACTAGTTTTAATGATCAGAAAAGAAATAACTGTACCTTGCTGAGATGACACAAACAAGTGTGTGTTGGACACATCACTCAAATCAACAGGAGGCTCTTCAGTCTGAGAGGTGTTGTCTAGAGAAGACTCCATCACTGATTCTCCTGTAATTTCGCAGCCGTTCCTGGTTTCTTCTGCTTCTGAGGTCTCTCCTTCCCTGGTGGAGTCTAATGTGTTGTCTCTGGAGTCTTCCACAGAAAAGCTGCTATCTACAGAGTTGTCAAATATACTAGATGGCTCCTCTTCTGCGCAGGAAGTGTTGTCAAACTGAGAATTGCCCTTTCTCACGTGAAAGCTGTTGTCAAAGTGAGTCGAGTCCTCTATCCATGAGCTATCACCGCCTAAAAGAGAGGTCTTTTCTAAAGTAGAGTCGACACTGATTCCAGAGGGGGTGTTGCAGGTTGAATTGCCGTCATACTGAGAGGCCGGATGCGAAGAGTTTGCAAAGCTTGTCCTGCTAAGGTATGGAGACTTTCTGAGAGGAGCTTGGTCTATCGTGCAGTCCTCTGCTGCCCAGACATCACTTGGCATGTGGTGATTTTCAGAATCTGTTTGCCCATTCTTGGGCTTTTGATCAGGAGCGAGTGTGGTTTGTAAAGTTTTCCCAGGAAGCTCAGAGAGGGATTTGGGTGGCTGACTTTCAGATTTATGACTCTCAGGTGCTTCCAGCTGTGGCATCCTTACCAGGCCTGAATCAAGCAAAGGGAGGTGTTCCTCTGCGTTTTCATTTCTTTTATCAGCTAGTGCTTTCCTGTCCTCACAATGGCCATGGTGCTCAGACTTGGAAGGTGACTGCTTTAGCACACGAGGAGGAGCGGTGTTAGGAGGATGTCGCTCAAGGTCAGAACTTTGGACCACTCCAGAAGATGTACCCGTTACAGGAGGAACAGACACCAAGGCAGGAGGGCTGGGTAGGGGTGCAGTCCTGGAGGCTTGAGTGGTTAGAAGAGGTAGGGTAGACAGAGGTCTCACTGTAGGACTTACATGGTCAGTGATCGAGGGCAAATTCATGCCCCCTGGTGGTGATGAAGCAATGGAAAGACCCAAATCAACAGCTTGAGGAGTGTATTTCTGACCCTGCAGTGTGAATGCTGGTTCACTGCCAACTAGAGGAGTTTTTTCCACTGAAGAGGGTGATGCAGATGGCAATGAGCAAGGGCCAGGTGGTGTCAAGGTTGAAGGTCCCAATAAAGACATCTGAGATGGAGCTAAACCGCCAGATAAGGAATTTGCAGCCACAGAGTCAGAAATCAGTTTTGGGGGTCCAGGCTTTTCATGTTGACCTCCAGATGCATCAGAGAAACGTGGTGGCATCAAAGGTGGCTTAGATTCTTGAACCATTTGCCTCTCAACCAACAAGCTGGGTTCAGAGTAAGTAGATGCAGACACTATGGAAGGAGGCGACTGTTGTACAGGAAGTCCAGAAACAGTTGCAGGCTTTTGATGAAATGCAGACTCCAATGATGAAGAGACTGAAGAAACTGCTGCAGGTCTAGACAAACTATCAGTCGAAGCAAGAGGTGTAGACAGCTTTGAAGGTGATACAGGAAGCGATGAGGTGGATGAAGACCCCACTAACAGATGCTTGAATCCTGCAGGTGATATATCACTCATGCCAGGAGGGGGAGGCCTGAGGCCTTGAACCATCAGGGGAGGAGAAGAGAGCCTGGGAGCAGCTGTTGGAGATGGGGCAAAGGATACACTGGGAGGTGTTGATATTTGTGGTGAAGTAGATTCTACATCAGGAGACGAAATTATAGTGGGTCCAGCCTCAGATGTAGGAGATCCAGAGAAAGCAGGAGCTGCAGACACCTGAGGTGGTGTTGAGGACTTGGTTAAAGAAACAGATGTATTTGCTGTAGCCACAGAGAGCTGCGACTGAGGAGGTGGGTTAACAGCTGGATCTCTGACTGGGGAAGACATTTCTGGGCGCTGAGCTGCTGGCTGTTCCGAAAGCTGACGATAATCACTCGGAGGACCCACATGAGCAGCAGGAGGTTTGGATTGGTGACTATCAGTCTTGGGTAGCCTCTGGGCAACAGGTGACCTATCACTGCCGTTGTAGCTTGTGTCTACCTCCCTGACAGTTTCCCTCGTATGCCCTAAAATAAGGAGGGGAAAAAAACATAGCAAAACTGTTAATATAATGCGAGATTGTTGTACACTGAAACACATGGTTTTTATTCTCATACTAAACATAGATAGTGAAAATAAAAAAAATAATAATAATTTCGACTGATCAGACATTAAACATAGTCAAACATTGGCACCTGCTGGTTAAATAATGGCACTGTCCCCAATAATAAATAATGTCAACGAGTGACGTAATACTGAACACTGTATTAACTAAGACTGGAAATATTTTCTGTTTTATTATGAATTAAACACTTGATGATTTATTTATCCTTTTCCAGGAATTAAAAGGTGACTCATTAAATTGCAATATTTTGTCTAAATACATTTGGCTTTCTGATTACCAGGACAAAACATCAGCTGTTTCTGTTGGTCAAGTAATCAATTCACATTTAACAACTAACACAGTCTATCACAGTTATTTGTATCACTCAAAAGCTGGCATTAAAATGAGGAAATAGACTATACACAGATTGATTAAATTGATTGAAACTGCAAAAAACAAAAATATATTTAAGGGTCACCTTGCATTGGAGAGGACATCCCCACATTGCTAGAGTGGGGGCTCCGTTCCCTGCTGTGGC
The DNA here is from genome assembly GCF_041146795.1 of Maylandia zebra. Lineage (NCBI taxonomy): Eukaryota > Metazoa > Chordata > Actinopteri > Cichliformes > Cichlidae > Maylandia > Maylandia zebra. The sequence goes on from NC_135186.1 coordinate 26,351,259, forward strand.
CCTTTGGAGATCCACTATCCTGCACAGCTGATGGTGACATCATTTGTGCTGAGGACATCCCCACGGGCAGAGGGCTGCCAGTGCTCCCTCTGCCTAAGCTGTGGTGCTGAGGGCTGCCACGTGGAGGAGTGAAATTCTGAGAAGCTGGAGGCATCATCTGAGCCTGGGCTTGTGGCTGAGTTTGCTGTTGTGGTGGCGGCTGCTGCTGCTGCTGCTGGGGTGATGACAGGGACGGGTGCTGATGCTGGTAATACGGCATCCCATTCGGCATCATGCCGTAATGCTGTGGTTGCTGGTGCTGCTGGTGGCGGTGGTGTGGGAGAGGCTGGGAGGAATGGAAGTGTTGTTGTGATGCCTGATGAGGGGTTGCCTGTAAGGACTGCTGCTGGTGATGCTGTGGTGGTGTAATCCCAGGATGTGCTTGACTCTGGTAGGTCCCATACATGCCATGGGAATTATAACTCATCTGCTGGGTGCCAGGGTTACTCCTGTTCCAGTACTGGTTCCCCGTGAGAGGCATGTTCGCTGGGCCTGAAACAGGGGCCTGATGGGAGCTTTCTATCCCCCCATTCAGCTGGTACTGTCCATGACCCTGGAACTGATGCTGTGACTGAGGCTGAACCATCCCAGGTGTAGACTGCTTCTGATGCATCCCATGCGCAGGAGAGTTGCTCACAGCTGGGCCATACTGAGGGTGCCCTCCCCACAAGTAGTCATAGCCCACGCTGCTCTGGTGGTGGTTGCTCAAGTGTGGATAAGGGGCCGATGGTGGGTGGGAACCAGGGACACTGGATCCGAGTACAGTAGTGACGCCATTCACATTCATTTCGCCATTCATATCTGTTAGTAAGAAATACAAGTTGAAAAAAAGCTATAATGGTAAAAATCTGTCTCTGAGTCACTGAGATCTGGGGCCTGTACTGCAAAGCAATTTCAACATACCCAAGACATCATTCCCTTATCTGGTTTCACACTTTGTCAATCAGGCTAAGTGGTCAATATGGTTACCAACTCCATAAATCAAGCCAGGGTTTCCCAATCTAGCTATGACCATGTGCACATTAAAAGGGTGACAATGGCAGCATTTGACCAATCATCCACAAATCTACTGAAGGTAGAGTACTGATGTTACAAAGGAATAAAATTAAAATATTAAAAAAAAACTATAAGGAGTTTTAACACATAATACAGACTGAAAGCAGTGTGTGGGCATGTGAGAGAGGAAAAGGATAGTATTACAATTGTTGTATGAACGTGTGCGGACTTTAAGTGATATAGTCAGTAAGACTGGAAAAGGCCCAGTATGCCAAAAACATCTGGCCTAACTGAAGCAAGAAAGAAAAGCTGGAAAAAATGCTGCGTAAGTTACCAGGCGTTTCAGTATTACAGTTCATTCAATGTCAAGATGTGCCTAAGACACTTCTAGCTTTCTCTTTCAACTGCAGCCCAAGTGATGTCAAGTGTTTTGAGAAGAAGGAAACAGCACACACACAAAAAGTTCAAACCGGTCAGGGTACTTTTTCCTACTTGTAGTTTGTGGAAATGTCATCAGTTTCATGGCTTAGGTGAGCACCGCATAAATATATTAAGGATAATATAACAATAAATATCATTGCAGGAAACAAAAAAACATCAGGAATGATAAAGTCTCACCTGAAGAAAAGGGAAATCTGAGTTTCTTAATTGATGTTCAGCAAATAAAAGCAAAAATTTCAGTTTCTAAAACCTCTAGGTCTTTTCTCCAAAGAAATGCTCTAGTGATGAATTCATATACCTGATGTTGTCTTATCTTGAACATAAACCGCTCTAGCAGGTGAGTTCTGCACTATAAGTTACCACGGTGATATATTCCAAGTTGAACAACAATCCTACCATTGAAAACCCAGGGTTTTAACCCTGTAGTTCTCAGTAAGAACTCAGTAAGCCCCCTAATCCCACTTTATGGTAAAGGCCACAATTTTTTTCTTTTATATATAAACAGTAAGGTTCATTTTATTCTAAGGTGCAGAAATACTCACTCTTCCCCTGCTGAGGAAAACTCATGGAGGACCCGTTAGTATAAAGAGAATCCCCTGAGGAGAGTTTCAGTCCTGAGTTTGCTGAAGAGTGAGTGCCATAGTTGAAATGATTATTTGAATCCATCTGAAAAACATCAAAAATAAATAAATAGTTAATTTATTAAATGTATTCATTCAGTCTGCTACCTAATGTTAGTCTACAGTATGACGTATGGAAGCGGTGCAGGTACTGAGCACGGATTAAATGTGTGAGAATCTGCATGACCAAATGGCTCTCAAACATATTATTTAATTCATTTTCGCTTCTTTTCGTGCACTTTTGAAGGCAGTCGACGCTACGTAATGCGTGCTATTTCTTCCACGAAATGTCTTTCCTCGGTGATTCTGGCAGCTGCGGCTTGTGACAGGCAGCACCATTTCGCTCCAACAACAACCGTCAAAATGTCGCAGCCAGCAACAGCAGATGCCAGGCCCTAGCGAGTGTAATGGACAAACGGGATATTACGATAGAAGCTCATCATTACCGCTGATGAGGCACTGCTGCTGCTAACACGAGCTCAGGCTCTTCAGGTCTACGGTGATAAATGTACGGCCCAGACACAAACAGTCTGAAGACCCGGCGGCCTCAGCTCAATAACAATGGGAGTGATAATATTTCACACCGTGAGGCCTGGATAATTGTTTTCTACGCCACTCTCCGTTTAAAGGCTGTCTGCAATGCATAAATAGCCCTCAGGACACTTGATTTCCTATTTCAGTAAGGCCGTTGCAATAGCAGGCGTTAGCTTGTCGCGCTAGCTGCGCTAACAAACGAACAAACCCCCATTTCTACCACTTGCGAGTCAACTGAGCTAACCATTGATAACGTTGGATACAAGTTCAACTCTTCAAAAAGCCATTCAGACAGTTTATTTTAACGTGAAATTCCGTGCGAAAACCCACCCCGCTCCAGTTCCAAGGTTATTTAGCTAAATCATCACAAAAGAGCCTAGCTAACATACGCTAGCCACGTAGCTAACTTAATAGCATCCTTTACGTTTATCCAGAGTAAGCGCTGCGATGTTAGCTCATAGCCGGGTAGCAGGTACCATAACCACGCTACGTTGGATCCATGATGCCCATCAGTGATAGAGAGCTCCGCGAACGAAATAAATATCCACCGGTCTGCCGGTAATGACCAACATCAACCCCCTCATCAGGCTCGCTAGTTAACAGATGGAGGCGTGCTCCCCTTTTGTTCACGGGCTAACGTTAGCTAGCAGCCAGATGAAGTTACATTGTTTACGCTGCGAGCACAGACAATTTTCACAGAGCATCACGATCCTCCCACACTTCCACCGTCCAAAGTTTCCCCGATATTTCTCTAAAAGCGTGTCCGACCTTTCAGTCCTCGGGTCCCGAAGGCGCAGGTGTCTCTAAACGTTCTTCTTAACGGATGTGCGGGTGAAGATGGCAAGGCGATAAATAATAAACAACTATTCCCCTAACCTTTGGGTTTTAAATTAGCAAACATGGCTGGTGTGGTCCGGTGCAGCCATGATCACAGAACAGAGCGAACAGGAGCAAATGTCCCAACAATAACTACGTATGCATCCGGTTACATTTGTTCACTAAATTTCACCCAAAAAAAAGTAAATAAATAAAACTAAACAAATAAAAAATAAACAAGGACATTAAACTATAAATACAAATAGATAAAAGCTCAAACTTAGCAATAATAATAATAATAATAATAACTATTATTATTGATAATTATAATAATATAGGAATTATTATTATTATTATTAGTCAATACTAACAATAGTATCTGCTATTACAAGTAAAAGAATTACCAACCAAATGCACGTAAAACATGAAAAATAGTTCCTTTTTATTATGAAGAATTATAATAATTTTATTGCATTATTATTACAGATGTCTAGAATTGAAGCAGCATTAAAGAGACAAAGTTAAAATAATTTACTACATAATTGCTATGGTTAATTGACATAAACACTTTCATACATATTTGGCCAGTTATCTTTTAGCTTTATCTCAATCTTTATCTTAATTGACATTCACTTGAAAAACAAAAAAGATTCAAAGATTATTAACTTTCAGCAAAGTAAGTTTTTAGAAGCTTTTTCCTCTCTTGACGTCGTACTTGTACCACAGTTTTTGTTATTGCAGAACTCTTTAGTGGGTTTTAATTCACTCATATGACTGCCATGTCTCTCTTTGTCTCTCATAAACGTTCTGTATATGAGAGCCACGCTTTTATTTTAATGCGCTTCAGGGTGAAAACAGGAAACTCATGTTGCTTATTACCGTCACCTTCTGCTGAATGACAATCAGTGAGAAATTCAGGCCCGAAGAGGAAGTATGCTAATATTCTGGGCCGAGGAGCCTGAAGGCTTCAGGGTCATAGCGCCGAAATACACGGGTAAAAGTTACAGTTACCCCAAATCCTACTCAAGTACAAATACTCCAGTACAAGGTAAATGACGTGTGGGCGTTTTGTATGTTAAAATGATGTAATTATGCGTATCCCATGCCGGCTGATCCCAATGCAATTCACTGATGCCCCCTAAAGGTCTTTTATAATATTTCTCTAGTTTAGGAAGCTTCACTGCCATCCACCTCCTTTTCTTTGCAGTAAATTATTTAGTGCATCATACACTCAGCAGTCATTTTATAGTTGAGCTTAAAATACACACTCACTAACTCCTTTGTTAGATATGTATAGCATCTCATTTTGCCTTCAGAACTGCTTTAATTGCAAAGATTCAGAAAGATGCTGGAAACATTTCTCTGGATTTTGCTCCATATTGACATGATAGGATCACAAAGTTACTGGAGATTTATTAGCTGCAAATGATGTGTGTCTCCCGTTTCATCACACCCCCAAAGTTCTCTACTGGACTGAGATCTGATGACTGTGTCATGTTCAAGAAACCAGTTTGAGATGATCTGAGCTTTGTGATATGACATGACAGTTAGTACAAAGGAGCCCAAAGTGTGCTATGAAAATGTCACCCACACCATTACACCACCGGTAGGGACCTGAGCTATTGACATAAGGCACGATGCATCCATGCTTTCATGATGTTTATGCCAAATTCTGACTGTCCCATCTGAATGTCATAGCAGGAATCAAGACTCATCAGACCAGGTAATGTTTTCCAGTCTTCTATTGTTCCGTTTTGATGAGCCCGTGGGGATTTTAGCCTCAGTTTCCTGTTCTTAGCTAACAGGAGTGGCAACCGTTGTGGTCTTCTGCTGCTACAGTCCATCTGTTTCTAACAGATGTGTTGTTTGTTCAAAGATGCTGTTCTACATTCCTTGGTTGTAACAAGTTGTTATTTGAGTAACTGTTGCGTTCCCATCAGCTCAAAGCAGACTAGCCATTCTCCTCTGACCTCTGGCATCAACAAAGCCATTTCACCCAGACAACTGCCACTGACTGGATATTTTCTTTTTGCCGGACCATCACCCAAGATGGTCTGGTGTAAGTTTGTTATAGCTAAAACAAAACAAAAAAACAAAACTAGATGTGAAAAAAAAAACCAAACATTTTCGATAGCTAAAATTAAATAAGAAAGAAATCTAACTGAAATTATTTTGTGAACTTGGAAAATTAACTAGTTTCAGTCTTTGTCAATTTGGTAAAACTTTGTTGTCACTTCTTGCCTGATGAGTCTTTGATGGAGGTGTTTGGTGAGACTTTGGTTTGCTGGAGGTCTACAGGACTGTGAGAGTTAACTGTGTTCAAAAGAAGTTCTACATTTTTATTGCAGTATCTTAACAGATTTTCCCAAATCTTGCCTCTCGTATATGTTCTCCATATAGTAATATCAAAAAAGAGATTAACTAATAAAAACTAAAGTAAAAGGAAAATTTTTCAATACAATAAAAACTGAACTGAAATGACAAAACCCAACCTTGAAACTAACACTCAACTAAAAGGAGAAAAAAAAAAAGTCAAAACAAACTAAAATAAAAATTTGAAAATGCAAAACTACAACTGGTCTGGTTTGATGGTAAGATGGTTATGCAGAAGAATCCCTCGGACCAGCCTTTCTGACACTTAAATCCTCTCATTGTGAAGCTCAGTCTGGAGTTCAGCAGGCCATCCTGAGCATATCTACATTCCTGAATGCACTTAATTCCTGCCATGTGATTAGCTTATTGGACATTTGCATTAACAAGCAGTTAAACAGGTGTACCTAATAAAGTGGCAAGCAGATCAGCGAGACTGTCATAATTTATTTTCCCCGATGCATTTTCTTTTTGAAAAAATCTGATGCATTTATGAAATTTACCTCCTCCCCCAGTGGTCCCTCAAAATTAAACTCAGTCTACTATAGTTGGGCAAAAAACATTCACATTATAAACTTGACAGAGAATAATTGCATCATCCCTGCTGTATTCATTTGCATCCGATTCAAATAAGAGTCCAAATTTGCACAGCCTGAACTTCCAATGATTAGAAGTCGTCCCAAAACGCCAGTGATATTGGCAGGCTAACTCATTAACCCTGACACCTCATATCTAAGAAAACAAAAAGCATTTAAAAATGATTCTTCAACAGTTTATTAGAAAGATGTAGACAATAAAAAAAAGAATCCCCACTCTAATTCAACATTACTGGTCTCCCTTTACAGTTTATTGACAGTGCAAGTATAATTTGGTCATTACATGTCGCCGTATCGTTCAATCAAGCTGCATTTTTCAAGCCTCTTTACCAGCTGCAAAATATGTCAGCTCACTTGTGCAGTCTGACACAAGTGTGCACGTTCGGTGGTATAAAGACATAGTCCATATGTTGAATTCATTCAGATTAACAAAGTACAGTAGGTGATCACTGGGAAGATGCAAATATGCCTGGAATGAGTTCAGAAAATTCCAATTTTCTTTCTTCTTTTTTTTTTTTTTTTTTTAAACGAGCATTAAACAAGAAGTAAAGGGAAACATGTAAGTTGGAAGGTTAAGCTACTGAAACAGTCTTCTTGGATCTCTAATTCACCGCACATGAGAGATGCTTGAAGAAGAACCCAATTGGTAAATTTGCCTAATTATTTTCTTAGAAAAAACAAAAACAAAAAATCATGAGAAACTACACTGGTCGACTACCTTAAAAACCACAACATTAGGAATGGTTGTGCCTAATCAGCTTTGAACCAATTCATTTGAAGACAGACTGTCAATCTCTTTAACACACATTGCTCAGTTGAGGACAACTATACAGTTTTTTTCCCTCCAACAAATAAGGTGTGCTTAGTTGTAATATTTAACAGTAAAACAAGATATCCAAAAGGTGCAGTACAGCAAATGGAAGTGGAGATAGCTGCTCTGTACAATACCATGCATATCAACCTTCAGTGAACTGATTGGTCAAAGGTTTGGAGCTGAGGCTATGGATTTAAATATGGCTACTGACTCATTATGTACAGTTGTTTGTCACTGCCTTCAGTTTCAAGATATACATTTGTTAATAGTCTTCTCTGTTCTGTTCTTCTGTTTTCTCTCCAGAGTTTTATGGTCTTCTACTCCAAATCTGGCATTTCTGAAAGCAAAGTGAAAAGGAGACATTAAAAGTTGATTGAAAATAAATAAATAAATAAATAAATAAATACAGCTATAAGTGTAGATGCTACAGAAGCTCAAATACTTACTCTCATCGTCACTATCTGCAGATTCATCCTGAAAGAAAAAAAATAAGAGACCTGTGAAATCGATCTTAGGTTACGTCCACAACCTCTAGTGTCACCAATTAAAATCTCCCTTATCTATAAATATAAGATCAATCAAAGAGATGACTGAAGAGGAGGTCTTACATCATCTGCACCGTCTAGATCAGGTAGGTCATCCTCTCCTCCCATGTTGTTCATCATCTGAAATATAAGATTAGCAATTAAAGCCACATCATTTAAATGCCAACGAGTCGAAGACAGATTGATTTTTTTCCCCTTCTTCCTCATGAGATTAGATTTGAGGCATGCATTAATCAGTCAAAACAGTTTTGTTTTTTTTTAAAAGCAGATCGATTACACTTATTCCAGCCCTTTATATGAAAATATACATGGTTCTATATTGTCTTGGACTCTACCAGAGTACTTTTGCACAATTTATATTCAAAATGATCATTCATATTAAAAAACACAACAAAAACAATGGGAAGTGGGTGAGTCCAGGGTTACTTTTCCCAACTTCTAGGTGCGCGACTGAAGCGAGTACCAATGAGAGCTGGGGATACTGCTGATTAATGTATGACAGGTTTGTAAATACTTTACAGGGTTACCTAGGCAACTGGAGCCTGGAATGTCCACTAGCAACCAACAGTGACAGACTGATACATTATGAGCAAATCGCTTCCTGGGTGGACGCCCTATATTTATTTAGACTTAACCTCTCAGTGAATTCATCAAGATTCAAGACTAGTTAAAAACAACTAAAACTGAGTATTTAGAGCAGTTTGAAGCTTTGATGTTTAACAAACAGGAGCAACCTGAAAATCTGCTGAGCTCATTATTTGAAACTTTGTTTAATATGACCATTTACCAGCATCCACCATTGTAACAGTACATATGGCCGAACATAAACACAATGGTTCCACTTTAACGTTGGCAATAGCAGAGCAGAAACAACTTGTTTAGTTTATCATTTACAGACACGGGTAGTCAACAGATTTCTGTTGTTATTAGACACACTAGTAATAAAATAACCTTTCAACCAATTGCACATAGGTGTCACGTTTTTAGATTCAGAAAAATGTGCAGATGATGGGAGACTTCAACCTATGCAGATCTGATAAGTAGTATAAAGTAGGGCTGTGCGATATGGCCAAAATCTCATATCCCGATATAAGACATCTATCGTCCGATAACGATATAAATCACAAAAATGTAACATTTTCTGTAAATTCTGTGAATCTCGGGCAGCTCGACATGCGTGAAGTGTTTCCAGCTGGGCGTCGTGTACTTGGAGTCGAGTGTTTTAACCGATGCATGAAACGATACATTTTTAGACATAAGTTGTAACGGCCGCCGTTTTCTTTGTGAGTATTTATTACACGGCGTGCTGCAGGGAAAAGCCTGTTCTAACGTTTGAGTCTAAGGTTTATTTTTTAGCACCTGGCGGCTCTTTTTTTACTTCTCATCCGTAAATAATCTGCTCTTTCACGTGATTCAATTTATTTTGAAAAGTCTCAATAGGATCTTGAGCTTTATTGTGAAAGGTTTATGTGGAAAATAAACAAGTGGACACAATGGTTTTACTGTCGTTGTTGCTAACGACAACGCATAAAAACAGGCGCTTGTCCGTCCATAGTGTGGTTATATTAAAAATAAGAGAAAGAGAACTGTAAGAAATTAATATAGCCACTACAGTGACCATCAAAACGGTGAAAGAAATATTGCCGTAACACGAAACAAACGATAGCGTAAAATGAAACGACAGACGTTTTTATATCGTCATCCGATAGATATCGTTATATCGAACAGCCCTAGTATAAAGTATGTTGAAGAAGGTCATGTGGGGAAGTAGGTTAAAGTACAGGAATTTTCACCTGGAAGAGTCGAGACTAGAGTCTGCAAGAAGTCTGCCTAAACCTACTGTTTTTAGGAGGATGACATGTCTGGAAGAGAAAAGAGAGGGCTACTTTCTATGTCTCTGGCATTTGTTGGCTTTAGCTGAGTTTATTTAGACTAAAAAAATAAAAAGCAGGGGAAAAAAGTATTTTTACAGTCAGGTACCCTATATCTGCCTTCAAAGCTGTTTCTTTTGCTGGTTCAATTTGAAACTGTCTGTATTAAAGCTTTGTATTAGCCTCATTACGTGAAAAGTGTTTTTTAATTAAGTACTTTTCAAATATGAAGTATGATTTTATCAAAGCGCTTACATCTGAGAATTGATCGAAGTTGCCCATCTCCTCATCTGAGTCGTCCTCCCAGTCTTTCCAATTGTTAAAGTCGACACTGAGCCAACTCAGCTGTGGAAACAAAGTCAACAATTTTTTTTTTTAAATTGCTGTCGTTGCTTAAATCTGAATATTTTTCAGATGTCCTCACGTGTGGCAGACCTTCGCCTTCTCTTTCGTTAGCCTCGGCCACGCCTTCCCTGGCTGCGCTTTTCGTAGATAGCACAACACTGAGCGGTCTGTGCGTTTGTGTTTGGATTCCTGGGTCGAGGTTTAAACAGAGCACAGAAACAAATGCGGTCACTCCTGCGTTGTGTGCAGTGAATAAATGTTTTATAGCATTTTTGAAAGCGGTCAGTACAACTTACATTTTCATCAATGGCATCGAAAAGGTTTATTTCATTCTCGTGCTTCACATTGTCAGTTCCTCCAAGACAGCTGCAGGGAACAAAGACACATACTCACTATAAATATACCATATAAGAGAAGGTCCAACAAGAAATGCACAGATAAATGTAGCCAGAATTAGGAAAACTCACCTGAAACCACACTTTGTTTTATCAAAATTGATCTTAACATCTTTGCTGTCTGCTACACAGAACTCTATAAAAACAGAGTCCCTCCTGTCGTACCACTTGGCAGTCGCTGGATGCCTTTAAGAAAATGAAGGGCATGAGAAAAGAAGAAAAAGCATGCAACTCACTTTTATCCTTTAAAAGTTCAGCTTTTCAAGCCTTCAAAAACAACTTCAATGAAAAAAACCAAAAACAAACAAACAATAAATAATCCGAGTGCTGGTGAAGAGACAAGACAGCCTGTTATCAAACCTCCTTTGTGTGAGGTTGCTGTAAAGAGCATCGAGTTACACACACTGCTCCAGTATCAAAAGTGAGACATCTGTGGATACTAAACTGTGACAAGACACATTTACAAGCTGTTGTGGATGGAGGGGCCCCCTTCTCAAATTTTCCTTTTAACTTTTAAGTCTTTAGGGTATAATGTGAGCCAGTATTGCTAATTTTACTTAATGTGGTCTAGTAGCATGACAAGTTCTGAAAAGCTCATCTCTAACTTTGAACATGAGGGATGAACAGAAAAGCCATGTACTTTTCTTTTTTTTTTAAAAACACCAATGGATACAAATTAAATGATGGGTATATTTGGCTTCATTACCACACACTTCCACCTCAAGTAATTTTACAGAACACATGCATGAGCCTGGCTGACCTGCATCCATTAATTAAATGGTCTTTGCATGGAAGCTACAGGTATGTTTACTGCTCTCTTAGCATTGTGGTGACTGTCTCATTAGATAAATCCTCTTACAAACCCTCAATGCAGTGTGGGGTAGCTAGCTTTAAACATCGTTACAGCCCAAACAAAACCACTGATGGAGTCTGATTTTCTTTACAAATCGGAAATCTTGCCGCAGATCCGATGCTAATCTGATCTTAGCCTTCCAGAAGTCTTAATGAAGCCTCCTGTAGCCAAGCTAACAGCGGTGCCGCTACGCTAGTCGTGCCATGCGGTACACCTGACCCATGCTACAGCTAAAATAAACCGACTCTTTCGCCAATGAAGGATAAAGCGGTCTGCTATATTAGCCTTGCCGATACACTGTGAGGTTTTACCCAGTTTGTAAGGCAGCGAGTCACGCTGAGTCCCTACTTCATTGAGGCCATGCCACCCTCCCGCCTTTCCAACAGCATGTTTCAAGCTGCTAAAGCTAGCTAATCATTCAGCCTGTACTATCGTACTTTCCCTCCACTGCGCCTTTACGTACGCTCCCCACAACTTACATGTCTTGGTGTGAAGTGAATTTCTTTATCACAGATAAAACAGCCTCGTGAAAAAGATCGGTGGCGCCTGTAAAACAAGAAGGAATGCCGCCCAACACACGGCCAAAGCAAACGCCTCTAGCCCCTGGACTCTACTCCGGATCTTATTGCGTATCCCAGGAACGGAATAACAGTGCTGACGCACTCCGAGCGCACTAGACGTTTCTAGAGCTTTCAGCCACAGCTGCGAGTGATGCGAGAGAGGGCGACTACTATGGCAAGTCACTACAACCTGACTGCGGTCCAAACACCTCAAACGGTTTATCAAGGCTTATGAAGCTGCAGGATCCTTGTAGTATGTAACTGCAACTAGCAACTCAAATGCATGCAAAAATATAAATACAGATAGATCCATAAGTATTTTACTCTGACGGTTTTTTTGTTTTGTTTTTAATGATTTATTTTTATTTTGCCACCACAGTTTTTAAATCAAGCAACATGTAGCTCACTTTCAGGTTTAATTTAAGTGGTTTAAATGAATAAATATTTAAAAAGAAAAACTGTCCAAACACCTACGGACCTAATATCCCGACAATTTTACTTATAATCTAAAACACTTGAGCACATATAATCTGTGTTAATATGTGCTCAAGTGAAAATAAAACAGTCAGAAAATAAATACAATATAAAATATAGAATTAAAACATGTAAAAGGACATGCAACACACAATTTTGTTAAGAAGTTTGTATTATTTTACTTAAAAAAGACTAAAAGATAAATAATACATAATGAGTTTTTGTTTTTTTTAAACGGTGAACACCGAGTACGGCAGTCAAACGAGTAAAGCAGGGTTTGAAGCCATCGACCTTTTCAAGGAATGATCAGAAGTTGATAACACAGTCTAGAAAACTGGATACTGGTTGCAACATTATATCAAATACATTACATTCCAACATTCTGTTTATAAAGTGTTGCATATAAATCACAGCTGGGAAAAGAAAGCAGGTAAAATAAACGTGTTTTATTGAAAAAGTGGAACCATTGACGTCACCGATCATGGGAAGGGCTACCACAAGAAATTCACCAATGATTGGCTACTCACGAATTCTCCGGTTTCTGCTCATAATACCCTGTAATAATCGGTTCTCAAATATGTCCAAATGCGTTCTACTTCACATGTAGAAATTGTTCAACAGTATCACAAGCACTGGGACTGTGCTGCTGGAAAAGCAGTTATGTCTGTAGTTATCCTGCGAGGTACAAATAGTTTAAGTAATGGGAAAAAACCAAGCACCATGGAGCACCATTAACTCAAAAGGTGTTTTGATGATGGCCGTGAAAAGCTAACACCTCACTCTGAAATCTCCCATAGGTGCTCAGCTGGGTGGAAATCTGGATCTGGCTGTGTGGCTGAAAGCATAGCCTCCCTGGAGTCATATCCACCTTTTGCCCATCGCCAGCATGACCTTGGCTCCACAGTTGGTAATTAACAGTGCCAGGATGGTACAGTACCATTGTGGGATTTGTTTAGAATTTTTGTATAAGCCATATATATGAGAGCAATCACAGTGTCTTACTCAGTCTTTGTGCAAAGCTGTATCAAGATTGGTCTACTCATCTAGGGGAAGATAGGGAACATGCAAACATGTGCTATGATCATGAATGAGATGTTTTCAACTTGCTTTTCAAACATGCACTTTCCTCTCAAATCATGCTCTCAGTTAAAAAAGCCTTTGGAACTTTATCAGGTTATAATTTCTGTATTTAACCTTGTATGGGATTAATCTTTCAAACCTAGTTTACTTTCATTACATACCCTAAATGTAGGTTTGTTTCTAACAAACTATAATAAAAACATATTTAGTGTTTAAGAAAGCTTGATTTTAAAAATAATACAATATTAGAATTGTCTTCGATTTTTTATTACATATCTTTTTACGTTGATGTAACTTATACATGGCTCCTAGAACTAATGATTTTGTGTATTTTAATTTTAGTCTTTAAATAGTTAAAAATGTTGTCAGTGCAAGATCACCAGTTAGGTAACTTGATATGAATCTCTTGTTCCACCACATCCCTGAGGTGCTGTACTGGGTTGTTATCTGGTGATTGTGGAGGCCATTAGTGTGGTGAATGTACTGTTATGTTAAAAAAAAACAAAAAACAGTTTAAGAAATGGCCTGTTATCCTGCTGAAAGCTGTCATCAGAAGATGGGTTCACTGTGGTCATAAAGAGATAGGCGCAGTCAGCAACGATAGGTAGGCTGTGGTGTTTAAACAATGCTTAACTGGACCCAGAGTGTACCAAGACAATATGCTCACACCATCACAACACCCCTGCAAACCAGAACTGAGGCAGGCGTAGCATCTGAATGTTGCATGTTGAGTTTTAACTGAAATGCTACATTCAAAGTCACTTAATTCACCTTTCTATACCTATCTGATGCCCAGTTAAAATGTCATGCGCTCACTGACGACATCTACATAACTAAATACACTGATATTATACTTAGCCTGATAGGGTGAAGGACACTGTCTCAGCTGAACTATGGACACGCACACACTTACACTGATAAGCACTCACACATCCCCCCTCCCCTTCAAATGCCTTCGATGCTTGTTGCCTCCTGGGAACACGAGGCGGGTCTGGGCCCGCGCTGGAGAGTCGGCGCAGTGGCAGGATGGCTGCTGTGTTGCCTGGGATTACTCCTTATCCCCTATCCAACCCTGTTGCTGGTCACGTGCTCTATAATGTTGTACTGTGGACATTTGTGTGCTTTCTGTGCAGTTTTTTTTGTTTCCGGTCTCATGCTGTCCTCCTGTAGCCCAGCATGAGCAGAGGTCTCTTTTTTTCCTCTTGTACTTTTCCCATAGTAGTGTACATTTCAGTGGTTTTTCTGTAATGCAACCGTTCTCTGACTTGTATCCCCATGTGAGGTCTGTGTTGTGTGTGTGTGTGTGTAAGGTCGGGGGGCGGGTTCATTCCACTGCAGGGCAACCTGCCACTGCATGTGGCGAATAAAATTTGAACTGAAACTGAACTTGGCTGCCATGCACTTGGCGTGATGAAATAGTGTTGAACAGGTGTACCTAACATAGTCACTGGTGAATGTATACCAACCATATTAATCACTGCTCAGTCTGCCAGTGACTTAAGTCATTTGCAAGCTAATTCAGCTATGCTTTAAGTATAATTTTGCGGCATTTTTTCTGCAATCAACAACTACTTTTAGCCGTACTGAATTTTCTTGTGCTTTTCCAGGGTCGGGTTGCGGGGGCATCAGCCTAAACAGAGAAACGCAGAGCTCCGTCTGTCCAGCCAGCTCCTCTGGGTTATCAAGGGGAACGTTGGGGTGTTCACAGGGCAGCCAAGAGTCCGTGTCCTGGGTCTACCCATTGGTCTCCCAGCAGGACACACCCAGGAGGCGCCCAACATATTGGTACTCTATATTAGCTTAACAGTTCTACCTTATAAATGTCACATTAAAACACTATACACAAAGTAAAAACAAGCAGATACAAATTTGATTATAGTTGTCTCAAATGACGCCGTCAGCAGTTCCTGAAAAAATAAATAAATAAATCCTTAAATCCTTTAAGGTCTGACAAAAGTACTCACTGTCATTTTGTGCAATTTCCTAAACAAATGAGAAGTTATGCATCAAGTCATTTCAGATTTATCAATTTTATTTTTTCCGAGAACAATGTGATACCTTCAGTCTTACACAAAGTCCACAAAACATGGAGAGATCTATAGTTTTCTTAGAGCAGGAATCCACATCCCCCACTAAATAAAACACCAACATTCTTCTACAGTCAAGTTTTCAGATTTTTACTGCAAAACAAAACAAAAAATAAAACTAGTGTCTCCATTATACCTCTGTGCTCTTAGCACTGTAACAGCTTCAAACCTAACCTGCAGTCTGTATGCTGGGCCTTCGTAAGAAGACAGGAGAGGAAAAAATAAAAATCTGAATGAACCCACACTACATATATACATTTCCCAGATTAGGACTGTGACTATCCCGGCCTTAACCAGACTAATAATTACACTTGCTCATACAGCAGAGCTCCATTTTCCCCACTAAAGAACCACAAACGAAACAAAATTTAATTTCATCAAGCCACGACTTTATTTCCATCTTGGGTATAAATTGTATAAATGAGTTTGGATTAAATCAGCAACCTTTCGTCAACTCTTCGTCGACAGGGTCCCCATTACATTGTCAACTCCTGCAAAGCAGCAAAAGCAAAAGTCAGTGGATGTGTAAATATTAGCTGATATAATTTTAAAGCTTTGCTCTCTTCTCAGGACAGAAATATTGGCTTCATATGAATCAGAAGAACGAAAGTCACTGTGTTAAATCATCACTTAAGAGCGCTGGAGAGTAAAGTGTTTAAATTGTTGATAGATAGTCAAAATCTCACCATGATGGCATTGACGATGTCGTTGTTGTTATTTTTCAGGGCCCGAACAGCCTTCGCCCTCGACACGTTGGCTTGTGACATGACGAGTTCGATGTCCTTGACCTCAACTCCGGTCTCATCAACCTATGAAAATAATCAATGCAAACATTAATCATCTCTCCAACACAAAGCCATGCCCATCTTCATTTGACTAAACTGCATCTCACCTCTTCTTCTTCGCTTTCCTCCTGTACTGTTGGCGTCTGTGTGTTTTCCTGGACGTTTGATACAGTTTCTCCCGGTACCTTGAATTTTTCTGCAGCGGCCAGCTG
The DNA here is from genome assembly GCF_041146795.1 of Maylandia zebra. Taxonomy (NCBI): domain Eukaryota; kingdom Metazoa; phylum Chordata; class Actinopteri; order Cichliformes; family Cichlidae; genus Maylandia; species Maylandia zebra. Next base: position 26,367,692 of record NC_135186.1, read on the forward strand.
GGCTTGCTGGGAAAGATCTTCAATCTGAGGAAAGCAGTGAGGAAGTTAAGAGGTCAGCACATCATTTAGCAAAAATATTTAGCTTATGAATGCGGTGATGAAGTCCATTTGCCTGCATTACACAAAGCTAAGACTACACACACTCAGCAGCTCTACTGACAAACCCTGACAACTGGTATTGTTGTTGGCGCGTTACCTTAGCTTCCCCGAAGACGATGTATGTATCTGATGCAGGGCTCTTGTAGACATCTGGTTTGGTGATGACGAACAAGATGTTCTTTGACTTGCGAATGGTGACCCTAGTGACTCCTGTTACCTGCCTGAGACCAAGCTTTGACATTGCCTGAAAGAAATGGAAGTAAATTTATCAAATCTAATCTTTAGACGTACAGAATGTTTATAGAGCACTGAGTGAACTGGGACTGTTACCTTTCGTGCCTTCTTTTCACTGCGGCTCTGTTTGGCTTTGCTGACAGGTTCCTCATCTATTTCGGCAGCTGCTGCAAGCTAAAGTAGAATTTACATTAAGTGTTTTACACCAACGAGTAAATGCAGAATCAGCGATTAGATACGTTTTATATTCATCTCTTCTCAGGACAGAAAGGCTGGCTTCAGTAGGTTCAGAAGAACGAAAGTCACTGTGTAAATCATCAGTGAAGAGTCAATGACGGACACCTATACCAGTGAACACAATAAACCAGACTCAAGTCTCACCTGAGCTTGCTGTGTCTGTGTCTGTGCAGAGTCCTGTTCCTCCAGCTCAGGGACTGAGTCGTCGCTGTCCGACTCAGTGCCGGATCCTGTAGAGACCAACAGAAAAACTGTCACAATGTGCCACTTAGGTTACATGTGTACACCTGAAAGTTAATCTGAAGGTAAGCTGCACCAATATTGTGGAACAAAGTACTTCGATTCAAAACAGCACATTTTCTGTCATCTTATTACCATTATAGTAATTTTCCTCAGGACTTTGAGAACATAATCTCTTTCCAGCCAAAAAAGCCATTTCCAAACTTGATCAGACAACACATGATAATACCAGCATTGACCTGCACTACATTTTAAACAAACAGTAACCAATAGAACTAATGCATTCCAAAACCAGGAGCACACTTGCCAAAATCTAATAGCATCTTATATTTTAGCATCTATAGGAGATATATTTATTTCGCAAGCTAACCTTTGTAAGAGAAAAGCATATTTAAGCATCCGAACATCTTTCAGAACGCTAACAGATGGGGGGGGGGGGGGGGGGGGGGGGGGGGGGGGGGAAGAAACCCCAAAACAAACAGACGGCACAAGAGGAGAGAAAGGAGGAAATACCATTATTGTTCTTGTCGTTCACAGGCTCCATCTTGGCTGGGGTTTTAGCAGGTGTGGGGACAGGCTTAGGTGGCGAGACAGGTTGAGGAGGAGTTGAAGTAATTAACTCAACCTCAGGTTTAACAGGGGCAGGTTTTGCAACTGCCTCAGCAAACGTGAGTTTACGGGGAGCTGGGTTAGGAACAGCAGGCTCAACTGGAGTGGGCTTTAAGGGAGCAGGTGAAGGGTCTGCAACTGGTTTTACAGGTTTAGCAACCTCAGCTGATGCTGCACTAACATCCACCACTTTGGCTGGCTTGATATCTTCAGCTGGCTTATGTGCTGCAGCTGTCATGTTAACATCAGCAGGGGCAGACATGACCTCTGCGTTTGGCTTTGCAGCCTTAGGAGCTGCAGTTTTAATCTCTTCAGCTTGTTTAGGAACCTTGTTGGGGCCAGATTTGGCCTCAGCCACTGGCTTAGGTGTCTTCTTGGAGGCACATTTGGCTGCCTTAGTGGCCTCAGTGGTTGTAGAGTTGGCTTCAAACAGTGGCTTAACGGTCTCTGAAGGAGCAGGTTTGGCCTCGGCCGCTGCCTTCGCATTCTCTGAGGGAGCCGGTTTGGCCTCGGCCGCTGCCTTCGCATTCTCTGAGGGAGCCGGTTTGGCCTCGGCCGCTGCCTTTGCATTCTCTGAGGGAGCCGGTTTGGCCTCGGCCGCTGCCTTCGCATTCTCTGAGGGAGCCGGTTTGGCCTCGGCCGCTGCCTTCGCAGTCTCTGAGGGAGCCGGTTTGGCCTCGGCCGCTGCCTTCGCAGTCTCTGAGGGAGCCGGTTTGGCCTCGGCCGCTGCCTTCGCAGTCTCTGAGGGAGCCGGTTTGGCCTCGGCCGCTGCCTTCGCAGTCTCTGAGGGAGCCGGTTTGGCCTTCGCAAGTGGTTTAGCTACATTTGGGGCTTTGTCGACAGTTGCTGGCTTACTGGCCTCTATGGGAGCAGGTTTGGCCTCAGCTGTCTGCTTAGCAGTCTCAGTAGGCACAAGTTTGGCCTCAGCTACTGGCTTAGTTTCTGCAGGAGCAGGTTTTTCCTTGGCAGGTGGTTTAGTTCTATTAGAAGCTTTGTCAGCAGCCTCAGCAGAAGCAGTTTTGGCCCCAGGAGCTGGCTTAGCAGCCTGGGTAGGAGCAGGCTTGCTTGGGGTTTCCACCACAACCTCCTCAACTTTGCCAGGGTTTGCTGGTTTAGTCTTGGAACCTGCTTTAGGAGCTTTGACAGGAGCTGGTTTAGCAACATCATCAGCTACAGCTGATATTTCAGAAGACACCTTAGCAACTTCAGTGGGAGCTGATTTTACTGGGGCTGCTTCAGCAACCTTAACAGGCTTTGGCTTGTCTGCCTTTGGTTTAACTGGTGTCTTTGTAGCCTCTACAGGAGCAGAACTGCAGCTCTCAGCATTAGGCTTAGGAGATGTAGCAGGCTTTGTACCTTGTTTCTCAACAGGAGATGCACAAGCTGGCATTTTAACTGGTTTCTCAGGTGGGATAAGGGGAGGGAGCTCATCGTCAACAGATGCAATAAGTGGAGCATTTTTCAACAAGGTTGCTTTAACATCAGCTGACTTAGGAGGACTAGAGGCAATAGTATCTGAAAATGATACTGGTGCTGCAACAGCAGGCTTTGAGGTAACTTTAAAAGCAGGTGGCACTGCACCAGCCTTTGTCGCACCTGGTGATGGGGTTTTTGTCTCACTCAGGGCAGGTTTAGCATCATCAGCTACATTATGCTTGAGGCTAGGCTCTGTTGGCTTTTCATCAACTCCTGTGGCCTTGCACTCGGGGACAGGAGCAGGCACAAATGCCTCTCCCTTTTTAGCCTTACCCTGTTTGCCAGCCTTGACAACTTTTGGGCCTGAACGGTTACCCTGATTAGCAGAGGAGCTGCCAGGTGAGGCAGCAAGGGGAGATGGCAAAGGTGACAATGGAGTAGAGGAGGGAGTTGATTTTGGCGAGGTAGGAGAGGACGAAGAGACAGACATAGAGGAACGCTTTCTTCTGCCAGGGACAGCCTTTGGGGCAGAGGCACCCTGTGCACTCTTGGCATTTTTGCCTTTGGGCTTAGCAGGGCCTGAAGATGCCTCAGGTTGCTTGGAGGAAGCTGGGGCAGGAGGTGTAGCTGAACAAAAAAAGATTCAAGTTTTTCTTTTGTTTTGATATTGGAGGTCTTTCTCATGCGGGTTAAATCAAGACCCAATCTTCTGGCTTATGGTTAGGAAAAAAAGCATACCTCCCTTGAGTTGGATGCAAACAGCCACTCAATGTACAAGACACTTTAACTTCCACACTGAAAAACTATTTAGTGTAGACGCACATTTTACGAAATCACGCAACACAAACACAGCACCAATGAACTGGTACATCCAGTAAAAGCAAACACCAGGCAAAACAAACTAACCCAATTCAATTACATCCAAGTTTTTATTGAAATGGGTCATAATTATGCATTCGATTTACCATAATTTTTAAAAAACTACACTTTAGGCAAACAAATGTGTAAAAAGTCATGTAAGGATGGTAAAAAAGGACATTACACTGCATCAAAACAAGTCAAAGAATAACTACACTTTATGTCAATTATGATATACTTCCATAAAATTTAAACTCTCCCTTAAAAAAGCCAGCAGCCTCAAGCAACTTGGCACCTTAGTGTTAAATGTCATCATGACCACATGCTGAATAGAAACAAGCCAACAAGATGTATTGAAAAGGTGGGGACCAAATAAATCATAAATAAACAAGAGGTGTTTAATGTGATTCTGGTTTCACAGAACATAAACCAACCTGAAAGGTGGCGGGTGGAAACAGGTTGGGCTTCAGATTTAGCGGCATCCATTGACTGAATGACCTCAGACAGAAGTATTACAGGCTCCGTCTTGTCAACGTTTTCATTTTGAGTATCCATGGTGACGTTCACGTCACCAGCATCTACTCCATCTTGAGCTGCATCCAAGCACATATTCTTTAAACCTTCTACCACAGTCTCTGCGTCATCGCTGGCCTTCCCATCTTCAGAAGTACAAAGCTTTGGATCAGCTGAGGTTTTTCCTCCAGGTACTCCTGACTGTTCTTCAGAAGTCAGCATAACCTCTTGGGTGGTCAATTCTTCGGCTGAAATGAAGAACTGATTTTCCTCTCCAGCAATAACTGCTCCTTCACAAATATGCAGCTCTGAAGAAACACTCACAGCCTCAGCAGATTGCAAAGACTCATTGAGAGGTGCCAAACCAGCTGAAGCTCCTGCTACTTCAGCAGTGAGCCCTTGCTGAGACAAAGGTATTGGGTTCAACCCACTTGCTTCCATTTCCCTGGTCACTTCTTGGTTTGCAGCTACACCATTTGCTTGGTCACAGGTAGCCTGACTGCGAGCTTCTTCTGCAGAAGCGCTCTCTTTAGCTTGAGCAGAGGTTTCTGGGGGGTTCTCCAGTGGGATTGCCTTGCTCGCAGTGGAAACAGCTATCACAGGAGGAAATTCATTCAATACTAAGAACATTGTGACGGGGTGTAGGGCATTCACCGTGATGACTTGAGGACCAAGACTACGAGCTTCAACACGACAAGGAAAAAAAAATAAAATAAAATTGTGCTCCACACGTGAAGAAGAATTTGTGTATGTGAGAAAGTTGCAGCAATGCAGGAATCAGCCCAGTTTTTTGTTGTTAAATATGCTCCCAAAATCCCCCCAAAACAAAACTGTGCTCAAGTCCTAAAATACGTGCAATGTCCAAATGTGACAGGAAACAGCAGCATGTCAATTCAAAGTGTAAGACTCGATATACAGGACTGCACTTAAAAACCGCTGAACGAGATCACTTCACTGCTTCAGTAGCATATATTGACTAAATCAAAAGTACTCTTATACCAAGAGGAGATCAGTACAGGCAGCATTAGCAGATCTACAGGCAACATTACTATGAAATGTGTCTCTGTTAATTACCTCACAGCTTTTATCTTGAACAATATCCAGAACTCACCCAGTCTAAAGCTCCAGCCACTACACCTTTCCAGTCAAAGGTTAATTTGTGTTCCTATGAACGTCACATTGCTCCCTCTAGTCTAGAGCTGGGCGATAGAACGATAACGATATGTATCGCGATATAACTTTTACTCGATAGAGAAATTAAGCTATCGCGATAGACCTCGCCGCTCTTGTCCTCTTAAAATAAAAAAGAACAGCCAATCCAAACTAAGTAGCGCAGAGCCGAACCAATCACAGCCGCAGCGTCACGTCGCGTGACTTGTTACGTACAGCACAAGTGCCAAGCCGCACGTGTGTTTGTTTGGGAAGCAGCCAGCGGGTAATGGAGGAAATGAGTGTGCCGACTAGAAAAAATCAACCGAGCGTGACCGAAGAGAAAACAGATGATGGTTCCAACGCCGGAGAGATTGTCGAACGGAAGAGCCATAGAAGTTCCGTAGTGTGAAGGTATTTCGGCTATTTCAAGTCTGACAAAAAACAGAGTAGCGTGCACTGTAAATTGTGCCGAAAGCAAGTCTGGAAATACAATAAACTGGTGCATGCGTCACACTGTGCGCCACGTTATTGTTTCGGTGAAATGAATTTCTACAATACTGTTAATTGTACTCTCTGCAGTGTTTAAATGCTTACATATACACACAGTTACTGTCCGTCCACACATACGACTCGGTTCTGTTTCTATGCCGCAGCTTTGTTTACTTTTTCCCACCGAGGCTTCTAGACTTCTGATTGGCCAACATTTCTGCACGGTTAGGAATCTAGCGCCACCTGCTGCTTTGGCATGTTCATAGCAGCGTTTTCCTTCATTTCTGCCTTTATGTGTGGACGGGATTATTTTTTAAAACAAACGGAAAATCTCCGTTTTCAAAAATACCCGTGTACGCGTGGACGTAGCCTCAGTCTCTGACTGGAAGCGCTAATTCGTCATTTGGCTTTTGTCAGACTAAAGTAACTGTTAAAACTGTTTGAAAAGCTCAGCTATACAACAAGGAGAGATTGAGAATTTCCTTTTAGTTCTCAGTTTATTTGATATTGACAAAAGTTAGTCAGTTTTGTCTGTTCTTCTGTAAAACAAACTAAGATTTATTTTTAGAATTAATATTTTGTTTCTAAGTGGAATTGACAATTTAGTCTGTTTTGTTTGTTCTATTTTGAAACTTAAATGCTTTAGCGGCTGCCTTTTGTGTAGTTTGCAATATTTGCCTTTATTTATCTGAAAAAGTCTCATGTTCCTTAACTCATTCACTGCCATTGACGTCTATAGACGTCAATTGAAAAACTTACGTTGACTGCCATTGACGTAAATATAGACGTCAATTACATTTTTCAATGGGAGGGGCTAGAATACAACCTCGGGCAGCTTGTCAGTGAATTTTATTTTTTCATATATTTGTAAATAAATTGTTTTGATAAAACATAACCTTTCTCAGTGTCATTTCTGTTTTATAGAAGTGAAAAACTATTTTATATGTTAGAGGTGTCACAAAGCAAGAAATATTAGTGTCAAAGGCACTTTTCTGCTTGAAATGTATTTTTCACAAAAAGCTCGTTTTCTCCCTTTTTTTGGTCAAAACAGGCATTTTTGGTGGAACCCACCTCTCTTCTACAGCTGATTACTAAAGAATGGAAAATGGTAGAAACAAGCTTTTTTTTGGATGAGTCTGTTCTTCATTTTGGTAGGTTCAGCGTTTATATGATCATAACACACAGTTTTCTGTGGCTCTTCAAAAATGAGTAAAAATGCTCAAAAACCCTGGCAGTGGGGAGTTACCTGATTTGAAAATGGCTGGCAGTGAATGAGTTAAGTACATCTATCCTGTTGAACTTATTATGGGAAATAAATATTTAAATAAAAACAAGCTGCTGATTATTTCACATTTTACTTGTGAGCAACGGCACATTTAAATCTTACAAATATAGTTATTTGGCTTATATCGTGATAGATATCGTTATCGCCTGAAATGAAAAAAAACATATCGTGATAAGAAAAAAATCTCATATCGCCCAGCTCTACTCTAGTCCAAACTGATCATGGGAGTACAATAAGACTGCAGTGCAGCATCTGCCATCACTCTGTTGTCTTAAATCTGCATGTTCAAAGTTCAAATAAATGCACAAAGCTACCTTTGCTACTCTTAGTCCTTCACCAATATCCAATTACATGGATAAAGAGAGTAAACAACAAATACAACCACTATGAAAATTACAATTCTGTATTTTACATAGTGTCCAACAAAAGTTACCAGCAGGCTTAAAGTTAAAAATAAAGTAGTATTCGTTTGAATTTGTCACAATGAGATGGCTTTATTTTTAAATGTATAACTTTGGGACATATTTCAGATCAATATATTTTAAGCTTTGAGCACCCTATCAACATATGTTCAGTCATTTCATGTCATCTGACTAAATGCTTTCAGTAAAACCAAGTCTGATTTCCCTATAAAAACAAACTTACAACAACACCAGATAACTATAATTGCCTTTCCTCCCTTTTCTGGTGAAAATGGCTTCGTGCAGGGGTGTCCGGCTCCAGTCCTCGAGAGCTACTGTCCTGCAGCTTTTAGATGCATCCTTGTTCCAACACACCTGCAGCAAATGAATGGCTTGCTACCGGGTCTGTTCCAAACATGATGGCATGCTCAAGAGGTAACCGAACCATGTGATTCAGCGGTGTTGGAGTAGGGATGCATCTAAAAGCTGCAGGACAGTAGCTCTTGAGGACTGGAGTTGGACATCCCTGGCTTGGTGTAACGCATACAGACTAACTTTCAAAATTATTTTAGTGTAATTTGTAGTAGTGCACTGAATCCCCTCTGTAGTGAGTGACTGCACTGCATAACATTGCATGGCCATCACGAATTAAACCGGTCTGTTCATGGTGGACTACAGTTTCAGTCCTTTTGTCCTACTAAGTTTATATGTTTTATAATACCACCAAACAGACTTATTGCCATCATTAAGGTCTGTGCTGTACTGTCAGGGTTTTTCAGACTTTAAAACTGGCCTTTTTAAGTCCAAGTCTAATTTCTGAGCCTTTTTCTTCAATTTAATGCATGAGGCACATTCTTTAGTCAGAGGCCAAGCTCTGTTTGATATGTGGCAAAAACTCTGCAGGAAAAGCTTACATTTTTTTCCACCAAAAACCACTCTGTCTTCCACAATAAAACCACTGGGACAGATAAAAACATTTTCCAAGTGGGGCTTAATTTACTCAAGCATATAATGCACTGTTGTTTATCAAATTGCTGCAAACAACAGGAAATTGCATAGACTTTTGTTAAGGCAACAGACTCATTCGTTTAAACTGCAGATTAAACAACGTACTATTGCTGCAGACAACCTGCCCTAAACAAGTATAACATGTGCTTAAAAGCACAGTTTTCTTCAACGAAAATAGATTGTTTATAAAGTGCTGCTAAAGCAAAATTGTAATGTCACATGAAAATAATTACACAACACACAATGCCACTACTTTGTCACACCTAGTTGGTTTTCAAGGCATTCATCATGCACATGGAAAACCACACTTAACACCATGCATTGTGTCCCAAATCCAGCTATCAGTGTAAGTCACCACACGCATTTGTGAGCCTGTGTTTAAATGAAAGAAAGGGGTCCTGGATTAGCGTTTACTGCCGCAAATCCCCTCAGTGTGGGCATACATTCTGCTCCAAACACACGTATTATTAACTGTGTTTTAGGGCCGGACGTCCCCAACACACAGCTGGTGAGTCACCTGTTACGTCAAGTCAGGGTCCTGCCAGCCGAGTTAACTCCCTAAACCCCGAGCCTCTCATCCAGAACCCCACTCTCTAATATGCAGCACTGCATGCAGGTTGTGAGAAAGCCAAAAATATACGAACCAGTCTCGACTTGAGGCTGCTGCATCTCCTGTTCGGTGACTGGGACCGTTTCTGTGGCTTCACCAGGCATAGTTGCTGCGGAGAAAAATAAGGATTAGATATTTAGTTAGTTACATAAGTCGGGACATATGAGCTCCCCAACATAAGTGACTGTTAATACACCGACTTGAAGTTGTCATAACTAGCTGAATAGGCCATAATGAACCCATGCTTTAGCCCGCAGGCTTAGTGTTAGCTCAAGTTAGCCTCAGCATGGGGAAGCTCGCTGCTAATAACCCAGTCTACCGCATTTTTCTCCAAATTCATCCTCTTTAAAGTGACCTACTTGTTGTCACTCAAATATCTCCCTCATCTCAGGCCACCTAACTCACTGCGGCCCTGACAAGGTGTGAGCGGACTGCAAGACATCATGCTCCCCCATTTTGAGCCGGTAATCAGCGGCACAACGACACATTTATCACCGAGTAGAGAGCCCACACAACGGTAATAGTTGTACGGATATAATGACTCTACATTCAATAAACACGCCAACCCTTTGATTCAGGTGGGAATGAGTAAAAAACAGCTGGATGATGTTGGATTATCAGCGGAGACACTCACCGACTCAGGACGTTATATCCAAGATGGCTGTGAGAGAGAACTTCTGACCTCCGCCTCACGATAATATCCGCTTCAGCCACAATTTCTACTTCCGGGTTATTTAAAGGCAAAGGCCTCGTTTGTTTAGCTTTATCCTACCGCGAAACACAGGAATACAAACAAAACTCAAAGCTTAATGTAATAACATTTCCAATAGTACTATAGTGAAAGAGGAAAGAATTCTATTCTCTGAAATTAAATCAATAAATTTAAGTCACAAATACCCAAATATTCCCTCAGATTGTCAGGTCTCAAAAAATGAAAAATAAAAGAAGAAAAAATGCTTTGGGCTTATACAGTTTTACAACAGTAAAAATGTTTGGGTCTTCATTTATTTATTTATTGTCCCCCATGGGACAAAGAATATCCCTTTATGGCATATTGGTGCAGCTGAAGGCAAAAAAATAAAAATAAAAAAATAGAAGGGCTGTGTTTAGGTGCTGGAAAAATTAAAAACTTTTGAGATTAAAGTAATAGATTTTTGAAGAAAAAAAACTTGGTTAGAAACAAAATGGCCAACACCTGCCAAAACTGAAGGCAAAGATATATTTGAAAATATACATATTTTGAAAAAACATAACATGTCAAAACAGAGAAAAACCTGGAAAATCATATTTTCCATGGAGTTTCAGTTTTTGAAGGATGAAAATTAATTTGAAAAGAAATGTGTTGTAGTAAAATAATGTTAGAACATGAAACAGAAATCATAACATACCTAAATCTCGCATTGCAGTATAATTCATGCATGTAACTCGCTAGGAAGGAACAGTAAACATTCAGATTGAATGGACTCACAGGAACTGCTGAAACTCTCATTACATGGACTAGATAGTTACAGATGTTATCATTAAAGCCTATAACCTGAATATTACAGATTTGAGGCAGAGTCCCTGCTTACACATCAACAGGACTCCTCATCTTTAAGCTTCAATGGATTAAGTGAATCATGTGAGAAACCCTTTAAAAAAAAAAAAAAATTAAATAAAGGAAGACAAAGTGTTTGCAAGAGTAGAAATACTGAATTTATTCATCACAAATACAGCCAACAATTAGACAAATAAAACTTTACTGTGAAATTTTATGGTAAAAAATCAGGGATTTATTAAGCATTTTATTAAATGTTTTATCAGCGAGTCTTTTATTACAAAGCATAATAAAACAGATTCTGGCGAAATTAATGTGTAGTAGAAAAATGGCACCAAAAACACCACAAAGCATAATTAGCAACATTAGCCAACAGGACGTTGTTCTGAGGTGTCACCTTCTGATGATCCAGTTCAGAATTCTTTCTGAAGATCTGAAGGAGAAAAAAAGGAAGAAAAGCAAAATGATTAAAAGTTGCTGTAAATTTTCTGTTTAATCTATTAAAAAAAAAAAAAAAGAAAAAGAAAGAAACCTACCACTGTTTCTGAGACGCTCTCCTTTCCATGAACGAGCCATTCCATCCAGAAACTGGTCAAAGTATTTTATGTACTTCGCCAGGCTGGTTCTTTTGTAATCTGAGACGAAATGTAGTAAAAGTAGTATTAGCTGAAACACTCAGATAAATCAAAGATATGTTTAAATATTTACACTATATGAATATAGTAACAATAAAGTTACTATATAAAGTTCCAATTTTGGGGGGGAACTTTATACTCCAATGCACCAGTCATTCATTCAGGTGTACATAGATTTTGAAAAGTTGTGACTGAATGCAGTTTCTAGTGAAATTAGTCACAAGTTTGCTTTTTAATTGCTTTGGTTGCTAGAAGATTATGCAGTCATGTATAGTTAACATGGGAGACACCGACTTGTCTGCACTTACACTCAACTATTTGCAGTGAAATTGTGAAAAATGCGATGTAAACCAGACATGGAGAATGATCACCTTCAGAGTAAAAGTTCCACCATTTGAGATATGTTGTGTTACAGCAGTTAGGCACAACTTTTAATTTAAAGGCAAAATGTACATAAATAGTATTAACTTTGCTACCCAAAATGTACATTTTTATCCAGATGACAACATTTCATATGCCACTAGCTCTTCCCTTGATCTGGTCCTTCAACATCTTTTGGCTGTTTTTGATGCATTTCATAATTCTGCAACAGCAAGCAATTATGCAAACAATAGGTGATCTTATAGCAACCACAACAATCATAAGATTTTGGATGAAGCACGCCCTTTGCAAACAATCTCGCCTAGCAACAGCCAGCAACCTTCAGCAACCATGTGCCACTTTGCAGGGGAATTGAAAGTTTTTGGATCGCTTACTAGTGACTAGGCCTGTACGTCTTAGCCAATTATGTGTAACGAGCATTTTTTTAGAGTGCCGATGATTATTTTACATCACATGATCTTTACACTCAGAAAAAACCATCATGCCATTAAGAAGACCCTAGCCCCCAAAACACCTTATGTCAGCCCATTTAAAGGCCTGAAGATTTCAGTTTTATGTGCTGTCCAGGTGTATTTTAGGTAAAAGTTTCAGGTAGATCTTTGCATTTTTCTTTCCCCCAGCACCTCTGCTCTTGCGCTTCTCTATTGCATCTTTCTCGTCTGCCTTCTCCTTCGCATCCTCCAATTTCTCTTTCTCTTCGCCTGGCCTGGGCCGATCCAACTCCTCACAGATCAGACTACAACAAGATAAAACAAAAGTCTTCATGAGGATCACTCACATGCTGCAGACAACAGAGCACCAAACATTAAATTGTTACCTGATCGTGGGCACAGAAAAGGGATCAAATTTGTCTAATTCACTGACATCTATGGGAACAGAAATGCGGCCTGGACAGAGAGAGGGAGAGAGGACACAGTTTTATACACTCATACTTAAGTCAGATTAAATCAACCTGGTGACAAAGAAAAAAGATCCAAGGTCCTCTGAGTTTGGAGGTATATCAATAAAAAGCCTTTAATATTACACAGCTGACATTTCAGGAATAAAAACCTTGATATGAATGACAGAATATCATTTAACAGAATGAAGAAGCCAATATTTTATATAAATCCAGTGTAAGCTTTTATTATTTATGTTATTATTTTCATTCATTTAAAAACAGAATTTTATATTTACTTGGGTTATCTTTGTCTAATATCAAAATGTATCTGATTATCTGAAACATTTAAGTCTGACAAATATGCAAAAATATAGGAAACAAGCAAGTAACTGTATTTTTGTCTTCTTGTTTACAATCATGTACATGTACAGTATGACTCTTGACTCCAAGGAGCACCTTTGCCCAAAAAGTGTGATACAATATTACTAGCATGTACTCTTAGCAAAGGCCCAGACATTTCCAGTACAAGCCTCTTTAAAGTATGCTCACCTGTTTTGGGGTGTACACTGAAAGGACTCTTCAGCAGATGGTTCACACCTTTGCTGACGTTGGCGTCGAGCCGTGGGTAACAATACTGCAGCATGATTTCGTTTTCAAAGTACTGGCCCTTCTTTGCAGTGCTCTTCAAGGAGACAGATTGTAAGACCATAAGCCCTTCTGTTCTAATGTGTAAAACAATGTAAAAACTGTGAGCGAAGTTACCAACCTGTTTCCTTAAAGCCTCTTCCTTAATCAGTTTCCAACGTTTCTCAGGCTTCTTCTCCTTTTCGAACTCCTGCTGTAGGTAGCTTCTGGCATGTAATATATAAAGTCAAGTCACTTTCAACAAGATCTTTGAACTCTTTGCCAACAAATGTCTATAGGTCCAATCAATTACTTTATGCGGCAAATATGCGGTAAACTAAGAAAAGGATATCCTCAGGAACGAGTGCCAGCACTTTTTCTACAGACTCCTTGCTTCCCATCAGGTCCTGGTCATGTAGTGCATATCGGCTAAAGTATTCCTTTACCACTTCCAGAGACTTGCTGTGAAAAAGAATCACAATTTTAAAAAGCACAGAGTGCACTGTACCCAAGTGTGTGTAACCAGTGATCCCTGTATGCAGGCATGGTGATCACTGTGCTCACAACTGCACCCAAGCACAGAAATCCAGGACAGCTGTCTCAGTGAAAGTAATTAGCAAATTCACAAGGCAAACAAGAACACAGTGTGTCACTGCTTACAAAAATGGTCCTAATTAAAAATGATGCCCAGAGATTGTGTTGATGAAAGAGAGACAAAGCAAGAGAAATACTGAAAAATAAATGGGTACAATCTTACTGGAACACAGACACAGACTATAAAAGACAAACACCAAAATGTATCAAACAGTTACCTGATAAAAGGGTGAATTGGTTCAGTCAGCACTACTTTCTTTATGGTTTCATCACCACCCTACAAAACATCACATTTTTAAAATCAAACATTGCAGGCCATTTGAGGAAGATACATTTCACTAATATGCTGCTCATGAAACAAGACAAGACAACAGTCTGATTAACAATCAAATCAGAGTCTTAAGACTGTGCAGATGTAAGGAAAACAGTCACATCTTTTAACTCAATAAGTACCATATTACAGAGTTCATCCACATTTCTCAGGGTCAAATTCAAGCACTTTTTAAGCACTTTCAAGGTCCACTTTCAAGCTTTTCCAGCACATTACCCATAAAAAGAATGCATGTTTCACTTAGCATTTAGGGTACAAACTCAAAAAACGCATTTCTCTTAAAAATTAAGATTTACAAATGTGAACAAATCAACTTGTTAGAGATATTCTCCACTTGAAAAGAAAAAAAACATCAATCCCATAAAACAAGAAAACTGCGCCAAACACCACAATAATACACAGCAAGGCCAAATTAATAAGTCTTCTCATCAGATATTGACTCTTCTTTAGTATGTGGCACAAAAAAATAGGAGACAGATGTTTGTTTGTTTTTAACTAGTTAATCACCCACGCCCCCAAAAATGGGGGCAAAAGGAAGATTACCTTTAATCTGTTATAACACGAGGTCAGAAATATAAGTGCCGACAAGAGTAGTGTCCACAGAAACCTCTGAATCTCAACTAAAATCTCATATAAACCATTTCTACAAACACCAAACATTTTAGAGCAGTTACGTCACCATGAATCTGGACAGGTAATATCCATATTTTGATTTATGATTTTCTAGAGTTAAATGTGAACCAAAGCATATTTTCAAAGGTGTTACATGCTATAAAATACTTCTAAAAATTAGGCGAGGGATATAAAAAAAATCAAATTTTTCTATGTTTGAGTCACAGCGACGTTGACATAGTAACATCTGCAGTAATATTTACACGTCTGATGACATCTCACAAGTGTTACCTTTATTTTTGATACCAAGACTATTTACACAGACTCTGTAACAGCAGAGAAATACTCAATTTATTTTGGTCATTTCATTTTCGAGCAGAAAGCTCAGAAAACCCCTGAGGGCCTAACAGGTTAAAGTTAATTCCCAACAAAACCAACTTTAAGTTGTTTAACTACATTGTCTGTATTACTGTAAAAGTCATAAATGATCACCTTTAAATTGTTTGTGCTAATAACACCATTTACAATAAGACAGGCATGGAGCACTGACTGGGAGAGGCTTTGAACAGATGACATAGTTCGATTCAACATATAAGACTTTAAGAATGCACAAGCATCTACCTAAAATCTATTTATTTAGTCTATCATCTGTGATATTATTAGGTACAATTATAATGAGCCCCACTGAGCTTGAAGCCATTTATAATTTATAACAATAATCAGATTTTGAATGAAAGCGAGGGAACTTGGGTAGCACAAAAAAGAGGCTATTCTTTGTGCCCATGTAGATCAGTCCCTCTTATTACCATTATTTCTTTAAGCCTTAAGTTGGCTAGTTAAGTATCGGACTAATGTTTAAAGCTTTTACTTGAGTGAAGTAACTTACATTACTGCTACTGCTAAGTAATGTTAGCCAAATTCACAGCATATTCTATAAATCACCATGTCATAACTAACTGCTATAATAGCGCTGCCGTACTAGCACGATCGGATATCGTCGTGTTGGTGTTGTTCACAGATCATCATACTAAATGTTGTTCCAGGCTCAACATTGCAAATGACCAATCAGAATGTTGTGACGTCATACTTTTGCAACTTCGGGAAAAACCGCCGTAAAACAAAAAACTGTACTTAAGCTGCGAGAAACCGCCTCTGTCCGCCGATCAACGGACCCTGACCCTAACCCTTTAATAAACGGTAAGCAAAACTGATATTGTCCTTGCAACATTGGAATTTCATAAATGCACGAATGGCTTGGCGCGCAAAAGAATAACGTCACAACAATGTGATCGGTCACTTGCAATGTTGAACCTGGAACAACATTTTCATGATGATCTGGGAACAACACCAACACGACAATATCAGATCATCCGCCGTGCACCCATCACATTCAGTGCATTTCAATCATTTCTTCAGCAAGTTTGATAGCTAGCAAAATAATAATAGTTTTAAAAATTTGCACGTGTTATGTACACATTCTCAAAAATGATTTACTAGGACTCACCTATCATGTGACTCGAGAGCGCAAAGTCTACCATTGTCATTTCCATCAAACACTCATTAAAACGGCAATCTCCAGGCATGTTAGCGCACGCACCCCCGAGGGGCGGGTCACACATTGAAACAGACTGACATGCAGAGGTGCTACGCAGCTCAGTCGGAGAAATTTTGCTTTTAGAATTTGCGACTCATTTTCTTTCTCTATCTGATAAGAAAACTATTCAGTCAGATAGTTATTTGTGGTGAATGAAATACAGTTTCAAGCACTTTTAAGCACCACATCTGAAATTCAAGCACTTTTCAAACCTTGAAAAGACAATATTAAAATTCAAGCATTTTCGAGGATTTCAAGTACCCGTACGAACCCTGGTATTAGTCTCTTTTTAATAATGCCCTTTTTATTTTGTTTTAAGAGTCTTAATATTTGTACTTCATGTCTGTCTATCACATGCTGTTCTAGCTGTTGTGTGGTCTGTTCTATGAATCCACATGAAGCACATTGTAATGTAGGTGCGACACTTTGTTTAATTATAATAATCATAGTTCACCTTATTATAGTAGTCTTATTTGGTCTGGCAGGAAAAGTAGCTTTTGGTGGTTTATGAGCAATGCATCAATTGACTGACTTTTCTCTAACTGCGTTACATTCAAATTATGTTTTAGCAATCCCAACCTGTCCACTGTGGTTATATCCAATAACATCTGTTAATTACAGTTTCTAAAAAAAGAAACAAAAAACTTGAATTGATTAGGTTTGGAAGTAGAAAGTACTTACAAAGGACTTCTATTAAAAGTTGAAGTACTCGTACCTTGACCAGGCTGAGGTATTCTGTCACAGCAGAGCGTGCTGCTACAGACAGTTTCCGGGCAGCTTCATCACACACCCAACAATGTACTCCTCTTCTGCCAGAATAAACCCACAGACGGTGCTGGAAACCAAAGTCATCTGGAAGTAACACAAAAACCAGCACATGCTTGATGAGAATTTCAACAAAAATCCACACAAGCTGTCACCTGGCACTGAATCTGTGATGACCAAACCTTGAAGAGCTCTATCCAGGATACGGATGGCGATGGTCATTAAGGTCCAGCACTTGGAGCAGATGTCAGCAGCACTAAAATGACAGTTTTAAAGTGTTATGTGGGCGATGAAACGGTCAGGATATTCTGCGACAGGAAATAAATACATAATTCACCTACCTGCAGCAGCTTCGGACGTCATCATAATCTGTCATATCGATATCAAACACAAGCTCCTTCTCCAGAGCCTGGAAGGTCCCCGACTTCACAGTGTTGTGTTGACTTGGCTGTGGGCAACAAAGGGAGACAAACATACTCCATACATATGTCTGCTGTGATGCACAAACTCTGTAAGGTGTGGAAAATTACCCTGTGGCTGTACACTGCTCCCACGTCGATCTTGTAGGGGTTCATCTTCTGCATTTCTTTCTCCAGCTCATTCTGCATGCTGAACGACTGGTAGCGTACATAGATGTCATCTTTCAGGGTAAACGAGAACTCGCGATTTTGAAAGTAGTTTTTCTGCACTGAGATTGTACAAGAAAAACAAAAACAAATAACACAACAAGACACACACACATTAGTCCTGTATTTGGGCATTTTTAACTCTTTGTCTAACTCTTAATAGTTTTACATGTCAGCATCACAGAGCAGTGGATCCTGGCTAAATTGTGAACTGCACTTTTACGGTTTCATTTATAAGCAAATGTTACAGAATCAGAATCAGAATACTTTATTAATCCCGAAGGAAATTAGGGTACAGTACTGCATCCATCCAAGTCAGTAGATGTAATACAAAATAAATGTCTGTGAATGAGAGGGAGACAGGTGTAACAGTGAAGCTGCAAGGAGGAGCGGTAGTAAAGGTGGATATATTTATACATCTGCAGTTACAATAATGGCTAGTGCACAACAGAGGTCAAGAAGAGAGTGCCGGCATGGAAGTGACAGAAGGATAGCAGCAAGAGTGAAAGGGAAGGTCTGCTAAATGGTAGTGAGATCTGTTGTATGAATTGGAGACAGGGGCACTGTCAAAAAGTAAGGAGGTTGATCCAGAGGTGGCAGAGATGAAGATTCTCAGGTTTTTATTGAGAGTGACCAGGAGACAAAGAGAGCCGAGATGGACGTATGCACAGAAGGGACAGTGAATGTACTGGGAAAAGGATTTTGAATATGGAGGTGACAAGCAGGAGGAAAAGAGGAAGACCACTGTGCAGCTTCGTAGATGTACTGAAGGAGGACATGCAGAGGGCTGGTGTGACAGAGGAGGATGTCAGGGACAGGGTATTATGGAGGAAGAGGATCCACTCTGGTGTTAAATGGCATAAAAATCAATAAAAGTGATGAATGCTCACATTTTTCTGCAGATCAGCCGTGTGTCTAATGCAATGTTTATGCTGGATAAATGATAACTTGCTGAAAACGTGAATTATTTTAAAACACTTCGAACAAAACAAACATTTGTTTCATAACTGGCTAGAGGCTTATTTTAAACACGAGTATCTGACCAGAATTTCAGCATCCCTGTTAAATAACAGCATTACTATAGATTCATAGGGATACATAAATACAAAATCATTTTACTTTTTACTGATGAATGTAGAGGCGTTAATATCAAGCTAGAATGGTTGAATAGGATGACTTACTTAAGTTGGAAGAAAGTCAAATCCAGAATAATTCTACCATTTTAGTGCCTAACAAAACACGTAGCTTCCTACATAACACAACACAGATCAACATCCACAGTTATTTAGCCGCATTTATGCTAGGTTTCCATGCCTGTGTACTCACCTCCTCCGTAGCTCAGCCAGCGGTAATACTGGGAGAATGGGAAAAGCCGCCGGTAGTACAGCGGTAAAAGGTCCGGCAGAGAAGCCGGATCATAGTCTGATGATGGCATAATATGGTAGCAAAAATTAGCTTTGGATGTAAAGATACGGTAAAATATTGTCAAGACGCTAGCTACACTGTGACAGCTCACTGTGTTGTTTTACACCGAGGGTAGCGCGGGAAAACTCTCAAGCAACGGACAAAACCAATGACACAAGGTTGGCACAGTGACATCACCACAACCCGGAAGTTGAAAGGCAAAAAATATATTTTCCGTCACCCGTTTCCCTTTTAGGCCATAAAAAATCAACGAGGACAAAATCATCCAGGGTAATCAGAATTTTTTAAACTATTGCTGCATCGAAACGTTTCTATAACACTGACAATGGCTTTCCTTCTTTCTTTCTTATGGTTTTACTTAACCTTGTAATATTAGTCCTAGAAGCTTACAAAAGGCGGACGTGACGCCAATGAAGAGAGGTTCATGGGACATGTAGTCGTTTGGCAGCAATAACTACAAAATACAATATGACAAAATAAAAAAGCTGTGGTAAACATTATAAATTAATTATTTAAAAAATAAAGTAGCTCAATGAGTAAACATGAAAACAAAAAACAAAGAGCACAGAATATAATACAATAAAGTGGTTTTTGGTAAAGTAGCTCCATAAATTACTATATTATTGTAAATCCATCCAACCATTGCTCTCACTTCATCCCTCCTCCAGTTTTGCTTTTTGCTTTTGTCCTTGATACTACCAGTAGCATGAGATGGTACCTGCAGCCCATTCAAGTCACACATGTGACACGCTCTTCCAGGTTAGAACATGCAGACACGCTGCAAGGTTTGCTGTGTGGCATAGCATCAGGCCCTTACATCCTTCAGTGGATGTTGGGAGACCCAGCATTGATACAAATGTCCCTTTCATTTGCACCAACACAGCTGAAATGGTTTCATGATGGTTTATGCTTCTGGGCCTGGGGGCCTGAGCAAAGGAAACAAAAAGACTGGAGTCTGAGATGCGACATGATGGGGCATAGGACAAAACAAACAACTAATTAGAAACTGAAAGCAAACAAACGAAAATGGGGGAGGGGGGGGATTGAATTGATTTAATACTATCAATTCAATTTTTCCTAAGCTGCACTTTGTGCTGTACATCCCTAGAGGGCAGTACAGTCTCATGACAATAATTTGAACTTTCCCACATTAATCCACATTTCAGGAAATTTGTTTTCTTTTAGTAGTTTTCATCATCCTGGCAGATCAGTTGTACTAAAACACTCAGTTATTCTGTTTCTTGCATCTTTAGTATGAGCAGTAAACACTCAGGAAAGAACAGAGGACACTTCCACAGTTTTCAGTGAAGCATGGATGAAATGGTGCCAAATACGGGATCCAAATGAGCTAAACAAGGACAAACAGCAGCTTAATTCAGCTCTTTTTCGTGTTAATTGATTGATTCATGCCATTTTTACTCTTCAGTCAAATCCACCCTTTGCTTGACATTTGAAAAGGCCACATGCGCTTTCAAGACAAAAAGTGTCAGGCATGGAGCCTCTTTCTGTCCTGCCCATCAGTCTGGCTTGCTGCACTATTAGTGTTTCAGCTTTCACTGTGGTGCATCAAACACCTCCTGACTGAAGTGGTGCTGCTCACAGTGAAGGTTGAGAGGTGTGCAGCCACAAGAGCCCTTGTCAGCTGTTGTACTTCTAATGTGAAACAACACTCTCTATTTGCAGTGTTGTACTTTAAATATGTCTGGCTCTGTAATATTGTTCATTCCATCTCATCCCCAGACTTGAATCTCTGTACATCTGACACTCTGTTTTTATTTCAGACCAAACAACAAACCTTCAAAATCATCCTTCCCCACTGAAGACATAACAGTAACTTGTAACTTCTAATATACAGGAAATATTTCAAGGGAAAACATCTTCATATGCACTACATTTAATCTCCCTCTCCACTTTCACACACACATGTAAATGCTGAGCGAGCCAACTACAGAAACGTGTAATACCTACACTCTAGATTGATAGTAATGAACCAGCTTCAGTGAAATGTGCCACACCCAAGAGCAACTGATAGACAAGTAATGCCAATACATTTCCTTTTATGACTGCACTTTATGCTAATATACCACTCATACCCTGATTTGCATAATGCAAGAGCTCTCAACCTCATCTTACTTGAATTATGCAAATTTTTTTTCACTGCAAGGCATATTGGATGCGATGCATTTTCCCCCCTTTTGAATCAATTTCTAGAAATCATTTGAATCAGATTTGGGATTAATGCCTTCTGTTGCTTTTATCCACAATTCTACCGTATATTAGAGTAGCAAATTAATGCACATTTACATTCAGGAGTTTGCAATATCGAGCATTTCTGTGAGTTGTTCTATTTAAGCTCTCCAGTGGCTCATCATACGCGAAGACACATACTGTAACACATAGCAACCAGACACAATGCTAAATGTCAGTGGGGCAAGTTAGATAAGGCAAAACACGGAGTGAAGATACAACTTTCAGCTGTTGAATGTAGGTCAGACTGCTGTCAGGTGTCCACGGAGCCCACTGGCCAGCACCAAAGGTCATTGTGTTTGCTGTACATGAGGAGTCGTAGTTTTGCGATGATTTAAAAGTCACTGTGTCTTTAGATGGCCAAAGTGTGTCACTGTCACCTTTCATCAGGAAAACCTGGTGAAACAGGCTAGTAGAAACCCTAAAACCAGTCTGCAGTGACGCAAAAATGCATGTCCAAAGACACAGTAACCTTACCACAGGAGGTATGAGAGCTAATTGTTTTCATTTTTGGATTCCACTGCTTGCTTGTCTTGATTTTAATCGTGGTCTGTTTGTATCTGCATACATATGTTTACGTATGTTTACATATACCGTGTGTTAATATGAGAATGGCTTCTACCGACTCGATTAAGGCAGGAGGCTTGAGACAGACTAAAATGACTGGTAACAGGTGAAACCTGATGCCTTTTATAGACTGCTAAGCCAAACGTGATTTGATGATTTTATCATAAAAAGACAAGACATATTGGAATGGTCATTGATCAATGGTCATGACAACTGGCAAATTAATTACCACGAAACTGACCTCATGGCCCATTGCCAATCAGTGGTGCTAGTGTCAGTCATTATGCAAATGTACTATTTATAAAGACGGAAGAAGTCGCTTGGATGAGTGACGAAACATTTCTCCCACTGAAAAGACTTCATCCAAAATCTTTTTTTGGGGGGGGGGATTTCCTTACCTGGATGATTGGACATAGACTCATATTGGAAATGTAATAATTGATTAATTTAGCAAACAGAGGACTCAGTAGGATGGGAAAGAACCATTCACACCTACAATAGCCTGGCGCATCTCCTTCCACATGCTGGTCAACAGCTTGGCTACACACTGCTGTGGGATGGCATCTCAGTCTTCAACCAGCATTTGTTGTAAGTCAGCCAATGTGATTGTGTTGGTCAGAGAATAAGATGCTGGCTTCTGTTTGTTAAATGAATCAATCAATGAATCAATTGTTAAATTGCCAATGTCCTGTTTCTTCAGACATTAATCAACTAATCCAATAAATGACACCAAAATTCAATTCAATTCAATTCAAGTCAATTCAGTTCAATTCAATTCAATTAAATTCAATACATCTAGTGTTAAACCCCAAAGGCAGTTACCTCAAGCCGCTTTTTATTGTAAGGTAAAGACCCTAATAATACAGAGAAACTCCAACAATCAGACGTCTCCCGGTGAGCAAGCACTTGGTGACAATGAGAAGGAAAAACCTTTGGCAGAACCAGGCTAAGTGAGTTAAAGCAAAATAAGATGTCTTGCAATGACAGAGAAGATTTGGCAAGTTTTTCATGGGCACAACCCACATGCTCAACTCAAGATTGCTACAACAAAGAAACAATCACCCCAAAACAAGTTTAAAATGAAAGTTAAGTTTATTTTTACTACATTATATTCGATGTACAAAATCTTGGATACCAATTTTTCTTTATAACCTTAATGTAGGCGAACAGTGTGTAGTAATACATTTATTCTTTAGGTAATAGATGGTTGTAAATACAATTTGCTGTACATAAACATACACTTGGTTACATCTTTATCTTCTGTTTATGTACATAAACAGCAAGTACCACCCCTATTTTGCTACTCTTTAATGAGGTTTTACTTGAGTCTAAATAAAATGATGTAATTCTGGAGAGAATAGTAACAACATAGTCATAAAATGTTGAGTTTCACAGAAACTTCAAACAGTCACTGTTGGCTTTTCACAGATTTCACAAATGGGGAAATGTTAATCTGAGGAGGCTGACCTCGCGATTGAGTCATTCAAAAATTCCTGAAAACTCGTTTAAAACAAACAGTCCACCAAAGTGTTTGTAGTATGCAGGGTGTTTCACACTAAGATACAGTTAGGACGCTAGTAGGGAGAAATAGAGCTTGAGGAAGTGAGGTAACAGAGTGTATAAACAGAAGCAAGACAATAGGAGACATTTGCGTGGTTTCTCTGTCAGGTTGCAGCTTCTGGTCCATTCAAAGTTTCTCACATTACATTATTCTCGTAAAAAGCCCTCTGCATTTATGTTGTGCACACCGCACCATGCTCCATTTCCTCTCTGCCACACAGCTGACACTCTCGAATTATCTGTTTTTGTCCAGACTGATGAAACCAACTGTCATTTGTTTGATTTAGCAGGCAGCACTTTGCCCTGTATGCTGCACACTGTATGTTACACAAACACGTGCACACATGCAGTCACTCATATGTTTTGTGTGAAAATAACTGCATCCTTACATGACTGTGACACATGAATTCAATTAACAGAGTCTTTCAGGCTACGTATACATCACCAGATTCAGAGTAGCTTTATTTGTATGTGATCCTACACTTTGAACCATTTTAGTTGAGCCTTTTCATGACAAAATGACCTTTGACCTTAGGTATGGCAAGGTTTAAGGGGGAGAATAAAACTTGTGTATGTGTATGGGTATGCTTTATTTTCTCTGGTCTTTTCTTGCGCTCATTGCTGACTTTGTTGTTACACTGCACACAAAACCCTCACTGACACCACTCGTATAACAGATGAGGTGCTTTTGATGACTCCTGGATGCACCTACAAAAACCGCCTGACAGAAGAGGAATTTGCACAGCAGTTGATTTACATGAATCACATTTTCCAGCAAAGTTGGCAAATATTTCCCTACGAGTATCTGTTTTTATTAGCTGTGAACAAAATTAGAGTCATAGCCAGAGATGCATGAAGTTTTCCAGGAAGAAAACAAAAGACAATGAAAATCCCCTTAAACTTGTGGATTTACTGTCACTGGAAGGGTTTTGTGTTTACTTAAAGAGATACCGTAATTTAGCACTGCTGACGCTTATTTGCCCTGTTAATTTGGGAATTTGGTGACCAAATAGATACCACTCTCATTTCTGTCTGTTAACCATGAGTCACGGAGCTGTTTACTTTTGACAATAACCAGGAAAAGGGGGAAATAGCTTGCCTGGGTTTGCCCAAAGGTAATAAAAATCTGCTTAGCAGAGCTCACCGTATAATACTGTCTTTAATCTGTTTATTTCTAGAAATACTGGATTGGCTGGGCACAAAAACATCTGGATTAACTGCTGGATGCCCCTATAACCTAAATTCACCTGCGTGCCCAGAAGTAACTTTGCACATAAACCTGCTTTAAAATAGAAATTTTTAATCTTTGTTTTAACAGGTTAAATAAATCATATCTGAAATAATTAGTGAACTTTAGAGGTCATTTGGCCACAGAGGGGCTTTTTGTTTCTTTCTGCTCCCATCAGACTTCTTTAACATTTTATAATGCTTCTGTGAAAAGTCTCCAATAGCCTTTAACAAGAAATAGTAGAAAATTTAGAACTCCAATGCAAATATTTTCAGTTCTGAGGTTTAACTGCATGTCATGAGTTATACACTGTATTTGTTATCCTGACTTAAAGTTCCAAAATCCACTGTTGGATGCTTGATATTGACTTCAAGAGGCATGAAAATGACTAAAACACAGTTTGGAGTATTTTGAGCCTTTAGAAAACATTTTTAAAATAGTTTTTTTTTTTAAAAAGCCATGAGCACATACGCTTGATAAGTATCATTGAATCTAAAGAGGCAGTTGGGAAAGCCATCAATGTTTCAGAATCAAACAGGCAAACGGAGCTGTGAATAAGCTTTTTGGGGTGGCTGTAGCTCAGGTGGTCTGTTCCAGTGTGCATGCTAAATAAACCCAAGTTGCTCTCCGATGCATCTATTGACATATGAATGTGTGTGAATGTTAGATAGAAAGAGCATAGAAAAAAGTGCTAGTGTTAATGGGTGAATGAGGCAAGCTGTGATAGGTGCGTTGAGTGCACAGTTAGAGTAGAAAAGAACTATATATATTTTAAAGTTCTTTTATTGGTTACACACTGTTCGCCTTTTATTGGTTTTTAAATGTCTTAATGGTCTTGGGCCTTCTTATCTCTCAGATCTGCTTTTACCATACGAACCCTCGCGGACCCTGAGGTCCTCTGGTACTGGCCTTTTGATTGTCCCTAAAGTCAGGACACATACTCACGGAGAGGCAGCTTTTCAGTGGTATGGTCCTCGTCTGTGGAACAGCCTGCCGGAGGAGCTCAGGGCCGCAGAGAACGTACATGTTTTTAAGAACAGGCTCAAGACCCACCTTTTTAATTTAGCTTTTACTTAGCGTTTATTTATTTTATGCTTATTTATTCTATCCTGTTATTCTATTATTAATTTAGGATTTACCTAATATTTGTTTGATTTTATTCTTATTCATTTTTTAATCTTCTTATTCTATTTATATTTATATTGTATCCTGTTCTTATTTATTTTATCATTTTACCCTATATATATTGTATTGCGTCATATCTCCAGTGTTTCCTCGGAGGGCGCTCTCTGCACCGGGGCTGTTATTGACCGTGGCTGCTGGGTCTCTCGGGTCCTCTCAGCCTGGCTGGGGGGCTCCTTTGCCTCCCTCCTGCTGTGTGCCCAGCCTGGAGGCTGCGGTCTGTGACCGGCTCCCTGTTATAGTGTTTCCTCACTTGGCTCATGCGAGCCCAGCCCAATTTTTACTCTTTAAGTGTGCGCGTGTGTGTATGTGTGTGTGGGTGGGGGGATATATGTGTATTGAGAGTGTGGGGAGTGAGTTGGAGGGTGGGGTGGGCTGCTTTTAACTATGTAAAGCACTTTGTGCTACATTTTCTCTGTATGAAAAGTGCTTTATAAATAAAGATTGATTGATTGATTGATATATTTACCAAGAATCTGATGATATTTATAAGTGTGACCAGGTGTCCCACTTGGAATGAAACACTACTTCTTATTCTTTTTCACCCCTTAATATATATATTTAATGGTTTTGCTTTTTAAAATGCATTTTATTTCATCTTTAATCTTTTTTTTGTTTTTGTTTTTACTATGTATTCTGCTTTACGCCATTTTTTAAAAAATGTTTTGGCTGCTCTAACGCCTGCTTTTGGGATATATAAAGTAAACCTTATCTTACAAAATGTGTCCCACATTTTGAGAGTCTGACAAGAAAAAACTGTGACTGTACTGTGACATTATTTATGCTCATCGTAGATACTTTTACACGAATTACACATAGATATTTGCCCATGAAATTATTTATGTCAATCCTGTTAACTGCATGGTTTGTTAATTTTCAAGTTCTGCTTATCTATTATTATTTTTATTTTTTTGGTCTAGCCAGGCAGGGAAGCATTTTACACTTTTTTGTATGTTTTTTTTTTTAACACAAAACAAAAAAAAAACTAAAAAAAATTATGCTCTCCTTTTTTAAAATTTTCACATTTTCCAAGCCATCCAGTGGTTTGGATCAAACCCTGATTGGTGGCCCATTCTGGCTCTCCGGACTTATGTTTAACATCCCTGGTCTACTGTGTCCTCTGTTGTCCCACATAAACAGTAAACAAAGTGTCCAAAATAAAAGCAGAAGAACATTCGTTTGTACCATTAAATAAAAGGATACTCGTGGTGAACAAGCTGCTCCTCCAACCCTATTAGAAGATGAGCTCTCGTGCACGGCCCTCCTCCTGCGGCTCGCGCACTGCGCAGCGCTCATTGGTTGGCGCGACAATATAAAGTTCCGCAGTGACTCCTTCACTGACTGCTGCTCAGCCTCACTCACTCACTGCAGGAGGACACCGTGTACGGTGCCCGGCGTCCGAGAGGATTTACCAAACTTTCCCGCATTTGCACTCGGGCTTCCTTTGAAGGTCTCCCTGTTTTATTCCAACATGAAGGAGCGAAGACTCACACAGCCGTTTGTAGGGAGGTGTAAGCTGGTGCTGGTTGGGGACGTCCAATGCGGTAAAACAGCGATGTTACAAGTCTTGGTGAAGGACTGCTATCCAGAGGTATGAGATTTCTGCACACGTCTCATGTGTCTGCAGTCGTTTTAGGATCAATACTGAGGAAAAATCCCTAAAAAATGTCCCATTATCATTCATTTATACGATGTTGTAGATTCTGTTCTGCATATTTTTTGGGGGGTATAATTGGTATAATTATAAATAGTGTGTAAGCTATAATAATGAGATTTTTTTTTAGCTCACACACACATATACATATATATAATGCTGCTTACATTTAAGCATCAAGTCATGAACTGTTGTGTTGATTTTGTTTAAATGTAAAAAAAAAAAAGAAGCAAAATTTAATCTAGAATAATATGTGAGAATATGTTGTAATTTCTTTTCTCACTGACTGATTAATTAAATCTACTTGTTTCTGTGTGTGTTTGTCTTTTTTAAATCTCTTTCTTTAATTGTTTCCAGACTTATGTCCCTACTGTGTTTGAGAACTACACAGCCTGTCTGGAGCTTGAAGACCAGCGTGTGGAGCTCAGCCTTTGGGACACATCAGGTGAGCTCCTCTTCTGTCTACCCTCAATTCAGTGTTATTTTAACTTTTGCTGCTTAGGTTGGGCAGTAAAGTAAGGTAATTTGGTTCACTGCTGGGATAAAGGGTCATTATTGGGAAACTCAGCCAGCCGGGAGTTGGTGAATCGAACCACGTCCCGTGTATTGTTTGGCTTACAGTTTTGTTGCTGTTTACTCAGTCTTCACATTCTGTCAATCCTGTTTTGATGCAGTTAAGCAGCTTTTCAGTGGTGTGAGATCTGCTGAGAGATCAGTGATCGGCAGGTCTGAGCCGCAAGCCTGCCTGGATTACTTTAAGAACATCTGGAGCCAAACATCCAGTTTTGAATCTGAAATCCTAATGAGCCAAATCTAGATTAAAAAGAAACCCCGGTTTGAAAAACTATGAAACTGTTATTACGAATAAATAATCCTGATGGCTGGTAGACACATAAAATAAATCTGCTGGTTGTTGCTTTTTGATCCTTACATCCTTTTTTTGTGATTTCAACATTAAATCATTTATTATCTGTCATAAAAACTGAGAACAATACCAGCAAGCCTGGTGTGTTTCAATACCAGACCAAAACCTTCATATATGCAGTTTACAAAGATATTAGACTAATAAAAAATGTGGTGTTTACCATTCGTGTTCGAAAACGGCCTTAAGTAAATAATCAATTTAGCAGCTGATTCAATTCCAGCACACTCAGCTGATCAATCAAGCCTGAATTTGCTGGCCTCTGGCCTCAACGTGGACAAAGTCAAGCTATCAATGTCACAAAAGAGTAAAGCAAAAGTAGATTGAATTATTTAGGTCTTAAATATAAAGCACACACCAGAATTTGCTGCTTCTAGTTTTTTTAATGTGATTTTTTTTTTTTAAGTTAAGATTTCTGGGCTTGTAGGTTGAACAAATCAAGGTCTTAGCAGATGTTTCCATAACCTCTGTGAAAAGAAAAGAAATCAGCAGATAACGTATCATGAAAACAATCGGTTGTTTCTTCTTTTGTTTTTTGTTTTTTAGTTCCAAATGTTTCGTGTGCTTTGTGCCTCTGGGTTAATGTGCTAACTTCAGCTGACCTTTGAATGTACATAGAAATTATGTAAATAGGATCAATAAGCAAAGACATCCGGTGCACTACAGATTTATTTCATAACAGCACTGGCTGAGGTTTTGTGTTCAGAGGAAGTTGAGCGGTGCCAGTTGGCCTTCAGTGGGGTTGTTTAACAGGGGGGCGAGGGGGATGCCTCGTCCACGCAGGGGGTGGAAGTCCACACGAGTGTGGATGAGCGCGTGTTTGTGCGCGTCCCTTCTTTACTATGCGTGTAACCGTGTGTGTGCGGCGTACAGTCGCTGTGAACAGAAGGCACCAGTGAGGGATACTGAGAGTAAAGAGAAGCATGACCTCCTCACTGCCTTATGGTGTGTGCTGCTTTGAAAAAAGAGGTCTTATGTAACTGAAAGCAGCACTGAACTAATGTAGGTTTGTGTGTTTGTCTCCCACGAAGTGAAAACTTTCTGGACAGTCACCCTTTCCAGAGGAAACGTTGCATAAGACCGATTTACATTTAGAGCACAAACATAAACACGAGCTTCCCATCTCTCTTTGTTTTGCTTATTAATTCCGCTTTCCTGTTGTCTTTATTCAAACATGTAGAAGACGTTTTCTGATAATGGATTTCAATATTTTCACATTTAACCAAGCTAACTGTTCGGTAGAGAAATGAAGAGTGAGTGTTATAACTTCCTGAAGCACAAATTGGTTCCTCGAGATGTCTTAAGGTATTCGGTGTCCACAGAATTTGATATGTCTTATAAACTAATTATTATCATTTCAGATTTACTGACACTGCCTAAGGAGGAAAAAAAAGAGATTTTTACCCTATTTCTATGTGCATCTTAAGTTTCTTTGCATATGAAAGGCTGTTTTATTTCTGATTTATATTAAGGCAGACTTATAGTCCTCTTGGTGTACAAAGATGAGTGCAGCTCCCACCATTTGCTTTTTTGTGTGAGAGTAGAGCGGACAGTTGCAACAGCTCCTGTTTGCTCAGCTAAAAGGGTTTTGTGTGCGTGCGTGTGTGTGTGTTTGGCTTGTCTTGTTTGTGTGTCCAGGCAGGGGGCTGCTAATGTGTGGGAGGTGGTAGGTGCTAGAAGTTGTGTCCTCTTTAGATATGTCTGCCTCCTCTTTCTCAAGCCTTACATCACCCTGGATAGTTATGTGACGGCCGCTTTGATTCCCTCTGAAAGATAGAGATTGTGTAAGTTGACTTACTTTGCAGCTTTAAGTCCAAAAATTTAGACGGGCTGAACCAACCAAGAGTTCGTTTGAACAGGGTTGCTTCTTGGCAGTAATATTGTTGTAAAACGTTTAGTTATTGACTGTAAAGCTCATCAAGATAACATGATTGTTTGTTTGTCCAGCTGGGGGACTAATAGAAAAATCTATCTTTGCTATAATTATGACCTCTTATATCAGCACAGAAGGCTTGAAGTTAACCTCGGAGGACAGGAGAAGGAAATTACATTTTAGTGTTAGTGTGTGCGGAGTGATTAGGTAGCAGAGGGAAGACAATAGAAAGCGGACATCCTGTCAGTCTGTTTTTAGCACTTCCTGAGAATGATATAAAAAAAAGTTGCTTTTTTTGGAATTGTAAGCTAAATATGCTTCCTTAATGTCATAATTCACTAGGACAAACAAGGTGTTATACAATGCTCAGGAGGAGGTTTTTATATGTTAGGGCTTTAAGTTTGATAGAGGAAAAAGCCTTCAAATACATTTTAAAAATGTGCAATGATGTCAAGGTATCTGCAAGGGCTAAGAAATCAGAAGATCAACCTTTAATACTAAAGGTATTAAAGGTACTACTCTCCTTTAAGTGAGATTTAAGTGGACAACACAGCCTCTCAGTACAGTGATTGCTCCACAAAAGACTATAGTGAAGCAAATAATCATAATTAAATTGTGGGTACTATACAGCAGTGCTATAAAAGTTGATGTTATTTTGCAGCAGGTGTATGTAAATTCGTATTGTTTTTGCTGGTTTCCATCGAGCTGAGTATTTGAAACTGTGGATCGTGAAATACAGCGTAAAGTTTTGGAGTAATTGTTTAAAAATTTAAAAGAAGCATTTGGACAACTAAAAGTGTTACATTAAGATGGATAACAGTTCCTTATGTAGCAGGTTGAATATAAGGCTTCAGCTAGCAGTAGTTTAGGTTGGGTTAGCAAAAACACTAGATGTAGCTGGGAGGCAGTTAGCTAAAAAAAGACAGCAACAATCCACCTAAAAGCATAACATAAATCTGTATATTATATCTTATTTGTCTATACAAATACCACTGTGTGAGAGTTGTTATGGTCTGTAGTCTGTGGACTCTGTATTTCTGCTTAAGTTTATTAATATTCTGTGGTTTTGTTTATTTTGGGTTGTTTGTGATCATCTCTAGTGTTTTGTGTCCTCTGTGCTCTCCTTTTCCACGTTTCAAGTTTCTATGTTCTGTCACCCCAATCTGTGTTAAGTTTGCGTGTTTAGAGTGTTGTCGGTGTGTTTCCTGTTTTATTTTGAAGGTCAGTTTCTCTTGTCAGTGTTTCAAGTTTCGCTTCCCCTTGTCATGTTATGTCCAATTAATCCCAGCCGTGTCTCCCTTCTGTCTCACGGTCCCTGATTGCCCTGTGTGTATTTAAGCCCTGTGTTTTCTTGGGTGCGTTGCTGGTTCGTCTGTGTTCTTTTTCTGCTTCATTCTGTTATTTCTGCGTTTCATGGCGGCGTTTTGTTAGTTTCTCCCAGTATAGGTTTTTTAGGCTACATCTACACGTACCCGGGTATTTTTGAAAACGCAGATTTTTCTATGCGTTTGCACCTTTCGTCCACACGTAAACGGCGTTTTTTAAAAACTCCGGCCAGGGTGGATATTTTTGAAAACTCCGTTTTTGCATTTACGTGTGGACAAGAAAACGCAGCGTCAAAGGTGTGCGCCTTTTTTGACGTCACACTGTGCGCCACGTTATTGTTTCGGTGAAATGAATTTCTACAATACTGTTACTGTTAATTGTACTCTCTGCAGTGTTTAAATGCTTACATATACACACACAGTTACTGTTCCTCCACACATAGAATAGAATAGAATAGAATAGAATAGCCTTTATTGTCATTGTACAGAGTACAACGAAATTGGAGTGCCACTCCCTTGGTGCAAGTTTCAATAATAAATATAAATGTAAAATATAAAAAGTACAAAAAAAAAACAATCGTAAGTACTCAAACAATAGTATGTACAATATATACAGGATAGCAGCATTAATATAATGACAGTGACGGTATGGAATAGGTTAAATTGTTTTTGTGCTTATTTACTACGGTGATAGCTCTGGGAAAGAAGCTATCCCTGAATCTGTTTGTCCTGGTTTTATGTGACCTGTACCGTCGGCCTGACGGTAATAGTTCAAACAGTTGGTTGCTGGGGTGAGAGTGGTCCTTGATGATATTGCCAGCTCTGCTGAGGTACCGAGAGTTTGCAGTGACCTCCAGGCTGGGCAGAGAGCAGCCAGTGATCTTCTGGGCTGTGTTGATGACCCTCTGCAGTACTTTCCTGTCTGCAGCTGGGCACCCTGCATACCATGTTGTTATGCCGTACGTTAGGATGCTCTCTATGGTGGCTCTGTAAAATGTCACCAGCAGCCTCTCCTCCAGGTTGTTCCTCCTGAGCACTCTCAGAAAGTGGAGACGCTGCTGGGCCTTTTTAACCACCGCTGTAGTACATACGACTAGGATCTGCTTCTATGCCCCATCTTTGTTTACTATTTCCCACCGAGGCTTCTAGACTTCTGATTGGCCAACATTTCTACACGGTTAGGAATATATCGCCACCTGTTGCTTTGGCATGTTCCTAGCAGCGTTTTCCTTCATTTCTGCGTTTACGTGTGGACGGGATTATTTTTTAAAACGAAAACAGAAAATCTCCATTTTCAAAAATACCCGTGTACGTGCGGACGTAGCCTTAGTTTCTGTTTTTGTTTGTTTCACTTACCGGTTTAATAAAGTTCACCTGCATCTGACGCTTGGGTCCTACTTTCAACCTCCACTCGTCTGCCAATGCAGACGTGACAAGAGTAATGTGTTTGATGCTGTTGAATAATGTTTTGAACAACAAACATTGCAGAAAAATGAAGAAGACGCATATACATTTTTGCAGCTTTGATTATCAGTTGCAGTTCAGTGAGTGGCGATAACAACAGTTACTGCGCTTGACTGAAAAGCAGTCTGACAGTAGAGCCCACTGACATTGTAGATTGTTGAACCATGCTAGCTGCTTTCATCTCTTTTCATCCAGAATGGAGATTATTTGAATTCTTCACTACAAAGATAAAGAAAAGTGTTTTCCAAGAATGTTACATACCTTCCAACCACAACCTTCCAACTCTTGCATGAGAATTTATGTTTAGAATTAGAATTTAAAATTAGAATTTATGTTTTTTTTCATTAGGGAATAATAAAGTATTCTGGTTCTGATTGTGATATAGAGATATACTAATTTTACTAACAGGCCATTATTTTAGGTACACATGTTCAGCTGCTTGTTGCAAATATCTAATCAGCCAATCACACGACAGCAAGACGTCAAGATGGTCAAGACAAACTGCTGAAGTTCAAACTTAGCATCTGCTGCAGCTCACAGATGGCAGGGTCATAATTTGGCATCATGAAAGCATGGATTAATCCTGCCTATCATCTGCTGTTTAGTGTTTGTTGTTACGGTTTAGTGGATAATATTTTCTTTGCATACTTTGGGGTCATTAGTACCAAGTGAGCATTATTTAAAAGCCACAGCTTACCCAAGTATTATTGCTGACCATGTCCATCCCTTTATGACCACAGTGCACTCATGTCACAAAGCTTAGATCATCTCAAACTGCTTTCTTGAACATAAGAGTGACTTTACTGTACTCAAATGAGCTCCACAGCCACCAGTGTGTATGTCTTTATTAGAGAACAAATATGTAAAGAGTCTACCTGAACATTTAACCAGGGTTTCTATTTTATCATTCAAAACTCTGGTATGAAAAGTTTTCTATTGAATCACTGAAAGATAGTTGCACTGTCTGACTCACTGAGTTAGTGGACTTTTCTGGAAAATTTCCCATCAGTGGGAAGGCTCCAGGCTTTGTGAAACTCTCATGAGCTTGGCAGGGGTGTATGTGTCTGTTTGTGTTTGTACTGTGTTAATGTGAGTAGGATGACTGTGATGGAACATTATAATACTGTCAGCTGGCACACCGTAGAAAGAGCAGTCATATTTTTGTTTTTGCTGGCTAACAAAATTGAAAAAAACCTTTCAGTTTTCAGAGATGTTGTTTCGTGCCGAGTGGCCGACTGTGGAGGGTTGTGTTCTTAGGACCGAAGAGCACGACACAAGAAGCAGGTTATAGAAATAAAAAAGTAAAAGCTTTACTTACAAAAATAGGTTCAAGGATGGAAAGTCCAGGCAGGCAGACAAAGCACACAGTCCAGGCAGTGATAAAGTCAAAGTACAGGCAAATTTAACCCCGTAACGACTAATGTGTCATATTTGCTACATGAGATTTTGTGTGTTTTTGAGACTTTTACATCATCATCAAAAAAAAAACTTCAACATTAAATCAACAGTAAATTCAACAATAAATAAAAATTGTGAGATGTAGCAAATATGATACAAATTAAAACTCATATGCTCAAATTAATATTTAATTAATCTAAAATATTGTCAGAAGGTTCAATAAACACTCATTTTTTAAAATTGCATTTTCTTGCCATTAATTCGTTGTTCAGGCTTTGAATGACTAAAAAGAAATCATAATCAGAACCACAATGTTGCATAGATGTGACATAAACTGCCAGTCTGACATATAACTAGCAGAGGAATGGGTGTATACACTGTGTGGAAAAATTAGTAAAGGTGAGCAAAGCCCCTAAAACAAGCAAAACATTTATTAAAAATGAAAACTGTGGTGTATTAGAACACCATCTTATGCATGCTACCCATTCTTTGCACCTGTGGCAGCTGATCCATTGTGTGCGATGCCTTTTTAAGACAGTGGGGTGCACACATTTGTCAGAGTGAACATGCCCCAGGTGATGCAGCAGGCAGGAAAAGCAGTGCAGGCGGGAGTGACTGGTCTAAAGAGACAGCAGAATGGATCACGAGACGCAAAAACCAAACTAAATGAATGGAGAAGCTCGGAATCCTAAATCTCTAGCTTCCTAAATTGCATATTTAGAAAATTATGGTCTCATTTTGTCAATTCTCTGTCTCGTTAGGTTCTCCGTACTACGACAATGTCAGGCCTCTCTGCTACAGCGACTCAGATGCAGTCCTCTTATGCTTTGACATCAGCCGACCGGACACAGTAGACGGTGCACTCAAGAAGGTATGTATCCCTGCAGTTTGCCCTCATTGATCAGTTGTCTGCCATCCCTCATGTCTATTCTTGCCCAGTTAA
This sequence comes from Maylandia zebra, assembly GCF_041146795.1. Taxonomy (NCBI): domain Eukaryota; kingdom Metazoa; phylum Chordata; class Actinopteri; order Cichliformes; family Cichlidae; genus Maylandia; species Maylandia zebra. The sequence continues at coordinate 26,403,210 of NC_135186.1, forward strand.
ACCTGTTTCCTTTATTTGCAGTGGAAAGCAGAAATCCAGGACTTCTGCCCCAGCACTCGGATCCTGCTAGTAGGCTGCAAGACGGACCTGCGCACAGACGTGTGCACCCGCATGGAGCTGTCCAATCAGAAACAGGCTCCAATCTCCCACGAACAGGTTTGTTCCTCATCAACTTTTTGCTCCTTAGTATCTGCTTAAGCTTCTGTCTCCATCCTGTCTACAAGCCCCTCCTTTGTCTTTGATTTCCTCCGACCCAGACTCATCTCTTCCTTCAATTTTATAGGGTTCATCATTAGCCAAGCAGCTTGGAGCCGAGGCTTACTTGGAGTGCTCAGCTTTCACATCAGAGAAGAGCATCCACAGTGTTTTCCGTACCGCGGCTCTGGCCTGCATGAACAAACTCCAACCCACCAATAAGCCCAGCCCAGTCCGGCGCCTCTCCAAGAGACTCCTACACCTGCCCAGCAAGACGGAACTCCTCTCCTCCACCTTCAGCAAGGACAAGTCCAAGAGCTGCTCCATCATGTGAATACTACTAAGATAAATGTGGCAAAAGGACAAACGAACGAGACTGTTGCTGGCTCAGCGGGGGTGCCTGGTGTGCAAGGGAAAGAGAGCAATTATGTGGATTTTTACAAAGCCTCTCTCTCTCTCCTTTGCAGCTTCCTCCTGCAAACTCCTGTCAACCGCTTCCAGAAAAATCACTTTCTATATTCAACTCCAGTGCTGAAGTTTTGATCATGACTTGCCACCAGCATCACAATATCTGCAGAGAGAGAGAATTATGTTTGATGTTCAATTAAACCATGTGCTAGCAGAGCATAACAGGCGCTTTAAGGTGCTGTGAATCGTCTTGAATAAGGTCACTACTGCCTCTTTACCAAAGGAAGGGTTTGTAACTATTACATCTGACTGCATTTAAAATTCTGAAGGCAGTGCCCTTTCCCATCCATCTTTGTTTGAATGTCTGTCTGAGGTCACCGTATGGGCTGAGTGACGAGATTAAATGTAAAATCTGACATCTGACAGGAATTGGTATCAACAGAAATACGGTGCAGGGGATTGAAAATGGCAGGCCTTGGAGAAATTCCTCTCCCAGCTGACCCCTCTTGGTATATCGGTTGGAAATTAAAGCTGACAGTGGAGAAAAGGTGGGGAGAGAGAGGAGGGGTTTGGCGAGCAGAGCGCTCATTTGCAAAGGCAGCGGGAGGACAAACCGAGAGCTCGTCTGAAGGAGCACAATGTGACTCAGCACTCACATGATCTGCAAAACAGTCACGGGTTGGACGTGCTGTGCTTAAAAACAAATAAACAAACACGTGCATGTCTTTGTGGATTCTCTGCCATTACCCATCATCACCCACCACGGCAGTCTTTTGTTCAGTGTTACTAACCACAGGCCTTTATTATGGCACTGATGAATCATCTTACCCTGCTTAATGGATATCGGTTTTTATACATGTTCCAGCATAAAAATGAAGTTGTTCTTGCTGGGCCTTCATTGATTACACAAAGATGTCCTTTTACACAACACAAACTCGATAGATGTATTTTAGTGTACCAAAAGAAATCTTTCTTTTCAAATCCCTCTCCTGCTAGACGTTTAATGACAAGTAGTCCTGGGAGGCTTAGGAGCCATAAACGTGCTTATCAGGGTTCATGAACTCCAGGGGCTGATTTTAAGGGGTATGAAACTGATTAGCAATTTTACCAACAGAAAATTGCCTGATGGACAATGGACTGTTAAAAAAGGAAGACCAAAATTGGGTCATACTTTTCTCCTTCTTTACAAAAATCTTGACACAGGCCTACAATTTCAATAATGAAACCTCCATTATAATTTCTAAGCTGGAAAGGTGGCTAATGTTCATTCTCAATGGGCCCAAAATTGTATAAGTGTGTGGAACATTAGGATAACTCCCAAAAGAAGAAGCCTAAACCTTTTCCTTTTCTTATGACAGCAAATGAGTCTTCTCTTTTTTTACATCCATGCTAGTGGTAGCTAATCAAGCCTTGCATTGATTAGCTACCAATCTTCAAGTATTAAGAGACACTTGAAGATTGCTTGTCTGGTGCTTCAACCATAAAACATTTTCCAGCTTCATGAACTTTCTGGTACAGTATCCGCTCTTTAACTCTTTAAATCTGCCTGCTTATAGAATAAAATGACCGGGTGTGCATCAGAAGTTAGTGAGGGTGATCTCTGCCTATGCAGCTATGCTCGGAAGAACCCAGAAACTGCTCTAAAGGTTGTCAAACCCTGGCTTTATTGATATATACTGAGGTGCTAAAAGTCATCATTAAGGGACAAGGGAGGTTGTCAAATGCCATTTTGATGGGGAAGTTAAGCAGTAGTTTGTCCCAAAAGCTGTTAACAGACTGATTTGTAATATGGAGAAGTTTCTCCAAGCTCAATTCTTAACTAAGTTTCCTTGAGAGAGGAACAGGCTGCTCCTGACTTTTTTCTTCCTCATTTCTTTTTTTATGCATTAGATATATTTGGATATATATATATATATATACATTTTCATCCTAATCCGGCCTTTTCCCCCCCGGTGGATGCTTTGTTGTGGCTGTCACGGGTGTTTTTGTAGCTGATGATGTTGTTCTTGTATTCACCGGAGTCTTCTGGCATTAGCTGCTGTTGACAGCTCGGCTAATGGAGGACTTGATGATTTGTAGGTCTGCGCCGAGAAGCCCGGCAATGCGCGGATCACTGGAATTTAACGTGTTGCCTAGCAACAGTGTGAGCAGGGGCAGTTCCTGTTTCTCGGAGAGGAGGAGGGAGGGATCTCTCAGAGAAGGCGCCTGACCTTTTTATTTGTAGCATTTAGACAGAAGGAACAGCAAAGGTGATGGCTGCACATATCGGAGCAGCGGACTGTTGGGGATGTCCCGAGCCGTCACGTGTTGTCTAAAACTTGTCTTTGTAACACTACTGCAGTCATTTTTTTCACTCCTCAGTCCTGCCTGGAACATCATGTCACCCTTAAGTTGCATTTGTCTAATGTACAGCCATTATTTAAGTCTCTCTCTCTGTTTTTTTTTTTTTTTTTTTTGTATATATCCTTTTAGAAATTCCCCAAAGAATATCAGTGAAGCAAAACTAAATGTTCATGTGAAGTTGCCAATTATTGCTTAAATTATTGACTTGAGTTCTGTACTTGTTAATGCCATACACTAACTTCTAAGTCTTTTACTTAATAAATATGTCTGAAGTTTATTTTAAGTCTGTGTTTCTGTGTTAAGCTTATTAAAGGTGAAACTTTGTTGGCTGTATTAAGTCAGTTTTCTTTATGCAACCTGATATCACAAATCTGTTGGTGCACTCTGACCTTGGACATTTCATCTCATTTAAATGAAAACTTCACAAAAGCTCTTTAACAGGAGCAAGAGCAGCTGAAGAGCTGAAGGATCCTTCTTGGACAGCCATATGTACTGACCAGTGATTATAAAGAAATCCACACCCACCCTGACTGACTCCCCGCTATATCTCTCTACTTTGGTCAAAGTACATCACACTGCACTTTTCAAGGTTTTGTTTAGCAGGAGCAAATGATTATTTGGGTACACTAATCAAATTCCAAGACTGATAGCTTGGCAGCACATTGTCTATTTTGTCTTAAAGATAACCTTTAATATCACTCACTCTTACTTTCTTGATCGAGGACACAATGGCCTACTTCACAGTCATCACAAAGAAATGCGGCATTACAAATAACACTATGCTTGAATGAAAAGCCTTACAAATAGTACCAATGGCAAGGCTGCATTTAAAAAGATTTGTGGACAAAAATGATCAAGTCTAAACAAGGCTCTGGACGTACTGATGAAACATGTGCACACGCTTAAAAACACACATGTCCAGTGCTGCAAGTACTACAATCGTGATAAAGAAAGGTGATTTAAGTGACAAGTATGTATGCAGAAAAGCATCTCTGATCGCACAACACACAAAAACCTTGCAGAAGACCACACCATGTGTTGATCCTCTCAGCCAAAAATAGGAAACTGAGGACGCAATTGCCGTCTTGTTCACCAAACCAACACAACAGAAGACTGGAAAAATGTTGCTCACTCTATGGCAACATTCAGATCAGTCAGAATTTAAAATAAACAACATGGAAACGGGGAGGGTGGTTAATCTTTTTTTTTTATATACCTGAAATGTACCCGATTTTAAGATCGCTCCTAGGTGCACAGGTAACCATGTTAGCAAGTCTGTAGCACTTAATGCGAACCTAAAAAACAACTCTATATGCACTGATGACACTGGCTGTTGTAGAAAGCCACTAGAGGTCTTCTGTTCCCCAGCACAGGCCATGAATAATAAGCCTAAACACAGAGAACCACTCCTTGAGGTCAACTGGGTGGTGTGGGGGTTTTGTGATTATAGATTATATGTTTTCAAGCCTTAAAACAACAACAACAACAACTTGATAACACATGCAGTGTTTAAACCTAAAACAGCTCTTTACCTTCAGCACAACAGGAGTTTTAATGCGTTAACTGCATATTGAACTGGGGGATAGTGGGGAACTGGAAACACAGATAGGCTAAATAAACGTAAATAAACGACTGTCACGTTTTGTTTTGACCACAGTCTGTATTAACAAGCTAGCAAGAGAACATCTATTCAGTTAGCTGAAAAATCTTAAGCTTTGCCACTTTTTATTTAGTAATGAGTAAATGGTCTCTTAGGAAGCAAATAACCAGGATAAGCTTGAACCTATTTGCTAGCATGATGCTGTGGTGTTTCTGCTATAAGGTTAAACTTTTTTAAATGGAGTCATTTCTTAAATAAATTAGCCCCCTGCTATTTCAGTGGTTTCCATTTCTTTTGCCTTTCCTTGTTTACACAAACCATCCTCCGTGACCTCCACCTCTAAATTTGCTTTGTCTTTCGCCCGGCTGATATTGGCCCTTATCAGAATCTCCTTGGCTGCGTCCTGCTCTCCCACTGATGATAGGACATGGATGAAAGGTCTGAATGTTTGCAATGCCTGAGCTATCACACACAGGATACAGCATTAACTTATCCAGTACAGTCAAGGCAATTGTGGGAATATTCTCTGCACCGGCAGCTTCAGATAAATTTCATCTCTTGGCTCCTCCAACATTGATTTTCTACAACAAGAAATGGAATAGCGGTCTGATCATCTTTTGGATAAACAGGGCTGCCAGCCAGCCTGTCTCCCTACGACACTCCCTTCTCTTATCTTTTCCTACAGTTTCTGTCTCTCTGTTTTTCTTCAGCACATTTATCAAAAAATTTGCCCATGTACATTACATGTCTCCGCAAATCAGATAACGGTCTGACAAAAGCGTACTGAGCCTGTCATCCATGGCAGGTTGCTCGAAGGCATGATTATTCTTTAAGATCACAGTCACGGCAGGCATGTGGTCTTTTGACAAATACTGCACCTTTGTGGATTGCGAAATGTAACTCCTGAGCTGGTTATACTGCAGACTGCCATTAAAATGATAATTGAACAAGTATGTGAATAGACCTACAGGGAATCTTGTGTATAACTTTGATCATACTTTCATGTCTGACTGTGAAATATGAAGCTAGACTAGAAATAAAGCCATATAAAAGCTATATAGTAACAGATATAAAGCATTTGTTGTAAACACATAGAAAGGACTTATAGTTGATTATCTGTTGAGTCGTGCTCAGTTGACACATAAAATATGAACGTTGTAGCTTGTATATTAATGTAAAAATTTTAGATATAATGGCGTAAATAATGTGAAATAACCCATGTGAGCAAAAACTTTACCATGAAGACATGTGGTGCAGCTGTACCTTAGTAGGCTTCCAGAAGGTGACCAATCAGAGAGAAATAAGTTTTTATAGAACGGGATTTCAAGGGAAAGGATCACAGACTCTGTAGACTCTCAACAAAAGGCGACATAGTTTCCATAAACTGCAGTTCATCTAATGGCCACTTGAAACTGGCTCCAAGCTCGCTATAGTCTTATCTTACAATTTTGTGTTCAACGCTCTGCAAATGATAACTTTTGGCTCCAAAAAACCCCAAAATGATAGAAATCTAAATACTAAAACTGAAACTTTAAAATCCGATGACGAAGGTATGGTGGTTGTGTCCATCATTAATATAATACAGTCTACGCTTTAGATAAAAGATGAACTGAGAAGTTGTTTAAAGTAGAAAAACAAATATTTTCGGTAGGGCTCATGCAAAGCTACTCTAGTCCCAGGATATTGAAGTTTTAATTTCTTTTTACTTGGCAGTGGATAAAAGCAAAAAAAAAAAAAGCTGATTTATTGATCAAATTAACTCCATCTTCTATGCCAGCTTCTGAAAAACAATCCCTGCTTGGAAAACAGATTTGTGCAGCCCAGAAGAGGCACATGTGGCACTGACATATTTGATGTAAACTAATGAACAGGTCAGCAGCAAGTGATCTGTGCAGTCTAGACATTTGTCCCTTCCTCTCATGATGGATAGGAGCCTGCAGCACAGACGGTGAGACTGCCTAGGACCGGGATCGGGATCCAGAGGGAGGATGACTGAGGGAAGAGCGCTGCCATCTGAAACCCTCTTGAGGAGCTGGAGAAAATGGTCGCTTGTGCAGAGCGTCTCATTACTACACAAGCACATCATCTATCAGACATGGCAGTGCAGACCCACACGAAACACACACGTGTTGCAGGTTCACACACACACACAAACTATTGCATACATCTTGCACAGCAGCAGCAGAAAAGGAAGCTGAGGAGAGAATATGGGTTGGCAAAGCTATGCTGTCTGATTGCTGATGAGCTATCTGCACACTGACATGTAGGTTACGTTCTCTCTGTGCAGTGAGCTTTGCCACAGCTGCTCTGACAGTCTCGTAATTCCTGTCTCAGGATGGAAAATGGGGTTGCAGTCGAAGGCTCAGCTGGATGAGGAGCAGAGGAACGACTGTCCTACATGAGGGACCCTCTGTTTCAAACTAGCACACTGCTATATCTGCATAATCCATGAACTGTAAGCAATAGTTTGATACTTGGGAAGATGAAAACCACTTGCAGCAAAAGTTAACAAATCAACAGATCATAGGGATAAATAAGTCTTTGCCTACCACCTGGGTCTAGACACATATATTTGCCAGAACAGAAATGAACTTAAAACAAGTACTTAGTATCTTGGTTATCCTTTGTCAACCACAGTTTGTGAGCCTTCCAAATTCCCATCACATATATGTTTATATCTGTCATCTCTTCTCTGAATAAAAGAACAAACTAGCAGTCCTGGCACAGCTGCAAACATGAGAAAAATCAGAGCGGATTTTTTTCTGATTGTGCAGGACTTTGTAATGCTTCATGCAATCAGTCCATCTCTGTGTGTCTGATTTTTGAGTCCAGAGCTGTTCTGATGTGATGGCTTCACGCAGCTCTCGGCCTGTTTGTCAGTGAGCTTCTGGCTATTTAATGAGGCATACAAACATCACTAGACAGCACGCAGCACAGCCTCTGTAGCCTTAAACCCTGAGGATTCATTCTTTTTAATATTAACCACATTACGCTGTTTTAGCATTTACATGCAGTGCACAACAAACTGAAAATCAAATACAGCGCTCGATAAATATGGGATAGATGTCATTGGGGCACTATCAATTATACCCATATGGGGCAATTTTAAGTTCGTATGTGTATCTGTGGGCAAATTATCTGCAGCTTCGGGCAGCCATGCGTAATCATGCACATGTGAACTGGTGTATGAATGTGTGTCAGGGTGTGCTGTGTATACTAAGCAGTTTAGCGTGTCTGCTCTGCTTCCCAAGAGCAGAAAGGTGAGCGAGGTTCACACTGACAGCACTCAACTCATCTGCTGGAATGATAAGACTTATTGTGTCCCTGCTTGGGGTAAATAACCTCCCTGCTATGTCCTTTGCACTCCCCCTTTATATAACCCTTTCACTGATGCTGCTCACCTTCACCAGTTCTATCCCTCTTCCTGCATACATGCCCCGTTTGGCACACCCTTAGGGCATGTCATGAGTGAATGCTCTTCTAGCACTTTAATTAGACAACTGCGTCTGGCATTGGGGAATATGGGGGGAAGGGAGCTGAGGCTGGGGCACATGAGGTGCCTGGGATGGGGGTTGACTTTAGTTAGGAGTTGGGAGAAATATACGAGATGATGTTTCATCCAATCATGTGACAGAAGCCTGTTTCCAGGGCTTCAAAAGTGGTAATAATCACTGATCGGCAGAGCTATTTCAATGTCAGATCGTAAAACAATGGCCTGAACAGTGTCACTACTCTGGTATTGATTCCTTTCTCAATCAAAGCCTAACTTTAACCATCATCAATCATCAGCTGCTTGTGATTAGAACTGAGTAACAGTCAACGTTACACAATGCTGGTCGAAAGCAATTCACCTTCCTCACTTAAAGAATGATTAAGTGGTTGTAAAACACACATTTTTTAAAGACTTTTGGTCATAGAAATATCCAAAAAGGGTAATTGTTTTCCAGTTACTGTAATTCTTCACATTCTCATCGTCTCTGCCCTTCATCTGTTTCTTGTGCAGGCATTTATTCATCTCATGTCACGTCTCTTCATCTCTTCATCTTCCCACCTCTTGTCACTGCTCGTCTCCTCTGCCTCTTTACAGCAGAAGCGTCAAAAACAAAACTGCTGCTCGTTAGGAAAATAATAGAGAGTGGATTTGTTTTTTTTAGGTTCATCTGTTGTGCTGAATCTTTACTCTGTGCAGCGCTCAGTGGGGCTGTTGTACAGAAGTCAAGCTCCTGATGGCAAACATGGTGTAGTCAAGATGAAGAAAACCAGTGTGCATTTGTATATGCGTAACAGTGATGTGTACTCATGTTAAAAAGAAAGTACTCCCTCTGTCACTTCTAAGCTTTTACATATTGGAGAATAATAAAAAAAAAATTGGCAGCAGGTTTAAAAAGTGTGTAAACACAAAATCAGGTGAACTACAAACCTTCACATATTGCATTGTGTTACTGTTTATTTAAAAAAAAACTGAAGGCAAATGCAGAAGCAGTGTGCAAAAAACTAAGGACTCCCCTCACTGCTTCTACTGAAATTAGGAGGGTAAGAAGCAGCCAGGTGCTGCTAATCAAATACACTTGATTAACTGATTATTAGCCAGTGTGAGCGTCTCCATAAAACCAGTTTGTTTTGGCAGTTTGCTGATCTGGAGCTTTCAGGTGTGTGTTAACACAGCGCCAAGGAGGAAAGATATAATCAGTGATCTCAGAGAAGCAACTGTTACCGCCCATCAATCTTGGAAGCGATATACAAGGCCATTTCCAAACAATTTGAACTCCATCATTCTACAGTGAGAACAACTATTCACCGGTGGACATTCAAGACAGTTGCCAAACATCCTGTCAGGCCAAACAAAGTGTAGAGAAACTGCAAAGAAAAACCCAAGAGCTGTCAAATTTTAAAGGCCTATACTGTATGTTATAAAAAGACTGAATAAGTATAGTTTGTTTGGAAGGGTCACCAAGAGAAAGCCCCTTATCCCTAAAAAGAACATGTCAACACAGCACAACAGCACAAATGTTTGCAAAGTGGAATCTGAACAAACTACAAGACTTCTGGAACAATGTTCTTTGGATAGATGAGATCAAAGTGGCCATAAAGCCATGTAAAACCAAGCCCACCTGTTTTTTTCAATCATTGAATCGATCATGAATTCCTCTGTGTACCAAAATATTCTAAAGTTATATGTGAGGCCATCTGTCTGATGGCTAAAGCTTATCACAAACTGGCTGGTGCAAGAGGACAATGCACTACGCTCAGCAGCAAATCTACATCAGAAAGGCTGTCAAAAGAAAAGCATCAAGGAGCGGAATGGTTCAGAACTGAACCTGACTGAGATGTTGGCCTTTAAAGAGCTCTGTACAAATAAATGCCAACAAACCTCGATGAACTGAAGCAACGCTGTAAAGATGAGCGGGCGGATATTCATCCACAATGATGTGAGAGACCGATAAAATCAAACAAAAAATAATAATTTTACTGCTAACAGTGATTTTACATGCTACTTAATAACACACTGCTTCTGCATTTTGGCTCAGTTTTTGCCGAGTAAAGAAAGACACGGCATCATATGTGTGTGTGTTTCTTCTCAGGTTCTATTTGAATTATTTTAAAACCCAAAAAGGACAGGATGATTTTTAATTATGTCCTAAAGTGTGACACGTTAGAAATGAAAGGCTGCATGTCAGTGCTTACAAATGCCAAAATTGATTTGTGCAGTTTTGTGACTCATTATTTTATTGAGATTGTTAACATATAACATTTGATTGTGAATCCATAAAAACACATACACTTATAAACCCATGTTCAGAACCTAATATTATATAAGATTAATGCAAATTCTGCTATATTCTGATAATTTTACATCTAAAAACTTATAAACTGTTGTCATTCCTGAATATCACAGGAGAATTTTTTTTTTGTAAAGAAAGTACAAATTTCATGACCACCAGCATCACAATCAGATGTCTTTCTTGGACACAGTGCATACTTGGTGTTGGGCCTGTTTTCAGCTTTATAAGATAATTTTTCATGTGTGTTGGAGCTCTTGCTGTTGCTACTATATGCATGTAATAAATGGGCACTGTTTTGCGTTTTTCCATGTTTATTTTATTTATTTGCTTATTGATTTTTTTCAGTACCTCAGGCTGACCTTGCTTTATGCAGTTCTTTTTCCACCTTAATGGAACAAAAAGGTCTTCTTGATTTGTTTGCTTAGCCTGACTGTCTTTATGTTACCTACATGGCTATCAAACAAGACAAGACTGCTTTACCCCATCTGTTTTGTGAGATACATCAGCTTACCTGTGTGCTGACGTAGACTCTGGGTTCAGAGGCTCTAAACCATAAAATATACATTATGTTAGTCTTTAATGCAACAGGAAAAGGAAGTGAAAAGATTAGCAGAGATTTTAAAAATTGGACCTAATCCTCAGCAGGCATTTTTGTCATAGCTGAAAGAGTCAAGCTGGAATTAACAACATTAACCCTTGTTTTTTATGTTCAGGGGTTTCAGGCCATTGTACTCTTAATGGATGGACTTACGTGCAACTTACATCCTCAGACACTGATACAAGTTGTTGTTACAGCTCAGTTTAGACTCGTCGAAAAAAAGCAAACCAGCAAGAAGCACAAACTGTTCTAAATGAATAGAAGGTCAGTGAATAAAACCTGTTACTGTCTTACCAGTCTATTGTTTTCTTTTCTCCTCCTGTAGTGTGTGTGTGTGTGTGTGTGTGTGTGTGTGTGTGTGTGTGTGTGTGTGTGTGTGTGTGTGTGTGTGTGTGTGTGTGTGTTTTCTTTCTTTCTTATTTTTAAACCATCATCTTTGATCTGTTCCTACTGAAACTGTTCAACTGCAGAAGGGCTCCATAAATCTCTTTTGATCTCGTCTTGGAAGAAAATCCACGTCCAGAATATGAATCAGCATCCAGCCAATCCAGACTGTAGTCAAGCAAAGCACCATCTAAAATGTCTTTCATCATAAGACACATGCATACACACACAAAGAAAGAATGGCTATGATTACAGGGAAGAACATATTCTAGCTTTGGCACTAACAGAACAGCACTTCTTGAATTTTAATCTGCTGCAAAGGATAGCCGCTCTAAGTGCTGCTCAGCAGACAACACTGTTTCATCATATCAGCAGGTCTGCATAGCATTTAGGGTTTTATCAGGCAATAACAGGCCAAGAAGACATCCCACAGAATTGAAAATATCTTTCAGTACTGTGTGAAATAGCTTAGATAGATAGATTCCAAAGGTCTGCAACCAAAATAGGATATATTGACTGGTTCTTATAGATTTTTACTCACTGAAACTAGGAAAATATTCCATCTCGTCAGATTTTCTCGCAAAACTTGTGTTTTTAGTTTAATTAAATGCACATTTTCCAATTTTAAACTGAAATCCGGTAACCCCTATACTTGTGTCAAAAAAACACGTCCCAATAAAGCATGTCCCAACAGCTTTGTTTTGTTCATAGCGAAATTATCTCAGAAATCTCAGAAAAATTATGCATAGTTAATTGCAAAAAAAATATTGATTTTTAAAAAAATGTAAACTCCACATGTTTTGCAAAAAAAGTACTTGATCAGAATCAGAATCAGAAAGGGTTTTATTGCCAAATGTTGAGCAGGTTTACAACATTAGGAAATTGCTGCGGTACTTAGTGCAAAAACATACTGTCAGACAACGCTTAAATAAACATAAAAATTAAAATTAAAAGTGCTAAGTAGATAGATATATACATGAATGCAGGTGGTGATCAGTGCAAAATTGGAATGATGCTGTGAACACAGTGTAAGGTCATGTGTTAGTCGTGCGAACAGTCATATGGTTATTGTTCATGAGTCCAACAGTAGAGGGGAAGAAACTGTTCTTATGGCGAGAGGTTCTGGTACGAATGGACCGGAGCCTCCTGCCCAGACTGTGTCCAGGGTGAGAAGGGTCAGCTGATGAATGGAGGGAAATGGAGAACAGTTTTGGATTCAGCACCCTAAAAAACATAAAATTTACCGAAAATATCCCATGCAGTTGAAAAAAACATTTTTTTGCAGACCTGTAGTTTCTATCTATCGTGGCAACTCGTAACCCTATCGCCACCTCGTGCCCAAAATGACAAAAATACAACATAATAGAGAAAGTAATTTTGTTCAGGCATTTAGGCGTCTGTATGCTAAACATTGAGGGCCCTGGCGTAAGCTTACTTTTTTGGGAGGGAAATGTAGTTTCAAACGTTGCCTTTTAGCCGCTAGTTTCCACTGTTTCGTAACAGCCAGTACTACAGCCCCCACAATTCCTGGCGTGCTCCAGTTCGCGTTGCGGGCGACATGGCGTCTTCTTGAAGCGTAGATAAACCGTAACTGTTTTGTTGACAAGTGATTGAGGTAAGCTCTAAATATTTTTAAGTATCATAGACTCTGACTGCGCTGTCCTACCTGCGATTAGCTGATTTTAATTTGGTTTAACCGGAGCTCTTTTGAGCAGCTTTCCTGGAGATAGTTAGCCTTTTTGCTAGCTAACGTAAGAGGCTAGCTAGCTTGCTGCATTTATTTTGCAGAGGATAGGAAGGTAATTCAGTTTCTCTTCTCGTTTAACAAGTTAGTCATTTTCGTTATTGGTTTGTAATTTCTGTCCGCACAAAAAAATGTGTCGTTATTTGTTGCTCTAAGAGTTTAATCGCGTTTTCTATCGGAGAGTGTTGAGGAATAACAGCTGTCTTCACTTTTTGGGGCACATCCTGATACCCGTTTTTAGGGCATAAGAAACTTATGCATCCACAAAACATGTTATTTCTGTATTGCTATTGTTTTCATGTGCTTTCTCTTTTCGTATTTCACAATTTGATTGAGTTCAAAATTGTCAGCCATTAAAAAATTATCAAAATTACAGACAGAAAAATTAGACCAAAGGATTAAGCTAAATATACAAACGGACAAAGGTTGCAACACCCTTCCTTTGCATGATCAGAAACAAAACAAAACATCATCACTCTGATCATCAGGCTACCCTTTTTACTTCGTCTTTTGCTATTGATAAGATATATGGCATGAATAATGTAAATATGTTTCACAATTTCAATATTGTCTGAACCAGAGACTCACTTTCTTCAAGTAATACAAACAGATATTTGGCCTAAAATATTGAAATGACATTGCTTAAGTAGTTGTCCAGATAAAGCCATTTGAAAATGACTCCACCGAAAACTCTAAATAGGCTCGAAAATATCCCTAGCTTTATCGCAAAAATAGTCTTATGAGCAAACTAACACTAGAAAGCTTTAATTTGACAGCTTGTCTCTTAAGAAGTGTATCATCACCCTGAAATATTTCTTCAGGGAAATCAAGGTTGGCCAGGCTAGGAATTTTTCTCAAATTTAGTCAACTGAACTCGAGCGTAATTCAATTAGAGGTGAAAAGAAAAACTGGATTTGGAGATGCGTACACAGCAATATATAAACAGTAACAGCTGGCAAACGCATGATCTGTACTCATTGTACATAAAGCAAATATAATGTAATATTAATATATGTCCTGCCACTGTGGTGTGACAACAGTTTTCACTTTTGTAAATGCAATGAAAGCAGAGTTTAATGTCTGGTCTTTGTGCAGATGGCAGCTGACTCCACAGACAAGAAAGATGCAGACTCTTCGGGGACCAAAGACCGAGAGAGGAAACGCAGCCGTTCGCGAGACAGAGATCGTAAAGTCTCACCTTCCCGCAAGCGCCATCGTTCCCGTGAACGAAACCGCTCTAAATCTCCCGAAAGGTAACCGCTGCACAAAAAGAACCCATCAGGAACACCAGACTGACTTCTAGCTATTAATCTTACTGCGTACTTGTGTTATCTTTCCCTTAAGCTTTTTTGTGTCTGTGTGATTTTGTGTCATTACGATAGAGATCGACGCATGAAAGACAAGGACAGAGACAAGGACCGAGATAGAGATAAGGACAGAGACAGGAGCCGTAAGGACAGAGACAGCCATCGGCGCGATAAAGATCGCAGCAGGAGATCCAGGTATGTGACACTGATTAAGCTTCTTCGCTGATTAAGCTTCTTCGGTCAAAGCTGGCAAAGGAGATTTTTAGTCATAATTATTTCATAATCCGTGTTTGCCTGAATAACACGCCAATATTTTTCACATTAACAAAAATTTGATATTCAAAGGAATTAAACCCAATTTAAGTGACAATATTTTCAGTGCACAGTATTTTTGGCACTGACATTACTGTTGCCTCATATTAGAAAATGCCGATAAGGCCAACTGTTAGCAGTGAGGGGTTTTTTCTCATAAATAAGCCTCAATCCAAATAAAAAGGTCTTTTATCAAACCACCTGAAGTTCATCCTATGTCTGAAAGAAGCAGTTTTACCTCCTCTCCCTTTAAGTCACCTTTCTTCTCAGAAGTCAGTTCTCAGCTGCACTTTCTCACTTGTTAACTAAACTCTTACCAAACATCCAGACGTTTGGATTTTGCTACAGTTAGCACTTCAGCTAAATTTCTGTTTTGTAGTATTTACATTTTTGTCATCTATAGAAGCGCTTCTCCAAGATCAAAGGATGCCAAGATAAAGAAAGAGAAGGATATAAAAGGAGAAGATGAGGAGGATGAAAAAAAGAAGAAGGAAAAGGTAAAAGTCTGGTTTAGTGTTTGTGTAAATTTGAACTGCCACTTCGGTTATTATTTTGGGTGTTTGACATGTGCTGTTGTTCAGGTCCAGCCGCTGTCTTTGGAGGAGCTTCTGGCCAAGAAGAAGGCAGAGGAGGAAGCTGAAGCAAAGGTGAGAACATCCATCCGTCTGTCAGTTTGTCCATTTTCTAAAGCTTTTCTGGGGCCAGGGCACATGGGCAGAAGTCTTAAGCAAAGATGGCCAGATCTCCCTATTCCCACCCACCTCCTTCCAGCTCATCCATGGGAACACCAAGATGGTTCCCAGGCTAAGCGTCCAGCACACCACACAGTGACTCCTGTAAGGCTGGATACTCTGAACTGTTGTAAGCCTAAATAGCAGTCAGAACCAGTTTCCCAACCCAAAGATGTTGGGAAGCAACACTTGTGTCCACCATGAATAACCCTAACATTATACCCATGCCTGCCCACCTCCTGTCACTGAAGGCGACTCCAGATTGTAGCACAGTCAACTCCTCTTTAGGAAACTGGTTCCACTTAAATCCAGGCCAACACATATTGCATCCGACCCCTACGGCACTGCAGGTGTTGGCATGCCAATGTCTCCTCTTCATGCTGTGCCCGACTGAGTCCTGTGGGCTAAGGGCCAGCTACCAAGCACTCTTGCTTGAGCTCCTTCCGGACTCCAGAGTGGGGAACCAAAAAGTATGCCCTGCACGGGGTGAACTAGTCCTGAACTAGTTTTTTTTTTTTTTCTTTCTGCATTCATGTTTTGTGAATTGCTCTTCATCTGGGAGATTAACTTTTCAATTTAAGATTATATTTTCTCTAAATTAATATTATTTCTTTTGCTTTGTGTTTTTCAGCCCAAGTTCCTGTCAAAAGCAGAGCGAGAAGCCGAAGCTTTGAAGCGCAGAGAGCAAGAGACTGAAGAGAGAAGGAGGATGATTGAAGAGGAGAGAAAGAAGAGAAGGACGTTTCAGGACATAGGGAGAAAAATGCTGGGTGTGTTTCAGCCTCTAACCTGAAACAGTTTGCATTTAATTACAGGATATTAACGTGTCGATAACCACCGTGATTCTTTGTTACAGAGGACCCTCAGGAAAGGGAGAGGCGGGAGCGTAGGGAGCGAATGGAACGAGAGAACAACGGCAATGAAGATGATGATGAGCGACAGAAGCTCAGAGAGGAGAAAGATAAAGGCAAAGAACTCCAGGCTATCAAGGTTAATTGCATGAGAAAGAGTTAAAATTACAGTTGTGTACAGATTGGGCTGACAGAAACTTTATTGTGTGTAGACCAGGGGTGCCCAATCCCGGTCCTCGAGAGCTACCGTCCTGCAGCTTTTAGATGCATCCCTACTCCAACACAGCTGAATCAAATGAATGGCTTGTTATCAGGCCTTTGCCAAACACGATGGCATGCTGAAGAGGTAATCAAACCATTTGATTCAGCTGTGTTGGAGTAGGGATGCATCTAAAAGCTGCAGGACGGTAGCTCTCGAGGACCGGGATTGGGCACCGCTGGTGTAGACTAACAAACAAAACTTCCACTTATTATTTTGAGGGGCTTGAAAATTCCTAGGGAAACTGGAAAAGCAGAATTTAAACCGATGTCCACAAATTATTCACAGGAGCGTTATCTTGGTGGGATCAAAAAACGGCGACGGACTCGCCACCTGAACGACAGGAAATTTGTGTTTGAATGGGATGCTTCTGAAGACACTTCGGTCGACTACAACCCGATGTGAGTGGATCGTGAGCACAAAATATATCCACAGATTAGGTCTTTGCGTTCCCTCGCTAAACTCTCGTGATCGGTCTTTGCAGTTACAAAGAGAAGCATCAGGTGCAGCTGTACGGACGAGGCTTCATCGCCGGCATCGACTTAAAGCAGCAGAAAAGGGAGCAGTCGCGTTTCTATGGTGACCTGATGGAGAAAAGGCGCACGCTGGAAGAGAAGGAGCAGGAAGAGTGAGTACAGTGGAGTATCTATAATGGAAAATGATCCTGTATCCATAGTTTCACCTTCAGCTTCCGCCCACCCCACATCTAATCTTTGTTTTACCTCGCTTCAGGACAAGACTGAAGAAGATGCGTAAGAAGGAGGCCAAGCAGCGCTGGGATGACAGACACTGGTCTCAAAAGAAGCTGGACGAGATGACAGACAGAGACTGGCGAATCTTCAGAGAGGATTATAGCATCACCACCAAGGGAGGAAAAATCCCAAATCCCATCAGGAACTGGAAGGAGTACCCGCTGCCTGCACATATTCTGGAGGTCATCGACAAATGCGGCTATAAGGTCAGCTAGGGTTCAACTTATCTGGTTCTGTGTTTTGTAATTTTTCTTTTTTAAATTATTTTGTAGCTGTTCACTGTTTTTCACTGTGTTCAATTCAGTCTCCACTAAGGAATTTTTTATTAATTTTTTTCTCTCCAGGATCCGACGCCGATTCAGAGGCAGGCCATTCCCATTGGTTTACAGAACCGTGACATTATTGGTGTGGCTGAGACCGGTAGCGGTAAAACTGCTGCTTTCTTGATTCCACTGCTGGTCTGGATCACCACCCTGCCAAAAATCGACAGGTAACGTGTCTAAGATCCAATAATCTTCAGCAATTTCAGAAATAATAACTCTGCATTTGGACTGTCTTACTGTGCCTCTACTATCTCTTATGATCCTTTGCTCTCTGTATGACTGGATGCAGGATCGAAGACTCAGACCAGGGTCCTTATGCTGTGATCTTAGCTCCGACTCGTGAGTTGGCGCAGCAGATCGAGGAAGAAACCATAAAGTTTGGTAAACCGCTCGGCATCCGAACTGTGGCTGTGATCGGAGGAATCTCCAGAGAGGACCAAGGCTTTCGACTCAGGATGGGTTGTGAGGTAAAACGGAGAGGGCTAATTTTAGAAGAAAAAAAAAAGTGTTTCTGCCTGTGAAGCAAACTGAAGCCTCACTAACAAGTAGTTTTTAGTAGTTTTTGTTTGCTGTCAGTATTTTTACATCAAAAGAAGCCCATGAGGCTACTGAAATAAACTCAGCAGAAAGGCGAAGATGGTGCAGGACTACTGTTGCATTTGCAGAGCAGTAACAATCTCATCACAGGTGTAGTTTATGGAGGAGCTGTAGGCTCTAGTCTCTTCACACACACACACACACACACACACAGGTGATATTTCAACCAGGAAATTGAAGTCCAGGTGAAGTGAGAGACGTTTCTTCAGCAACACTCACTGTAACCTTAACCAGAACCTTCAGAGGTAAACCCCCCCAGAAAAACAAAAAAGGTCTTTTATCAAACCACCTGAACAACAAGCTTAAAAGAGAATGAAAGCTCCAATCCACTGCTTGTGTTAAACAGAAGCAGCGTTACCGAATAAAGAATCCAAACTGCTTGTCTTGTTTGCCACTAGCTCTTAAATTTGGCAGCTTTCTTGCAGACTTGGCTGCTGTCAGCCTGCAGCCAAGTTTATTTAATGTGCGTGGATGCTTACACTCCTGATTCACTCTGTTTATAGTAGAATGTTTCCAATCTTTATTTACAGTCTCCCACATTAAGAGCTTAATGGGAGAACACGGATATAATACACACATGCTTCTTGATAATTTTGTGCACATTCAAAACATGGACTGAAAGATGCTGCTGAACAAATTGAGCAGGATGTAAATTGTGCACATTTGCCAAATTGTAAATAAATTAAAAAGCGCAGAGAGTTGTGGGCTAACTCACCGAGCCATGAATATCTGTAATAAATTTGATGAAGGCATAAAGAATTGTGCTTTCATGATTGGGCTCCATATTGGCAATTTTTTTTTCTTGCTCTTATAATTTCCAGGCTTCCAAGTTTATTTCATACTTTGTTTCTATAACTAATTTTGAGCATCAGTATCATGGGATTTGTCATTGTTTGAATGGTAAAACTGCATCAGTTTCATGTCTATGGCATAGAGCATCTATTGATGTTTTTTCTGAAAACCGTCTGTATGTTTTGTGTGTGTTTGTGATGTGTAGTGCTTCTGTCAGTGTGTATATTATGTGAGTAAAGAAAGAGGGAAGCGGTACAGATGGTGGTACAAACAGTCCACATGGCTCATTCTCAGACGCTGGTAGCTTAGCAGCTTAAATACACACAGACTTTACACTGTGTTTTTTGGCAGGAAGTCCATCCTGGCTTTTTATCCATAAGGTGAGGATTCTACTTGAAAATCATCTGTTCACCAGCGTCATATTTGTTTACATCGTCTAACAGATCGTTATTGCCACGCCCGGCCGTCTGATTGACGTGTTGGAGAACCGCTACCTGGTACTGAGCCGCTGCACCTACGTGGTCCTCGATGAGGCCGATCGTATGATTGACATGGGCTTCGAGCCCGACGTCCAAAAGATTCTGGAATACATCCCGGTGACCAATCAGAAGCCAGACACCGAAGAGGCGGAGGACCCTGAGAAAATGACGATGAACTTTGAATCCGGGAAACAAAAATACAGACAAGTAGGTCTTTCTTTAGCAGTTGGAATCTTCTGAAGGTACCACATGATTATCTGTTGAGTGTTTTCACTGATTGTGTGTCTGATTGCACCGTACAGACGGTCATGTTCACAGCTACCATGCCTCCTGCTGTGGAGAGACTGGCCAGGAGCTACCTGAGACGTCCTGCTGTGGTGTACATCGGGTCTGCTGGAAAGCCTCACGAGAGAGTCGAACAGAAGGTCCTGCTTATGTCGGAGGGAGAGAAGAGGTGAGACGGATGCAAGCATTAATTTTAAACACCAAAAATTTCACTTGCATCAAGATTCTAAATGTTTTGTATAATGTGCCCTTGCAGGAAGAAGCTGCTGGAGGTTTTGTCGCACGGCTTCGAGCCTCCGATTATCATCTTTGTCAACCAGAAGAAGGGTTGCGACGTGCTGGCCAAGTCACTGGAGAAGATGGGGGTAAGTCACTGTAACCTGAACCACAATGGATCTCAATTTGGGGTCGAGATTTGGTAGAAGCTTCATGCTTTGGAGTAAAAAAAGTAACAATCATGTCAGGGGTGTCAAATATAAGGCCCGGGGATCAGAATAGGCCCGAGAAAGACTCCAGTCCAGCTCACTGGATGATTTTGGAAATATGTGAAAGACAGCATTTTGGATTTTAAATATTTTCCTACAGATAAAGACCTGAAGCATTGCCACTCATAATACACCAAATCAATTAATGGATAAACAGATAAATGACATTTGATGTTTGTGCCAGCCTGTAGAAATTTCTGGGGACATTTTCTATAAAATATCAACAAATATTTCATTGATTGCCTTAAAATTATTCTCGGATACGTTTAAGGTCACAAGAGAAATATTCCTAGAAGTTTTTGTTTTCCTACTAGCAGAACAAATTGTCTTGTTGCACTAAAATTATATTAATCACTCAAAAAACCCACAGTTTTAGTATAAAGAAGAAGTTATGAAAATTCGGAAAGCCAGATACATTAAAAGGCAACAACAGCTTTTTAATGCACAGTATTAGCCTCAGCTGTACTTGGGGTTCAGTGCTAGTGTTGCATCCTGACATAATGCTGAGTTTTGCCGTTTGTTGTCAGAAGTTTTATCCAAAATACAAAAGAAAGCCAATAAATCTCAGATGGAGGTTTAATTTTAATTCATTTTGGTTTCTGATTTCCTAAAATACTAAATATTTTGAGCAAAGATTCACCTCCACTGGTCCTCCTTCTCTTCTTCTTTGTAGTACAATGCTTGCACGCTGCACGGTGGCAAAGGCCAGGAGCAGAGAGAGTTTGCGCTTTCCAATCTCAAGGCGGGAGCCAAAGATATCCTGGTGGCCACAGACGTTGCTGGGCGAGGTATCGATATCCAGGACGTCTCCATGGTCATTAACTACGACATGGCAAAGAACATCGAAGGTAAGAGGCCTCATCTGGTGTGCAGTGTTTGTTTATTGACTGAAATTAAATTTTTGCCATAGGAATCACTAAATGATTCACTGAATCGTTGTTGCACTTTCTCCTCTTGCAGACTACATCCATCGTATTGGTCGTACGGGTCGTGCTGGTAAGAGTGGTGTAGCCATGACTTTCCTCACTAAAGAGGACTCGGCGGTGTTTTACGACCTGAAGCAGGCCATCCTCGAGAGTCCCGTCTCCACCTGCCCTCCAGAGCTGGCTAACCATCCAGATGCTCAGCATAAACCTGGAACCATCCTGACCAAGAAGAGACGCGAGGAGACCATTTTTGCCTAAAATGACCTTTATCAACTGAAGGGGGAGGGGAAAACCCCACCAACTGTTTATTTTTCTCCCTCTCAGGATCTGCTCTCTAGGTTACTCTCACACATTTTGTTCTTTCCCACCTTGTCTTTGTGTTTTGGTCCCATCTGTGCGTGCAGAAACACAGTAACTGGTGCCGAAGTCGTCAGCACACTGGTTCTCATCAGTGTGGGTGGATTTTAAGATAACTTTGTTTTGCGTCTGTAAGCCAGAACCAGGAGCAGTATGCAGGACCCCAATCTGATCTGATCTGTACTGTATAAATACCCAATGCACCAAATTACAGGCAGGATGTGAGTGTAGATGAGCAGTAAGTGCTGTGTTTTTAGTCATAATTTGAGTTTTCTATGTAAGAAACCTTTACCAGAAGTGACACCAGTTTTCTTTGCTTCAGATACATCATTTGATTAAAATGGAAACAGCTGTTTTAAATGTATGATGTGAATACAGCAAATTTGAGCTTCTTAACTGTCAAACTGAGTTGTTTTTTTCTTTTTTCTTTTTGCATTAAATTACACGTGAAATGTGGAGTTTTCACAAGTAGAAGAGCAGTGTTTCCTTTCAACATGCCAATTATAGAGCTCTTCATATCTCCTTTAGTTTTCCTCTTGGCATTTCCCACCTATATTCTTTAACCTTTTATTCCTTTATTTAACCAGAAAAACTCTTTGACCCCAATATCTTTTATATAGGAAAACTCTTTAAAGCTCTTTATGTGTTTATCTATGCCATGTGGCTCACCACCTTCAAGAGGCACCATAGGGGTCAGGTGCAGTGTGTGTTGGGCAGAGGCCCTAGCAGTCCAATCACCAGCTGTTGAGGCAGGCTTTTTGGACATTGCAGTAATAATGATAGAGTAATGCAAAACTCCCTATTTCTTAAAATTTACATTTGAAAATGAAGGAATATCGAACTATTACCTGGCAATTACGTGGTAGTGGGACGTCATAATAACACCATAATACTGAAGTTCAATCATTTCTGCTAATACAAAGAGAGGCAGAAAGTTCTGTTTTTGAAACTATGAACAACTATAACTTTATCAATACGGAAAGTTTTAAATCTAATCTTAAAAGTAGAGAGGGTGTCCAAACTGGGACTTGTTCTACAGAAGAGGGGCCTGGAAGCTGAAGGCTCTGCCTCCCATTCTTCTTTTAAATATCCTTGGAACCACAAGTAAGCCAGCAGTCTGAGAGTGTGGTGCTCTATTGGGGGCACTATGAGGTGTTTAAGATAAATACCTCATAGATTATTCAAGATCTTGTATTTGAGGGCAAAGACTTTAAATTAAAAAATGACTCCAAGATTCCTCACAGTGTTACCAGAAGCCAGGAAATGCCACCCAGGGTAAGTACCTGGTTACACACCAGGGCCCGTATCCCTAAAGAATCTTTGTGCAAAAAGTGGCTCCTAGCGGCCAAATTCTAAGAAAATTCTCAGAGTCATGACGTTTTCTTAGAATTTCCCCTAAAAGTGACACGACAATCCCAGTTAATATAAAAGCTATTCCTCAAGATTCCTAGCGCTTAAAAGGGCTCCTAAGGCGAGATCTGCTAAGAGCAGGGAAGAGGACTTTTAGTGGCTTAGGAGTTCCCCTAAGCAGCTGCACAAAATGGCCAACAGAAGAGGCAGGAGAGATGTCCTGCAAACACTGGATGACAGGGAATTATTGAGACGCTACAGATTGGATCGTGCAGGAATCATGTTTGTGGTGGATCTCCTTAGAGATGCAATTACTTCACCAACTCGACGCCACAACACTATTACACCGGAGACGAAAGTAATCACAACCCTGAGGTATTTGGCATCCGGGAAAATGCAACAATGCAGCAGTGATGACTTGGGTCTGCAATCACAGACATTGCTAAAAGCTGAGCCGTGTTACCCTCGTTAAGACCACACTGGACTTGTAACGTTGTGATTTCTACTTCATTAAGGACAGCCCCTTGAGATAGGCCATCTTGTTTTCAACAGGGTCCATATGGGAGTGAAAGTACAAAATATGCCAGCTAGGATATTAATATGAGCAAATAAGACACAAATCATTATTTGAACAGGGTGTAATGAGTTTAAGTTTTCACATATTTTAGATTCTAATGTTAGGCTATAACCCCTACAGCTTACTATTCATTTTCCAGATATTTTCTTGAATGTGAAATATTATTTACAATTACAGTCAGCATAAGATTAGAGTGTATAATTATGTTTATTGATTTGAGGGTACATCCTTTGCTCATTATCACCAAAAGCTCATTTCCATCAAACTTGTAGGATCAACCAATCACGGCTTTTGAAATGATGACTCATACCTAGCAACGGGGTCAACCACACCTCCTCACTAAGATAGGATTTTCCATCCATTCCTTGCTCAGAGTTCACTGAAAATGTTCTGGAATCACTTCTAAGCTAAAACTCCTGACAAGGAATTTTTAGGTTAAGTTAGGAGCTCTCTGAGAGGATTCTCAGAATCTTTAGGGATACGGGCCCAGGTTTCTAAGATTTTTTTTAGGCCAGTATAATAACTTAACTTAGAGGTCGTCCACATCTTCGTCTTTAAGACATTCCTGATGTCTGGTAGGTTTCATCTGACTTTATGGATAGATAAAGCTGGGTATCATCTGAATAGCAATGAAAATGTAAGGTGTTCCTTCTAATAATACTGTCTAAGGAAGCATGTATAATGCATATAGAATTGGTCCCAGCACAGAACCTTGTGGAACTCCATAATTAACTTTACTGTGTGAAAATGACACTATTTACATGAACGAATTGGAATTATTCTGTATGCTTCAAACCACTCCAGCACAGTACCTTTAATACATATTGCATGCTCATGCAAACCAATGCATTTCATTGGTATCAGATGCTCATAGATGATTCCACTGTCAGCAGCCATAAGAACATCATTCATAACCTTCACAGTATTTTTGTACAGTGATGAATTTTGAATCCTGACTGAAACTCTGTTAATCCAGTTGGAGATCCACTTAATTCTTATGGCAGACAGTCCTTTCCTGCTACACATAAATGCTCATAGGTATTGGTCAGTAAATGACAATGAAAGACAAATGAGTTACACCATTAAAAGTACATAAAATGTCATGTTTATTTAGTTTAATTCATATTTTACTTAACATTGTAAATCTATTTTCAAATAGAAAGCATTCTATACAGCATCAGGCAGGAAATGTCTCACTTTTTCATTTGCTGTCTCTTTTGATAAATAGAGGGAAGAGGCGTGTCAGGTCACGCTAGCACGCTGTGGTAGTCTGGTGGATATATGGTTATATTTAGTGCAGTTATTGCATTACAAAGCAACCATCCCAAAAAAAAAGTAGTGCAATTTTTTTTCTCTACTCACACAAAAGAGGAAGTCCAGATGGTCTAAGGCGTTTAAAGTTTTTCAATGTTAGGCTTTGTATTGCATACAGAATAAGACAGAGGAAACTGAAGTATAACTCTTGTAAAAATTGTGCTTCATAAATCGAAAAACCTTCAACTGTTTTATCAGTTGCTAAATTGGTCCGCATTGAAAAACATACTCTGCCAAAATATAACGAAAGGAGCTAATTGTTGAACTAAGACATGCAGGGCTTAGATAATCCACTCATTAGATCACAAATTAACAAAATCAAAGGCCTGATCTGGGACGGGTTTTTTTTTTGTTTTGTTTTTTTCCCCCAGTGAGTGACTTTACTGTGGAAGAATGTCCTCAGTGTTAAAGGTGTGTGAAGAAATAAACAGATCTTTTTAGTAATCGTGTTGTTGGTGGTGCGAGGAGTGAGTAGCCCCAAAGACAAGACTATCACTACAAGACGACGAGGAGAGTCAGAATCGATGCATTACTAAAATACTTCAAAAGAAACAATCAGATTTCATGCAACACTTGCATAGATTTTTTTCTTAATTTTTTTTTCAATCATGCTGATTTTTTTTTTCTCTTTAAAATATACAGAACACTAGATAGAGATACCTGTGACACATGGAAGCAGTAAACCAGGGTTTCCTATCAGCCGGCCGTGACAACAATCCACCCTGTGTAAGGAACAGAGTTGGGCCGCCGCTTATCAGCATCGCGTCCACCTCGTCGTCGGCTCACGGACTAGAAATGGCGCAGGAACAGAATGACGTGTCACGAGTGCTACAAGTCCTCGGGGAGCACGACACGGTCGTTACATGGAGCTGAGCGCGATGAGTGTTGTAGGACATACACCTGAGGATCCGCCTTTGTAAAAACCAGCTGTAAAACTGCAGTACGCAAACAATGTTCGACACACAAAAAATATCCGAGGAGAGTGAGGTGGATGTAAGGGGAGTGAGATCAGTTTAGAAACTGTGGATGCTACAATCAATAACGTGCTACAATCGAATTTACGGGGCGATAGGTTGTGCGACCAAGTGGTGCTGGAGGTGCAAAAGGCATGCAAGCTTACATTCTCTGAAGCCTGGATTTGAAGAGGAGCTGCAGCTGTGCAGCATGTGCTTGAAATATGTGTATGAGTGGATGTAAACAAGCGTGTGTTTTTTTTGTTTTTGTTTGTTTTTTTGGCAAGGAATTCATCCTTTAAAAGATTTAAAACATTCCCTTTCATGGTTGTGTTTACATTCTCTGTGCCCATTCAAAGATTTTTTTTTCTTAAGAGAGTGATTGTGCAACAGCAAAGACGAGCGATGCCCAGAACGTACTGCACTGTAGGTGACGCTGACGCTGTACTGCAGCTTCATATCGATGACGTTTTAACTGTTTAGAGACTGTACAATGTCTCTCCAAAAATCTCCGTTCACCGAACACATGGATGGCAACAAACAAGTCCATATAAACAAAATCAAACAAATAAAGTAGCAGTGCCCATTCAGTATATACATTGGAATCAAATGCATTACTATTTCCCATAACTGATTCAGCGGTAGACATTCCTACGTTAGTTTATCCATAAAGGTCATTCACTTCCTGTTCTGACGTTAATGTGCAAATAGTCTTAAAATTATACATGCAATAGTAAAGATCGTTAAAAGTCTTAGGAATTTTAAGGCCAGTATATGAGACATCCTACAATAGAGAAACCTTAGGCAAAGCAGCTAAAGTTTGAGTTTGCGTACAGCTGGTAGCCTGAAACTTTTCCCTTTCAGAGGTGAGTAGGCCCCCTGGAAGATTGTGATTGGTCGATAAACTGGGCATCTGTTTGTGTTTGTTTCCAATTGGCACTAAAGTTTGGCGAATCTGGGAACAAATTTCATCTCTATGTTGCTAGTTTGGGCCTGTGCGGTGGGTGGAGGGCTTGGGGGGGGGGGAGCTGGAGGCTGGAAGGGGCCCCTTGTCTCAGTAGGTGTCTCGGGGCCAGGGGCGGCTGCGCTGGCGGTTCCTCTGGTTGTGACCTTGCTGAGCTTCGCGCTGGAGCAGCCTGTCTTGTGACTCGTGCCCGTTGGCACTGTGGGCACCGCCCGTATGGCCGCGGTGAGAGGGGTACATGTCCCTATATGTGCGAGCGTGGCAGGGAGAGGCGTATTCATCCTCCTCATCTTCCTCCTCCTCTTCTTCCTCTTCCTCCTCTTCATCCTCCTCGCCCCCCCTGTGACAGGGGCTTCCCCTCCGGCCACGAGAAAGCGAGTCGCTGGCTTCGTCAGATGGCATAAGACTGTCCTGCTCCAGGGGGGAGTGGGCCTCCTCGCCGGCCTCCTCTTCCTCATCACCCTCCAAGCCTGCTGTCTCACAAGGCTGCGGCTGGTTCTTGTTCTGGATGATTCAAGTGGTCATGCAGGAAAAAAATACAAATAAAGGCAGAGTCACATCAAAGCTTGGACTCAGGATATCATCTCGAAGGAAAAACACAAAATAAGGCAAACACTACATCAATAAGGACTTTGAAGGAATTGTGGGAGTCTGTCTGAAAGGAAAATTCTGGTTTCTTTCTCATTATTTCCCACTGAAGTAACTATTTTGAGCCTACAGAAGACATTGAGCTCTCCAAGTCTCTGATCACAGTGTGATCAGATCAATGCCCAACCGTCGTTCTAAGTGGTCAGTTTTTATGTTTATTTTTAGTAGATTTAAATTAAGACTTTAAAATGATTCATACAAAATTGTTTCTTTTCTTTTCCATGAACAGCATAAAGTTAGCATTACCCTCAGAGACCAATAGAATATGGCAGACTCAAATCATTCCTCACATACCCACGTGTGCCTTTAAAAAAGCTTCTTACTGAACACAAAGTGACACCTACTGTAGGAGTTTAGGTACAGTTTAGACCACAGTCTTTGTTCTGTTTAAACAGGTGTCGAGTATTAAACGAGTATAAAGGGCAAAGGTGTCACTTTTATTTTTGCTGAAGAGCCGTGCCCAGTTTTACTTGATCTTGGTTAGTAAAACTACTGAATAATGACCAATGAAACAATGTATCATCTTTGTATCTTTGTGTTAGTGTTTGAAAAGGTTCAATCTTCACTAACAATCCCTTACAATCAGATAGGAAAAAGCCTCAGCTGTCTTAAGAAAAAGAAGTGCAATTTCATCACATTCAGATGGTCATTGCAAAAAACCCCAACAAAAACAAAACAAAAGAACTTAAGTGAAATATATATGTGATATCTTTGTCAGTAAAACTGCTGCAAAACTGATGACGATTCAGACCTCTTGCTCACATAAAAAGTTATAATGCGATCACTCTTAACACCGCAATACTTCCTGATACAAAATACAGAGAAAAGTCACAAAAATAATGCCGTGCATGTCTGCAGTTTTTACAATTTGAAAAGCTACCTAGTAGGCCACATTGGACCATTTGGCGGGCCACTTACAATTCCTTGTACATATCTTGGACACTCCTGCAATTCAATGCTACTTTTATGATTCTTTATATGGCCTGAGGACTGTGGGCTCTGTAATCTCTCTTCTACATCGGAATTGCATTAACAGTAAGTAAGAGTAAGACAACAACACAAACTATTGATATCAATTGATAAAAGATGTAAGTACATCCTCTACTGCTTGTGGTGCTATATTTTCTTATGTAACTCCAGCCCCACACCACCCTGAATTGGATAAATGGTAAAGAAAATGGATGAATGGATGGATATTCCAATGTAAAGTAAGCTACCGTAACCCAAAAGCTTAATTCCGTGACACAGAGCTGCAGAACTACAGTTGTGGTCAGAAGTTTGCATTGCACTTATAATCGACATGAATGTCATGGTAATATAGGGCTTTCATTTCTGCTAATGCTAATGCTAATGATTTCTTTGAACTGTTATTTTTCCACAGTGGAATAATTGTACAGCATACATCTTTAATGAAAAAAATGAATGGGTGCACAAATTTTAATTTATCCAGTTTTTCCTGTAATCCACACAGGCTCAAATATATACATATTACACATATTTGGTTAAATGTTCCTTAGCAAGATTCACCTCGACCTCATGCTTTTGATTGTCATCAACAACCTTCTGCCATAATTCTTGCCTGGACATTTGACCACTCTTCCTGGCAGAATTGGAAGAGTTCATAAATTTTTTTGGTTTTCTGGCACAGACCCGACTTTTAAACATATTCCACAAGGTTTCAAAATGTATTCCAGACGCTTAATGTTAGCTTTATCCAGTCCAAAACCATTTTTGATGTGTGTTTGTGATCGTTGTCCTGTTTGATCACCCAATTATCTTCATGTTTCAACTGTCCAGCTGTGTGTTGATCTGAGGTAAAGGTGAAGAATTTGCATGTAGTCTTCTTCTTCATTTTTCCATCCACTTTGTGTAATGCACCAGTACCGCTGACAAGAAAACAGCCCCAGAACATGATGCTGCCAGTGTATGTATATGTTTGAGCCTGTATATATACTTCTGTCCCTGTGTGAATTAGAGAAAATTCAAAATAAATTCAAACTTGTGCACCTACTTGGCACTGCTCGAATTATTAAAATGTTTGCTGTGCAACGATTCCACCCTGGAGAAAGAAGCCAAAATGACCATGACATTCATGCTCATGATGAGTGTATGTAAACCTCTGACCACAACTGTAGGTAACATTAAAAAAAGCCTATATAATGACCCAAAAACTCCTATTTTTACTAAAATTGCAAGAAATAGCAAATGTGATGTATAACCTCAGAGATATTGTGGCATTTTCTAAAATATCAAGGTATAGAAAACTGGGATTACTTGTTCTTTAATCAACCTGCAGTCAGTGTCATAAACCGCAGGTAAGTAAACTGCAGAAATAACACAGAGCTGAGCGACATAAAAGGGTGATAGTGTTCATAAGTGGCATGCAGAAGTGCAGCAGTGTTGTTATCTTCAAAGTCCTTTGTTTTGTCGGTGTGTGTATAGATTAATACAACAGACACTGAACAAAAAAATGCATGTGAAACGGCTGAATGGATGTTCAGGAAGT
Source organism: Maylandia zebra (assembly GCF_041146795.1). Taxonomy (NCBI): domain Eukaryota; kingdom Metazoa; phylum Chordata; class Actinopteri; order Cichliformes; family Cichlidae; genus Maylandia; species Maylandia zebra. The sequence continues at coordinate 26,433,033 of NC_135186.1, forward strand.
TCCTCTTGGAGGTAAAAAGTTATTTTGCCGATGCTGTGGACTCATTTTTTGTGTGTAAATTTGCATTTAGTTCAGGTGAAAGCATCGTTTAAGCACCCATCACTCGCTTTAATTAGCATCATTCAGGTAGCTTCATGTGCCACAGTGAGCGGGGACAGCATTCACAAAGCATGCTTGGAAACTGAACACAATAGGGAAAGTTAGATTTAACAAAACCAATATATTTCAATTGTAGTATTAAAATGGAGACAGAGCTTAGCTACTTTGTGAATAAAGCTTGTGGAGCAGTGATTCACCTGAAACCATCCAAGTAAAGGAAAAGAGGCAGGATGCAGTAAATTAAAGACAAACAACAGCAGAAAAACAAAAACACACCAGGTCTAATCTTTTCTGAGAGTTGAATGAATAAAATGCTTTTCATTCACTGTCTCAGCCGCAGGGTCGTGTTCGGGTGTCGGAGGTGCGCAAGAGAGGTGCAAATATATATACATATTATATAAACCCTACTACTCACCCCAGTTTGTACGCGATCATTCAATTAATTCCTGTGTTTCAGAAAACTGCAAAGATGTTAAGCATGGATGAGTGAGAGGACAGACAAGACAACTGGAGACAATTAAACAAAACACAGGAGTGAAGCCTGAGATGGGAAGAGCTGGCAAAGACAGTGACAACATACAATGTGTTCAAAAAACAAGGCTCGTTGTCAAAAGTCTTACATTATTTTAAAAGCGTATTTTTACGCTCTCCTGATTTATGTACACACTCAGAGACAAACTTACCTGTAGGCTAGAGATGGCAGAAGGCGGGGTCATGAGGCTCTGCTCCAATAGTGGATTAAGAGGGGTGTTTCCTGGGAGGTGAGTGGCACGCCAGTAAACCTCCAAGTATTCAGCCAAATGCTCACAAGCATCTTCCAACTGGTTCTCATCCAAAATGACATCAAACATATCCTACGAATGTACAACATGAAAAATTAGACTGTAACTCAGTGGCATTCTGTTAGGACAAGCAGTGCTTGCATTATTAAATCTAGAAATAAAGTAAAATACATTGAAACATTCCAAACTATAGCGATCTCTCTCCTTTCATCTCAGACAGTGCTGTCATAAAGCACCTTGCCTGTCAATTAATGCGCACCCAGTCTGTACATTACTGCCATCTTGTGTTAGGTAGTTGGCTATTGTCGCTGAAAGCTGTGCTTATTTCATGACATAGCAAAGTGTAGTCGTCTCCTTCTCTGAGGGGGTATCTGTTTCCTGCTAACAATAACTGCTGCTAGGCAAGCTGAGAGGCCAGCAGTTTTTTTTCTGGTGGTTTGCGCATGGGCACTGCGGATAAACCTCTGGTCTTTGATGGTAATCTAAGGGGAGTGCAGAGTGCGAGGCAAGCTGCCGCTGGTCTGCTTTCACTGCTTCAAGATCAGTTATGACCTGCGCTTTGTGTGGAAACACAGCTAGCATTAGCAAATGAACGGGCTTCAGTGATAGCATTATAGCTTCAGAGGAGTTTTCTCTTGCTAATCACCTTGGCCAACTTCTGAGATGTAGAGGAGATGGCACGTGAAAACATTTTTAATAACTTCAATACATTAGAAAGGAAAGCAATGACAAGGCAGCTCTGACCATGCCTGGTCTAATAAAACAGGCAAGTTGAACAGGCGCAAGCTCAGGAGCACTTTGAGATTAGCATCTATGAGAATGTCTGAGTGCAACAAGCTTAACCAGCTGTTTTGCTAAAACTACACCTTTATTTTTCATTCGTATTTTAATCCCCCTGTAGATACTAACAGTTAACCATGCCACACACTGCTTAAGCCTTTAATTCAGATGATTTTTTTGATATTAAATATTTTAATATACTTTTTGAAAAATCAAAAAAATAATTTTACATGATCATGTAAAATGTCCAAACTGTATGGACTTATTACAAACTGTAGCACTCACAGGGGGGCACTGAGAGAGTTTGTCTGCAGCCATCATCTGCACATTCAGGTGCTTGCTCTGAGACTTCCCCCTGGATTTGATCAGCCTCTGGAGCACCTGAGAAAAAGAAACAGATGGTGTAAGAAACCAAGAAAGATAAGACTGCCTTAATCTAATGTTCATGAGCAAGGTGTACCTTTGGTGAGGAAACTTTAACATAGACAATGATGGGTGCAAGGGAGGTTTTGGCGAGCTGTGCGGGATGGTTGATGGTGTCTGCGTCCAGAACAACCAGTTGCAGGGTTTTGGCGAGTTCAAATATCCTTTCAATCTCACTCTGAACCTCAGCTGCACAGACAAGATACATTACATTATCAAAGTTGATTCCCTTCCCTAAATGTAAAATAGAGGTGGCCAACCTCAAAATACAACAATTTTGGTTTGTCATTAAGTGTGAACTGGATAAGATCTTCACCACTGACTCTGAATGCACTCCATTGTGCATGCTACTTGGAGTAGCAAACGTCAAAATCAAGGGGAAGTTTGGAAAGCAGCTCTATGCACTGTTAACATTCTGTGCAAGGAAATGTGTACTTTTGAACTGGATCACGGACACGGCCCCATCTAAGACTCAATGGCACCGGATGATACTGGAATGTGTGTCACTGTGGATTCTCTATTTATTTATTTGTATTCTTGAGCCGGGTTGTTTGTTTTGTCTGTTTTGTTTTATTCTGTTATGTTGGTTTTGTTTTGTTTAATGATGGTGTCAGTGTAAAGTTTAAAACTCAATAAATACATGGAAGAAAAAAAAAGTTGCTTCCCTTCAAAAAAAGAAAGAAAAAAGAAACTTGTGGAACTTTCATACTGGCATCAGCATAGCTTACCTAAGCTCGAGCGAGTGTTGGATCTCTCCATTATGGGTCTTTTGTTAAGGACAGATCTCTTGGCTAAGGACAGGTCGGCAGTTACACGGGTGATTGAAATTCTGTGGACAAGTTGCAAAATGCAGGTAAATATACACTGAAACTCTTTCACTGAAATAAAGGCCTGGCTTTCACCAACTACTTGATTTATTATATAATCTCCCCATTTTACTGACCTTCCCTCAAATCTGTGTTTCAGGAAGTCAAAGAGAGCTTTCTGCATCATATCTGTCACCTTTGGGAACATAAGAAAAACAATTAATTACAAACACATTATAATTAAAAGGCTAAGACATCCTGCTTCCTCTTATTGTTTTTCAAATGTATGCTGCTAGAGTTGTTCATGTTAGTACTAAACATGGTCAAATCAAATAAACCAAAATGTTATGCTTCAGACTGCTCTTAACACTTGACTCTGGACATTTTTTTCTATTCTTGGCTTGGTACGATATCAGTGAAAGTGGATCCACCCCTCCACCTGCTAATCAGCCAATCAGAAGAATGCTATTTTGAAGGGAGGATGGCAGGAGGTAAAACAGCTTCTTTCAGGGAGTGGATAAAATGTACTTAGCACCAAGGCCCAGTTTAACATAAATAAAGATTATTTTAAGATCTGAATCCTGCAAAGTGGTTTTAGTGAAGTCAAAGATTTATAAGTAACTAAAAAGTAAACTTCTGAAAATTACCAAAACAGTTCAAATAAATAAACAAAACATAAAATGTTTGGGTTACTACAGTAAAGCGTACTAGGTACACTTGTTAGACTGTTCGCTAAATGTCTAATTAGCCAATCACATGGCAGAAACCCAAAAAGTCCACTTGAGTCAAAGTACAGTTACTTCATAAAAGACAAAAGCTTGAGTACAGGAGTCATGAAAACAATTACTTGTGCAAACGGATGAAACTGTCTACTGAAAAATAACTTATGAGTAAAAAAGAGACATAAACATGCAACTGTATCAATAGTCCAGCTTTGATGAAATTCTTGATCCTAATTTCCTAAAAGTAGTAAGTAGTGTTAATTACAGACTGCATAATCGTCCAAATTTCCAAAAACTGTAATGGCTGTCAAATGGCCCTTAACAAAGTATAAATTCAGGGTCTGAGGACTTTCATAAATGCAAAATCACAGTGTCATTTTCTCATTATGTGTGTAGACTAAATAGCAAAAAAGTCATCATTTAATATTTGAATATTTTCCAATAACTTTCAAAGGACAAATTCACATGAGCTAATAACGAACGCAGCAGTGCAAATAGTGCAGAGGAAAGCAGTCGTTCTGTCTGCTGGAGGTGAAATGGGGAGAAGCTGACCTCATAGCCCTTCAGCGATGGTCCCACGAGAACCACCGGCCTCATAGAGGGCACCACATCATAGGGAGGGACATGTTCCTACCAGAAATAGAGGAGGACAGGAAAGGGGATAAAGAACAGCGAAAACAGGGGTGAGAAATGATGGGAGTTGGGTTTGGTTGTTGTTTTTTACCCTCATATTCAATCAAACAATGACCGAAAAACCAGTATTAAGACCTGAAGTTATTTAAATGCATTTTGGTTTTATAATATTACATAACAATAATTACTGGTATTAATTAATCAACTAACCTGACAATGAGACAGGTGACAGAAAAGGGATTGGTTAGTTGTAAAATATTTAAAGGTTTTGCTAAAATCACTCATTTTAAGATCAGGTGCTTCCAGTGTACTACTGCAGTGATTATTTTAATATTAACTCCATAAAAAAACAATTAAGCAACCTCCTATACTCACAATCTGTTACACCAAGCCTGCTTGTAGTTTCTAATTGTATAACCTATTTTTGTTTATTTTCCATGGCCTCTCTTACTTTAGGGAATTCAGTATTATCTTCTACAAACTCTGTGTTGTTTAGAGTGAAAAATTAAAAAAAAAAAAGCATGAATTATAAGCAAATTCTACATCATCATAAAGTACCAGAACCTACCTGTTTTTGCTTCTGTTTAGCTTGTGAAAACAAGAAAATAGCAATCAGTGACAGAAACTGATAAAAGACAGCAGAAGCTGCTTTTTGTTTCAGGACCAGAAGAAGGTTTGCTGTACTTACATTCACCTGCAGATGGCGGCGTCGTCCTCCAGCTCCCTGTCACCATGTCTCCTAAACTTGAGGAGTTACCTCCTGTTTTCCTGCAGAAGCAGCAGCAAAGACACATTGAATTACCGAAGCTGTTTTGTGGAAATAGATCACCTGAGATGAAATGAAATAGCCGACCTCTGTTTCTGCTCCTGTTTCAGTCGCATTGCCTCCAGTCGTAGAGGGCTGGGGATGAAGGTGATGTCTGCTCCTTCTTTTACTAGCCGGCCGATCCACCAGTCATTATTGTACTTCTGTTAAATTCAGTTCAAAAGTAGCACTGGTTTACATACAGCATGTGTCTTGTTTTAATATAATGAAAGGGCATATTATTATCATTATTATTAGTAGTAGTAGTACTAGTATTATTCAAAACAGATAATCTCACTTCTTTGATGTGCAGGAAGTCTTTGGCATCGAAGTTGACTGCAGCTCCTTGGACTGGACAGTCCTCATCCAGAGCTCCACAGTAACTCACATTCGTCTTTACTGCAAACGCTACAGGTTTGGACTGTGGTGTCAACAAATAAGAACATGAAGAAGACTTGTCAGTGATCCAAATGCTCTGCAAACATGTGAGACTCGAGGACAAGAACAGAGTGCAATAGATCAACTCCTTGTTACTTGAAAACACACTTCCTTTGATTGAATCAGCAACCAATCACACAGCACAAAAGATGGTGACCAGACTAGCAGATTATCAAAGGATGTGACCGGGTGGTAATATGCCAAATATGTGGCTCAAATAGGAACGCACCAATACAACATTTACATTGGATAATGGTCAGATCCTAACTCAGAAATCAGTGACAGTGATTGTGCACATGATGTCACCTTTCATATTGTTCTGTTTACTTCACCGCACAACAGCAGCAGCTAGCAGAAGCACTAACAGCAAAGCGTTAGCAGTTTAGATGCCTCCTTTACCAACAACCCGTCTTTCTAATAACAATTTTTTTAAAGTTATGTCAACACCCTGCTTGTTTGCTCACTTATTATATTCAGTCAGAAAAGTATCAGGTAGAAGCTGGTGCAAAAACTTGTTGGAAAGCTTTTAATATGGTTACAGTAGCATAATGTGTCATAGTCAACTCAAATAATATTATTTTGCTCCAACTGTCCTCTGAAAAGTAAACTAGCACAACTGTAAAAGACAAAGGTACTTAGACTAGTGCAAATACATTTGACAAATCCATTAGTTATCTTGGGCCTGTTGTTGCTTATTTTTTACCAATTAATATCAACTCATTAAAAATATACTCTTGGTTACAGAGTTAGGAAAGATATGTTTAAAATTAATAGTGATGCTTCCATAGACATAACAAATGACTTCCTGCCTCTTTCTCATAGTGATGAACAAAGTTTGATAATTTAACGCTAATTTAGCGGTATCAAACAGCACAAACGATGAAAAATGATTAGATTTTCAGATTTCTTTGTAAAAGCACCGACATTAACATCTCCTTTGCTGACTTTTACCTACAACCTAGACTCTTCTACTTCAAAATTCAACTGGAGAGATAGAGCCAAATGTTTCTTAGATATTTTCGTTCATAAACAGTCTAAACACAGCAATGTGTAGCTACGATAATGACTGTATGGTGTACCTTAGCTCTGTCGAGCTGCTGTTGTGCCTGGCGCTCGGCTTCACGCCGATACGCCTCGCGGTCCTCCTCTGCTGACAGGTCTGAATCAGATGGTCTACTGGTGTACGAATCAGCTGACCCCTGTCGGGAAAGAGTGACATGATATTAGTGGCACAGTGTTTAATAACTCAGTGAGTCACATGAAGATCATCCAGTCATGTTAACATTACTTAGGCTGTATTACTGTTTGTTTTTTCTTTCATCTGCTTCTCCCTTTTAGCGTTTGTTTGAGTGCAGGTGTGCATGCAAATATGTGCCTGTACTCATGAACACATTCATGTGTGTGCATCTACAAAACAATGCGTTGCTCTCCCACACCAGCCATCTTCTGAGAGGCCAAATATAGCACAAAGGAGGCAAGAGCTTCCTCTTCTCTCCTGCTTGGCCCCAATCCAGTCCATCATCCCCCACAGTGCAGCATATATACATCATTTATTCCCCTGTTTATTCTCCAAGGACATCTCCTCATTAGCAAAATATATGCTGGTTATCATTTTTCATTGTAGGACACATACCAAGGATGGCTAGCATGTCATGCTGAGGGCGAGGTATAAAGCAAACAAAGAGCTATTTTACACAATAAGTAAAATAGTGAAAATAGCTTCATAGGTCCTTCTTTTATTCACAAAAAACTCTAATTTTCTTAAAATAGCTGCAACCATTAGTCAATTAATTAATTAGTCAATCAACTAAAAATGAACAGGGAAATATTTAGGTAAACATTTTAATCAGATTCCAGTACCTCAAGTGTGACGTTTTCTGGTTTTTCTTGATCTCATGTGGGAGTAAAGTTAATATTATGGTTCTGAACTGTTAATGGAAAAAAAGGCTTTTCAAAATAGCCCCACAGATTCAATCAATAGTAATAATAACAATTGCAGTTTGTATACAATGTACAAATGGACTTCCACAGTAATAGTTTGGTTACTGCGTGTCCCTGTGAGCGTGTGAGTTCTCCTATATTTGGCTTCTCTTAAGGAACTCAGTCCTGAATCTGTCAGCAAAAAGAAAACCAAGTCAGAGGAGACAAAATACAAAGGGGGTTCTGGCAGGAGAGAAAGAAAAATCTGTGGTGGTGGTCATGAAAACGCTCAGGTAAACCTCTCTAAATGACATGATCAGCCATATTGTTGTAAATAAAACAAAATGTTGAGAAACTAAAAAACAGCAGAAATACAGTTCACTTTCCTCTCCTCCAGAGTGCAGCGATTCAGTCCCGATCATCCATCTTGCCCACATATACAAACAGATCCTCTGGAGGACCAATTAGCAACAGCAAAACAAAAAGAAGTACAGGCACATAATATAGACACACACACATACACAAAGTGTCCAGACATACCCCCCCCTCCACAAAACAAAACAAAACAAACAAACAAAAAAAGAACCAGCCAGCACCTTTGCTTTCTCTGCACTTCAAAACGCATGCATGCAATCCAAAATAAATCATCATCTACAGTACCACTGCAAGCGAACACCTCTCCCCGTTTCTTTTTTTGGTGTGGTGGTGTCTGTTAGATAACTAGATCTGATTTCTAGCACTCAGAAGCTCTGCAAGGCAACACTGCACCAGTGCCAGAGAGCAGCACCGTCAGAAAAAAGGAGGGTGAGAAAGAACGGGTAGAAACAGACAGCGAGAGAGAGAGAGGGGGGGGGGGGGGGGGGGGAAGGGGGGGTGAATACTGTTGACAAGACATTCTGAAAAGAGGATGTTTACGAGTGAGTGATGGAGATGCGAGAGGTTTTATGCAACGATAAACACAGGCTATCTAACGGGAAAGATGAGATTAGGACAGAGTAAAATGCTGTGAAGGACTGGAATGAGACCTACATATCTTTCCTTACTGCAGATACACGAAAAGATGGGAAACAGAGGGAGGTGGAGGTGGTGGTGGTGGAGGGAGGGACCGTGACCACATGAGACAGACGCACACAGATACCGGAGAGAATTGCATACCTGGCTGATTAGCAGGACGGCGCTAGAGTCTGATAAAGACATGAATGTGAATTTTCTCACTCTAACAACGATCCCTGTCTTCACTGGGAATGCTCACAAACACACACAGACATAAAAGCGGAATAAATATGGTGGTGGGCGCAGAGGAAAGGTGTTATGTCAGAGTGCCTTTTAATGATGTTAGAACACAGAGAGCTTTTCGTTAATAACGTTTAGACAGGGGAGCATGCACCTGTGCTGCACACTCACTAACTTACCAACTGTTAAATTCTCCAAAGAGCAGCTTTACCACCAACGTCTTTTAGGTGAAGCTTGGCTGCATTGCAGAGTGTAACAATATAAGAACATCCTTATTGTGTTTTCTAAGGATGTCTTGTTTTTTGTTTCTGTTTTTTTGCTGCTAATGTCCCTGTCTGCAGACTAAATTTAACTCTGTTCCTTCCTACTCTGCTTCTGTGATTATTCTTCACACACTGCAACACTGATGGCCCCAACTCCACAGGGAGGGGCCAACAGGGAAGTGTGTCATCTAACTAGTCGAGTCCTCAGAGGGCCAAGTCATCCTACAGGCTAGGGACCGAACAACAGAGGATTTCCACACTAATTTGATTAGGCGGATTTCACTTATACTGTTCTGTTCTTTTCCCCCCTCCTTCTGATAAGACATGTAGAGATGTCTTTACTACTGGCTCAAGACTAATGAATTTCTTAGCCATGGTAGAGTAACTTTACAGAAGCACAACCCCATTAACAACAAGGAACAACTGATTATTGATTTATGATGTTGATAAATCTTATTAGAAGAAAAATGTGGCTTTTGAGCTGCTAAATACGAGAAGGTGGCATAAACTCAGTTAATCTGATATTAGACATCATGTGTACATGTGTTGTGGTAACAAAGCAGAAGCTTTCTTTGGATTAAATTACATGTGGGTTCGTCCCTATGATGTGAGTCTTTAATATTATGTGTAGTAATTTGAGCTGCCATTAATACAAAAATTGGGTGTATATTTTACGCAAGTACCTCCAAAAATCAGATGTAAAGTTATTGACTGTATTAACCCTATTAAAATTTTATATTTTACCCTTTTTCACCTTCATTGACATAATTTATCACTTGTTTACTTGTTCTCCCAAATTTGATTTCAATGTGAAAATCCAGTCGCTACATGAAGTTTAAGGTTTACAGGCAGCAAAACCTTGGGAAACTCACATGACCTTACCATTGAAAACAAAGACCAGTAAACACAAGCTCCAGCTGAGACTGATGTGAAGGTCTTTAGTTTTGAAGTGACTCTGTAATTAGTATTGGACAAACTGAAAGTTTGATCTCATTAAATGTATAATAGTGTCTCGTCATCCTCTTAAAGTCTGGGAAAAATCCATCCAATAGCTGTTGAGTAAATCCTGGCAATCAGCAGGCTGGCATCCATCCCTGCTGCCATGTGGCTAACACAGCAAAAAACAATGGATACCTGCCCTCTGTTTTGCTGACAATAGTATTTCACAGTATGCTATAGTGGTATTATTACTGCACAAGTGGGCTTTTACACGTTGGCTCATACTTCTGTCAGGAGTGTATACAATACTTAAAAAATTTTTAATTCCATTATTATTTAAAAAATTAAGCAAAAATAAAGCGAAACCACACAAAAAATTTAAAATGATCTCATTTTGCCTCTGTTAACAAAAATGACATTGTGCCTGTTATGTTTTAAAAAAGAATCTGTTGGCCTTGACTAACACGATATCTTTGCCTCACCTGAAAAACTACAATAAGCAGACACAACCTCTATTTTGATCACAACTCATTTTGAAGCTTCTCTGGTCTCTTTTCTTTATCCTCCATCTGTCCTTCCTGTTCTTGAATATAGTGACAGCTGTTAACAGACTGTTGTGCTACTGTGTAAACTGCTGTTCTTCAGTGTTCATATCATGCATAAAATGATGCCCTGCACATATTTAAAGTGATGTTAAGTGAACAGAATTTGTTAATCAATACTTTAGATATTCTCTAAACATCTCATGTGATGGCAGTTGGTCCTGAAAGCTGTCATGCACGCACATACATAACTTTCCTCCTTAAAAAGAAACTGTGCAATTTAAGAATGTCTGTGTGTTTTTGCATTTTTTGCAAGGCCACTATTAAACATAAAATCTCAAGTGAGCCCTAGGACCAGGGCTAATGCAAACCGAAGAAGCTGCTAAATAATCAAATTAAAACTTAATTTCAATGTCAAGATCAAGTCGTACATGGTGCCAAACATGTTTTTTAGAACTGTGTCACATTGTAACTCCAGTGTTTTCCCCAGGCTGAGATTTACAGTTTAACAGTTCTCCCTAAACGCCTCACTTGTTAACTCTGACATCATTAGCCATTTCAGGGCTCCAAATGCTCCTTCTGTTCCCAAAAGCAAACAAACACTGAGGCACCAATGAGGCTTAAGAATGGTCCAAATTCTTTCAGCTCTAATAAAATGATGAGTGTAGCTGTTTCAGGTGTTACTGTAAAGTTTAACTTGACAAAAACAGGACGTATGAGTTTAATCTAGCTAGCTGGAATCTAAAGATGATACACCGTGTTCTGACTGAAGGACTGGGCAATAAAGTGATAAAGATAGTTAATGCGAAATAGGTTTTCCGTGATATGAGACATAATTAAAGTCTATAGAACGTCTGTGTTTTGAAGGACAACACAAAAGGCCAATGATAATGAGAATAGTACTGTGCCAAATCAATCAGGTGGCTGGAACAGAGTTGGAGCCACATCAGGTTAGACTGAGGAGTCTAGGAGGCGTGGGCTACCACAGCTGTATACACCAGCACAACAACAGAAAATCAAGCAGTGCCATCCCTGCACAGCTGACAATTTACCTGCACAATGCAAGACTTTACAAGACTCTTTCTCCCGTAACATGCCTTATGACAAAAACGAAGAGACACAGATGTATCACAAATGCAAGCGCCTGTGTTATGGTAACACCTGATGTCAGTAAGTACAGTCAAAAACACAGAACTTTAGTAGCTGATTAATGTAACTGACCCTTGTTACTAACTCCCTGGCCATAAACACACTGAGTGTAGAGAGTGTCACACTTCTCTACTGCATCAGATTTCATCCGATCCGTGTATGAATCTCGCTGCCCACCTCACTGCGACTGTACTGCACTCCCTGGGCTGTAATTTTTTTTCCATTTATTTTTTGCTTTGGAGCATAAGCCAACCACAGTCGAGTGAATATGAGTTTTTTAAATGTTCTCCTTTGTTTACATTTTAGCGTTTCTTACATTTATACTAAGGATATTTAAACAGAATGCTTTGTTTGTTTTTTGTCTTATTTATGTTTTTGTTTCCAAACAATTTAAACCATTTAAATCTATACAAATTAAGAGGTTTTATTTAATAGTTTTAGCAGATTTAGATTTCATTTTGAATGAATCTCTATGTATTTATTTGGAATTGACAAATAAAATGTAGTTTTTCATTTTGATTTTATTTTTAAGTAACACTTTAAGCTTTTAACTCGTCAGATTAAAGATATAATATTCTACAGCAGTGGCCCCCATGGACCGGTTTATGTCTGACAAAATTTTCATGGACCAGCCTTTAAGGTGTTGCGGATAAATACAACAAAATAAAAACCAGTACTGGTACCCCCCAAAAAAGAAGATTTATTCATAACACACGGGAAAAGACCCATGGAAACCATGTTAAAGATAAAAATGATAAAAGAAAATAACGGTAAAAACCGATAAAAACCCTGAAAACCATAAATTTCACACCCAAACCTCAACTTTTTTTTTGGGATATTAAGAAAGTAAAAAAATATCACACTGCTTTAGACGTAAACAAAAACCTTAAACTAAACACCAGTCACATTTAGAGGGTAATTTTGGTTGGACTCTTTGTATAATGATATCCTACTTCGTCGCTAGCTACAGAGCTATGGTTAGGCCAATATAAACACATTAGCAAAGGAAGCTGTGGGATGACGGTTAAATGCTCTCAACAGAAGTACATATTGAGGGTCTTGAATTGAAAGAGAAAAATACCATCATATGGCAGGTAGAGCAGGGCGATATGACCAAAAATATTTATCACGATATACATTTGAAAATCTGCGATAACGATATAACTGACGATATAATTGACACTAGACAAAATACTTTACAACTCCTTAATTCATTAGTGCAAAAAAAAAAAAAAAAAAAATCAACGTATTTTCACTTAAACAAGCAGCTTTTTTGAAGTGCATTAAAATTATATAGCTTAGCAAAGTCGTACTGAAACATTTGACAGATTTTCGAGCGACCGTGTACCACATAAAATCGTTTCGAGGTCAGTAAACACAACCAGAATTCATACATAAGGCACACGGGATTATAAGGGGCACTGTCGATTTTCAGAAAAATCAAAGGATTGATTTTAAGTGTGCCATATTTTCCAAAAAACACGGTAATAACGACGGCCCACTAGCATGCGCTACCAAAAATAGTGCTTTGTTGTGTATCTGACGGATGAAAGCTAAACCAGTGCCACACCACTGAAGTTGCAGCATTTTTACAAACCAATTCTGGTTCATCCGTTTCATTTAACGATCCACTTTCGCTCTTCTCATTCTGCGTCGCTGCCATGTGCGTATGTAAACAAAGGCACTACGCATGCGCATTTTACCCATATTCTATCGCGATATTTCATTTTCCTATCGTTGCCCAACGTGAACGGTATGATATAGCCCAGCCCTAATGGCAGGTATAAGACACAGAAAACAGACAAAACTTTAACCAAGACGATGCCTAAAAGGAGCCTTCTGAGGCTGAAAAGGTCATGATTCTACGTTTCGTGTCTACATTGAGTTTAACAGAAAATCCAAAAATCCAAATGATTTTCAAAGTGTATAGATCAAATACATACAGAGACTCCTTCTTTTATGAGAGAAATAAAATGCAGGGACAGCATGCTAATGCAAATTTCTATGGTTTTATTAAACCATAGGTAGCAGATTATCCAGAGCAGCAGCAAAATACATTATTCAGCATGCTGAAAACCCTTTCCCTCTTTGCAAATATTCTGAGCAAAAACTCCAGCAATCAGGATATCCAGCAACCAAATATCTAATTTCAAAAAGTGTTCGATTAGCTGTGCGGTCGTAATTCAACGTCAGCGAGTTCCACGAGCTACAGAGCTCTCTGAAACACACTGCAATAAATCAGTCTGTGGTTACATCAATATGGAAGGCAAGATCAGGCATACTGCATGTCAAACTGCAAAACTCAGAAGAGGTGTGAAGAGCAGCTGAGGCAATCATAAAGTCAAACAGGTGAACGAATGAGCGAAACAACGAGCATGAAAGAGGAAGACAAAGCAAAAGAGAGACAGGTGAAGCGGCTACAACATGATCCTTTAGAGATGTTAGGAAATCAATAGAAGAAGAAGAATCTAACTGTATTATAAGTCTTTGTACTTACTCAGTTGATGTGGTGATGGTGATGCTGCCAGTCCCTCCCTCTCTATAAACTACATGCTGCGTGCAGACAGACCGCACTATGTCCCATCACCTTACCTCACTACAACCTGCACTGGAGCAGACACCGGCAACACCTTTTTCTATTCTTACCTCATCACATCACAACACAACAACGAGTGCAGCTTTTGCGTCACCTGATCAAACCGCCTCTTTAAATTTACATCACATTCTTACTCATTTCCATTACAGTCCAATTCATCGGAGGAGAAACTGAAGAAACTGCTGTTATTATCATGCACTCCCTGAAGATTTCTCCTCTGGTCTCAAAGCCTCGCGTCCTACATATAACACATACATCCATACTGCTTATTGTATCCTGCTGCAGAAATGAGTCATACTCCACTGCTCCTACATAGACACCCCACCCCTATCACAGACAAGAAACTATCTGCTCTGTTTGTGAATTTTACTCCTTCTGCATAAAACACTTTGTCATATCAGCAATGGGAGCAGGAGGAGGCGGGGTGCCTGTTGTGCGTGCAGGGAGAAGGTAATGATTGAAAAGAAACCAAAAAGGTGCTCGTGTGAACACTGAACCCACACATCACATCGCCCGAGGCCTTCAAAATGAGAGTCATGAATATTTTAAACCGTGCAATATTCTCTGGAAATCTGGATATTGTCATTAAGCCTCGCGATCTGGATAACTAATGTCCCCTTCTGAAGAAGATGTCTGCTCAGCCCTTTCCCCCCCCTTCATCTTCTTCTTTTTCTCACGCCTCTCAGTTACACTGTTCCTCATTCCTGTTCTGTAAATGAAATCGAGGTATTTTATTTATTTATTTTACAGACCTTTATGCTTGCAGATTATTCACACCTATAAGAAAGGAACATGATGCCTTTACCCCTTAAAACCCTCTAAGTAAATGTAATGTGGAGATTAATGAAGAAGTGGATAATGAACTGCTTCGCTACTTTACCAAATTTTTGCTGCTTCTAGTCTCTCAAATTAAGAAGATGCTGCTTATTTGTATCATAAAAGATAGTAAACGAGCTGTGGGTGAAGGCGAAGCTGTCGATTCACTGGTAACAAAAGTTTGTACAGTCATCTACATCTGTGGGCTGTGGGTAGTGACCAAAAGAACAAGACTGTGGATATAAGGGTGTCTGGTGTCATCTGGTCTATAAAACACTCACAAAACAGTGCAGAAAACCCTAAAGTGATGGAAGTTGCTATAACGTAATACAACACAAAGGGTTTAAAATGCTAAAATTTGGCACCTTTGATTAAAACTAACTCAATCGGTTAAGGATACTACTGCTTATTATTAGTGTAATAGCTTCAGCTTTACTTTGAGAGATTATCTGACCAACTGACTTTTCAAGGTTATTTTTGTTAAATGTTTTCTCAAAGTGCACGGAGTCAGAGTAAAAATTGATCAGCCAGGAATCAGAATAGTCTGATTTTCAATGTTCTGAGTCTCACATATGACACAAACATTTTTGTCTATGCCCAGTGGTGTGAGCAAATAATCACTTGCACACTCACAGTCACAGTAAACTGTGGCGGAACCGCCACAAAAACATTTCTACACTGAAATCACCTTCACCCAGCCGAGCATGGACATTTAAAGAAGCTAACAAAGGGGAAAGTAGCTGAAGCTTAAGCTACCCAGAGCTCAGATCCAGGCGCAAAAACAAACAAACAACAACAAAAATGCAGCAACTGTGTGAAAATGTAACACAATGTGTGAAAAATGTTTTTAATACATCTGTTCTAAAAGTGCAGCAGCCTCGGTATGAGCAGTCACAGGATCAAAGCAGTAATGAGGAAAATTATAGAGACAAGCAAAATGATGTAATGAAAACAATGTAAGCGCCTGACAATTGCTTTGTTAAAGAAATATGTTGCACCTTCTTTTGTTTGGTAAAGTAAAATATGTCAGATAAAGGTGAATGTATATCGTCTTATCTTCAGTTAATTATTTATGCCTCTTTCCAAGAAGCAAAGGTCTTTATTTTCAATTAGTTAACTTAGTGTACTGGGGGTAGGCGGAAATTTGTAAAGTTTAATAATATATTTTGTTATTAAAATTACATTTTGAACTGATTTTTTTTTGTAAAGGCTGTCAATTATAGTTTTCAAAAGAAAATTGTAATTGACAAAATCATAAAGAGACAAGTAACTTTAATCTTCATCAGGACAGAAAAACCTAAAGTAAAAAGTTGCCATTCAAATCTAATAAAATAAACTGTTAAAAACTTAATAAACAATAATGTTTAAAGAGCCTTTTTATCTATTTGTTTAATTTACCTCAGTTTACCTGACTTTTTCCAGGCCTGCTACGTTTCCCTTGTAAAGGTCCCTTGTAGGTGGAGTTAATCAGTGTAAGTGGGAGCACCTGGCTGGTCTCCCTGAAACATTTACAACATTTGCTTCTTATTTGGTCTGCTTTAGCCCTGTTAGCTCGGAGTTTATACTAAACAACACCTTCCACTCATCCCACTGCTGACACACTGATAATACTGACTAACACACCTCATATTGCCAAGTATGGTGCCGATCTGTTTTAATTAATACAGTTGTGCACTTTTGAAACTGTCCTCCTATTTGTCACAACTTATGAGTTGGACCACGACAATGGATGTGGTAAGCTGGCAAAATAAGTACACTTTCTTACATCTTTACTAACAAGTTTTAGATAAGCTGCAACACTAGTGAAACTGCTGTGTACCTCTATCTCTGCTGCATGAGTGCAAAGGCATGGCTGGCTCATACGTTTCCTGTTTTAGCTGCTGTTTGGCTCTATTGAGACCATCTTTCAAAATTCACACTCAAATTTTTATTCAGGATTTTTTCTGTCTTTGCAATATTTCTGATAAGGGTGCGTTGGTTGTTGGTTGTGATGGTTTATTTTTATTCTTTAGGGAGGGGACGTCGGGAATGGCAGTTAAATTGAAATATAATCTACAAACAACCATCACTGATAATAAATATATCTATGGGTGTATTAGGCAAAGTGCACTAAGGTGAATTATTGTGAAGCGCAAGAACTTGCCTTTGGTATTTTAAGTGTGCTGCTACTGATATATTTATGTTCACAGTAAATAAGATTATGAGCACATGGCTTTTACTGTTAACAGAGTATTTCTACTTCTCCTAAAATAATAACTCAGAATACTTGCTCCACTCCTGTCCCAGATAAGGAAAGTTGGGAGAAGTAGCAGATGATAAACTGTAAATCCTCGTATTTCAAAAATGGGAAGTGGTTACCTAAAGTCCCAATAAAGCCCCAATTCCAAAAATGGTGGAATGCCATGTAAATGTATACAAAAACAGAATACAATGATTTGCAACTCTCATAAATCCTTATTCACGATTGAAGATAGAAAACGGAAATATTTTAAGAAAAATCATTAGCTCCTTTTGAATTTAATTGCAGCAACATGTCTTAAAAACATTGGAGTGGAGGCAGCAAAATGTTAAAAAAGTAAATGGTACTAAAAGAAATGGCTGGAGAAACATTTTGTATCAGGTTTAACCACAAATACATCAGTAATATGACTGGGTATAAAAAGTATGTTAGAGAGGCAGAGTTTCACCAATATGCAAAAAAAAAAAAGTGAAACATGTTCTTCAATGTAAAATTTCCAAGACTTTGAGTATATCATAATCTATAATATCAAAAGTAACAGATTTTTGGAGAAATCTCTGTGTGCAAGGGACATCGCTGAAAATCAATACTGAGACCCTGTGATATTCAGTCCTGAACACTTCCAGAAATCGCTGTTTGAACACAGTTCTCTATACTATCTACAAATACAAGTTAAAGTGTGATCATACAGAGATGCAAAAATGGCTTAAAAAGCTTAAAAAGGACTGAAACACAGTGGAAAACTGTTTGGCTGTAATAAATCAAAATTTGAATTTAATTTATTATTTGTGTTTGCTTTGTTTGTTTTTAAATCATATGCTATCATCCAGAATTTTTTATTTTTTTTTTAAAGACTCAGCAAGACGATGCTTAAAGCATTTAGCACATCATGAACCAAAGAATACAATAACGATAAACCAGTATGGTTGAGCAGCTAGGATCCTCTATCAGACAAAAATGGGTCAACACTTCCCTCCCAAAGGTCCAACAACTGGACTTCTCCGTTCCAAGATCTTTACAGACAGTTAAAAGAAGAGGGGATGCTGTGGTAAACATGGCCCTGTCCCAACTTTGACAGGTCTCGCTGTCACCAATTTCAAAGCGAGCTAGTGTTTTTTGTTTTTTTTGTTTGTTTTTTTTTCTCAAAATGCTACATTTTCTCAGTTTTACACATTTGATTTGTTTCGTTACACTTCGTTTATTGTAAATAAATGTGGGTTTTATGAGTTTTGCAAATGATTGCATTCTGTGTCATTTATATTGCAGATAGCATCCCAACATTTCTGGAATTGGGTTTTTTGTTTCTGTTAATGCATCTTAAAACCAAATTCCAAAATGGCACATGACAACTAACACATGGTCCATGTGATTCCAACCCTCAATGTTCCACAAAACCGAACAACAGAGCACCTTAACGATATTCAACTTTGCTGTAAGAAGCTTTTTAATTTGATTTCAAAAGAGGGTGCTCCACCTTTTTTTTTTTTTTTTTTTTTTTTTTTTTTTTGCAAAAACACTTTTCTATGATTAACTCCAGCACATTGCAGATACAAGCTAAACATCTGGTTTTCTCATATCTGCCAAATTTGATAGTTTTGCTGAGTGGCAACGATCTCAAGTGATCTATTACGCTAAATAACCCAATACATCACAATGACTTCATATTTCAGATGATTTGTTCACAAACTGTAACAAGTTTATTTTTCTAAAGTAAAATTAAAATTTAAAGTAGTAAGTAAAACAAATTTCATGTCATCAGTATACATATATATTCATGTCAGTACATCGTATTGACACGCAAAGACACTTTTTTTTTTTTTTAAAATTTATTTATTTTTTAACTAATTTCTCGGTTTCTGGAACACCATCTATCAGATTAACACAGTTTAAAATAATTCATGTTCCAGTTCAGCTGTTCAATATATAGCCTTTCAACTTAAAGTCAATATGATCATCTGAGAAAATCTTTCCCACCCCTTGCCCATTTCTACAATCCATTCAAAATAGCTATGCAGCAACATCACATGGAGAATCCTTTTGTTTCCAATTACAGATACCTTTTTTCTTAAATAACACTAAAACTCCATCGGAGTCTTCCACACTTGTCTGACCTGAAAACATTAATTAAAAAAATACTGTGCTGTGTTGGGATTTTGGTTGAACCTTTTTCTTTTTTCTTTTCTTTTGTCAAGCACTTTGCTACCCTCTACTGGGCAAAGCAACCTCTGCAACTGAGGGAAAAGCGCTGTGGATGAAGATGCAGAGCAGAAACTGTCACACTGATACGAACAAAATAAGTAGAGAATCATGCAGGTATTTTAACACCCCCATCCCCACCTCCACCAACAGCAAGAACAGCCTATACCTAAAAAAAAAAAAAAAAAAAAATGCAAGAGTTGCGTTACTGCCAACCAGACACTTCAGAGACATTGGCTCTGATGACAAATTTCAAGCACCTTATAGCTTTATTCCAACATTTAGAGCACACCATGACCTATATTTTCCACAGAACCTACACCTTTTTCCACCCACTAACAATCAGTGTGCAATAATGGGCCTGCAGTGAGACAATCCAGGCACAAAAGGAGCTTTTACCTGTCGTTTGATGAAGCTGGACGTAGTGTCGGAGGATGTGCTGCCATCTGAGCGTTTGAAGCGGCTCTTGCGCTTAGGCAACTTCCGGGGCAGCTGTGAGGAAGAAAGAGATGCACACGGGTGAAGAGATAAAAAGGGGAATGGGTAGATGGATGGCGATAGATAACGGGATGCAACAACTCTCTAGCAGTAATACTGGCAGCAAGGCTGACTATAATTATTTCAGTGCTTTAGTTACTAATTATTTTGTAGATTTGTATTATTCATACAAAAAATAAATCTACTGCTGGCTTTTAAGGACTGCAAAAGACAAAATGTATGGTCATTAAGTGCAAAATAGCTGCTTTGCACCAAAGCAAGCAGTAACTCTGCCAGAATCACACATATTTCAGGGCTGCCTTTATTCGGCTTCACATGGTGGTTTGATTAATGCAGAGAGCCCCATCAAACTGAGGAGAAAGCCTTTCAGATTCAGGCTACAGGTGAGTCCAGAGTCACGGCCTGCACATTTGCACCAATATCCTGCATGAAAGTCCCATAATGTTACTGGTGTGTGCTGGTTTCCCTGCACTGGAGTGGATGAAGCGTAGCACGGAGGGTAAAAATGCACTGAAATAAATAATAAAGCATCAATGCAAAGGCCTGATCTGCGAGTTGAGATCAAAACAGCAAATGCATCGACACCCAAGGAGGTGTTAAACTGTGTATCTGTGTTTAATAGCCATAATATGAGGATACATGACCGTTCACCGGCTCAAGCATCAATCTGCAGTTTCTGAAAAGGCGGAGGTGAAAAAAAGGGAAAACGGAAAAAAGTAGCTCGCTGCCAAAACGCGACGCCCCAGATTGAACAACAAGTAGCATCTGACACACTAATTACCCATTTTCCTCTTTTCTCGGTGAAGACAGAGTTAGATGCGAGAGAAATGGGAGTAAAGTGAGCGGATTTACCTGGAAATAGTGCGACTGGGAGCCGGTTTCCACGGCAGACAGAGGGTCTACGGGCGATTTGGACATTTTGACTTGCACCATATATTGAGAGCGCAGGGAGGCGGGATGCACATAGACATGGGTTACTGGAGGAAACAAGAGGCATCAGATACAGTGAAGAGAGCGAAGAAGCGGGAGGGGGGGAAACGGACACTAATATCCAAACTCAGCTGACGGGAAGGCTAGCTCATACTCCCGAATAAAAACAAAAAAGTCTGTGGCGGAGAAACGTAAAGGGAGTGGGGGAAAATACAGAAGCTAAAATAAACCGTTAACGCTGAAGCATCAGCGCACGAGCGAACCGTACAGGTCCGTACTAAGTGTGAGACTCTGCCGGGGGTGTCGGCGTTGATTAAAATGACACAAAAATCAATTCAGACCTGCTTACAGGCAACATTTGGCTTCTTTCTTTTTTAGAAGTGCCTGGCTTCAAACAAACGCCGTGTTCCTTCTCGTCTGTGCATAATATTTGCTTGTCAAAGAAGGATTCAAATAGTTGAAACCGCAGTCAAATAAATGTGGAACCTTCAAAGAGGGCAGCTTTGAAGTCATATTTTAGAGGAGAGGTGGATTTTAGTTGAACGGGTTTGTTTTTCTTTGATCACCTTTGCCTCAGTAAAAGTGGTACTTTCTCACGAGGCATCATTTATAGTGCTTTATTGGTGATTGATAATAATTTATAAATACATTATAGGTCATTTAGGAGCTATTAATCACAGATACCCAGCAGTCTAATAGATTACGTAGTGTGAACTTGGATTATATGAAACCTAGTTAAGCTCATTTCAAAATTAATCCATCTGAAATCAGTAGGTTTAGATTAATGCAGGCGTGCAAGCCAGGACTGGCCTGCTAAATGTTCCAGTATGATCGACTAAGATGAGATAAGATAAGATAACCCCTTATTGTCATTGCACAGTCATACCTAGTACAATAGTACAACGAAATTGGAAACTGTCCCACGTCGACACTAGGCACAACTAAACACAACACAACACAACACACCTTTGCAACGTGTAAAAACTGAGGCTAGACTTTGCATTGCAATTTGCACCAGGAAGCGCTGTGGTGCAAGTAATGTCTAGTAATGAGAGTTTTGTCATAAATTTAGGTCACTTTTGCAGCTTTCTTCTTTTAAAACCTTCTATACCACACTCAAGATTGACGCTGATGTGTGTCTTTAGGTTAGATAGTTAAGATAATAGTATCTCTTTGTTATGACAGTAAAAGACATATTGGTGAAATTGCACATGATCGGGTTGATTTAATAAGGTTACAAATCCTGTCAAATTATCTGTAGTACAAAGAGTAGGCCTGTCTGTGTGCAACAATACAGTGCACATTACTAATGCTGAGATGTGTTCAGTGTAAGATTTCTAACTGACCAAAAAAAAAAAACAAAACAAAAAAAAAACCCTGAGGGTTACTTTTGTCATAGGATAGTATTCTGTTGATCAGACAAAAGACCTGGGCTGTAGTTTCAGTAGGTCAGGCAGGTCTTGGCAGTACCTCAAGACCTCAATATGAAAAAGGGGATGGGAAGCAGCCAGTTGGGCAAGTAATAGATCAGGGCAGGGGTGGTGGAAACCTGCTCCAGCAGTATGGTTCGTGTGCAACGGCAAGGTCTGTGTACACAATGCAAACCAAAAGTGCTCTATTGCTTTTGTCAATGCTAGAGAGAAGTCACGACAGCACATGGACCCAGCAGTGGGTCTTCTTGCAGCAACCTGGGACTGGCAGAAAGTTGACCTGGGGAGACACCATAACCTTGACAAACCTCAGACCTGATATGGTGCTAATATCAGACTCACTGAGGCAGTTGGTGGTCCTGCTAGAATTGACCATTCCCTGAGAAGACCAGATGGAAGAGGCTTCTTGCCAAGTAGAAGAAGCTTACAGGTGAAGCAAGGCATGGAAGACCCATTGTACCTCACTGTACTAGCCCATGAAATTGCTCAGGATCAAGGGACTGAACATCATTAATGCACCCGAGAAGACATCAAGATGGCTGTGGACCAAAAGGGGAGATCTGCAGATGACTTAAGCCACCTAGACACAAGCTGGAGACTGATCACCCGTGGCTAGGTTGCCTGGGTACTGGTGTCTGATGTTGAAAGACCTGAAACACCTGATGACGCTGGGTTTGGTTGCACTGTGGGTTGTTTGTTAAAACAAGCACTCTCATCACTACCTTTTGTCCCCAAAATAATTAAAAATGTTATTTACTGTTATTTGTTATTAATGTTGCTGTTTTGTCGAGCAGTCTTTAGGGTTTCCATGCAGAAGTGCTTTTTGAGCTGCACATTTCTCATTCAACTCAAATAATTGAGAAACATGTATATAAGAGAATTTAGTAATTTGAGAATCACTTTCCACCACTTTCATATTCTACAAAAATCTGCACAACTTTTTTTTTTCTTGGTAGTGATTTGCAGTTTTCCATTTTTGACATTCTTCTTTCTTTCGCCCTTTACCCCCAGTACAGGCCATGAACAAGACACCTCCAGAGTTTTCCCTCTGGGGAGAAAACACTCTTCCTAAAGCTAACACTACACATAAACTACACATTTCCTATCAACCATAATAAGAAATAAAAGTGAAAATATAAAATTGAAAGGATAAGTGAGAAATTAAGTGCTATGATATCCCAGGATAATCAATATTTTATGGTATCTTAGATGGGAAAGGGTGGAACATAAAATTGAAAGTTGAAATAACAAATTGATTTCCCTTGGACTGAGTGTCAAAGTATGATTTTTGCCATTACACCTTTTAATCTTTAGTGTAAAATTACTTCCAATGCATTCGTAGATAAAGTGTAAAAAGAAACTGCAGCAGTGAGACCTCTCAACAGCAAACTGCAGCAGCAACAATTTCATAACCAATGAAAACAAACTGAAATTTTACCCTTACAAGGACATGTATATTCTGAAAACTGAACCACAGTAGATGATGAATAGCCTGACCTGTCTTAAGAAAAAAAAAAAGTTTAGTTTTAACAAAATGTGTCAGTTTTTCCACATTTGGTCAGTCAGCTGTCATTACAAAAACAAAACAAACGTTTCTACAGTAACTACAAGTCACTCCTTCTTTTAACCACCTTACTTTGGTGTGGTATAGCAGAAAATGGGAAATGAATTTGTCAGTAAGAAAGTGATGTAAGTGATCGTGATTCAAATCTCCGGCTTGGATAAACAACCACTTTCATAGCACGACACCATTCTTCATGACTTCCTTTCCATTCTCCACCACGCTCCCTAGAGTAAATACAGTGAAAACTACAGAAACCATGCACACCCACCTTGTCTGCATTACAAAGTCATCCTGTTTGGCTGGATTGGGCTTTTTTTTTTTTTTTTTTTAGTCAGTTTTCAGGTCTGTGGGTCATATGTTTGATACCCCTGGGTTAAATCTTTTATTTCTCAATAGTTAAAAGTGTGCAAATATAAAGTGATCAGATGGCCAGCAACTGAATTATGTGTGTTGACTGTAAGTTATGCTTCCAATAGTTTGCCTGCTTTTAAGACCACAGTATGTCAAGAGTTGGTCTGCTTTGCTGTTATCATTTCACATTGAGGATGTTAAAAGACAAGGACTATAAGCTGTAAAAAGCCCATTACAGCTCTATAGCTAGTTGAGTTACAGGCAATTTTTAACCTTTTTGTAAATTCAGTAAAGTCATAAATACCCAAAAAGTGACACATCCATGGTGTTTTCATTTGTGATATAGTCAAATTTTATTCAAATTAGTTACCATCCTGTAGCTGTTTTGTCTGCCCGATGGCTTTTTTAAGATGCATGCATGCATGCAGATCCAGTTTCTCTTCCTGTTGTTAAATGTGGACCTAAATATGAACAAGACCTTTAGAAGGTAAGATGTTTAGTTAGCCACACTTAGCAACAATCAGCTGTCTGTGTATCCTGTGACACCAGCTGGCAGTTTGCTATTCAAACTCAGAAAACCAAAGATCCTAAAGCTAAATCTAAACAATAACATAGCTTTAACAACACCAAGCTTTGACTTGAATTATTTAAGCACTTTAAAAACTACAGGTGAACTTTGAATGGCTTTTATTGACCAGTTTGAGCTATAAGAGGCCAGGATTACGGCTTTCTTTATGCTGACATAACAATTCAGTGTGTCAATATGTTTATGCTAATTTGGTTAAAATGACAGGAATATGTTCCATGCGATAAAAATTTTAAGTGCAATATTAAACATAATAAATTCTGACATGGACACAAGTTGTACCACCAAGTCTCTGATGATTTTATAACTAATCGATTTTACCACAAAAAACCCTTAACTAACATCTTTTAAAAATTTGGAGTTCATTTATTTTTGTTATCTAGCATTCGTTTCATGTGTTGTCTCTTTAGGACAGTAACGTATTAGATTATGTCTATTATATCGCAGTTACTGGCATAACTTTAAAAGATGGTTGTGGGACTTGGCGTGAAGTACATCTGTGTTCTGGGCACTCAAGTTCAAGTTTACAGCTTAAATACCAGTGTTAATTTAAGCTTGTCCACTGTAACCTGCTAATTTCTGTTTGTTTAAGGCTCAGTTTTATGAGTTGTCAGCCTTTGTAAACACCACTGTAGTGTCCTGTCTGATTTAGTTTAGGCACTGACGATAAATCAGGAGGCACTGCTTAGAAACCAAACCCTGTTCATCTCCAAGAAATGACTGTGATTACAGAGTTTACAGGAGCTGTTGGATTTTACTGTAAACTTATATTATTTTGGTTGTTTTTAATTAAATCAGAAGCAAGTGGAAACTATATACAGAACAAACATTGTTTAAAAGCTGATTCCATTTGAGTTTTACAGAGAAAGCTGTGAGAGAACTAATTATATTGTTTTGAATGCATCTATGTACTGCGTTTAGCAGGTTGTATTCTTCCAAAGAAGGCATCAACCCTCTGAGGTCCACATGTAAGTCGGAATAGGTGACAATCCTAACCTTAACTTTAACTCTAAACCTAATCCAAATATATAACTCTTTATATAACTTTTTTTTATTTTGTATAAATTATTCATTAAAGTACAATTGGGGGGAAAAAAGAGAAAATAATCAATATAACTGCGCCACATCAAGAACTACTACTCTGTTTAATTTCTAAAAACAAGAAGAAATATGTTACAAGAACAAAATATTTTAACTAAGAGAGTTTTAAATATATATAGAAAAAATTGTAGTATTAGAAAAATGTTTGCGTGATCTTTTTTTTTTTTTTTTTTTTAAGAAAAAAAGGTCAATGCATCATACATACATGCATCATATATACCCAATTAGGGTAAATCAATATAATAAATATTAATTAGCACAACAAATGTAAGCAAGAGTAAATAATTCAGTATTAATCAAAATACACTAGCGAAATAAATGTTCAGTTTTAAAATAAGAATAAGTTATTCAAAAAAAGTTTAACTCCTTCGTCTTTGTTGTGGATTACAAAGACGAAGAAGAAAATATCTCTCCCTCACAATCTTTCAGATCTTTACATATCAAGCATAAATGAGGCTTGTGTGTAGTAATAATAAATTGAGCTTGCCATACAATTATAATGTGAATAGAGCTGCTACAGGTCTTATAGCTTAATTACATAAAGAAATATGCTATTTACCATGTGTAAAATCATGAAATAACATACTGTTAAGATTTTTGTTTTTTGTTTTTTTTAATCATCTAAGAGTCTTTTTTTTTTTTTTTTTTTGGGGGGGGGGGGGTCCCCCATTCTGAAACCAAACCATTGGTTTTGAGTCATTACACAAAAAATCTGTGGATGTCTCTGACCTGACCCTCTCACATTTAGCTGTATTTGTTTGGTACTTTTAGAACTTTGCCATATTTAATGAAGCTATGCAAATCTGTAATGAGTCTTTTTTACTAGCTATACATATTTTCAGAGTAACAGGCCCTGGGGTACATGGAGCGTCTACATTTTGTTCTTTTTTTAACTTTAACATTTTTCCAGCATGTTTGAGCTCTTATAACTTTGTAACGCAGGTGATAGGCATGTTACATTTTTACAGCTGAAAAATACATTTAAGCTCTGTTAAAAGCTGGAACTAGTCCGACTTTTCAATGTAAAGCCATTGGTCTAACAAAGAGTAAAAGAAACAAGCATTGGCACCCAGGATGTTTGATCTGTTTTCTCATATTTCACTTGAAAAAAATACCTCAATAAATACATTTTGGGTAAACTTTAAAGGTTGTCATGTTGTGTAGGTCTTATAGCTTATGGCTCTGAAACAGAAGAACAATCACATTTTCTATATAAAAATTCAGACAGTTAAGTCCTGAAGAGATCTTTCGAAATCCTTGCAATGTGAGCACACAGAAGGGATTGCAGAGATCAAATTAACACAATACTGCTTTTCGCTGTATGTCTGTCTCCATAAATTAAAAGATAATAAATACAATTACTACACTGGTTAATTCTTTACTCTCTCACAGATCACAGCAGGTGTTTGACCTGCCCGGCTTGCTGCAGACTTCACCTCTAGAGGGCGTGCCGATTGAAAGCGGGAATGAGAGTGGTGTGAGCAGCAGCGGCGCGCCTCGGCGGAGCGGAGCTGCGCCAAGCAGCCAAAGTTAGACAGCATTACGCCGGAAATTAGAGGATTTTCATGTCAAAATAAAAGCCGAAAACGCCACAATTGGAACGTGCGAGGACCACAAGAAGTGAATAAGCTGATGCAATAGTTGAGATTTAATGGAATAAAACAAGATAGGCGTGAAGAACAAACCTTCATACTCATTTTAGTCAATTTTCTTTTAGCTGCTGTCAAGGTCTTTTTTTTTTCTTTTCTTTTTTTATTACTGGATCACTAGATTAAATGAACACCCAGATAAGAAGCTATGCATTAAATATTTATATAAATGAATGTAGTTCTTTTAGTTATTCATCAACTTAATCATTAGAAAACTGGGTGTTGCAAAAATATTGTTTAACTTGCTGCTAAAACTTGTTTTAGTTTGTAAAAGAAGGCCTGTTGTTCTCATCCACAGAAATCCTTACATGCGTACTATATGTAACACTGAGGTAAACTGTGCTTCAAAGCTATTGCTTATTTTTTTACAAACACAGACCTTCATGTTTGTCTAGAGCCCCTTATGTTTTTATTTGCAATATAGTTTTGATTAAAAAACCCATCATGGGTCTTTGAACTTTACTGCACAGAAGAAGTTTAATACTAAAAGAATGGATTCCGATTCTGCTTCTGAAACTGGGCTAAAACCTGCAAAGAATCACATTAGTCCTGTATTTTAATTAGGGGTCAAATTGTTTAACAGCTGGCTTGCATCAATGCGATAATATAACTCAAACAGAATTCATTATGAATGCTTTTTTCTAGTATGCAGGTGAAATCCTATTATATCCTGTGATCAGACTTTGTAAATTTAAGATATTTGGATGGTTTAACTATATTTTAAAAAAACGACACACCAATAATGTTAAAAGTTTTCTATCAGAATCAGAAAGCTTTAATAATCCCTAAGGAAATTATGTGGTTACAGTTGCTCCAAGACTGTAACAGTAACAGACTGAACAAAATGAAATAATGCTGTATATTACAAAGTTTACAAAGTATAAGGAATAGTTGTAATTATAATGATTTAACTTGGCAAGAGTCACATACATTATGTTCACCAAATATAACAGTGGTTCTAAAACATTTTCTATGATGTCACCCTATAGAAACCAAAAACATTCAGGGCCTCAGGGGTGCAAGTGAATTTACAGGTAAATAAAGCATCAGCAAAATGCTGCTTGTTTCTCACCCTTAAAGATAATTTTCAATCAGTTTGGTTTCACTTCGTACTTTTCCACTGATCATCTGAGCCTCTAACACTTCGATAACTACTGAATGTTTGTTTATCAGAAGCATGCACAGTGTGAGTATGAGTGACAGCACTGGCTGATTTCCAATCCTCTGCTGGGATTTCAACTTCATACTTTTACTTACATTCTAGCGGTTTTTTATATTAATGCTAAATACAAAATAAATCAGTCATTAAGAGTTTAAAAACAATTATAATCACAGAAAATATCCATGGGAAAATAAAACAACAATAATTTACATACATTTTATAACTATATTTTGCAAAAAAAAGAGCAAAGAAAATAATAAAGGTTCTAAACAGTCTTTCTCGTGCAGCCCCACAAGTTTGCGCCCTTTTTGACAGACGTAAACATTGGTCCTGACTGACCTCTGCCTCTTTAAACATCAGCCTAGGAACGCAGTTTGCCAGCAGATCGTTTTGTGCTTCGTACATAACCCGTGCTGTGTTAAGATCAACTAAATCTCTGAATTGTAAGATGTGTAGTTTTTATGTTCCTTCTGTCAAATACGTTTAGGATTCTTCTGCAGCGGCAGCAGCATTTGAGTTTGAAAACCGTATACGGAAGTGTGATGTTTGTACTCCCCCTGTCTTGACAGTGGTGCTGGGAGCCGAGAGGGTCAGGGGGAGGAGAGGCAAGGGAGTGGAGCGAGAAGACGACAGGAGGAGATCCACCACAGGGTGACCAATTTAACCGGACCATCCTTGGACCGCTAGGCTACAAATGGTCCTCCACCCTGGGCGCCACCACCGACAACCACCGCGCCGAATCGGATCGTGTGCTGCGCTCCTGTCGGCGGATAGAAAAAGATGATCTCGGTGAGTCCGTCCTTTTTTAAAAAAAAAAAAAACTGCTGCTGCTGCTGCTGCACACCGCAGGCCGACATATATAAAATATGTTCTCCTGTCACACAAACGTCTCGGGCGCTGTTGCGCTGCGCCGCAGACGCCCGTGCCACCTCGCTGTCAGTACTCCATTTGTGCTGAAGTGAATGACATGGCTGGCGACAGTTGCTGCGAGGCCTCTGCTTCACATCGGCGGCGGTGTGGCGGCGGTGGTGGCAGAGGATACGCGGCCAGTACATGTTTTCCACTGGCGGCCAAAAACAACATATCTGTGTAGCAGTGGGGAAAGGATGAGCCGCATCACCGTGCGCCTGTGTTTCCGAGCACAGCTGACAGCGCTGACGGGCTGGCTTGCATCTCTCATGAGGCGCTCATAATGATTCGGATCTTTTTAATGACATAACTTTAAACTCAAACACCTCTCTTTATGCGCTAATTGCCTTTCGAATGCGGTGGATTTCTTTCTTTTCTTTTCTTTCTTTTGTAGGCGATCGCTCGCTTTCCTTGCACTGACTGATGCTGAGGAATGTGCAGCAGTAATAATATAAATATAATGCTAATCTGTTTATTTACCCAAGACTCGTGTTTGTCAGTGCACTAATCCTGTGAGCTATTGCTTTGCTGCAGACTGAAGGACAGAAGAGGAGAAGGAGGAGGGGGGACGACAAAAAGAGAATAAATCGCTGACAGAGGCGTGTTGTGTCCTAAGTTGAGATACGGGACGCGGCGGAATGGTTTTATGGTCCCCGCTATGGTTGTCACACAGGCCGTGGTGTTATGTAACAAGAAGCCTACGCTGTTTGAATGCGGGCCCTCACACACGGCCTGTCTGTGCATGGCATTTAGGCACAGGATCGCAGGCACATCATCCGCACATGAGCTAAACAGGGCCGCAGAATATGCGTAAATTGCCCTTTCAAAATCCACAGCGTACATTTGGTCCCCCCCACCCACTACCAACTGCTTGATCCTATTTTATTTCCTGCATTTTATCCTCTGGATGAGAAGTGCACCACAGGGAGAAAGAGACGCATGCATACGCGCCCTCGGACATGTCTACTGCCCCGTAATGAGTGACTTGAATGCTCGCTGTTTGTGGCCAGTTGTCCGGTTTAAAATGCCCCTTAGGAATCGGTCGGTCACCCCCCTTCTCACCCCCCTCCCCTCCCTGCCTGTCCTAGAGCCAGTGGGGAGGGATTGGGGGGCGGAGAGTGCAGCCAGGCACCATGCAAACACAAGCGGCTGGCAGCTCCGCGACGTTTGCAAATGGGCATGAGCTGGTCGACCTTGTGCAGGGGAGCGAGGGACGCAGCCGTGGAGGTGGGAGGAGAGGGTAGGGAAGTGTGTGTGTGTGTGTGTGTGTGTGTGTGTGTGTGTGTGTGTGTGTGTGTGTGTGTGTGAGAAAGAGAGAGAGAGAGAGAGAGAGAGAGAGAGAGAGAGAGAGAGAAGGGTGGTGAGGTGGTGTTTGTGGTTCTCCTTGAATGTTGTCGATACGCTGCCAGGGAGGAGGGATAGGCTACAGCTCGGACAGATACGTGCCAGCGAAAGCGCATGCAGGCAGCAGGATATAGCGAGGAAAATCTATTTTTGCTTCAACAACACATCGTGCCTCTCTCCGGTGAAAATACCGGCCGAGGAGGAGGAGGAGGCGGCGGGTGCAGCAGCAGCAGAAGCGGCTGTGCGTTTCCTGCGTTATGCGTTCGACTCTGCACTACGGAGCTGAGGGTATCTGGCAGACAGACGTTTTATAACTCAATAAGGGACTTTAACAGTGCTTACAGTGAATGATTACAACGCCAAACTGTTATTGTGTGTATTTTCCATGACATGAGAGCTCTAATAGTGATATCACAACAGGTAGAAACACAATAAATTTGAACAGGTCAGCACAAATTCCCAATTTAATTCCACAGACATGCCCATTTTAACAGACACAGTACTGCACGTCCTAATCCATATTCTTATTCTTGGACTCAGCTAGAGTGGCTCTGGATTCAAAGTTATCCTTTATGTATCATTGCTGAAGTTCAACCACTGTCTGTAAAAACTGGCCACCCTCTGTTTAAACCAGCCATCCTATAATTAATTAAAGCCAGCATGAGTTATTAAACAAGACATTATCTTATACACAGTATAGCAAAATGCAGTAGTGAGTAGTGAAATTAATGATTTTGCTACTTTAGGCATTTGCGATCGAAACAAGAAAACAAAAATAGCAGACAAAAGTGAACTTTTATTAACAGTAATTTGAAAGGGAAGTTGCTGGGCCCATTTCAAGCTTCACAATACTAAACTTGAACTCTGCTAGAGTAGCTTTGCATAATTCAAAGCAGTTTGAAAATAATCCTTGTCTATCTCCTTGGCCTTTGTGCAGTCCCTCAGTTCATTCTCTGTCTGAGACAAGTTGTTATAGCTCATTTCTTCTGTTGGAACATCTGTGTGCCCGACATGACCACAATACAAATGTCTGCTTTTGTTGACATCATACAGAGCCAGAGTAGAAAAAAAAATGAAACATTATTCTGAAGTTCAAGCTTTTGCCTGTCAGGGGTTGGTTTATAGAATTGCTGACCTCATTATTTGAAACTTGCTTTGTCAGGTCATTGTTAGGCCATCTGGGGCTAAGGTTAGGGTTAAGTTTTGGTTAACGACCAGCCTTTTTTTTATGGATTATTTGATCACTTGAAACACCCAAAAGAAAAAGCTTTAAAATGTAAAATTTTCTAGTTTGTGAAAATGTAAGTATTTAGCAGGTGGTCACAACAAAACCCAATCCTAACAGGTTGCAGATTACCTGGTACATGTTAAGAGGTTATCATGTTATATTACAGTATACGTATATATAGTACCAATCAAAAGTTTGGTCATAGTCATAGTATTTCTTTATGATGGAAACAAAAAACATTTCAGCTGTCAGTCACCTACAGCAACTCGAGCTTTCTTCACCGAACTGAACCAGGAAATTGTGCCTTTAGCCAAATATGTGTACCTTGGTTCAAGCTTATTTTGCTGCCAAATTATTGTTCTGGATAAATCATTAACAGCCCAATGAGAGGAAAGCAAAACCCCAAATACACCTTAAACACTTTTACTGCCAGAGGATTGTTTTGAACTTACCAAAGACTCAGGAGAAAGTTCGATTTTTAATACCATCGCATGATGTAAGTCGCCGGCGCAGATAATGTGAAAGACAGCAAAAGAATCATCAATTTGAAGATTCCACTTCCAACCATCACTCGTGTTTTGTTATGACTTTTAATTGGTAAATGGCCTGTATTTATATAGCGCTTTACTAGTCCCTAAGGACCCCAAAGCGCTTTACATATCCAGTCATCCACCCATTCACACACACATTCACACACTTACCATGACTTTTAATTGTTCAGAATTTTCCAAAACACTTAAAACACACAAATTTTCTTTTTGTGTGTGATGCATGGATACGATTTTCTTTCTTCTGTGGAGCTCACAGGGGTCATTCTCTTGTAAGGTAACATAAAGGCAGGCATTAGAGTGCCATATGCTATGTTTTCTTTTGGTTACCAAATATAACTGATAATAAAAATATGATTATGATTATCAAATTAAATTAGAAGACAAAAAAAAGTTTCTCCTAAACTTCATGGCATTAAGAGAGATGTAATATTCGAGATCATAAACCACATAAAGTAAACATACATAGAAGTCTTTAAAGGTTAATAAAACAGAGTGTGCTCTGAGTGTTGTCCTGTTAGACGGAGAGAAGCAATTTTCAGGAAAAGCACAACTCCAAAAGTTTAATTTCATTTATTCTGGAGTTCACAAAAAATCCCTGCTTTTAAATTTTATCCAACCAGACGACAAATTACATGTAAGAAAATGTATGTATGAAATGCTGTGTGTGTTATGTACAACTAAAAGGAAAATATAGGTGAACAACTTGTGATTTAATCCTGCCGTGCCCCAGATCCTGTCATGTTGTATATGCTGCTCCTGTCTTGACAGTGTCCTGTTGTCCGGCTGCATTTATCTCCATTTTTCACTCGTCTGTTTATTGTTGATTGTGATTATCAGCAGAGCTTGAAAGAACCTTTCTGCATCTTCAAGCCCACCTGCCTTCAAATTTCTGTGTTTATACCAGAGGGTGTTTTGTTTTTTGTTTTTTTTGGTCTTTTTGTGTGTGTGTGTGTGGGGGGGGGGGGGTCAAACGGAGCAGGTTCTGGTTCACCTTAAAAAACCCACACCTACATGCTATTTTGGGCCCCCTCCCCCAGCTCTGAATCCATTTTCAGACTATATCAAGTGTGTCTGGTTTTCCAGGAAATTAGATTTATGTGCATTTTGCTCTCAGTATGATGCATTTTATTTCCTGTCAATTTGCGCATGGAGAAGCTTTTTTCCCCCCCTCTAACGAGCTATTAAAAGAGCTAAACGTGTGTCAGAAGAGTTTATTAGTATGACTACTAGCATCAGTGACAGGCTGCTTGTGTGTTTCACCTGATTACTTAAAAATGTTTTTTTGCTTCACCTTTTTCTGTTTGTCACTGTACAATCTTCTGTGTGTGTGTTTTTTTTTTTTTTCCCTTTAGACCCAGCAGGAGCTGTGGAGATAGGCCTGGCAGCAGAGACTGGTCATCTTATTAATCTTGGTCTCTGATCACTGGCTCTGGCACAAACATCTGGAGCTTTGTGCGCCATTTAACCCCCATCCAGTCACTCCCACCCTGCGGCCCTGCAGCGTGGCTCCTAAAAACACCTCCTTGCGTCTTCAGAATTTTGTCCACGGGGATAAATGAGTGAACCGGCTGCAGGGGAAAGGGCTGGGACATGTACCAGAACCCCAACAGGTAAACGAACAACTCCTCTACTCCAGGCGAGGCGAGGAGTAAAACGGTGTTTTGGTCCTCCACTGTGGTATCAGTGCTGTGGCTGTTATGTGAACTGTTTTTGTACTGAATGTTTTTCCTCTCTCCTCACACAGAATGTCCTGGTTCAGTGGTTTCCTAGTTGCCAGAGTGGATGACCGCAAGACTGCGTGGGGGGAGCGCAATGGCAAGAAGTCCAAACGGAAGGGAGGCTCATCTCTCTGCAACCCGCGTTACATGAGCTGTCTGCGGGACCCCGATGCTATGGAGCCCCCTTCCGGAGCCCCCCTCCATCAGCACCACCGCGGAGGGGGGGCAGGGGCCATGGGAGGTGGGGGAAACTTCGGCGTCCGTTGCGGATGGCAGGAGGACCACTATGGCAAAAGGGGAGGGGCTCCGAGCGAAGGTGTGGGGCTGAAATCGGTTGACCTGGGCTTTGAGGACGGGGAGTTAAAAGGGAGGAAAGGGGGATGTAATGGAGGAAGCAGCGACATGGGCGACGAAGGTCCCAACGGCGCAGCGGGGGTAGTGACGGCTGCGGACTGCTGGCTCAGGGTGGTACGAGTATTCCAGTCGAAAAAATTCCAGTCCCGCAAACTGGAGCGTCTATACCAGCGTTACTTCTTTAGGCTGAACCAGAGCTCCTTGACCATGCTCATGGGGGTACTTGTGATCGTGTGCGGCATCATGCTGACCTTCCACTGTGTCCACGCCGCCCCTCACGTGGCCTATTCGTCAGCCCTTTCAGTGGCGATGGCACTCTTTATGGCTCTAATGGTAGTGTGCAACCGCAATGGCTTCCACCAGGACTACATGTGGATGGTCAGTTACCTGGTGATCGGGGTCTTAGTGTCCGTCCAGGTTTTTGGGGTGCTCATGGTGGCACCCAGGAGTGCTTCGGAAGGCATTTGGTGGTCCGTGTTCTTCATCTACATCATCTACACTCTGCTGCCTGTGAGGATGAGGGCGGCGGTACTAAGTGGAGCAGTGCTGTCCATCATACACGTGGTCACCACCTGGCAGGTCAACCAGGAAGACAAGTTCCTTTGGAAACAGGTAAAAAGCCTGATGTCTGAATGTTCTGTGGTGTCTTTGCTTTTCATGTGAAGCGACACAGATGGCCAACAGTAGTTGCTTTTTTGTCTCCATACATATTTGCTTGGCAAGTGAAAGATCGCTGGTTCATTTCCAGCCCACAGATACAGATCTCCTTTGGGGTTGTGGCGGGAAGGGAATCCGGTATAAAACTGCCAAATGAAACATGCAGAGCTAACTGCTGTGGTGACCCCTGTGACAAGGGAACAGCTCCTTCTTCTCTTCCCATTCTGTGGTTATTGATTTGTTGTCCTGCTGTTTTTTAGAAGTTCATGATCAAGTTCATACTCTCATATCCTCTTAAAACACACAGGCTCTTGGGTGAGTCACTCATTATAAATGGCTTAGAGTGTAGCTAAGCATTGGTTGAATCAATATGCTGAGGTCTCCAGCAAAGTTTTTAACCCCCAACCTGAATAATAAAAAAAGAATGCCATTTTCCCACATTTAAAAAGTATTCGAATGACCAGATCCGTTTGAAGCAGAGCGCCACCACAAACAGGAACCCAAATGGTTTCCCCCCTGTTAATGGCCAGTATTGGCCTCTTACAGATGTATTGGTAGTCGTGAGATTAAAGCTGTTTTACAGAAAAAAAGGCGCTTGGATTCATTTAGTAATGATAACGAAGCAGCTGCGGCTCAGCAGACGGTGGTGCAAAAACAGGCGGCCTTTTCACATTTAGGTTTTACACATACTGCTGTTAAGGTAGCTAACAATAACATAATAATTCTGTTTAATGCTCCTAAAACCATGGTTGAGAGGTCCAACTGAAGTCTGTGACTTGCTGGCAATAGCAGCCTATTTTACCACATCTGCCAGTCAAAGTGGCCACACCCCTAACTCCATGAGGAGGAAACAAACTATAGAGGCTAAAGGGCCTTGTAGTTTTGATGCTTTTAAGCGGAGCATTTAACAAGGGAGTGTGAGGGTTTACTCAGCTTTGGAGCCAGAGCCTCAAGTGACACAAAGAGGAACTGCAGTTTTTGGGACTTAATTGTTGGCTTTATTTCTACAACCCTGAAAGTTGCTGCTTTATGTAGCCAAACCATATTGACTGATATATTATCATTTTTTTACTCTCTAAAAAAACCCTCAGGTTTTAAGATACCATAGCAATAACAGCAGGAATGGTGGTTAGTACCTTACTTTGTAATAAAACTGCATAACAGCAGAATAGTACCTTCTTACTTTTGTTCTTTTGACAAGTCAGAGAAACACAGTTTTAAGCCAAGCTTTTATCCCCATGTTTATTCTTCTTGGGCGTTATGCAAGAGAAGCATAAGAGCACTCAGATTGATTTAGGAGGTATCTAAATTAAAACTGCATTCTGGTAGAACATCTGTAAATGCTTTGAAGGCTGTAACATCCTAATAGTGATCTCTCAAATGTCACCTTTGCAAAACAATCTGTATTTACACGTCCAGGAGACAACAAGCTAAGTTAGATTCATCGGGAGTGGCCTTCCTGATGATTTGATGATCCAGTTTTTGTTCAAATATACTTGGTGCCTTTCTGTGTAGCGTTTGCATGTTCACCCCGGGCCTCTGGGTATTTCTGCTGGGTATTTCCAAAGACATGCATGTTTGGTTCATTGGTGGTAAACTGAACTGGCTATAGGTGTGAACGTGAGTATGAATGGTAATCTGTATTTCTGTGTTCTGTGTTAGAGTTTACGGTGTACTTTGGGTTTCTCATAGCATTTTTTTTATGGAATAAGCTGGCTGTAAGGGCTGAAAACAGAGTATATAAGAGCCAGGAAACAGAACAGAAACAGTTTCTTGTTGCAAAACCAAAATATGGAGCTGAAAGTTGTTAAGTTAGGTGATGGTGCACTGATATGAGTAAGGTTTCTTTTCTGGACTTAATTAAAATCAGTAAAATAAAACACACTCAAATTTCTGACAAGCACAACCAAACCAAACCAATGAGAAAATCAATTAACAGAAAATATGAACACAAATGGCATCCTTGGTGTAAATATTCTACATGATCCATCCAGTTTCCTCCGCTTATTCAATTCAGGGTCACTGGGGGGCTGGAGCCTTTCCCAGCTGTTGTTGGGAGAGAGGCAAAGTACACCCTGGACAGGTTTCCAGTCTCTCTCAGGCTAACACATAGAGGCAGACAACCACTAATGCACACGTTCACATCTACATCCAATTAACCCAACCCCATGTTAGGTTGTTTTTGGCCTCTGGGAAGAAGCCAGAATACTCAGAGAGGCCCCAGTGGCCCTAGACTGGATTCAAACCGAGGACGTTTTTGCTATGATGTGACAATGCAGATTTGTAATGAATTTCTGTTGCAGTGTGATTTTAAAAAAGCAGAAATAATTAGTCATTTTCAAAAACTTCTATTGAAAATCAGCTAATTTCAATAAAACACATTGCCGAAACTGGTCAGTTTAGTTATGAGTTTGTTGCTTTGTTAGGCAAAAGTAAAACTGAGCCTTACTACAGTGTGATAGGAATTTTATGTACCTACCCGACACTCTATAGATAAAATATTTATTCACAACAACAGCAACTACGTTCAGGTTCCAACTGTTTTGGGTTAATTAAAAAAGGGGAAACAATGAGGTTTTGAATATGCAAGCAAAACGAAACGTTGGATGTATAGTGATAAACTTCTCTGTAGATTGACTGAACTTGACTCTCAGTCATATCCCTGACTGCATTTAAAACACTGACATCATTGTTGAACTGTAAACGGCTCTGCTGGGTTTTGTCACCACGTTGTATGTGCGTATTTACATGGACTTTGGGGCTTATGGGTCTCGCTGTACAGTGTGTTGTTTGTGCGTCATGCCAAGGACCTAGGGGCTCACTGAAGGTCAGTGGGCTGAATGAACCGCCCCAGCTGGACGGCTGTAAGTGTGTGCGCGTATGTGTGCTGTTGTGTGACAGTGGGAGAATACCATGATATAAAGCAGTATCACTCAGGTCTCTGTGCTCTCACACAAGGGACACTTTGTACTTTTCTCTCAGGGTGGGGATGACGGGGGTGAGGCCGAAAGAGAGGGGGGGCAATATGGTGGATGTTTGGCCTCTGTAGTGCCTTAGCTGTTTTACAGCTGTCTTCTCCTCTGGGAAAAGTTATGCAAAACAAAATAGGAAGGCCATTACTAAGAAACAATAAGGGGGATATTAGGCTTAATCTTAACTAATTGTCACTGTAATGCATTTATCGACTCCTGTGTTATAATATTGTGATTGTTTATTATAAATTAATTACTGTAGCACAGGAGTAGATTAGGGATTCGTGGGAACTCAGTAATTACAGCGTGCTCTGTCACATCAGGCACGATATATCATAGTGTAATCCATCACATGTTCTTACATTGTTTGCCATCGTTACGTGAATGAAAGTCATGAGATCGCTGCAGCCCAGCTATGCTGTTAATTCCTAAGGTCGCTTGTGTACTGTGTGACCAGCTAATTCAGTGTCATCAATCACTGCTTCACGCTTGCCTGCAGCTATTTCCTCTTTCTCCCATAACTCATTAACCGGCTTTCTCTTTGGATGGATGAGTACAGGTGATTGGTGCAGGCGATTCGAAAACTGGGCATGACGAATGATGTAAATGCAGATAGTGTTTTTGTTTTTTGTTTTTTTTTAGGGTGGAGAGTTTGACAGAAAATAAGGGAAGTGAAATAAGACATCTAGAGTCTAACAGAGTGAAGCTGATTAATCTGCATCACATAAATTGGGTTGGTTAGCATAGTTGATATGCTAAGCTAAAAAATGAAGAAAATTCTGTTTGTAATTCAGTGGATTTCTTTGAACTTTACCTGAAAACCTACAGAAATAAATCACTGGCTGAGGTTATCGTAGCTCAGTCTTATAGCTAAATTTGGACATGTATGAAGAGGCAAAAATAAAGGAAAATGGTTTGATTAAAGGCAGAATTAAAGAAATATTAACAACTAAAGCAGTGCAGTACTCAATCTTTCTCACTTGCCATGCTTTAAATATCAATGGATGCCAAAATTATCATTGAAATTGAAACAATTAGATAAATTGAGCAGCTCCGCATCAAACCCTAGTTTCATTTGCTTCTTGCAGAAATCATTTAAAGCCATAATCAAGTCAAAGAGAAACGATGAACTGAAACCACAGAGAACGTTGTTAATGAATAAAAAGTAATAAAGTTTGGGGAAATTGTTGCTGTTATTATTCCTGCATAGATTAGTATTTATAGAAAGCAGATATTATACTGCATACTCAGGTAGAATTAAATCTTGGGGAGAGATGGGATACACCCTGGAAAGTTGAGACTGCTGGAACCACTGATGACCCTGTTGTATGCCTGATTTAGACTAGATTTAGAAATCTACATCATAACTTACGACATAACCAGAAACCTCTTTTAAACCTGCAATGTAACCTTCCTGCGACTACCTGCAACTCGGAAGGTTACAGCAAAGAGTTAAAAAGGGTTTCTGGTTATGTTGTAATTTACGACTTAGATTACCCGCAGAAGTCTAAATCAGGCATAAGTCAGAAAAACTGTGTTTTAGTCTGGACGGGTTAAAACTGAGACTCTTAGTAAAAGATGGTGTTTGGTTCCTGGTTAGGTCTTACATTTTCAAATCGGCAGTGAATGGCTTATTTTTATTGCCCTGCTTTCCTTGAGTGAAAGTAAAATTGGCTGCTCGCTTATTTTGCAAGGGGTCACAATGGCACATCCATCTCAGATGGCCTTTCTGACCCTACCCAGGGTTGGAACCAATGTTCCCTCTAAGCTGCACACAAGCGCAATTGCGCACTGCTGGCACGGTCTCTGCGCACAGAAAATCTGTGTTGCGCACAAAAAAATCTAACCTGAATTGAAATTAAAATTTAGTATTTAGTATTTATTTATTTATTGTCATTGTCAAGAACAATGAAATTGCGTTTGGGGCTTCCATACAACCCAAAAAAAAGAAGAAAATAATAAATACCCCTTAAAACCCAAGTGTACAATTCAGACAAAGACCTGAGAAACATGACAAAATACAACAATGCACCCATTCAATATTATTGTACTGTGAGATATGATATCAGATATGATAGTTATCTATTTAAGAAAGAGGGGGGGGGGCAGGAGGGGGAAGAGAATAAAGATATGATGCACCAATGCAGACCAGTTCATTGCTATTAAGAAGTTGGATATGGTTATTGTCCGTGAGAGGGGGGCAGAGAGTTCAGGAGCCTCACAGCCTGTGGATACAGGCTGTTGGCCAGTCTGGATGTTCTGGCCTGTATAGACCTGTACCTTCTCCCTGAGGGCAGCAGATGGAAAAGGTGGCGCGCAGGGTGATGTTGGTCCCGCAGGATACTGTGCACCCTCCTCAGACAGCGAGTGGGGAAGATATTACTGATCTCTGGCAGACTTGTTCCAATAATTCTGCCAGCTTCTTTCACCACCCGCTGGAGTGCTTGCTGATCGGCCTTGGTGCAGCTGGGGAACCACACTAGAAATCCATACGTCAGAACGCTGCTGATGGCACAGTTGTAGAAGTTCAACATCAGAGATCTGGGAATGTGTGCGCTCCGCAGTCTCCTCAGGTAGTAGAGGCGCTGTTGGGCCTTCCGTACAACTGAGGTGATATGGTTGCCCCAGGACAGGTCCTCGGTCACAGTTACCCCCAAGAATTTAAAACTGCTCACCCTCTCCACCGCCTCACTGCCAATGAAGAGAGGCAGATGGTTGTTATGACCCCTCTTCCGGAAATCTACAATGATCTCCTTGGTCTTTTTGGTGTTTAAGACCAAGTTATTGTCGTGGCACCATGACTCTAGTTGTTGCACCTCTGTCCTATAGTTTGTCTCATCATTGTTGGATATAAGTCCGAGCACTGTAGTGTCATCTGCAAACTTAACAATGAGATTGGACGCGCAAAATAAATACGTTAACAGTTCTGTTTTGCAGTGTTAGTCAGTAAGTGACTGACTGCTCCAGTTTGGGATTAGAACGATGCCACCTTATACCATAGTGCAGCTAATGATGTGATTCACATTCGTATATACGCAGCTAATCAACGTTGTTGACAGGCTATGACAGCGTCCTTAGCTAGCAAAGCAGCGTGGCTGATGTGGAGTGAAGCCACGTTAATGACAACGTGTACAACCGTTGGAGATGTTAGCAGGACAGACGGAACAATTGACGGAAAAAGTGTGGACTTTATACCAGTTTTTAAATTGTGACGATAGGCCACGTAAAACCAGAGTTATGATAAAAATATATACAATGTTTGTCTTTTTTTTTTCCCTGGATACTAACGTTGTTTTTAATTACTGTGGGAAGAAACGGTAAAAACGGCATTTTATAAGGAAAACGCTCGAAAGCACTCTTCACCTGTGAGCAAAAACAAAACCAAAAAACCCCACCCTTTCCTATTGTTGGAAATTTTACCATGTGGACCAATCAAAAAAATTATATGGCAACATGGCATTTAGTTGTTTAGGAAGGGAGGAAGTTTTAGGAGTGACAGCGGTGTTTGAGATGTG
This sequence comes from Maylandia zebra, assembly GCF_041146795.1. NCBI lineage: Eukaryota > Metazoa > Chordata > Actinopteri > Cichliformes > Cichlidae > Maylandia > Maylandia zebra. Next base: position 26,474,933 of record NC_135186.1, read on the forward strand.
AGAGATTTGAACAATGAGGCGACTGCTGAATGTTACAGGCAGAGGTGGGACCAAGTCATTGTTTTGCAAGTCTCAAGTAAGTCTCAAGTCTTTATCCTCAAGTCTCAAGTCAAGTCTCAAGTAATGTCAGGCAAGTCAGAGTCGAGTCTCAAGTCACTGGTGTAAAAGTCCGAGTCAAGTCACAAGTCTGAAACTTTGAATTTCAAGTCCTTTCGAGTCTTTAAAAAAAACAAACGAAAAAATAATGTTGCAGTTATGCTAAATGTAAATATTAGACCATGTAATTTTAAAATCTGTGTTTTTCTCAACACATGACAAAATAGTGAACTTAGAAAATATACACAAATTGTGAAATTGCACCTCTTTAAAATGCAGCTCAATTAAACCTAGCTCCAAGAATAATTTTCACCGACAGTTCTGAGATAAGCTGCATGTTATTCTTGGATGCGGTTGTAGGACCAGCTTTAAAATCGCATGACAAAAATATCATACACATTAAAAAAAACTGCATCACCAACGTAGCCTGGACAACATTTGCTAGTTAGATGAAGTCAGCTATCTCATCTTAGCATATTTATATGCATATTTATAATCATTCGGTTCTTGGAGTGAGTGCACACACTCGTGAAGTTTAGTAACTTCAGGTCACTGCAACAAGCCCAGGTACAGTTTACCGACGGATGGGTGCAGGACCTTGAAATGCACCGTGTAGAAAGTAAAGACCATCGTACGTATCATAAGTTTACCAGTCTCACAAATTGTTGTCATAAATACACATTCGTTAACCGTTTATTAATATAACCTTTGAGCTCAACGGTAATTAATTAGTAGTGGAAATAATTTCTGGTAGCATCACAGAAATGTAGCAGTGACAATAATACTGTATGCTGTAATCGTACTGGGCAATTAGTGATACAAAAAACCTGTTTTATCCTGTGAATAAAAGTATATGTTTTTGTCAATGTACCATAATAACAGAAGCGAAACGCAATATTGTGTCAGGACAATTCACTATTTATGCACAATAAATTAAGGAGCATAGCGCGACAATTTCTGTTCAGCGCCAGACTTGCTTGTAACCTATATCACCAATTATGTTATGAAAATGACGTATTAACTACAACAGCAGACTGACCTTCGTGTAAATGCTTGGAGCAGACTAACCTGTGAGCTGGAGTGTTCTGGGACGTTATATTTGGTCTTTGAATGGCTGCAAACCAGTCGCCTCTTTGTTACTTCGGAAACATGGCTCGAACAATTTCTCTTCAACGACGTAATCCGATAACAACCGATCTCTTTACCCGTCGGCTTCCCGTGGCTGTCATGCGACCGGCTATTGCAGTTAATAATACAACAGCTTCTTGACATTTTTGTGTTTCTTTTTATCGCTGTGTGACTGATTTTAATTGAAAGCCTGCGTGCGCTAGTACCGCTTGCCACGAGTTCCCAGAATCCTTTGCGGTTCTACCCGTGAATGATGTCACATTTTCAATCTCTATATAATATGCATGTTAAATTTTATATTTGGGGTAAAATATCAAGTCTTTTCAAGTAAACCGGTTCAAGTCCAATTCAAGTCCCAAGTCATTGGTGTAAAAGTCCAAGTCAAGTCACAAGTCTTAGAACATTTTTTCAGGTCAAGTCTAAAGTCATAAAATTAATGACTCGAGTCTGACTCGAGTCCAAGTCATGTGACTCGAGTCCACACCTCTGGTTACAGGTGTTACAGGAGTTCAAGGTTCAAGGTTCAAGGTTCTTTATTTGTCACATGCATAGTTATACAAGTATAACACACAGTGAAATGTAGCCTGACACGCTCCATTTCACTGTGTGTTATACTTGTGATACAGGAGTGATACATCTCCTGTTGTCAGGCCTGCAGGTATCAGGCTGTTGTTCTCCTTTATCTCATAGTGGACAGAAATTATTTTTTGGAGTGGCACAAATAATTTGTGTGGCATCAGATTTGATGTAGAACACCTGATTGTTCTGTAAATAGTTTGAAATGTTTATTTAAAAAAACGCCTTGGCTGCATTTTTAGGTAAACAGCTGCAAGAAACTTTAATGTTTGCAAAACTCAGTTACTTTTTTGAAGAAGTAACTATATAATTAATTGCCCAACATTGGTCATTATTTACAGTATTTTGCAGACCGAGAGTTACAGGACTCGCTCCCAGACCACAGACTCATACTCATAATACAAATCAGAGCTTTATTAAAAAAAAGAAAGTTGTGTTTTCAAAATTGGAGTTCAAGTTATTTTTACTTCCAATAGTGTTAACATGCTACACAGGTCATGAACAACATTTTTTACATTTTCATTGTATGTGGGCTAAAGCAGTTAATTAAAAGTAGTCTAACATAAATGTAAATGCTGTAATTTGATTATTTTAATAAACCATGTGACTTGGATGGATTCGATGCTGGCGTGACCACAGTGCACACGTCTGCTGTTGCTCACAGTGGTCGCTCAGGGAGTTTGTGTGTTCGCTCAGACACATGAAAAATTAGAGGGAACATTGGTTGGAACCAACACTGAGAGTACACTAGCTTGTGATCCACTGAGGCTGGGTTTGTGTCATGAATGGTCAGTGTGTTAACCACGGAAGTAAATGGGCTTTTTCCACAGTCTACTCATCTTGGAAGATTTGTTCTGTGGGAAATAAGAGTTTATGACACCTTTTGTTCAGCAGGATAATCTTTAAAAATTAACAATACCTTTGAAGTATAAATGCAATAAATGGACTTTAGTGTCACTACGAGTCTCATAGTCACCAAATCCCGTGTGGGATGTGATGAACGTCTCCAACGTCATCTTCAAACTCTTTTAGCTGCTCGTTGGCTTTGAAATTCACAAGTGGCATATTTAGTACAGATTCTGTGCTGTAAAACAAAATGAAAGCGTTTCAAGCTTTTGTGAAGTCTTATTGTCCATATTGGATGTGATATAACCACCGGACGCTCAGGAAAAATGTGTACTTCCCAGCTGGTTGTTTCCTGGAGGTTGCTGGATTTTGCTGCATGAAATCAGATGCAAAGAAAGTGCTGCACATGAAACCTAATGATTGGTGTGGTTAACAACAGATTGCCTGTAGTTTTTCAAGGGTTGCTAAGGATTGGACATGGAGAAGGTCACCTTTTACTTTTCCCTCATGACTGGTGGTTGTCAGATGATCATGGACCAGTCTCTTGGCCTGGGGGCGTTGTTCACTTGAACCACGATTGTCCAAAATTATGGACAAGCCACTGAAAAAAACCTTCATGAGGATTCAACAGGAAGTGCAAAAATATAAAATAATTTGTGGGTTTGAAGACAAATTTCTGCAACACTCTACTCAAAGACTGAGTTCTATTGCATGAAAAACAAAGGCACAAAAAGATTCATGGTTTTGCTGTGGTTATTTTTATAAACTGACATTTTGACTGGCAAACTGAACAGTTTAAGGTGAAAAGCTAAATTAGCTTGTCTGTCTCTATAGCATATATGCATTTATAACTCAGTGGATGATGATTAAAAAAGACAGACCTTTACTGCTTTAAACATTGTATTACTGTGACTTGTTAAGTAGGATATATCACCACCAGAAGAAGAAGAAGAAGCTGCTTTTGGCTCATAAGGGGTCGCCATAGCGGGTAGCTCCACCCTGGACGCCCTTGATCTGTGTCTCCTCTCCGAAGCAAACTGTATATCACTGCACTATGGAGCAACTTTAATATGCCATCGTCAAAATAAAAGAACCTTTAATGAAGTTACAGCAAATTTCTGCATGAATGTGAGTGTTAGGATGTGTGTTCTGCTCAGGGTTGCTTTTTTTGTAACATTTCTCAGACGTGTTCAGACCAGCTAAGACTCTTGGAGACATCTCATAAGTGTGTAATCGCTGTATGGGGGGTACTTTTTGTTCAACCCATGACATTTCTGGTCCTCAAACCTTTCAAAACACAGGAAGACCTTGTGGTTGTTCCCTATTGCTCTTGGATTTGGTTTGGTAGGTGTGTTTTTACAGCTGTAGAATCGAGGATCATCTCTTTCCGCACAGCCTCGCACTGTAAACCACAAAATGTGGCGGTTTGATCGACCTTGTTGTATAAGGCTTACGAAACAAACACTAACAGTTTAAACATGGTTCGTGTTCGCCCTGTTACGTGAGTTGCGTGAGCTTCACTCTGCTGTTTTTGTGTCACGATGTCTGTGCTCCTCAAACTTCCTCAGCTGAAATCAATTAGCTGTAACTGTACAGTACGTACACATGTCCCCTGTCAACTCATACACACACACACACACACACACACCCGCACACACACGCTTTGTTATGGTTTACGCCTTCCCTTCTCCCCTCTATTGAATGTTGTCAGAATTGCTGCTCTTTGTTTTTCTTTGGGAAATAACATCACAAAACAATGGTCCTGCTCGCCTGTGTGTGGGTGTCCGTTTCTGCGTCCATACTGACATGTGCTTGTCTACCTCCGTGCTCGGCATTAAATTAGAAACATGCAGCATGCACGCTTGAATCTGCACACTTTGTTTTTGCACCCTCGATCTTCTTTTTGTCGCACAATCTTCTCACGCTCGCACCTTTCGCACAGCAGAGTTGTTTGCTTTACGGCCACTAACAATGGCCAACATTGTCGTGGAGATGTTGTTGACACAAGTGCCGTGAGAGGTCAAAGACTGGTTCCTAAAAATACCTGGCCTTTGGCGTTTCTGCTAACTGTTGCGTCACATGGAACAGTCTTATCAGAGCCTGCGTCAGAGCAACGGGCAGGTCACTCTATCCCCCTTTTCTGTGGATACACATTGGCCTGCTCTTTCACATGCCCTGAAACACACTAGCCTCACTAGGGTAGAGGCTTCTAACGCTGTATAATCACAGATAGCCCAACCATTCCTTTATCTTTTAAAGTTGTGTGTAGATGAATGGGTATTTGAGTTTTGGCCACAGACGAGATGGCGGGTTAAGAAAGAGCACAGAGGGCAAATCAGGCCTCCTTGTAGACTACGAGGACCCTGAGTCAATTTGTTACACTGGCTTCCTTGTCTAGCTCTTATTTAATAAGTATTTTGTATTTGTTAGATAAGATTAGAGTATGCAAACCCCCTGGGGTTTCACGTCAAACTTTCCGAAAGGCTGTTTACTCAATTTTCAAATTTCCATGAGGTTTCACAGAGAATAGATGCATTTCCATCAGAGGAAACCTCACACAGACCATATCAGCTGTTTACAGTTTCAGCATCTCCCGGTGCTGGAGTAACCCTGTGTGCGCATCATGCATCAGGATGAGGGGCGGGGGGCGCTTGGATCTCAGTGGGAGAAGCGTCAGCCTGCGATGGCCACCTGTGCAAAGCCGCAGCTATAGAATAAGGGAAAGAGGAACGGAGCAGAATCTGATATTCTCTGCACGTAATCCTTCCACAGCCTCCTTGATAAATAATTTGTGTGTTTAACTCGGCAGCAGCATTTTAACGAGGCTACCTGTCACATGTACGCTAGGCTCACAACCAGGATGGGACACGCACAGAAAACACACAGTGAAGAGAATTTGGAGGGAAATTTATTTTTGACTTTGGAAAATGATCAAATACAGTTATTTAGTGCTTAGTATGGCACAGTTCCACAGTTCCATTTTTTGTTGGACAAAGAGTTTTTGTAGTTTTGCTACTGTAGACCAAATCAAATAATCGATATGTGACAGAAATGCAGACGTTCACCTTTAATTTCAGGGGTTTTGTGAACATTTTACATGAATTGTTTAGGAATTACAACCATGTTTTATACACAGTCACCAGTTTTCAGTGGCTCAAAAGTAGTTGGATATTTGGTTGATTTGGAGTGTTGAATTTGCATTTTATAGCTTTTCACTGTCATTTTAAATATGATGCCTAAAGAGATTGCCAGTGCAAGTCAGGATAGCTATTATTAGGCTTATATAGCAAAACAAACTGATAAGGGAGATAGGAATTTCAGGAGTGGCCAAATCAACAATCATTCCTAAAAAGAGGAAACACTGGTAGAGCCATATAGTAGCTCGTCTTGTTATGTTGGTACTGAAGGCAATTGCAGGGCCTGGGTTTGAGTGTTCCTTTCACCATTTCCTGCACATCATTCCCCACACTTTCACCCTGCTTCACCATCACTCGTTTCACCATCCTGTTCCTATAATAAAAGCTTGAGCCCCCCCCCCAAAAAAAGTTCCAAAAGACCTAACAAGATGACAGAATTCTTTCCTTGGTTAAGAAAAGTAGCTTCACAACATCTAACCAAGTCAAAAACACTCTCAGAGAGGTAAGCTTGTCATTGTCAAGGTCTACACTCAAGAGACAAGAAGGGCTTACAAGAAGGTGCAAACCACTGGATACACCCAAGAATATGAAGGCCAGAGTAGGCTTTACCAGAAAACAAAAGAGCGTGCACAGTTTTGGACAGGTGAAAGTAAGGTTAACTTGTTACCTTAGAAGAGAAACAGGTCATAACCCAAAACATACCTCATTACCCATCAAACATGGTAGAAGCAGTTATATAGCATGGACCACTGATAGAAGTAGCAGGATAAATTGTGAAGTGTCCAGGGCTATTCTTTCCGCTCCGATTGAGACAAGTGAGCTTCTCCTCACAATGGAAATAGATAATGATTCAAAATATACTGCAAGAGCAATCGAAGAGTTTCTCAAGGCAAAGAAATGGGATATTCTTCAACGACCAAGTCAGCACCTGAGCTCAACCCAATAGAACACGCTTTTCAGTTATCGAATACAAAACTGAATGCAGCGAAACCTGCAAACATGCAGAAACTGAAGACAGCTGCAAAAAAGGTATAGCAGAACACTCAATGGATACGTCATTTGATAGTATCCTTGGATTCTAGGCTTCAGGCAGTCATTGACTACAGAGGATTTTCATCCAGTAATTAAAAACAATCCTTATATTTGAAATTATGCTAGACTGCCCAGTTAATTCTGACGCTCTGAAAATGATTGCCTGTGTATAAAAATGCAAAAATGTTGGAATTAAAGCTAAAAGTCTGCCGTTAAATCATTTAAAAATGCTCTCTTGTGCTGGACAGACACAAAGATTGTGTGTTCAGACCTAACTGTACCTAGTAGTAAATTTTGTTTCGGCACGTCATTATAAAATTCTAGTTGTTTTTTTTTTCTTTGGTATGTCTGTGGGGGTAACATTTAAACAATAATTTAAGAATTATTTACTAGTACTCCACGCTACTAATCCAGTAAAAATGATTGCATTTTTAAGATAAAGCCACTGTAGTCAAAGCTCAAAAGATGTTAGCACTTTTCATAGCTGCCTGCATTAACTTAACTACGCACATACACACATGCACATACATGCTCACACATGTAACACCACCAACACCACCCAGTATGCCAATCTGTGGACCAGTAAGAGTGCAGGGGAAGGAGTTAGCATCACTTCTGAGACTGATGGGGAATAAACAGCATCGCTAAGTGTCTCCCTCAGTGCTCGTGTTGAGTTGGTCCAGTGTTGCCATGGAAACAACTACGACTCAAGCAGCCAAGACCCAGTTTGGTAACCGTTGCCTCAAGTGAAGATGGGAGAAAAAAACCCATTTCAGAAATCAGGTCAAAATTGATTTCTGCCTTTTACCTCTCCTTCTGAGAACCACAAAGCTCGGGTGGGGGGGGGCAGCCATTGGAGGGGGGTCTGTGCTTTCTAGACACGATGCTGTTCGGCTGCTCGGATAGATTTGTGCTTTGTTTTCCTCCCCCCTGCTGTCGAATTGAGACAGTCCGTAATTAAACATGGCGATGACAGGGAAGAGGTCATATGAGTGGAGGTGGTGGGGAGTCGAGAGGAGGGATACACAGGATGTTGTTTGCCAGTTGTCTGGTTCAGAGAAGCTTATCTCTGGTCAGCTATGACTGTGCATCTTTGTAACCCCAACTGCTGTGGAAACAGCGAGCGTGTTTTAGGCCTTAAAGACAAACAGCTTTTAAAGAAAGTTCACTTGCTTGAAACGTCGGCCTTGTACGGTTCTGCTATTTATACAGATTTCTTTTCTGGGTGCCGATAATTGGCTTTATTGCTAATTGCATCTCCTTTACGTTCCTCTAATACTGATGTAACTCCTCTATGAGGCTTTTTGTTTTATCACAGCAGTTATTCCTCAGTCTGCTGGGCCCTGCGTCGTTGCGGGGTGTCCCACGTATTCCAGACAACTTGATGATCGTGTGATTTTCTTCTTATGCAGATTTTGTTGCCATTAAAATACAGTAATTTTTTTTTTTTTTCCCGCCTGTCCCATTTGGTTCTTTAGCCATCAGAATTGTTGTCTGAAGACCAACAAGGATACCCAATGGATTTACTTTGCCAAATGGATCATCGTGGCATTGCCGTATTGGTCCATTTGGTCGATCTTTGTTTTTATTATTTATTATATTTTATTTTCAGATGTTACAGACGGGACAGACATGAGTGAGAGATAGGAAAGGGAGAAAGAAAGAGGAAGGAAAGGAAAAACAGAAGGGGAGAGGGACAGTGAGAAAGGGGGGGAGAAAAAAAATAAAAATCTCCTGGATCACCTGTTGAGAGAAGAATAGAAAACAACCAAAAAAAGACAAAAAAAACAAAACAAAGCAACATACTAAACACAACACCATCGCATTAATCTAGCTAAGTGTAAACAGCAGTAAATACTAAATATTCAATGTTGTTGTGCAGCACGCAGGACAGATGTGCTTCGAAGTAGCAGCCAAGAAAGGTGTAATTTGGGTCTACGAGCAGTGAACACCCGTGTGCATACCTGTGTGGATCAGCGCGCTTGTATTCCAAAGGTTTCTCCATGTAACGATCTGCTAGGGAGTGTGGGGGGGCCACAGCCCCGTCCACCGGGGTGTGAAGCAGGTATGGAGGAGATCAAAACTCCAGACATCCAGAGGCCCCCAGACACAAGAGACCATGGAAGACCAACAGAGGGGCAGCCGCGCCACTGTTCCAGTAAGAGCTGAGGAGAGTCCCAGATGAGGGTTCACTCAAAATACAGTAAATTAAAAAGGTTTTTGCAGCACTAGTGCCAGAACCCTCTTCTTTTTTTGTTTTTTTCTTTCTTTTTTTTTTAAAAGTCGCACTCTCTCCACAGAAGTCACACCCGCCTGGTTGCCAAAGGAAATGTGTGTGTTGCATAGTTTTTCAGTGTTAGGACCCCCAGCTTGTCTCTGTCCCTGCTTACAAAAACTGATGGGTAAGGAGTTTTAAAATGCTCAGTAAGAATAAGTTGCTTCATATTAAATTCACGTGAGTATTTGCGTTGAGTGTTCCTTCTTCAGTCATCTTTCTCACTCACTATGTGTTAATAGACCTCTCTGAATTGAATCATACCTGTTATTAATCCCTGGCTCTCCCACAGTATGCCTTTTGTCTTGTCTTCCTTCTCTCACCCCAACCAGTCGTGGCAGATGGCCCCGCCCCTCCCTGAGCCTGGTTCTGCCGGAGGTTTCTTCCTGTCAAAAGGGAGCTTTTCCTTCCCACTGTCGCCAAAGTGCTTGCACATATGGGGTCATATGATTGTTGGGTTTTTCTCTGTATGTATTATTGTAGGGTCTAACTTACAATATTAAGCACCTTGAGGCGACTGTTGTTGTGATTTGGCATTAATGCATTAAAACCAGCAGGCAGATTTATTAATAGACATCTGAGTGAGTGAAAGAGTTGGTCTGGTAGTGCAGTCAAGCTTCAAAACAATATTTGTTACAAGCAAACATATTGTTGCTGGCTTTGCAAATAAGTTACTTTTGAGAGCAGGAACAGTTGCGTAAAAGTATTCAGATATAACATGAGCCATCGGTTTTCCTTTTTTTTCCCCATTTATAACTCTAAAACTAAGAAAACTTAGTACTTCCTTTTTGCTTCCATGGGAATTAAGTGGGTAAATAGCAACCAGGTGCTGCTAATCTGTTGCACTTTATTAATTAATCATCAGCAAGTGTGAGCACCTATATAAAAGCTGTCTTATTGGTCTGGAGCATTCAGGTGTGTGTTATCACAATGTTGCCCAGCTTTGAACCCACTAGATTTCTATGGAATTGTCCTTTGGACAGACAAGCCCAAGGTGGAGATCTTTGACCAGAATAATAACACCGTAAATAATAATGCAAGGCAAAAATACAAAATACAGCGTGTCAGCACAAACACCTCACACAGCTAGCTGTCAGTCAGAGGGGAAGAGGTGATGATGTGGACTTGTTTTTCAGGCCACAGGACCTGGGCACCTTGCAGTCGTTGAGTCAACCATGAAATCCTCTGTGTGCCAAAGTTATGCATGAATGAATGCCTGCAAACCTCAGTGAACTGAAGCTGTATTGTAAAGTAGTATAGTGTAAAATGCAGGAAAACAAAATTCCTCCACAACAAGAGAGACTGATGAAGCCATATAGACGGCAATTATATGAAGTTACTGGTGCTAAAGGTGGTTCTACAAGCTATGAAGTCGTGAGATGTGGTGTCGTTTTTCATAGGACTGCAGCAAGTCCTTCCTTTGACTGTAAATATACTAAAAACCCACTTCATCCAGTAACTAATGCAAGCTGCAAGTAATAAATACTGAATAAATGGTTTATTCTTGCCTGGTGGAAAGGTATCTGCATAAATGACTTCTGAGTAAACGTGGCGCTATGATCCTAGACTGTGTTTGGTCTGAAGCACTGTTTCTTTGAGTCATACTTAAATTTCCACTCATGGAAGGACATTGTTTTATGCAATCCCACAAAGCGAATTACTATATTAAAAAAATTAATCAGATCTGTTTTTGTTTCTTGGATAGAAACGGACAAACAGAAGAGAGTGGATGACTTTTTGAAAATCTTTTGTAGCTGGTAAATGTTTTGTTGACGAGTATGCAAAGTGCTCACATTGTACTTTTATTATCAGCAAACAGAACCGTATTTGCACGAGAAAGTGCTATTTCTGTTTAAATGACGCTGATTCTTGTCAGTTTTAGACAGACAGGATGACAGAATTTGGAAACTGTGTTTTAAACAGTTTGATTAAAGGTGTCGTGGAAAAAAGGATTTCCTGGGAAACTCTGCTCTGCTGTTCATCACAACTTTACTGCTTCTGACAAGTTACAGGCACGACGGGACTGCACGGGTGACCACTCTCCAAACTGTTTAAAAAGATGTTAAATGTGTCTCAGCGGCTGACGCTCCGCTCGTAGACCACCCGGCCGAGCCAGGGAGCAGAATGAGCAGGCGGGGCTTGAATATTTATCTGTTGATGTGTTTCTGGTCATTTCAGATAAGGGCAGTGTGAGCTGCGTGTAGACATGAGGCTCAGGCTGAGTACACAAACCCAGCAACTGCCTGGCACCAAACACACACAGACTCTTTCACAAAGGCTGAAAGTGACAGCGAACGCGAGTCAGAGCAGGCGGGAAAAATAAATAAATAAATGAAATGAAAGAATATGGAAATAAATAATCTGCCCACTCGAGGAAAGATAAGAGTCAACCTACGGGAGAGACTCTTAGGTTTTGTGGGGACTGAAACGCTGTCATTGTGTTTGAGGTGCGAGAGTGTGGTTTGCAGAGCCTGATCTAACACAGATGTTCTAAGGACTTCCAGATGCTTCTCAAAGGCTGATAGCCTATGACTTGCACTCTTGCTGGGATCGTTTCCACAATAATATCCCATCGTTCACCACTCCCTCTGGGAGAAAGTCTTAATAAATAAATTCAGAATCTTGTTTGTCGCGCAGTTTTCGCTCTGGGTAAATAATTTTTTTTCCTTGTCTCCTTGAAATGCTCTCAGTGTATTTCGGGACAACACCAAGCTCTTTGAGGTGAAGCGACGTCGAGAGAGTTCGTCGATTAATTGACATTTTGCGAAGCCACTCTCACGGACAGATGCTTGGGCTTAATTTTTCTGTACATGTTGGAAAAGTTTAAGCTGTGTGTTTGTTCACTCGAATGTCTGATTACAAGCTAGACACAATTAAGAGTTAGCAGACCATTAGATACTTAAATGAATTGCTTATTATTTCGTTTTAGTTTATTGATTTAGTCAATAATGATAATCTACTGTGAAAAAACAGGAACTTTTTTAATGTAATGGTGTCAGTTAATGCTTCATCTGTTACTTTGGTGTAGTGTGGCAGGCCGTCTGTCAGTAAGAAGGTTAAAATGCTCTCAGAGTTTCAAACTTTTGGCTTAGACTAAATAAACAGTTAACACTATGTATGTATATGTTCCACTCTCAATTAGAAAATGCAGGGTATCAACGGTTAATGCTATTGGAGGTGATGATGTAATGCTGTGGGGAAAATTTTCTTGGCACAACTAAGTGACTGCTGAGCACATAACACAACGGAGATGAAATGAATAGCAATGAAGTGCTAAAATAAAAAATTATGACGGTTTATAAACCAAATGCAAAAGATGATTCCGATAGAGAGGAACGGTGTCCCATTTATTTCATTTTGCATTAAGAATCTTACTTTAATACAAGCTTGTTAATGCATAACCTAAGAAACAAAAAATCTGAAAGGTGCGTCGATCGAATGTATTCATCTTGAACATTTTTAATCTCTAAGTGAACTTTTAGCAGCTTCTCAATGAGTTGGTGAGTTAAAAAATATATAAATATATATATATATTGATGAAGAGTTGCTCATAGGAGGGAAATCAGGGCCAGGGCATCCTGAAAATGCAATATGTTCCTCTGACTTTGGTATGTTGACAAAGACACCAGCCAAGCCTCGCACACATTACCTCCCCCTCCTCGGCTGGTCCCCCACTCTGCACCCTCCCTGAATCTGGGGGGGGACGGGACTGCAGGTCATTGGAGTGAGGCTGAGGAATGTGGGTGATAGTTGCTAAGTGAAGGCTCCGTTGCCATCTCTGATAATTCACAGCCTCCGTGGGTGTAAGTTTCGGGCCAGCACTAAACAGAACCTTTCACAAGACTGAGAGAGAAGCTCACGCTGAGGAAGAGCGAGAGGGGGAAGGAGAGGATGCCTGAACAACATCGAGATATATGCAAAAATCTTTCTTCATACATTCTTATATAGTTCTATATTGTGTATTGTGTATTTTGTTGTACAGTTATTTTATTTTCAACTTTAATTTATATATTTATCTTTATCTTATTCTTCCCAGTTAAATTTACCCTTCATTCTAATTTGTGTTGTACAGTTATTTCATTTTTAACCTTAATTTATATTCTATTCCTTCCTAGTTAAATTTACCCTTTTTAATTTTTCATATTTATTTCCTATCTTATTCATAGCCTTTTCCTTTTTTGTTTTCTTTAGGTCACGAGCAGTTGTCCAAGCATTTCACTACATATCGTACTGTGTATGACTGTGTACGTGACAAATAAAATTTGAATTTGAATTTGATTTGAAAATCATCAGGTCTCTGTCTTCCACGTAGAACAAGGCCAACAATGAGCTCTTTTTACCTGAACGTTAAGTCACGAGACCGAACATAATACCTGTATGGACGTCACAGCAAAGCTTGTTTCCAATCTGACCATCTCGGTTAAAAAGATGAAACACGTCATATTTTCTTGCTTACAGCCAGTCTAAATGGATTTAAGGTGTAATTTTCACATCCTGAGAGAGAGAGCGAGAGAGCCTTTGGTGCTCTGTTTCATTTCACTGCCTTTTGTCAACTGACTTGTCACTTAAAGAGGTCTGGATAAATAAAGTGGTGTAGTAGTAATATCGTGTGTCAGTGGGAAATTTAGTTAAGGTCATCCGTGATCTGATAGTTTTGTACACTCATGCACACAAACGCCTTGTTGTGCACCGGGTTGGGTGTGGGCTGAGTATTGTTAAGAAGGATGGGGAGCAGGATGGGGGATTAAAGGAGGGGGTGGCAGGTCACCTACTGCTGCGCCATGTGAGCATACCGAGAAGAAAAGAAAGAGACGCTTGGACTTTGCACTGTAACCTTAGTTGCTTTGAGGCGGGGGTGTGGTTTGTAATGAAACTGGCTTGTGAGTGCCAGATATCAGCCTCACTGAACTGTCTGTGCAGGAGTGAAGTGTTAAGTAATTTAATTCCTTTATCTGCGCAGCACTTTTTCTTTGTTCTTGGCCTTTAAATTTGCACTACAAATACTGGATTTTTCTGAGTCAACAGTAAAAACAGTTTCTGCCAAACCTGTTATCACCCTCATCTTTTCTTATACGTCTTATATTTCCATTTAAAAAAAAAATCAAAGTCCACCCTGTTTGAAGGCAGGTGCATGTTAAGACGGTGGGAATGGCGTGGAACTGCTCTCTCCCCCCTCAAAATCTCATAGCCCTCTAGTGTCGTTCAGCTAGTAGTAACTTAGTACCTTACGGAAATATTTGTACTTGTAGAAATACTGCTTACTAGTATTTCTATGTTATCTGACTTTCTGCTTCTACTCCACTAAGTCTGAACCTCCATGGGATTTATATCTTGTCTTGATGCACGCTCAATCATCCAGGTAAAATAAAACCCAAAAAGCTGATGAACAGAATCAACTTTTTGGGGTTCTTTTTTGTCAGTTTTAAAAAACAAATTCTACTAATAAATGCTTTATTATTATGGATAAAGCTCCCTAGCTTTGTAATTCAGTTAATTTCCATTCAGTTTTATCAATATAGTGCTGATTTATAACAGAAGTTACCTCAGAGCGCTTTCTTGTTCTCGAGAATAAATGAACCCCTATGGTAGCACTTGGTAACAGTGGGAAGGAAGAACACCCTTATTACAGGAAGGGGGAGGGGAGTATAGATAGACAAGGACAAAAAACAAACTATGGGAGAGGGAATACAAAACTTCATGCACGGAAATGCATAAAAGATGGAAGTGGAAAATAAATTTTAAGTGTCCGAGCCAAAAGCAGCATAAGTAAGGAATAATTCATGTTCCCCTGATCCAGCTCTGACTATAAGCTTTATCAAAAAGGAAAGATTTGAGGTCTGTTTTAAAACTAGGCAGGGTGTCTGTCCTCTGAATCCAAACTGGGAACTGGTTCCACTGGAGAGGAGCCTGATAGCTGAAGGCTTTGCCTCCCGTTCTGCTTTTGTAAGCTAGGAACCAGAAGTGACCCCGCAATCTCTGAGAGTGACTGAGAGTGAAGTGCTCTGTAGGGATAATATGTCCCAGTGGAGTATCCCTCCCCCCTCGCCTTGTTCTGGGTGTCCCCTGTGTCACCCCATAAAAAAAAAAAAAAAAAATCCTGGAATCTCCTGGTAACATTTTAAGGGGCCCTTGAATGACAAGGAGGGAAGGCTCTGCTGCACATTTCATTCATCCACAGTTCATTTCACTTTTCTAAATATTTTTTAATCAGACTAAAACTTCTTAACACAGACGAATGAATTGTTGAATTGTTACAGTCGCCTCGGCAAAGGTTAAAATACTATAAACCAGCATAAAAATGACACAAACCACCATCGTTTAACCAACACATAACAAACACTCACTAAATGTGTTTGACTTGTGCGTCTTTCCTGTGTGGTTCCTTTTTATTTGGCATCGAAAGTTCAAGGACCCTTGCTCTGTTTTCTTTTTCTGTTCTTCGCCGCCTCTTGAGGAATTTTATCAGGCTTTTAAAGGGTAAATACTCCCCCATACTCATGAGCTATTCTTTAACTTTCTAATTTGTGGATTTAAAGTATTTTTCATTAATAACAGCTTCCTGCTACAGTGAAGTAAACCAAAGTTGAAGCTAAAAAAAACATTTAAATCCCTCGTAGAGATGTGTGTGCAGCTGAGCAGCTACAAGAGATCCCTTTCCCTGGATTTGAAACCGTGTGATCAATTGCTAATGTAAAAATGTTTCTGTTTTAAATAATGCCGTTCTGTTGCACTAAATTTGTTTTAGTCTCATTGGACACTTTCAAACATGTCATTTGTCCGTATTGTCACGCATTTCTCTCTCCTCTTTAAAGAACACTCTTTGTCAGTCTGAAAAGGGGCCCGATGGCCTTAAAAGTCAATGTTTATAGGCTCGCTGTCAGGACCGCAGACTTCCTGTTAAAGTAAATGGCCGCCGTGCTGAACCCATCATAAAAGGATGAGAGAAATTATAAATACATTTTCTGGATATTCCATTAACCCCCCCTCCTCTTATTCTCGCTTGCTCGTCTGGCAGCTTTGGAGCTTCGCTTTGATTGGAGGAGAAGAAAGGTGTAGCGTTGCTGTTGTGACAAATGCTTACACATACAGAACAAGTGAAGACACAAATGTAGCACTTTGTTTGTTTAGTGTGTGTGTGTTTAATTTTAGCCTTGCTGGCTGCGTGGTTCTGGGGACGGAAATGCGAGCAGCTTTTCAATGGATTTCCATGACATTTTGTACAAACATTCGTGATCCCCAGAGGACGACTCCTACGGACTTTAATCCCTTGCTGAGAGGCTGCAGTTGAAATGCTTAGTGCAGCTAATTTTAATCATAATTATGAGCCATCATCTTAGCAGAGACAGCAATTCTTACTTTTCTTTAGTAATTAATGAGGTTTGTAACCATATTCACTTTTACATTTTGTCTTTCTTTTTTCAATATAAGTGAATTTAAGCTTATTTTTTAAAAGATGAAAGTCTTTCTTTATCAGCTATAGGTCCAACTCTTAGCTGAAGCCATTTGATGTTTACATGAGAGAATTTTTCAAACTTAAGAGCATTAGTTTTTACAGATGTTCTGACATCAGTAGATCTTTAATATTGTTGTTCTTTAATATTGCACTGTTTTCTGCATTTTTCCAAAATTTCATAGCCATATTTGATATTTATTTAATTAAGCACTCCTCTATCATAGCAAAAAATGTACTTTTATAATCAATAAATATAAACTTAATATATAATAATAATAATAATAATTATTAATAATAATAATAATAATTAATTTTTAAAAAAAATAGATTTAGATTATTACTGATAAATAATTACGCAGTCTTTTTTTTATTTACATATTAACTCTGGAGGTTAATATGAGAGCAACACCCTACTTGTTTTGTACTAAGGTTGTTATTGATTCAGCAATGCATCCATACAGTCATGCTAATCATTTATTGATTATACCCTCGTGTTCTTTGTAAGCTGATGGGGGCTTTCTGTGACTAAGTGCATTTTAATCTATGCTGTAGAATAGCCAGTGTTACTGCTGTTTTGGCTTTCCTGTGTAGATCTGAGCAGCTCTTACATAATGCCATTTTGATATCCAGGGATTAGGCTGAGGTCCTCTCCACAGACTGGCCGGCTGCTTCCATCATGTCACCCACGGGAAAATGACAACTGCTTTTATGGCAAAAACAAAACTATATGACATTCCAGTGACGTGATACATTTCGGTCTTCGCAAACCGAATATAACATTTATAGTGGGCTGTAAGCCGAGCTGGTAATTCAGTCCAGTCGTGAATCTCACCTGCTGATGCGTAGTGGCGAGATTATAATGGCGCCGGATTAAACTGGGAAAAGTGACACCCTTAGATAAATGAGGGTGTTGTTGAACTTAGAGGACACGAGCAGGTGTGGTGGCCTTTTACAGGTAGCAGGTAAACGCTGCCAAGCAGAGCTGCTAAAGAGGTGGAGTGCTGTTGCGTAAACACAGGTCTTTACTGTGTACTCTGTAAACGCACTAGCCTGTGCCCTCTTGAGAAAAGCAAGCAATTAGTTTGAAGGCTGCACGCTCAGACGCTTGAAGTGCGATGCGGACGTTAAATGGATCTCAACAGATAAATACTGCAGCTCATTAAATATTGGAAAGAAGACCCACTCGCATGTAGAGAAGTCTCAGCTGCACCCACGTTCAGACCGACGGGCCGCTCTCACCTGCAGACATGCATCGTGCTGCAGGTTTCACTTTTGTCTCATGCCTGTTTTTGCTTGAACAGTGAGAGTAATGTAAACAGAGCTGAGCGCTCTGAGCCATCTGCCTAATGTCACTGTGGCCCATATCTGTCCTCTCCCTCCCTCCCTCTCTTACTGGGACGCTTCTTATTCCTGTCATCCACACATTGTCTTTTTCCTTCCTCATGCCGCTTCTGTTTTAACCACTAATTTCCTTCCTCCCCTCAACATCTGTCATTCTTCAGTTTTATCTGCGTTATCCATTATGTGCTTTCTTTCTTTCTCTTTTTTTGTTTGTTTTGTTTTGTTTTGCCCTGCCCCGTGTTTACTTTCTTTTTAAACTCCTGTCCCCATTACCCATCTGCTTCTATTCTCATGTCTGTGATGCTCTGTAAACTATGTCACCTTGGCTTACCTTAATCCTCTGCTGCTATTCTTAGAATTACTTTCCAGCTGCAATATATATATATATATATATATATTTAATCATGCAAACTCTCTACTTAAGCATGATTCTTTTGATCAGTGTTGGGACAGGCTGTTCTGTTTTTTAGCAAGTACTCTCAATTTGTGCACTTAAATAAAAATTAAATAAAAAAAAAAGAAGAAGAAAGAAATCAAATTGTAAACAAATCATAAAGCCGCAATAAAAGAAATGCACAAACACATAACGTGCAGAATGTTTAAAGAAGTCAGTGACGCTTCAGAAATTAGGATAGAAATTAAAACCACTTATGAGGAGGAATAGTCGATCCTGTCTGAGAATGGGATTAAAAAATGTGTTATAATTTTGGAAAACGAGATTGAAGATTCCCAGCATTAACTTTAAAGTACCGTTTCCACATGTGAACGACCCTAGTCTATTAAGCTGCAAAAGTTGAGCTATCTGGCTGTACCTTTAAAGGTTCTTTTTTTTGGGGGGGCTTTTAGACGTTATTGTGTTAGGACAGTGGAGAGGAGGCAGAACTGGGAAGGCACAGAGTAAACGGCCTCGGGGCAGATTCAAACCCAAGCCTTACGTCATATGGGTCACCTGCTCAACTCAGTGAGCTAAACGGACACCCTAAAGGCACTACTTAACATTAAAGGATAACAAGTTCTTGCAGAAATGTGTTTTCAGACTCTTTTAACCTTTACTTAACCAGCAAGTGAAAGTCTTGAGATTAAGAATCTCTTTTGGGTTACCGAGTCCGGTAACCAAACAAATTCTAAATCACGTCGTGCTGTGAAGCAGCATTTCCAAAACCGAGCCACGTGTTATGACAGGCCTAAGGTGCTCGTTGTACAGCATTAACCTAGTCTTAGCCTTGTTGTAAGTCAGGTAATGTAAAATCTCTCTATTTACTTTCAATAATATGAACATAAAATCACATAAAATCCAAATTCTGGCTCTTATTTTTCTCACCATAATATAATTAATTGGTTTAGTCCATCACAGGGTTTGGAAAAAATAGGTTTTAAACCAAATCTTGTTATGTTTTTTCCAGTTTTTGCAGGGCCTGTCTTGTTTTTAGAGACGTGGAGGCTGTAACAATCTATTAGTGACAGCTTGACCACTGTCCAGAAACCTGTTTTCTGTATGTCACTAACAGAAAATCATTTCCTGATGGTCTTGCAGCATATAAAATATTTTAGCTGACTGTACTGATGTCAGTATCAACAACTATACTGAGCACAATAGTATTTATGAATTTTAGTCTAAGAGAGCATGGTGGTAGGTCTCTGGATCCCCAAGTCAGCATTCCAAACCTCAGTAATGGCTGCTTCTGGCTTATAACCCTTATCTTAACTTTATAACACTAAATGTCTTGTTGTGGTTTTACAGTTTCCATCATTTACAAAAATATCCATCCATCCATCCATCCATCCATCTTCTGCTTATCAAATTCAGGGCTCTGTTCAGGGTGAATCCCGAACAGGTCGCGAGCCTCTCGCAGGGAAAATGACTAACACCGAGACTTGAAACACTCAAGTCAATGACAGAGGGGTAGCAACACAAAAGGCAGGAGTAAATAAAAACACAAAGAAACAACTAAACCAACAATTAAAACAGAGACCATGACAACACGGGACTCAGGAGCGCCTAAATTCTTGAACTGTTTTCCAAAAGTACCTAACAGTGCACAAAGGTTTGCTGACTTCTATTATGTTTTGTTTTTAAACAAGCTTTTAATAAGGAATCTTTTATGTGTTTGCATAGATAAAATAAAGAACAGGGTCAAAGTAAGTGTAAAATAACTATTACATAGTTGAAGAAAAGTGCTGTCTTTGCTCTTTCATGGTCTTGTTTTGTCTGTTTTTTTGTTTCTAAGGTATGTTTAAAGCATTACCTGAAGCACAAAGTATCTCTGTGTATTTCCATTTCCACCCAGAAGATGTCAGTGTGTGATACACTTGGTGACAGAAAGACACTAAGCAGAAGGACTGGAAAGCAGATTTCCGTGTTAAAAACCGCTCCGTAACACAGACAAAATATTTTGGATTGAAGTTTCCACTTTACAGGCCTGAAATCTGTTTCTTTGCTCCTGTTGATATTTGATGCAGGATGTATCATCTCTGGGTTTCCTTCTGGTGCACAGACAACCTTTGTTACTGTCTAAGTGTATCCTCTACCGTGAGAGGCGTCACGTTTAAGTTGTAAACAAGAGCACATCTCTGAAGGAAGTGGCCTTATGTGGGGTCAGCAGCAATCCCCATGATGCGTTTGGGCACATTTGTATTATTATTTTTGGATACTGGGGGTTATCCCATGGCAGCAGCGCTTTAAACCACAAACACTTCAAAATAAGATAGCAGCACACAGCCAAGCTGCAAATATTAATAAGTGGTCAGTGGGCTGTGAGGGGTAGAGGGGACAACAAATCCCACAATCAGGACCATTTCCTGTCAGGAAGTGTGTGTGTGTGTGTGTGTAATCCTGTCTAGCTGTCTTGTGAGGACGCACTCACCGGTCCTCACAAGTTTGAAGGCCTTTTAGAGGCTCAAAATGTGGTTTTAGTGTCAGGGTTACATCTAGGTTATGGTTAGGTATAGGGTAAGGGTTAGGGTTAGGCATTCATTTTTAATGGTTAGGGTAAGGGGCTAGGGAAACCATTATGTCAATGAAGGTCCTCACTAAGATAGCTGAACGGGGTTGTGTGTGTGTGTGTTACTAGTTTTGGAGAAATTATTTAAAAATAAATATATATGAAATGAATATAAATATTCAGAAGAAGCAGTCTTCTAATCTGTTTAAGTCCTAGTTCATATTCGGTCTGAATTTGCACCATGTAACGTTTATTCTGTTTATTAATAAATGTTACATGGTGGCAGACGATGACTTTTCCAGGCATCTGTACAGAGATTGGATTTTGACTATCCAAAGGCTTATACAAATAGTCTGTTCACGATTATGAGAAACATCATTTAAATGTGGACATACAGGAACAGCATAATGATGCCTTTATTCCAGTAATACTAGTCTGTTTGCCTGCAGAGTGGTTGCTGTGTAGCAGTTTGATCACAATCATTTCGCAACCAAATAAACTGTCGATCAAACGTTATGTTAAAAAAACAGACGTGTGCTTCCATTGGGCAGGTTGAAGAGTACCACTTAGATTTCATTTAGACCTCTAATCAGCAGGCATTTGCTCAGAGCATTTATGTTACAGATTACAGATTTTATGGACTATATTCCATCTGTGATCTGCGCTATGAGCATTTGTGATCTATTTATGCTACAGTCGCACTAATGAAAACGGTGCTTGGAGACCACAACACAACCAAAATTATTTCAACCATTAATATGTGACCTTGTCACCTTTAAAGAGTCTTTAAAGAGCACGTCTACAGCAACTTGCAGTCAGCTGCTGTCTTCAGAGGGACTTTGATGTGTCAAGACTAAGATACGATGGAGTCAATCTGCTATTATTTTGTGATTGAACGAGGTTCAGTTGGTAGTTACATGCAATCTGTTTGTGATAATATTGCAAATAACTGACAGATTGGTGAAAATAGCAAATCGGTTAACGTCTACATACACAGAAATTCGATTTAAGTACTTACATTCAGAGTCGAATCAGAACCTTAAACATCTGAAACAGAAGTTCTGAACTTCCTCCACAAACAGTGATGTAGTTGCTGCAGACTGACGATTCAACTGCAAAATGACGCTCTCTGAAATCTCGCTCTCACATAGGACCAGAATACACCAGCTATGAGGCACAGAGACGGACTCAGATTGTTTTTGTGTGATCGTGTAAGCAATCTATTGTCATCAACTAAACACTGATTATTTCAACCCTTAGCCAATCTTGTTATTTTTGTTATATTCATATGTTGGGAATAAAAAAAGTCAACCAGTCTGTCTAAAATTAGTGCAGGCAAACCAAGGGGTCAACCAAGGGGACAGGTTGTGTCCCACCAGGAAACCTGTGTAATTGATTTGAGCTAAAAAGTGGTCGCCCAGAGGCAACCGGTTTATTGTTACTTGCAAAAAACATTGAGGGTTTTACCATCCATCACAAGAAGGTTGGTGTTTTTACTGAGGCTTTAGGGGCACAAGAACTTCTAAGAATCTTAGAGTAATAGCTGTATGGACGTGTAGCCCTGACAATCAGTCACATGCAGATCACATGCCACACCGCAGCAGATTTAAAAACAACCACCATCCACTAAAAAGAAGTAAGATCTCTATATTGCAGTAGCTCAATACTAAGGAAGTATAATTGTGTTTTAAGACAAGTTTTAGGTCATGGTTGGTCACCGTCTAACTGCAAAAAGGCAATTTATTTCATAACCTCGGGGCAGCAATTGACTGCTCTGTCCCCCCTGAGCTTCTGCTTAGGTCACATGACCTGAGAGTTCGGACAGGAGTGTAGGGGTGAAGTAAAGTAAAGTCAGAGATGACTCTAAAAAGCACAGGTAGCTAGTGAAGCGAAGCCAGAATGAAACATGATGCTCTGGCTTCGTTTGATTTTTAACTATGTGTTAATGTTTTTGCCAAGTGCAACAAGTGGTTGCACTTGGCCTGCTGTTTTTATCTGTCCTGCAGCAAACATGACAAAAGTACACAACATGCTTTTTTTGTTTGAATTATTTGCCTCTATAGTACTTTAATTTGTTGTTTTACTGTTTATTTCAGACTCCATAGCTGACAGAAAACAGCCAGCATTTTATTAAATCAGCATTGGCTCTAACAGGATGTGAGTGTTTCTGTTACTTCCTGAAGCCTGCTGGAAACCATCTGTCTTGACTCGATTTTGGTCGGCAAAGCTTCAAACCGGCCGTCTGTGATTTAGGACTTTTATTTTTGGACTGACGATGGAATATTTTACCAAGTTCCTCTCACACACGGCCCACAGTGTAAAGGCGCCTTAATGCACAAACAGTCTTGAGTCTCTTGAGACAAACAGAGAACTGAAATGTCAGAATGACAAAAAAGGTAAACAGCAGAATGAAACTCACACCGCTTGTGTCGTAGTTTCACCCTTACAATGAGTGTAACACAAACCCTGCCGTCAGTTATCGTTTTGTGTCCTTTTATGGAAGGAAGTGAAGTTGAACACCTGTATCTCTGAGTCTGTTTGCATCACTGCCGCTACTGTTACAAAGATTAAAGTACCTAATACAGACCGTTTTCTAGCAGTAAAAGCTGCGTTGCTAGTGCATGTTTGATTATTCCTCTTCC
This sequence comes from Maylandia zebra, assembly GCF_041146795.1. NCBI lineage: Eukaryota > Metazoa > Chordata > Actinopteri > Cichliformes > Cichlidae > Maylandia > Maylandia zebra. The sequence goes on from NC_135186.1 coordinate 26,498,401, forward strand.
TTCTTCTTTTCTAATGCTTTATAATCTCTTCCCCCCCCCCCCCCATTCACTCTCTCCAGGTGAGTGCTAATGTCCTGATCTTCCTGTGCACCAACATCATTGGCATCTGTACCCACTACCCTGCCGAGGTTTCCCAGAGACAAGCCTTCCAGGAGACCAGAGGATACATTCAGGCCCGGCTTCATCTGCAGAGGGAGAATCAACAACAGGTAAACCTGCACACACAATTCTATCTCCCAGCACTTATTTGCAACAGAACACAAAGAGTCTCTCTGCAGTGTCAGTGTTTAATGACTAGAAATGAACATAACTTTTTGATCTTGATGTTGCAACATTTAGCGACACTCCTAATTCATGGTGGTTGCTTTCTCCAAGACGCTGGAAACACCTTTGACTCGTTTTTATTGTCAGGAGTTTATCTACATTCTATATAACACCCTCATTTTACTTGGAACAATATCACTTACACAAGCACGTCCTCCAGGAAAAAGAACATCAGATGTACACGAGTACATTTATGAGTACATATACCTGCATGTGAACCTTTGCTGATTCCTGGTTTGGCTGTTGATGAGCTCTTTTGGTGTGGAGGAGGGCTCGTCACCAACACCACCATACTCAAACAGTTTCATTATTGAAAGCAGTGATGTTTTGACTCTTTCTGAAAGCGTACGGCCTGCACAGTCCATTTATTTCTTCTTTTTGTAAAGATGTATGTCAGTTAAAGTGAACTATATGTGGTTCAGTATGAAGCAGCAACAAAAACTAGAGATTGACACAAAAGTTGTTTGAAACAGTTGTTATGTTTAAATTAATAAATGGCTTTAAATTCGCTCATAGCATGAATAACATTTGAGCGAAGAGTATGATGAGATGTAGCAGGAAGTTGAGGCCCTCTTAAGCCAGCCAAGGCTTTATCAACAATGGAGGAGGGCTGAAGAGAGGCATAACAAGCAATAGACTATAAAGGCATGACAGCGGTACATTCTAGTGGCTGTTTTATTCTAAACCCAAGAATTAGCACCATCTCACAGCACAGTGTCCATAAAATGAAGCAACAAGCATATGAGATCAGCATCAATAGACCAACCCAGAAAACAGGGTATCAATAAATACACGCTCAGTGCCGACATCCATTTCCTGTGTGGTGCTCCGACAGAATCCTGGGTCCTACAAAAGACATCTTTATATAAAACTATATAAAGAAATATATGTATATCTGTCTAAGGCTTCTAACTTGGGAAAAATTTCACTTGCAAACTCAATGCAAATCTGTCCATTAATCTTTGTGTTCTCCTGCCAACAGACAAACTGAATTAATGAAATAAGTAACTTCCTCAAACAAATGTAGTTTTTAGCTCATGCTACTGAATCCAGAGGACTAAAAAGCATATTTTTGTCTCTCAAATGGATAGGATAAGTATTTTCAGCTGCTGACAGGATGTTCCTCTGTGAACGATGGAAAGAAAAATGCCGACATGTTCATGATAATGAAAGGAAAGGGCACCCTTTTATTTTTGATAGTTTAAGGATAACATCTGGGGCGCAGAAAAGTGCAGCATATCAGGCTCTGGATGCACTGACAACACTTGTTAGACAAATCAGAAAAAACACGTCCTGTCTGCCTAAATCTGGACTTCTACCACAGCACAAACACACAGAGCTACTCACTCTAAGATATGAGTTCTAAATGTCTCTGTAAATAATGGGATAATAAGAACACAGGCACAAACACATATATAGAAATGTAACCACAAAATTGTGACTGACAAGATCTGCATTTCCTTGTTTATTTTTTGTGATTTCCAGGAACGTCTGTTGCTTTCAGTGTTGCCGAGGCATGTTGCCATGGAGATGAAGGCTGACATCAATGCCAAGAAGGAAGACATGATGTTTCATAAGATCTATATCCAGAAACACGACAATGTCAGGTCAGCCGGGCGTGTGGCCTCAACACCTAACGTAACATTTAACCCATGAATTCAGATTTTAGCTACTAAATTGTCTTTCTTTTCTATAATTGTTGTAAGAGAGGTCATATCATGATACACTGAAAAACATGTGACATTGTAAAGCATTAAAAAGCCTGTTAGGATTTTGTTAATCCCATAAAATGAAGAGAAAATAAACAAAATCATACCATAAATTCATCCTAAGAATGGCTAACTCACGTTGGTGCACACATAAACACAAAAACACACATGTTTGAGCGCGCTCACAGAGTCAGAAGACGGTAGAGTGGTTTGGCAGAGTGGAGGCTAATTAACACTAGTGAGGGAATACTTAATCACCAGCAGCCAAGATAAGATAATCCCCAAAGATGGAAAGCTTCAGCACACATTCAATTACAGCACTGAGCAAACACGGTGCACTCGGTCCCTCACACACGCGCGCGCGCGCACACACACACAGATGCTTTAAGGTCAAACACCCTTCCTCTCTCAAGGTCATCTGCCCTGATAGTAACATAATGCAATAGTATATCGCTGAGGTGTAGCTAAATCAAACTGAATCAGCTTCGTAGGTTTTTATCTCTCATGATCGAGGATTAACTGTGTTTTGTTTTTGCTCCTCTTCATCTCGTCCTCAGTATTCTGTTTGCAGACATCGAGGGTTTCACCAGCCTGGCGTCTCAGTGCACGGCTCAGGAGCTGGTCATGACACTAAACGAGCTCTTTGCCCGTTTTGACAAACTGGCGTCGGTAAGCAGTCTTCCGTTACTTGTGTCTGTTTCTAAAAGGGATAGTTTGGCAGTTTAAGGGGTTGTTTTAGAGTGTTGATAGTGGATTTTTTTTTATCCTTTGCTGTTTCTTGTGTTTCTTTGTTTTAAGTTTAAAAGCAGGTGAGAAGTATGAAGTGCTTCCTGTATGGATATGTTTTTATTTATATTTTTATCTTGTCCTGTTGTCTTTTCTTCCTCAGGAGAATCATTGTCTCCGTATTAAAATTCTGGGTGATTGTTACTACTGCGTGTCCGGGCTGCCTGAACCCCGGGCTGACCACGCCCACTGCTGCGTGGAGATGGGTGTTGACATGATAGAGGCCATCTCGTGAGTAAAAACAGTGTATACATGCACCTGTATGTGGTGTTTGTTTCTGCGTTGTTTACAGTGTTTTGCATATTCCTCCCACTGCTGATGAGACACTCGTGTGTGTCTGTGTGTGTGTGTTTCCGTTTTCCAGGCTGGTGCGTGAGGTGACAGGGGTCAACGTTAACATGCGCGTCGGCATTCACAGTGGCCGTGTGCACTGCGGCGTGCTGGGACTCAGGAAGTGGCAGTTTGATGTGTGGTCCAATGATGTCACGCTGGCCAATCACATGGAGGCGGGAGGCAAAGCAGGGTGAGAGTGAGAGAAGCGTTTACAGTTTGTAAAAACTATCACAGTGTTTTAAGAACTCCAAATGCACGGCCACTTACTGCGATCATTTTTTTTTACCCTTTGTTTTGTTTTGATGTTTTTAAATTGCTACTGCTTCAAAAATAATTTGTTGATGTCTGGAATTCATATTTTTCCGTGGTGGTACAGTTCGTACTGATGTCGGAGGTTGTTAAAAGCTCTCCTGTTATGAAAATATCATATTTGAACTTCAAGAAGTACAAGTGATAAGGCCATTTTGAGACTTGACTTGAAAAGCTTTCTGCGCTCTTGAACGTTGTTTTACAACAAATTAAAAGAAATTGTTTCATTCATTTCTAACATGTTCCTGACTTATGTTCAGCAGCAGTTCTGGAGCTATTAATATATGCCTGCTGTCCCCCTGTGTATGCCTTTAATGTGAAAAACAAAAAAAAAATAAACACCCCACATAAAGCCACTTCCTGGTCTTTTTGTCCCTGCCAGGCGGATCCACATCACAAAGGCCACGTTGCAGTATCTGAATGGGGACTATGAGGTGGAGCCAGGTTTTGGAGGTGAGAGGAATGCGTATCTGAAGGAGAACAGCATTGAGACATTCCTGGTCCTTGGCTGCAGCCAAAAACGGGTCAGTACACAAACATACACACAAATATAAGAGGTGTAGGCGGGGAAATCTTCACCAAATTGAGACATTGGTCAGAGTTTTCTAGCCGAACCTGAAAAAAAAACCCACCAGAAAGGGACCAACAAAAAGGTCGCCACACACTAAAAATATACATAGAGATCAGATGGCCGCCATGACAGTATTGCCATTAAGAAAACTGAATCAAGAACATAAATAAAATAAATAAACAAAATTCAACATCCTATTGGTTTGAGGAAAAAGTAGAGGTCACTGCTTGTGACAGTTCATTTGGTATCGCTGAAGACAAGGCCCCCATCTCTTGTTAGATCTACCCTGAATATCTGTTTTATACTTATGCATTTCTTCCATCTGTATAACAAATAACACCACCTTAATTTAATATGCAAAGGTATATGGAGATTTAGACTTAAAGGTTTCTATGGAGCATCAAAAAATCACCAAGCTATGGTCCAGTCCATCTGGAGAACATGCCAATCGCGTAGGGCCAAAAAATAAATACTAAAAGAAGAGTCGTACTGTATATGTGTCAACATGACAGGGATTTCACAGAGTAACAAGAAAGTAAAGTAACGAGTAAGAAAATGAGAAATATAAGTAATGAGTAATGTGTAATGTGTAATACATGCTCATTTGGAAGACCGTATTTGGTATAAAGGAAATGATGCTCGTCCGTAACACATCTGCCAGAGTCACAGTCTGCATCTACCTGCATCTAATACCTCATCCAGCTGAGCAGGCATAAAAGAATGGTTATGCCATAGTGGGACATGTAAGGAGACACTAGGAGCCTGTCTGTGATTGCAGCGCTGGAGAATAACAGAGTAAGAGGATGCATTTTTAACAACTGAGGTCTCAAGGTGTACCCACAGGGGGATATCTTCATTGCTTGCATCACTGGATTGGTCTATCTACTTCCAATAAACAAAGGCTCTTGAATTGGCTGCCCAGTAGTAGAGTCTCAGGAAGAAGAAGCCCAAGGCCTCCCACCCTACTGGACTTGTGTAGATGGGCCTTAGACTTTCAGTGTGACTTGTAGCCACAAGTAGGTAAAGTAGTAAAGTCAGTAAACTCACCATTTTAATAGGGTTCACCCTGACAGTCATAGTTAAAGGCAGCACTCTACAACGTTCGATATTGGCTCTGAGTTTGTTGACTAATTCCATGAAATTAAACTTCAAGAGTAAAAAAATCATCTGCTTGTCTAAATGGCAAGGTTTTCAGAAAGTCTGATGAAAGTTATGAATGTTAAGGGCATAATTTGACCAGATAGATTTAATAGCTACAGTGTGAATACCATTCCACTGACAAACTGGGAGTTTTGTTGCTTTAGCAGGCGATCAGTCCAAAGAAAACAGGCCTGTCTTCTAAAGCCAAAAGAAGAGTTGGTGGGAGTGTGTTGCTTCAGGTGTTGCTGAAATATGAAATATAATCCAGGAAATACAGCAGCTGGAAAAACAGCAACCTCCCGCTAATCCAAGAGGAACATGTAAGATGACATAGGATAAAATATAGTGGGGAATTCTGGCTAAAACATTACATAACCTGTAAAACAGCTCAAATTGAGTAAAATACAATAAGAAAGGACAAAATAGCTTGATAAGATGAAACATTATACAAAAAAAGAACACAATTAAATATGGCCACAGTTTGGATTTCCCCTGATATCTATAGTCTCAAAATCAAAAGGCGCAAACAAACACGTCCCTTCACCAAACGCCTACTTTCAGCTTCTCCTCTTTCCACATTGTATTCATGAGCACAGGAACACATCCCTCCACTTTCTTCCATTTATCCAACCTAAGATCATGGTGGACTGGAGGCTGTGCCAGCGGTCTTATGGCAAGAGGCAGGATACACCCACCAGTCTGTTGCAGGGCGAAAACAGAGACAGTCTACCAGTTGCGCTTGCATTCACACCTACAATCAATTTAGATTTGCCAGTGAAGCTAACCTGCATCTCTGTAAATCCTATTTTAAACATGAATATTCACTTTTGCTTAAAACAATGAAGTCTTGCCAATTTAAAAAGTATTAACATATTACATTGGAAACACTGAATATGAAATAAACACAATTCCATTAATTATAAAAATGCATTTAGGCTCCTATGGTGTCTTCAGACCGTGAGAGGAAGACAGAGTACCAGGGGAGAGAACATGCAAACGATGGTTTGAAACCCAGAACCTTCTCACTGTGAGGCGACACGGCTAATCACCGAGTCATCATACCTGTTATAAAGCATTTATTATTATAACATAAATCATCAGATAAGAGTTTTGTGTAAGAGCAGGTTACACTTATCTTAACAGTAGGGTGTTAATTATTTTTTCCCAGTTGTGCTGGCAAAATAAAAAATGAAGTGCTTAATAAAATGATTCATTTCAAATCATTTTATATTTCTGAACTACTTTAAAGTACAAAGGTTTTGAAGCACATTGGCGATATAACAGATAGTGAAGATGTAATAGTTATTGAAGGAAACAGAGCTGAAAAAGCATAATTTGTGAATGAAGTCCTCTTGAAGATCCCGAGCTGCCTCGTGGGAAAATTGAAAGCCAGAATTTAAACAAGTCACACATTTTGTCGTTCTCCATGTTGTGTTGCACGAGAACAGTTGGTCAAGCCTTCGTGTTGTTCTCTCCGAGCAGAAGGAGGAGAAGGCGATGATGGCGAAGATGCAGCGGACAAGAGCCAACTCTAACGAGGGGCTGATGCCACGCTGGGTTCCCGACAGAACCTTCACCAGGACCAAAGACTCCAAAGTCTTCAGACAAATGGTGAGACTCGACATCGACGCGCTGCTTCACAGCGACAGAGCGGCGCTGCAGCTTTTCTGCCAGAACCATAATTTTGTCTGCTCTCTTTCTTCTCCAGGGGATTGATGAAACCTCCAGTAAAGACAAGTAAGCACGGACTCTGACACACCACTTTGCCTGATTGGGTTACCCCTGTTATCGCCTGCTCAGTCTGTGCCTCTTCTTTTTGCAGCCGTGGCGTTCAGGAAGCCATGAACCCAGAGGATGAGGTGGATGAGTTTCTGGGACGGGCCATTGACGCTCGCAGCATCGACCAGCTAAGAAAAGACCACGTTAAGAAGTTTCTACTCACCTTCCAGACTTCCAGTCTGGAGAAAAAGGTTAAAACTGTGATGCCTCATTATTGCTAAAGCTTTTTATCTTAAATATCAGCCATGTGTGGAAAAGTCTACTCCTATTATTTCTGATTTCTTCTTTTTTTTGTGCAGTATTCCAAGAAGGTGGACGATCGTTTTGGAGGCTATGTTGCCTGTACTCTGCTGGTATTCTGCTTCATATCCTTCATACAGATTGTTATTTTTCCACAGTGAGTATTTCACCCATTCCCATAATGCTCTACTGCGAATGCTTTTGTGTATAACCCCATCAAGGGGACCCGTTAGGCTCATTTGTAGCTATTCTTGGTTTCTGTGAGAGTACCTTTGCATGAGTCACAGCTGAAATGATTTATCTGTCCTTTTACAGATAAGATTGATTAAAAGAAAAAAATCTCACAACCCCAATGATGTAAAACATTTTAAGTTATTAACAAAAAACAAAAACAAACATGCTGATGTTATTTATGAGATCTGATCTCGTTCGTATTTTGACTTTAACCTCCTAGGACCTGGCGTCCACATATGTGGACGTCACATTTTGGGTTGCCTAGACCAAAATACAAAATTTTGCTCTACAAGGGCCTGATATTCATGTACAAGCACATGATATTGCCACTGCTCGATCAAAAATTAAAACGAATGTCCTCATTTATGGATCTCATTTTTCTCAGAAACAAAAATCTTGTAAAAAAACTATTTGTTTTTACATTCATGAGGTCCCAATCAGCCCAAATATCAAAGAGAAATTAAATGCCATGGTTAAAGATGGCGAAATGTTGTCGGTTTCAGCATAAAGACCAAACTGTTGCAGCTAATGTAGAAATTCTAAGGCTTCATTATGAAAAAGTTTTCATAATTTCATCTTTATTTCTGAAATATCTAGCTTTTTCTCACGCCAAAGTGTTTAAGCTCTAGGGGTGCAACGATACACAAAATTCACGGTTCGGTTCGATACTTTGGTGTCACGGTTCGATATTTTTTCGATACAAAAAAAATGTTCATGCCTTTTTAATTTGTCATTTATTAAAATTATAAATATATATTTTAACTCAAAAGTACAGTTTTTAAATTTAATGTTGCTGAAACAAAAGTAATGAAAAAAATAAATATATCTCAGGGCTCTCAAAATTTCAAAATCCCTGGTAGCCCTTCGGGCAGGGACTCTTCAGTTTTTGGTAGCCCAAAATAAATGTAAGTAGCCCGAATAAAAAAAGAGAGCAATTTTTTGATTGATATTTTGTTTCCTGTTTTGTTTCCTTTACAATATTATACATTAAAGTATAATATTGTAAAGGAAACAAAACATTCAACAAAAAATTGTTGAAAAACAAATTACAACATTGTATAAAAATTACAATCATCAACTCAAATACTTGGTTCTAATTGAACAGAAATTTCTATGAACTTGTAAGAACTGTGTAGGACATGAATCAGTCTGTGTCAGATCCTGAATTTGAAATTTCCGCTGAAGTCACAGGTAAGAGGCAAGTGGGACCAAGATCTAGGCCATTTGCTTTTTGAAGTTTGCAAAGACTACTAAATTTTGCCAGTGGTAGTTCACTCTTTGCAACATAGTACGCTGTTCTAAACAGATTTTTCAGGTTTATTTTTAGTATGTTATTTGCAATTGGTGTTTGTTCTGGGAAAGATATTGCAGACTGCGCAATAATGCATTTCTTGCATTTGGGGGCCTTTCTTAAAATGACTGGTCCCAGTAACAAAGGCGCTTGTCGACTCAGAAATCGAGAGAAAACCAACAACACACCCGGCAGAACATTATGTTATTTACACGGGTGCACATAAGTGGTCCGCATGTGCGCATTCGCTGTCAAAATAAAAGACGCACCAGATAAGAAGTTGCAACGCGCGTTTGCGTCCATATAAAAAGCACTGTTTTTGTCCACTAGAGTGGGATTTTCACGGCACATTCCGCACCACCTCTCTGTGCGTTCATCATTTGTTTGAAGCCAGCTCACCTCCTGCAACCACTTTTCCGAGAGCTTCTTTTGTGGTTCGGACTCCTTCTGACATTTCTTTGGAGGTGGAGGAACACCAAAGTAATTGCTTAAAGGAGCTTCTTCGACATCTTTAAGAGTTTTAAACAAATGTCTGTCCTCCTCCAGAAAATCTTATGTATGCAAACACGCGTTGCAACTTCATATCTTGTGCGCGTTTTTTTTTGTTGTTTTTTTGACAGCGAATGTGCACCTGCGGACCACTTATGTGCAGCCCCGGTTATATAGCTCGTCATATTGCAGCCACAGAAATTCTTTTGTCCATGAAACCATAAAGCTGCACTTTCTTTTTGCCTTATAGTCTGATTTGTCATAACTTTTCCGTTTTGTGGTAAGCTTTTCTTTGGCTGTCACTTCTTCACCCTGACCTGTCTTATTTGGCTCAGCAGAACTAAAATATATATCCTGCTGCTTTTACACACACACACACACACACACATAACGGTCAGCGATTCTCTGCGCGATCAACCTCTCATATGTTTAAGCTGCGGGAGATTTCACTTGTCATGTTTGCATAGTAAGCTAACGATTGATAAGACGATGTCAGAGGAATTGGTGCGCAAATTATCATCACTCACCAATCAGTACTGTCGCTCTCTATACACAGTTCGCGCGATTGCAAAGTGAAAGCTAGCCCCGGGACGTCGGGCTAGCGATTTTGCAAGCCCTGTATCTGATTGAGGAATCACTCATCTTTGAAAAAGAGAGTTTATTACAGAGAAATGGCTCTTTCCAAAATAAAAGCTATACTATACCCTTCTTCTGGGCTATATTCTCAGCAGCATATTGTAGCGGGTCAGGGCTGTTCGGGGTTCTGTTTGTACAGTTATGTTTTGTTTATGTTGCCATAGTGACGGATGACGCCCTCTCGCTGCGACGATGTGTCTTTCCGGGGTCAGAGGGCGCCCTGTGTGTTGTTGTTGTTGCTGTGCGGTTGCCGCGCTGAGCAGTTAGCTAGCGGTAGTGTTCTTCTGCAGATGTCAATAAACGGCTGTGCTCCCTGGCTAGCTCACGGGAAGCAAGACCAAACGACACCTCCGTCTCCTCCTTGTCTGAGCTCGCCACATTGGTGTCAGAAGTGGGATGATGGTGGCACCCCATGTTCTGACCCGAGTGACTTTTCCCCCGCCGGTCGTGACCGGCCGGTGCGCCAAAAGAAGGCACCTGGACATTTGCAGGACTTTGTGTGGGGTAATGGGGTTGTCGGGGATGACTGACCCCTTAGGTGGGGGCTATGTAGCGGGTCAGGGCTGTTCGGGGTTCTGTTTGTACAGTTATGTTTTGTTTATGTTGCCATAGTGACGGGTGACGCCTTCTCGCTGCGACGGTGTGTCTTTCCGGGGTCAGAGGGCGCTCTGTGTGTTGTTGTTGCTGTGCGGTTGCCGCGCTGAGCAGTTAGCTAGCGGCAGTGTTCTTCTGCAGATGTCAATAAACGGCTGTGCTCCCTGGCTAGCTCACGGGAAGCAAGCCCAAACGACACCTCCGTCTCCTCCTTGTCTGAGCTCGCCACAATATTAAACATATCAGGTCCCCATAAGTAGAATCATGTGCTAACGGCTGTCTAAATGACTCGGGTAAAGTTTGTAGCATGCATGTTTGTTGTTTTTGTCTGCTTCCACTTGTCTTTGCACTAGGATGATGTCGGCATAAATGTGCAGTCATATTCATTGTGTTCCCACTAGTGCTGTCAGCGTTAATCTCGTTGAAATGACGTTAACGCCACAACACGGCAAATCTCCGTTAACGAGCTACCCCTGATCGCCCCGTGCGTGGGGCTAGACGGCCAACACGTTAACGAGCTAACTGCGCTAACACACTAGTTCCCACCCATGTAATTGAGCATTGCGTGGCACATCCAACATACTGTTTTACTTTAGTCCATGACGCGCTTACCTTCAGGGTCATATGTCACATGAAACCCAAAATAATTCCAAACGCCAGATCTGAATGAGGGTGGGGGAGGTTCAATTTGCCATGTTGCAAGGAGAGCTTAACTTCTGTCTCGCTAGCTTGCCCTGCGCTCTTCCTTCTGACGATGCTGTCTGTGTTGAACGCTCAGTGGATCTGCGCTCGACAGTGCAGCCTAGGTGGAGTAGTCGAACGCAGATTCACTGAGCGCTCAACACAGACAGCATCGTCAGAAGGAAAGTTGATAAAATAAATTACAAATTTTGTATTGTTCATACATATGCGTACCGAACCGAAAGCACTGTATCGAACGGTTCAATATCGATACGAGTATCGTTGCACCCCTATTAAGCTCCCAATGTGTTTTGACAATATAAACTTTCACAGTGCAACAACGTTTCCTCCTGAAATCCACTTTTATGTCCAAGTTGTGTCACCTTTGAGCCCCCTGTTGTCAGCTGATTGAGTGCAGTTTATTATACACATCACTCCTGATGTGTAACTGACTGCTGGTCTGACCTTTCCCCACTGATGCACACCGTTCCAGTAAAACGTGATTGAACGACATGTTGCACATGTTGGTGAACTGAACCTGCCCGAGGGTTGCTCCGCCCACTTTAGTGACTAATAAGAACTGATGAGGAACTCACTGGTTGTACACTTTTAGTTATCCTACCTCCTTAGAGTTACAGGCTGTCATGCTGCTGGGCTTTTCCAGATGTTCACAAATATGGATTAAAGCCCCCACACTCATTTTAGACCAGCGTTCCCCAACCTTTTTTGCGCCATGGACCGATTTATGTCCGACAATATTTTCACGGACCGGCCTTTAAGGTGCCGCGCATAAATACAACAAAATAAAACCAGTGCCGATACCCCCAAAAAAGAAGATTTATTCATAACACACAGGAAAACTCCTGGGGAAACCGAGTTAACGATAAAAACATTAAAAAAATAACACTAAAAACCAATAAAAACCCCGAAAACCATAAATTTCACACCCAAGCCTCAACTCTTGCGGCCCTGTACCAAGCGACTCACGGACTGGTCTGTGGCCCAGTGGTTAGGGACCGCTGTTTTAGACCATGATTTTTTGGTATAAATATATTTAGATTGATTGTTTGTTTTTTTTTAAACTGTTTTAAAAAATGTTGATATTGTGAAAAACCTTAAGGGTCTTTCAAGGTTCTTCCTTGAAAATGAAATGCCAAAAATAAACTGGGTATTTTTCTGAAATTTAACTGATTTAGATAATAATAATGATGATTGTAAAACAAAACCCTAAATGTCCTTTTATAATCTGTGTTCTCTATTCTTTCCTGCAGCACCCCGGTCATGCTGGGAATCTACATCAGTATCTTCATCATACTCGCCAACATCCTCTTCATCTGTGCCATATACTCTTGCATCAAGGTAGAGCAGGTCACCTGGACTCCATACCAAATGTTGCGCTCATTTTCTTTTTCTTGCCTTCACCGTGTATTTAACATGTTCATCATTTCCGCTCGTAGATTTTTCCAGCTGCGATGCAGACTGTCTCGAAGAAGATTGTCCAGTCTCGCACCAACAGCACGCTGGTCGGAGTATTCTCCATTATCCTCGTCTTTATCTCTGCCTTCGTTAATATGGTGAGATCAAAGTTATCGCTAAACAAATTAAGCGCATCTGCTAACTTTGTGCGACATTGTTTGAAGTCGTGCTGCTTCACTTTCATGCAGTTTGCCTGCGACACCACGGGTTTGGCTGAATGCGTCGCTGAGAAGCTGAACACCTCTGCGGTGACTCCCTGTCTGATCCGCAGCTTGAATGTGTCCGTCGAGGGGGGTCTAGAGATCTGCCCCAGCCGAGGCCCCTCCTGCCCCTTTCCTGAGGTGAGCAAACGGTCCACACGCTTTAAAAGAAGAGTCTCAGATTTGCATTTGTGTTTTCCTGACACCTATCGTCGATGATGCGTGCTTGTGACGCCGCTGCCTCCTGTTTGTGTCAGTATTTCAGCTACAGCGTGCTGCTGACGCTGCTGGCCTGCTCCGTGTTCCTGCAGATCAGCAGCATAGGGAAGCTGGCCCTCATGCTGCTCATCCAGCTCACCTTCCTGCTGCTGGTGGAGTGGCCACAAGTAGCACTGTTTGACAATGCAGACCTCTTTGTCACCTCCAATGCCATGTAAGTGAAACAAGTGTGAAATTACAAGTCACCGAGAGGGTTTACTTCATTTGTACTGATAATTTAAGGGATGAAAGGGAATGGAAGATTTTTATTTTCAGTAATTTAAGGATAAATCAAAATACTTAAAATACCCTTATTTGCTCTTTCATTGATTTTGCTTCTGTTTACTCATGAATTCGAGCATGTACAACAGTGAAATCAAGTTTGTGCATTTTATTAATATATTTGAATCTTTCTGTCTGTTTTTAGTGATTTAAATGAAACTCAGTGGTAAGTTTTTTTTTTTTATTATTATTGATGTTTTTGCATTTAAACCTTTGCCATTGAATTTTTTGGTCAGAACACAAACAAAAAAGTACGGTTTGTGGATTTAGCTTTTAATTCCTTCACTTCACTTCTATACATACATATTCCATTAGATTGAAATCCACAGTTTAAAACATGTTTCATTGTCTCTTTCTAAAAATCTACTTTCATTTATACCTTAGCTGCAAATATGTAGCATGAAATAAATTGATATCAAAATCAAATCCTTAGACTGCTGATGTAAATATCTCTTGCATCATCATTTTAAATGATTTATTACTACTGACTAAAAGTTGTTGTTTTTTTTAAAATTTAAGGCCCAGTTTCAATGAAACTACAAACCAGTGGTAAGCCTACATTCAATGTTACTTTTAATTTTTGCATCTTGTTCAGTTACTATAATGTATTTTGCCCAATTTTAAACATCACCTTTCTTTAAATGTTATTTTCTTGTTGATCTTTTGCTTGTTTCTTTCTCTGTTTAATGTTTTTTTGTAGTCTTTCTTTAATCTCACTGCTTGTCATTCTCTCCGCAGCTCGTTTGTTGTGACCAAAGTGTCCCTGAGGGTCATGACTCCAGTGATCCTCACAGTTTTTGTCCTGGCACTGTACCTGCACGCCCAACAGGTTGAATCTACTGCACGCCTCGACTTCCTGTGGAAATTACAGGTATGGACATCAGGGTCCGCTAGAGGGCGCCACCTGACAATGTTAACCTAAAAGATCTTCCATTAATACCTCAAACATGTCCATGAGTAAAAAGTTGATAGAGCTGTTGTATGGTTAATTGAAATTAATTATTATATTATTATATCACTGTGTCTATAAGAGCTGATTTAGTTAATAAATAACCTCTATTTCCAGGCCACAGAGGAGAAGGAGGAGATGGAGGAGCTGCAAGCCTACAATCGTCGCCTCCTCCATAATATCCTACCGAAGGACGTAGCTGCTCACTTCCTGGCACGTGAGCGGCGTAACGACGAGCTGTATTACCAGTCCTGTGAGTGTGTAGCCGTCATGTTCGCCTCCATCAGCAACTTCTCCGAGTTCTACGTGGAGCTGGAGGCCAATAATGAGGGAGTAGAATGCCTCCGGCTGCTTAACGAGATCATCGCAGACTTTGACGAGGTAAACTCAGCCTGTCTCGGAAGGCCGTGTGTGATCGTCATTTGTTTCTCAGGTGCAGTCACCATCTGTGATCTCCTTACTTCTCAGATCATCAGTGAGGAGAAGTACAGGCAGCTAGAGAAGATCAAGACCATCGGTTCCACCTACATGGCAGCGTCAGGTCTGAACGACTCCACCTATGACAAAGAAGGCCGTTCCCATATTACTGCACTAGCTGACTATGCCATGAGACTGAGAGAGCAGATGAAATATATCAACGAGCATTCCTTCAACAACTTCCAGATGAAGATAGGTAAGAGGAAGTTAGAGGAGGAAACACGGTGGTTATACATTGCTGGTTTTGTTGGTGCAGTTTAACTTTTTTTTGTTTTTTGTCTTGAATTGACAGGTCTGAACATTGGGCCGGTGGTTGCGGGGGTTATTGGAGCACGGAAACCTCAATATGATATCTGGGGAAACACAGTCAATGTGGCCAGTCGTATGGATAGCACAGGTGTACCTGACTGCATACAGGTAGGTTTCTTGTAACTAATAAAATCAGCCCGGATAGGTTATTAGGGAGCAATCAAATATCACTGGGTGGATTTGATGGTAATATTTTATATCTGCACATTTATAGATTGCTGTAGAAATGTGAAATAAAAACACTTTAGAGATAAGATGTCCAGGTGTGCTTTAATACTGAAATGAAATAATATAGAAACAACGATGAAAACAGAACAAAAACAAAATTTAAAGCAATAAAAAACGCAGGACTGCACATAAGTAACAAATACAGGACACATGCAGGACTATTTATACACAGAGGACAAACAGGAAGTAAAAGAAACCAAAACTTCAAAGTAAAATAAGAAATAACCAAAGAAGACCAATAGAGATATGAATACAAGCACTTAGCAGAATGTAAGAGACCTACATGAACACAAAGGGAACAAAGCGTAAACGCAGAAATGAGACTGAGGGAGGCACAACGCAGGGAACAAGACTACTATGCAGACAATAGACGAGGCTCAAACAACAACACAAGAGACATCACAGAACTGAAAGAGTAAAGTAACAGCAAGAGACTCGATATCATGATATTAAAGATCGCAGTATACTAGAACAATAAAGAAGTAAAAACTCACAAAACTAACATTAGTCAAATAAAAATTGGAACTCAAAGCAGCTTACTATTTGCATTTTTTTCTGAGAGAAATTTATTGAGCAGATATTGAGCTTTTTAGTTGCTGAGTGCTTCTCTAAACTCAGCAGCCTTTTGCTTACTGTGTCTCTCTTCAGTTTAGTGCTGAAGTGTTTGTGGACAGTGGATTTCCCCCCCCTAAAAACTGGCAAAAGCTACTGCTAGCATTGTAAAGTTGTAAACGGTGAGATAAAATTTGTTTTAAAACTTTTATCTATTAGCGGAAGCTGAGACACTGTCTTAAATGTGAAAAACAAAACAAAACCAGAATATAATTTTTTTTTTAAAAACCCAAAAAAACCAACAAAGCAGGCCTCAAATATCTCAGTTTCAACATTTCACATATGATTTTTTTAAAAAATATTTTTGGTAAGATTTAGTGGTATGAGTGTTATTATTTACATTTTAACCAGCATCAATACGATTTAAATTAAAAGTTGCTTAATTCAGTTTTAAATGTAAAGATTTCTTGACTTCATTTTGTCAGCTTCATAATAAAAGTTTATCAGTGCAAAAACAGACGAAGAGTTTGAAGTGACTGCTTTTAAAATATTGCGCTCTTTTGTAAATCGTTGTGTACATCTTTTCACAGGTGACCACAGACCTCTACCAGGTGCTTGTAAGCAAAGGCTACGTGCTTGAGTGTCGTGGGGTCGTAAAGGTAAAAGGTAAAGGCGAAATGACAACCTACTTCCTGAATGATGGACCGCCCAACAGTTAGCAGCCAAGACAGCGGCAGCAGCAGCAGATGCTGGGATGACCCCCCCACTGCAAGGACACGGCACCACTGAGCGAAGACTCGCGGTGTGAGCGAGCGGCTAAGAACTAGAGACGCCACCACTTGAATCCCGAGCAAAGAGGGGAAAAAAGAGAAACTTTGAAGACTTCAAACGGAAAGTGTTCTAGATGAGAGGAAAATGTTCTCGTTTGACGGCCGTTTTGGATCCCGTACATGTCGAAGGACACGTGTTTTTCTCATGTCTAGCCTCTCTCTCAGGCTTCTTGAAAGATGCAAAGTCTGTTTATTTAAAACGCCTTTTAGCCTGTGTCAAAAGAAGATTAACGCTGTACATACGGCTACTTTTTTATTTTACTTTGGGTCTTTTTGTTCGTTTGTTTTCTTATTCTGTATTTTTTTTTTTAATTTCACATGAATTACAAACAGGTACTCATGTTTTATTTCTGCATTAATTATTTATTTCGATCTCGATGTTTTGTGCAAAAAGGGTCCTTTATGAAAAAGTGTGGAAACATACGGGCACAAATATCCAGTCTATTACACGTTTTTTAAGTGTGTATGTACATGCATATTTGTGTGTGTATGAATATATGTATAAACTGAGGAGGAATATATTGACCAAAGACTAAAGTATTTACTAAAAGCAAGGCAAGACGTGTGGATATGTTCTTGCTAGAGTTAGCAATGATCTCCGCCTCTGTTATTTAAGCAGAGGGCCTGAACCCTCCGTCTTTCTGCCCAAATGCTGGCCACAAAGTCTGCTCCCTCCCTTTTTTAGACTATGTACAAAACATTTATTTCGTCTGTCATTCAGGCAGCAAAGAGCATATCACGAACCCTAAATTCAAACGCTGACCTCGATTGTTAAATTAGGTTAACTTAAAACTGACTAAAGACGACTAAGGATGTTATCAGAAGGTTATACCTGAGCAGTAAAAGTAGAGCCAGCCAGGATTTGGCCCCTCTTCATCCTCACTTCACATCCGATTGGTTCCTTAGAGCTTGAGCCGTTTTTTCGGCCGTGACAGTACACCGACATCGACTGCTCCTTCCCTTTCAGAGAGGTATTGTTTTGGTACAGATGGAAATGAAGGAACTTAGATCCGAAACCCGTTCCAGAGCCTTCGGGGGGGGGAGGGGGAGAAACTTTGGATTTCAATGCATCGGTATCGCACAGCCTGATTCTTCTATGAAGAAGAAATAGATGAAGGAAATTAATATATATTGATTTTAACTGAATACTGTGCTTTGTAATCCTGAAGGGGCATAACTATTTTCACTGTGAGGTTTTTATGATACAATGAAACTGCTTTCTTGCCAAACATAACTGCTTTGAAGCATGTCTGATTGTGGTATCTGGTTTTCATTTTTGTTCGTTTTCAGCGTAGGGTATTTTGTATCACTTCTGTATCCATCATTTGTATATTCTTAATGTTGTTATTATTATGATGATTCTGATTAATTATTATGCTTAATATGATGACTCCATTCCGATGAAGAGGATCAAAGACCAGCACGCTTTCTTGTAAAATGCCAGTCGTAAAGCTCCAGCTCACTGGTACCAACTGATCAACTGCAGCCAATGAGTTCTGCTGTTCAGTCCTGATGTACAGTACAGTATTTTTAAGCTGACGATAGGTGTGATCATGTATAGTAAGTAATAACCATTAGCTGCCTTTGCAGCAGAGCCCAAGTGGTGTATGCTCACATAAGCATAGCAGTAAACACACACACATTTACAAATGAATCACTGTGCTTTTTTTGTTTTTTGCTCTTTTTATTTTTTTATTTTTATTTTTTTAAATTCATGCCACTACTGCAGTATTGTAAATCTCAGCCAGGCTTTTCGGTGACCTCCACACACGTTAAAGTTCTCAGTGGTAACAAACAGCATCCCTCGTGTTACGCTGTTTAAAGAGGACAAGGTCGAGTTGGTAGGCCTTCACATATTTTCTCTCCTATTACACCCGCCTCAGCGGAAAATGAAAGCACTGATTGCTGAGTCTGATTGCCTTAAGTTGACATAAAACAAATCACAGATTAACACTAAATGGGAAGTGTGCTTGCTTTCCCTGCCTGGACCGCTAATGTTCGGGCAGAGAGAGAGAAAGAGGGACAAGGGCTCGTCGACATTATTATTATTATTATTTTTTACGTTAACTTTCTCATCGTTGTAAAGGTCTTGGTTCCCCCGGGCGCAGCTTTCTGTTAATTTGTAGGATCAGCCCTGACTCAGCTCTTCCCTCACACTTAGCAGTGGCAACCAACAGTTGATCACGTTTGTACCAAAGCCAGCTCACGCAGCCCTGTGCTTTTGGTCCCTCCTGTGCAATGATACTCGGGCTTGCGTCTAGAGGACAGTAATGCAACGGAGATCACCAACTATCACATGAACTGTGACCAATGAAGAGTGATTCGTATAAAGCAAAGAGTTTATAAAATGCACTTGAGTTTATTATAAAGATGTTCATTGTATGTATTCTATTTCTATTGGCTGTCCATAGACTTGTGTTGATTGTTAACTCTTGGGATGCTTTTGGGAGGGGAAGGGAAGAGGAGAGGGAAGGAAGGTTTGTCCCCATACTACTGAAACAGTGTTTTTGCTCAGGCCTGATGAATCCTTCCGTATTTGTTTTTGTTTTATTTGTATTTTTCCCTGAGTTGGAAGAGTTGAAAAGGGGATTTTTTTTTTTGTTGTTTTGTTTTTTGCAAAGTTTTGAAGGACGAGAAGAGTTGAGGACTATGACAAAGAGAAAAATAACATTTCCCCTTGAAGAAAAAAATAAAAAAAAATCAATGGCTGTTTTGTGTGACTGTATTTTTGCTCCTGATGCTGAATGTGACTCAGTCATTATCTTTGCTTTATAGAAACCTCCAGTAGTCTTAGCTTCCCTAAACCTTATTCTGCCAGAGGTTTTTTCCTGTTAAAAAGGAGTTATTCCTTCCCACTGTCACCAAGTGCTTGCTCATAGGGTGCTGTCTAATTATTGGGGTTTTTTTTTCCTCTATTATTGTAGGGTCTTTACAATATAAAGCACCTTAAGGTGACTGTTGTGATATATAATTAAAACTAAATTGACCTGAGTTCCTTTTTTGTAAGAAAAAAGGGTTTTAGATCACATTTTTTATGTAGGGGGACCTTAAATCCATCATTTTTATGTGTAGGAAACAAGCCTTCAAACCAAGGTATTCTCAAAGGTAAAGGGCAACAGCAGCAGGAAACATGAGAAAAGACTCCTGATGATCAGTGCACCAACATTATCGGCATATATAAGCTGCTGAGGGCAGCACAGTGGCGTAACGGTTAGTGCTTTTACCTCCCAGCAAGTATTTCCTGTGTTTAAATCCACCATCTGTTCAGGGCCTTACTGTGTGGTGTTTACATGTATTTCAGCTTCCTCCTACAGTCTGAAGACATGCAGTTAGTGGGGTTAATTGGTTCACGTAGATTGACCATAGGTATGAATGTGAATGGTTGTCTGTCTCACTGTGTTAGCCCTTTGAGAGACTGGCCAAGGTGTACCCTGCCACTTACCCTATGGGAGCCGGGATAAGCTCCAGCCCCTCTGACCTTTGAGGGTCAGATTCATTGACCTCAAATTGGATAAGGGGAAATAACTGGGTGGATATTACCGATTTCTAACTGTTGGTATCTGTTATGGCCACAGGCTTTTGTGCAAGGTTTGCCGTGTGTGTGTGTGTGTGTGTGTGTGTGTGTGTGTGTGTGTGTGTGTTGCAGGAGTTTCCTGGAAAACCTGGCCCTCCACACCCGGCCAGGGACATTTGAACCCTGCCTTTTGAGACCTCGCCCTGTCTTCACTCCGACTACTCCTTTGCTGACAGTGTTTGCACCGCCTCCATGCAATGGCAACCCTGTTTGTTTTGTTTTGTTTTGTTTTGTTTTATTTGACCTATTATCTTAATTCAGTTTCTAAACATACAACTGCCATCCATTCATGGCTTTGCACCACTGATACAGCCTTACATGAACCATGATTATTACTAAGTTTAATAAACCTTTGGTAATCCCTATTCAGTGGGTGGTGTGACTCCATTCTTTGTTGTGGCCTTTGAGGCAGTCATAATAGCACCAGCATGTATAACAGCCAACAAATGAGCATGAAGAGACAGGAGAAACCATTCACAGCACAAACACAGAAACTAGCTGACCTGAGTATAAACGGAAAGGGAAATCTTTTTATGTTTTGTGTTTCTCAAAGACATAAATTGTGACACGATTAGATTTCAGGGAACAAACCGTTATCATTCTGCTGAAGGATCCCAGTGTCAGCCCATACTGTACTGATTTCACTGCTTCAGCACTGGAGGAGGTAAATATATTTCAGACACATAAGAAATAGGAAGCCTCAGTCATCACATACTAGTTGGCAGTTTTGATTTCCAGTGCCAAACAGGAAGTCTTCAAGGACTGGGTTTCAGGATCAGTTACTGCAACTTGTGAACTTGCGGTCATGCATACTTTATGAGATGAATATATAAGAGATTAAATTCGCTCAAACATGTGTTTATATTCCCAGATTCCAGCACAGAAGTGACAGAATCCCTCACCTGGTGTAACAGAGCTGAAACCTTTGTAGACTTACTTTCTGAGTCTACAAACACTGCTTACACACTGCTTTTTTTATGACTTAAATTGAAATATGTACTTTCAAACTTAATTATATTTTTTTTAACTGTAAGTAACCAACCTTAATTACCATGAGCATCTCAACTCTGAAAGTAATTGTAAGAGTTATTATTTGATTATTTTAGGAATCACTGCACTTACACATGGCTCCTTAACAAAGGGGATGTTGCTGACATGGTTTTGCTGTGGTGAAACCCAAAATCCACATCTTAAATCTTTTCTCTTTGTCTTCTTATGGGGCTGTTTTAATGCCATGTAAATGAGAACCACTGGTGAAAAAAAATCTTAATTTGTTGCCAAGGTTGGTACTTTAAAGAAAAAAAAAACTGGCTAAAAAGGTGAAATTAGATGCCTTTTTTAAAGGCTTTGTATGACTTAATAAATGGAAATATTAAATAATGCAATACAGCAATGAACACAACTAACACATGAATTATGGTAAAACTTCAATTCACGTTAATCATTTTAAAAGAGCTCATTATCTTTAATTATGCAACTTTTTTCATACTAGGCAATGACATCACAAGAATATCAGGCGTGAGTTTAATGTAAGTTGTTTTGGAAGTCTTAAAACATATCAGCACGTCATGGCATGGAATGAAAAATGAACTGTTAGCTGGCATTATCTCTTTTCCTTTCAAAAAGGATGCTCCAGTGTATCCTCTGTGTAAGGAGGTAATACAAGAATCGCCAAAGCGACTCTAATGGTGACTATAATGGTGAGTTCCATTTGAAGCTGGAATTTCTGAGTTCCCGAGAGGAATTTTTAATTGCAATGCCCATTTATATATCAAATACTTTTCAAGATAAATATATATTTTTAGATGGTCCGTCAGCCCACTTCCACCATGTTTTTCCCACACTTTGAAATCTGAGGCAATGTTTGAACATGATTACCTCAAAAACCAAAAGCCTGAAATTTTCGCTGGTCTTTCTTACCATAAAAATAAATCATGACCTATAATTTGGGACGGATACATAAAAAAAAAAAATCAGAAAATGCATTTGCCATGCAATGTGGAACAAATATGCAAGTAGTCTTGTAAAGTTCCATATTTGAGCACACAAAAAAGAAATTAACAATGCAAAAAATGACTAGTGGCAATCTGTAAATTGTAACTAAAACATGCAAAACATTTTCTAAAAATGATTTTTTTTGGTGATAAAAATTATGGAAATGCTCTTTTCATTCAACTTTCGTGCTGGATTTAGCAAATATGATACAAGTTATACCACAGAAACAACAATATCAGCAGATCTGAACAGAAAAAATATCCAAATAGTTTCCAAACTGTAATCAAATTAAAACTGAGACAATAACTTAAAATATATGTGTACTTTTTTCATTTTTCACACCCACTTTATATGCATGCACATTGGCCTGGAAGGGTCAGATAAGTCATACTGAGTTTAAAAAATAATAAGAGGCATTAAAATTCAACAAGTAAAAATAAACACAGAAAAAAATATTAAATGTATTGAAAAAAACTAGTAACTCATCTGAAATGACTAGTCTTCAAGGAAAGGTTGCTGTGTCCAGATGATTTAAACACAAAATTATGACAGAAATCAGAGATAGTTGCCCAGAAAATGTTCTAAAAATTCAATGATCTGAGATGTAAGGACCCTTATTGTTAGTGATGCATCAATGGCCCTGTACCTTACTATGGAGTAAAGCAAATCCTGTTTTTCCTTGCTTTAACAACTTTAAGACTGAATACCCTTTTGTTTTTCTCCAATGAGCAACCCTCCAACATTTTTACACCTCCAAAAACTGGCTGAGCAGTAACTTTCTACAAAGGCTTAATACTGTACATGTCATTCAAAGAATTACTTAAATGTAAAAAAAGAGAGCACACTCATTACAAAAATAGGCTTAACACTATTGCATGAGGCAAAAAAAAAAAAACCTCTAAAAGTGTGCATGTTGTCAGTTTAATTTCACGTTTTCACATCATGTTTGTTGCTGTTTTTATGTGTGAGGTAATTTGTGTTACTGCAAAAGTTTTCATAACAGGCTGAAGTTCGGGTCCGTCTTTAACATTTCTTTAACAAACCTATGAAAGTAATAAAAACAAGTTCACTCACATGTTATAAAAAATAAAACAAAAAAATTATTTGATTTGAAAATGTTACATACTTGGTCATTTCGCTGTTCTTTCGAGGAAACCGTCTGACTAGCATCCATGGCTCAGGGTTCTTGGACACCATCCAGCCATACCTCTGGCTCTCTGTCAGAGGCACCATGTAGAGCTGGTTTGGAGCTGGAGAACAGAGGAAACCAAGGCTCTCATTGTTTGATGCAGCTGTTTACTCATCAACATTCACATCTGTTATATTTACTCACATCTAGGTGTTTGAAGCCGCTTAATCATCGCTTCGCATCTCTCATGGCTCCCATTGTGTATGTCAGTGCTGTGGGGAAGAGGCTGGTCAGAAAGTTGGCAGTCCTCTACACATCTGAGGTGTCTCGGTTGTTCTTGAAGAGAAGGTGGCATCCCGGCTTTGATGTTGCTGTTGCCATCTGTAATGAGATATGTTACCACTGCTGTTACAACTAAATATGGTAAAGCTTGTCAATGGCCCTAAAGGACAATATTAAGTTGCCTGCTGCTACAATCAATCTAATAGAGCAAATTTGGGGATTTGACGGATATACATCAGGGATGTGCAGCAACTGTGTGATGGCATCATGTCAATATGGACCAAAATCTCTGAGGAATATTTCCAGCGCCTTGTTGGATCGATGCCACAAAGAATAAAGGCAGTTCTGAAGGCAAAGGGGAGAAGCAATTACTGAGTGTAATTTAATTCTATTTTACTGACCAAATAAAAAGTCAAAAGATTGTGAAAATAAATTAGGTATTAATAAATTAAAATCAAAGTTCATGGTGTAGACATAAATCAAATGTCTACACCATGAACTCCAAATACAGACTGCTATCTTTTATTCTTTTTGAAGAGTTTTGAAATTATGAGCCAATTTTCCACGTAGCTAAACCTTTAGGTAACTCTAGGCCAAAAGACAACCAAGCCCCGCTTTCAGACCTATTGTTCACATAAGCGAAAGCAAAGCTCTCCTTACCGTTAGGATTAGACGGTCCCCGGGGATTCAGTATCATTCTATCGCCTATCGGGTTCTGATAACCCAGGTATGTCAAACCAAAAAAGGTCATAACGTTGCAGTTTGTCTGCCCGAACCTGCCGTAGAGACACACCAGAGACAAAACCCCCTGTAAATAAACCAGAACTTTCCGTTTACACATAACCATGGCAACAAGCCCCGCCTACCCGGAACCAACTTAATGATAAATAACTTGCTAGATTTCAAAGATGTCTGGTGCGAGTTAGGGCTGTCGTATATCTGTTGGATTCACATCATTACAAAGAAAAAATCTGTAATCATATTGGCATAAAAAAGGTTCAGTTAGAAAAGACAAAACAGATAGTGATTATAAAATTGTGTTTCGCTAACGTTATGAAGAATTTCTTTTTACTACTGATACTGCTATATCTCAAAAGCAGTAAATTTAATTTCTAAGGGTTTCTAAGGGTTCAAAATTCACTGTTCTACAATTTTCAAATAACTCTATAACTAAAATCTGTGTGGACTGTCACACATTTAACATTTCACACAAATAATTTAAACCGCCTGGCATGCAAAACAATGTCAGGAAGTCAGAAGTAGTTAGTGATCTGTAAATATTTGGTCCAGATCACCTGAAGGCATTTAAGCACAGCCAGTTCCCAGATGAAATAAAACTAAAAATACGAGGTGTTTTGCTGTATATATCAACAAAATTTTAAAAGCCGTTGATTAATGGGTAAAACCCTATGTAGAAAAAGTAACAATTTATAACTCAATGTCTTTATAACTCACTTTTAGACTAACAACTTCACCTATGATATCTTAAAGGTTAGAAATGCTTATTTCTAATAATGCATTGATATACACTGCATACATGTTATACAAAAATAGAATATTTGCTGTATAATGTTATTTAAACTGTGTTTGTGATCTAATTTTATATACAATATTAAAAATAACTCTTGCAGTAAAAGATAAAAAGGATACAAGTAAAGTGTGAAAGCAGTAAAAATCCAAGTTAAAAGAATAGAAAATTAAAGACAATTAACAAGCTAAGACAAGAGACAGCGAAGAAAACATGTAAAAGCTGTGGAATAAATAAAACATCTCTTCCAAACGATAAACCGGTTTGAGCAGTTGTTGTTCTTTTTGATTGATTAAATTGTTTCCTACTACCAGCCAAATTACACGTTCAAAAAACAATAATGGATGGGTTCAACACTTAGACCCATATAGGGATATGGGTAATGTGTAAGTGCTGATTAGAATTTACAATATAAACATTGTGTTAACTGCAGTAATTGTTCTGTAGATCATTATTTTCACATATATTTATTTTATATTATTTGTAAACACTTCTTACTCCATCATAGATGAAAATAAATATCATATGAAATCTGGTACATGGAAATTGAGTTTAATAATATACTTACTATAACAAAAAAAAAGTATGCTGGTGGGTTTTATTTAAAGACCATTCAGCACATTTGCCAGCAATAAATGATTTTCTTTATGACTTAGTAAGTAAGTAAAACTTTATATAATTGCTTTCTTAAAGATTTTTACTGTTTTCTCTCATTTTTTTCTGCTCTGTTTTATGTCAGCACTACCTTGTGCTAATCATGTGCTTCTTCAGCCATCAATTCACCCGATCAGTAAAGTTAGCGATAACCTGCTTTTTGAGTTTGCTGTTCATTTCATACTACATCATTTACAAAGCCCCTCCACAAATGGCCTGTATTTGTATAGCGCTTTTCTAGTCCCTAAGGACCCCAAAGCGCTTTACACAACCTGTCATCCACCCATTCACACACCCATTCACACACTGGTGATGGCAAGCTACATTGTAGCCACAGCCACCCTGGGGCGCACTGACAGAGGCGAGGCTGCCGGACACTGGCGCCACCGGGCCCTCTGACCACCACCAGTAGGCAACGGGTGAAGTGTCTTGCCCAAGGACACAACGACCGAGACTGTCCAAGCTGGGGCTCGAACCGGCAACCTTCCGATTACAAGGCGAACTCCCAACTTGAGCCACGATCGCCCCAACCACCATACCTCCCTTTGGCAGTGTGGGGAGACTCAGGGGACTCATCCTTGAGCATAATAGCGTGTTCCCAGATTCTTCAGGTCTCAGCTGTTCTCCTAGACTTTACCTTAAAGAGGAGCTCAAGCCTCAACTTCAGAGGCCTCTCCAAGATTCCAGGGCACCGGGCGCAAATGATAAAGACCATAAAGGGAAAGTAAAATGGACTAAGAAAAACCAGTTTAACCAGTTTGCCGGTGATTGTATCTCCCTCCACTGTGATCTGGGCAAAGACACACGAGCTCTAACGTGAATAACCACACTGGTTGCTTTTTTCATGACTGCAGACACACACTCACACAACAGTGAGTGTCTGCAGTCATGAACATTACAAAACATGGTTTAGTCTCTGTAATAGTTTGGGGTCCACTCACGCTAGTGGTGTTGGGGATCTTGTCAAAATTGATGGAATTATGAACGCAGAAATGCGCCGTCAGATTTTGATCCACCATGTAATACCACATTAAAGCATCTGATTGGAAATTGCTTAATTTTTCAGCATGACAACAATCCCATACACATTATCAGTACAGTAGAGGTATACCTGGATAGAAAAACAGAGTGGAATCCTATCAGTGGTCTCTGGGTCATGACTGCTTCAATATTATTCAATATTAGTGAAGCAGTCATCTGTTATCTTGACAGAAAATGGAACAAAAGGCAACCAACATTTAAAGAAGAGC
Source organism: Maylandia zebra (assembly GCF_041146795.1). Taxonomy (NCBI): domain Eukaryota; kingdom Metazoa; phylum Chordata; class Actinopteri; order Cichliformes; family Cichlidae; genus Maylandia; species Maylandia zebra. The sequence continues at coordinate 26,525,490 of NC_135186.1, forward strand.
TTTGAACGTCCTTTAAGAAGCCCAGAGAACTATTTCTAAAGACTACTTAAAGAAATGACAAGAAAGCTTGCCTAAGTGAGTTCAGGCTGTGTTGAAGAATAAAGGTGGTCATACCAAATATTGGCTTTCAAGTTAGAATTATACAAACTCTCTTTTTCCCTTACATACTGTATTTCTATGTGTGTGACTCGAGATTTTGCACAGTACTGTACCCCTTGTTAAAAATCTAGTACGGGTTAACTTTCAGTTTGGCTCTGACAGCTGTTTGAAACGGATGTTTTGGCGTTGTCCTGGCCTCCCGACCACCAGTGTGATCATAGTGTTTCATAATGAGGCCTGGTCCGCTCTCCTCAGGATGGTCCACAGTGTCTTACACACAGCTCCTGCTGCCCTGCTCACAGAGATCTTACTGGAGGATGATGCCAGCACAGATGGTGAGTGCATTCACAGTACTGCATGATGAAGCTGTTGTAATTCTATTCACACTGCACATCAGTGGTTCTTCAAACCTTATTTTACTGTCATTGCTTGCATTTAAAACACACACTTTACCTATGAAGAAAGTACTTAGAAGATTATTAGGAATATTAGCAGTAAAGTGTGTTTGCTGGACATGTATATTGGCAGGTATATTGCTTCTGAGAGGACAAAAAGACTGTGACATTAATTGATCTTTTCCATATGCAACCATTTTCTAAAGCACATATCCAATTCCCAGGTGCCATCAGATCCATTATTCAGAAAGAGAGATGCTACACTTGGGCTGGGTTACCAGGTCATCACAGAGAAACAAGCAATAATTCAGATCTCCGGCCAATTTAGAATAACAAGTTAAACTAAGATGCATCTCTTTGGTGGAAGTAAAGATAGAGTCAACCCTTGGAAAGAAAAGCGTTTGGGCTTCTTTAAGTTGCTTGAAGACGTTTCACCTCTCATCCAAGAAGCTTCTTCACTTCTGAGGTCAAATGGTGAAGAGTCCCAGATTTAAGCCCCATGGGAGTGTCGACCCAAGAAGGACAAATGATCCAAATCATTTACCTTTACAATACCTAATCACATGAGCGAAGGTGTGAAAACAGGTGTAGGTCACAATCAGCAATCACAATAAGGTTTCAGGTGAACTCATTGTGAGACCTTGCCCCACCCTATTAGGTGATTTCCTGAGGTTAAAAGGCCCAGGATGTTAGTGGGGGTTAAGGCGTCTTTGAAGGGATCTCAAAACTGGATTATAGATGGCAGACAGTTTGTGTCAGACCCAGCCACAAAAAACTAGTTCATCCCAAAGACAAAACTCCTTGTCTTCAAGCACAGACACTTTTCTTTCCAAGCTCCTTAGACTACGATGACTTGACCTGGATGACTGAGAACCTTTACACATTATTCAACCCATAAACAGAGAGGCCGCAGCCAGTTGAACCCACACCCGTTTGCTGCAAATACCAACCACCGTACCACTCTCTGCACCACAAATCTCTGCTCCGAAAATGTAATACTGCTATCTACTGACACACTAAAGTAACTATTTTGCCACAGTCTAGATTTATACCTGCCTGTACACACACACACACACACACACACACACACACACACACACACATATATAAAATATTGGGACTAATGATGAGCAGATGGAGTTCTGAGGAGGTGAGAATTTGGAAATATCCTTAAAGGTAAGAGACAGACTACAGACCTGTCCACCTGCCCTGCTTTTTGTTGTGTTTTTGTAAGAGCATGCAATACAGCTATTTTTGAGTTACCTCATCTTCTGAGTCCTGCACTTTGGGCTTATTCTGCCACACAGTAACTCTTTACATTTCCATGTTTTCTCAAACTGAGCCCGTAGTTGGAACAGGAAGTAGCAAGTTTATGTTTCCTCATTCTTATCACTTTGTATCTAAATAATGCATTGTTCTTATTTCCAGAACTTGAAGAACCCCTCATCAGGCAAGTGTTTGACAGTATCTGCAGGAACTCTGATATTAACTTTGTGCAAATCAGCCCAAGCCAGTCAAAGCTGGATCTTCATCAGGGACTTGTCATGGATTTATGTGTGTGGACTCTTCTTTGAGGATGTGTATCAGCTGTGGTGTGATCCGTGTTTAAGTGTTGGTCTCCTACTACAGTAACTCAAATTTTTTTCTTACCACAAAGAAGGATTTTTGTCACTGTTTGGTAAATGCCCTCTTGGCTTAATTATTTGTACTGCTGAGCCTCATGTTAGTTCCACCTAAACTTTGAAAAGACTTTTAGTATAATGCAAGTGTTGTGCACTTCTTCAAAACAGTTACACAATGTTACACAAGTCTATAAGGCCGGAATGAAAAAGGGGAATCATTATAGTTGCTCTTTCTTTCACTAGTTATGTATGCGCATGTGACTGCTGAAATAAAGGTCTGTGAATATTCTGTATTTTGATTATAATGTAAGTCCCCTCCAACCAAAGACTTAACAGTTGGCTCTCTTGCACCAGCCCCCTACTCTCATTAAAAATCATAATGTCGATCACCACTGCAAAAAAGAAGGGACTCAAAGCAGATTCCTGATATATTCCCACCCCACCTTAAACTCATCTGTCAGTCCTACCACACACCTCGCAACTGTTTTGCTTTCCCCATACATGTCTTGCACCACCTTTAAATACTTCTCTTCCACTCTTGACTTCCTCATGCACTATCACAGTTCCCCTCTTGGCACCCTACCATATGCTTTTTCTATATCAACAAAGACACTGTGCAGCTTTTTTTTATACTTCTTCATCAACACTCTCAAAGAAAACATTGCATTGTTGGTGCTGTTTCTTGGCATGAAGCCATATTGCTGCTCACTGACCATCACCTCTGTCCTTATAGCTTCAACAGCTCTTTCCTATCTGTTCATGGTATGACTCATCAACTTTATCCTTCATAGTTACTATAGCTTCACACATCACCTTTGTTCTTGAAAATCAAAACCGGTACATCATCATCTCATTCTCCAGGTTAAATACTCTGCTTAAGAAGTCCATTGCTCTCTACCTCCAGTGTCTACACAGTCTCTAGAATGTCTTCTGGTACAGACCGCCTTTCCACTCTCCCTTTTTGCATTTCCTGATTCACTAGCTTTCCTCCATTTGTCCTCTTCTCACTCTCATCTTCTTTCATGAACTTTGTTTGAGAAAAAAAATTATTTATATAACCATATAATTCCAGTATTTATAAATACAATTATTGTCCCGATGGGCTCTTAGTATTGCGCAGTCATTAATATTTATATAAAGGTTTCATTCAGATTGGAATGGGGGTGCAGGGGAGGGGCGATTAAACACGCCCACTTATGGGCGTGGCGTCACCAGAGTCGACAATGATGGGATCTCGAGCGAGCTCTGGTGAGTTTCTTCCAACCCAATAAAATCTCTAAATTCTGCTTTGTCACCTCAACCGGGAAGTAGGCAGGACAGAGAAATAAGCACCACCGAGCAGGGCTGCCGTCGCTGTGAGGTTGCATAAAGGCTGTGGCGGCTTGTCTTGGGTTCACAGGTTTTAACTGCCAGGTTATCGTCTCCTTAACGGACCTGTTTGTAAGTAGCATTACAGTCGCATTAGCTTAGCTTGTAGTAGCTTTGCCGCTTTTTAAACGCACATTGTGTTAGCTAAGCGAAAGCTAGGTGCTCTTTTTTTTCGCTAGCTGGGGTTGGTTCTGTCAATTCATGTTGTTATAAGAGGATGATAATGTTGAAGCTTTTGTCTCAGGCGAGGAAAACGCTTTGTATCTCCGTTTAATAAAAGTGTCATCAGAGCTCTTCCATATCTTCCAGTGCTGCTAACCGCACATTAAATAAAACGCTGGTTGAGCAACAAATTGTCTGCTGGGGTGTCATCCTGAGATGTTCGCCATCCAGCTTTATCATGGTGTTGTGCATTAAGGTTCAGCAGTCTAAACACGGGATTTGGTGGAGGATTTGACTAATGTCATTAGAGTATGTTGCTGTGTGTGAGACTATTTCTGGGAGTAGTAGCTTCCATCTGACAGGCACACACGTGCACTGTTGTTTTTGTGTTTGTCAGTACGTCAGTGGTAATGCAGCTTGCAGAAAGTGAAGAAGTCTGTGATAAAATTACTGGACCAACTTGTACTTCCTGATTGGCTAAGCCTATACCTTTTCCGTTGTTTTTCAACGTTAAGTAATATTCGAGGAAGTAAACGCCTAGTGCCAGGGGTTTTGCCTCATTTAGCTCGTTTTACAAGTCAGATGCCCTCTCATGACTGGTAACAACTATAGGGCGAAATCTATTCATTTGGATTCCCTTTTTATAGAGTCCAAAATGTCTTGCTTTGTCACAATCCCAATAGGATTCACTTTTCAGTCATTACAGTTTATTCAGAAACTAGAATCAGATATTTATGTGGGTTTTTTCCTAAACATTTCCTTTAATTGCTTTTTTTTTTGTTGTTGTTTGTTTTTTGTTACAAATTTTAAAAAATGCGCATATTAGCTGTGTGAACTGACTCTTCTGGCATTTATTATATTTAAAAATGCCTGAAGGAGTGGAAAAACACCAGTACTAAAGGTGCCATCAAAATCAAAGGTTTTATTGTTAGTAAAATAATCATTAAATATAATATTTGCTCTTTTGAGCGTTTTGAAGAGAAGGACGAACACAAGGGGCGAAGGGTAGGCGAATGACATTTATTAAATGGTCTTGCCGACCATCAAATTGGATACTCGCTGAGGTAGCGTTGATGTATAGATGGATAGCTGCTGTGGTCTAGTAAGTAATTCGTATTATACAGAAATGAACTGGTGGCTGTAGGAGAATGATGCTAAAACAGTACAGCATGTAAGCATTAATGAAAATGTTAAGTTTTACATTTCTGCGCCAGTGTAAACTTGAGGTTTAAAATCTTAAGCATCACGCATTAAGTGAGCCATCTGACCAGACCTAAATTCATTTTGCAGAGCGACCGCAACTGACCAGGAGTGAAAGAGAGATGTCCTCAGCCACAAGAACAAGGAACACTGCAACAGATGGTAAAGAGCCCAAACCTCAAGATCACCAAATTGGTCTGAGATTGCAATATGAGAAAGAAGTAGAAGATGTTCGTAAAGATATTGGGAACAAATTATCTTAGAAAAGTTTGCTCTTTTAACGACTTGTGCAGTTTGCGTGAAGTTAAAGAAAACCAAATAAACAAATTAACATTATTTGTGGTATTTATTTGTAAAGGCTGAAAGTTTTGCACACGTGTGATCTTTAAGAAACTGTTCATTGCATTGTTTTTCTTTACATTATTTCTTTGAAGGAGAGTGATGATTTTGAGTGTCTTAGATACTTGTTATGTAGCTTTGGAGGGCGCGGAAAAATTCCTGACACTTTCTCCTGTCAGCTTGAGGCAACTTTGGCTGTGATTGGTGCTATAGAAATGAAATAGAATTGAAATTTGCTCTTTTTCTTTAACAGGTAAAATGACTTTTTAACCTTTTGTATGTCTGCTTTTTAGAGAAAATGAGCATCCCTCTCTCTCGCTCTGAGGTGTTTGGGGAGCTGAGGAAGGAGCTCTATGATGATGAAGAGTTTCATCAGTCCGATGTTCATGTCTTCATCATCATGGGCGCATCGGTAAGAGTTCAATCACTCCCAGAATAAAACCTAAAAAGGGTACTAATAAGCAGATTTGTGAAATCAAATAAAGAGGTGAATTGTCTAGAGGAATCGCACTCAAAATTAAAAACAATGAGCCTTCTATTATCAGGAGTATATAACTAATCTCTTTGTCCCTTTTTATTTTGGCACATTTAGACTGTAGGGCACTTAGCCAAGAGTGTTTGGCAATATTTTCAAAGAAAGTGTGTTGAAATCCTAAAAAAAACTTGCAATAATTGCACCCACTGTGATTAGGTAAATGTTGAAACTGATTTCAAAAAGCTTCTGCAAACAAGCACAACTGGGACAGTGTTCAAAACTGAGACAGTGAATCAGGCAAGGTTCCTCTTTGTTGTCATTTGAGGAGAGGTTATAAATGGAACATTTTAATTGATTGGCAGTAATTTTCTGTCTATATAAAGTAATAATTGCACCAGTGTTGTTTTTAGATCTGTGAACAGTTCACTTGCATAGAACTAATTGGTAAAATGAGCATTGCCTATATTTTTCAATATCTGCAAAATCTAAATGAACATTTTTATTTATGTTTTGTTACTCTCGGTTACTCTGAGGTTAAAAGGTGAAATGAAATCCATCCAGACAAGTGAATGAAATATGACTCTATTTATAGTATAACGTTTCCTTATACTTCTCAGGTGCTGTGTTCAGGAAATGAAACCATTTCCAGCATTGAAAAACATTTTATTCCCCTTCTTTCCTTGTTGCACAATATTCTGATTTATCATCATTCTGTGCTTTTACCTACTGGTCCTTCAGTCTTAACTTATCATTAAAAACAAAAAAACACTTATCCTTAAAATTGCAAAGTCATGCTTTTTAAAGAATAAATCTCTTTTTATTGTCATCTTCAAAGACACTGTTTCAGTTATGATGTCACTGTTATGAAATGTAAAACAAAAATAGCTGCATTTGCTTTGTATATGAACATCTAACTGGCTGTGGCATCTGTCTGCTGCACTGTGGCTCTTTGTAGGAGAGAGCGGCGCTGTGGCTGTTTTTTGCAGAGTCACAGACAGTCAGCGTTTTCCTTTCACTGTGCTATGTAGGATCAAGAGCAGGCCAGGGCTAGGCTGTGATTAGCCTCACTCTGGTTGTGCTCGTTTTATGTTTGTTTCACTACCGCTTTAAGAGGTGTAACTGCTTTTTCCCTTCAAACAAGGATCATGCCACATATTCAAACATTTATTTACCAAAAACAATTGCCTAGCTTTTGTGGTTTAAGTAGATAATATCTTTATCAGGTTAAACTCTGATTAATAAATGTAAAGAGGGTTGCTGTCATTTTAAATAAATATTATGGATTCAACTTTGTACAAAGTGGCAGGATTACAAGTCAAGGAACTCCCATGCGAGTGTTTTAAATGAGGTGTGTCAAACATAGAATAGAATAGTACTTTAATGCCGTTGTACATGTACAACGAAATTATGGGTGCTCCATGCCAACTGTGCAGGAATAAAATATAAATGGTAAGATGGCAGGAATAAATGGCATACAGAAGAAATGTATAATCAAGGAGAATGTATACAAAACAAGAGACATGCACACATTTGAGAACCAAGTTCTTGGAAGTAGTGCAAAGGACTTGGTTTAAGTATCGAGTCCATGTGTGAGTGGCCTGAGTGATGAGGGTTACTCAGGTCATCAGGTGCCTCAGATTGGTGAGGTGGGTGGGCAGAGTTGGGGTGTAGAGGGATGGTGTTTGTTAACAGTAACTGAATGGCCCAGGGAAAGAAGCTGTTTGTGAGACTGGAGGTGTGGGACCTGATTGACCTGAGGACACTAGGTAAAATAGGTGGCCCAGTGTCCACAATTGTTCCAGTGAAGAGTCCCATCCAGCCCCCTGAGAGTTTCAGTGAAATCAATAAATTCTGGAGTTTTTCCACTCTCGGTGATGCCAGCTTTACTACACAGGAACCAAAATCTCAGTTAAAGATAGAAAAGTACTTCTTTTGTCACAGTTTTATGCCTTTCTGCTGTACTTTGTAAACTACACGTAATGGGCAGGAAAGCAGACATTGTTGAAATGTGTTTTTATACCGACTGCTCACAAAATAAGAATAATAATTTAACAAGAAGTACTGTTTTAATATCTGGCACACTTTTAAGAAGCAAAGTTTCAGTTTTTAAGAAATCTACACTTTACACTTTTCTGTGGCGCTTTTACTGGTCCAACCCATTTGAGATCAATTTATGTCCCCCTAAACTAAAATGAGTTTGACACCAGCATTGGCAATTACATTTCTAATTAAGTTGGCTTCTAATGTTCTGCTATGACCGTTTGGTTACGCTGAGGTTAAAAGGCAATAAAAGTTGTACTTTTATTTGGGTTATAACTGATTTCAGAGCCTCTATTGCGTTTTATAGTGATTACAAGGCATTAGCCTTTATATAGCAGACAGGTTGGACCACTATGTTTAAGCCACTAAAGCAGCAGGTTATTCAGTAAGATTTCCATAAGCAGCAGGGCAGTGTTGTCTCCTGGTGGTTGGCATTTGTTTCCACTGGGATTACTGAGGTTGTGCAATTCTTAAATAAGCCAAAGCCGCCTACTTACCTGTAGCAGCACAGTGTAACCGGTTTGCACTGCAGCATCTTTAGACCTTTGTGTGCTTGGAAAATGACTAATGCTCGCTGAGATTACTAGCCTAAATAAATAGTACACTGACTTGCATGTGACTGTGCTTGTAGCCTGTATTTTGAAGGTGAGATGATATAAGATAACTGTTTATTGCCATTGCAAAGTCATACTTAGTACAATAGTACAACGCAATTGGGACACTAAACACAACAAAATACAACGCCGTAAACTTTAGAGTGGATCATTTTTGTGTGTGTTTGCTCCAATAGGGGGATCTGGCTAAGAAAAAAATCTACCCAACCTTATGGTGAGTACAGGCTCATTAAAGATACTACTTTAATCTGGATTGTAGCCTCAGTGGTGGGTTATAGTGAACCATGTGTTCCTCTGTTCTCTCCCAGGTGGTTGTTCAGAGATGGCCTACTACCTGAGCAGACGTACTTCGTGGGCTTTGCTCGCTCTGCCCTGACAGTTGATGCCATCCGGACTGCTTGCATGCCATACCTGAAGGTAAACATGGACACTTGAGATATAGTGCTCAACAGATTATTCATTTATTTAATGGAAGAAAGAAGGTCAGATCAGATTGTTATAATGAAATCATATCCACAAAACGAAGATGAGTATTAGAAAAATGCAAATAAATTGAAAACGCCATCTTAGTTTGTTGGCTTTTTTCTGTTCTAAATTAAAACTATTTGATAGCGATGTGAGTTATAGCAGCATCACACAAAATAATAGTGATTCAAAGTGTGTAGGAGGGTCTTGAGTTAAATCTCATTTAACTTTGCTAGATCTCAGAACACGGTGCATTTTTTTGTGAAAGATATTATCAACAATGTGTTGTCCATACATCATTAAAGGTTTTTCCTCTCTGGCACAGGTGGCAGACACAGAAGTAGACCGGTTGTCGGCCTTCTTCAGCAGGAACACGTACGTCAGTGGGAAATACGTAGATGGGGATTCTTTCTCCAAACTCGACACACACATCGAGTCTCTTCCAGGAGGCCCTGGGGCTAACAGGCTCTTCTACTTGGCCCTGCCACCCACCGTCTACCACGATGTTACCAAGAACATTAAGCACCACTGCATGAGCACAAAGTCAGTACACATTCCTGTCTCTGACGTCGATGTGCCACACAGCTTGTTTAATTTTTTTTTCTTGTGCTACCTGCTGTATCTGACTGTAAATCCATTTCATGTAAGTGGAGAGTTTGATGCAGTGGATTCTTTGCATTCATCTGATATGAGTGGAATGTCACCTAAAAGTCTGAGGTGTTTATCTGTGGTGTAGGAATTTGTAAATTAACTCCAGAATCTCACACTGAGAAATGAAGTGCGAGACATCATGGCAAACCTCCATTGCAATTTTGGAGTAGTAGTAGCTTCAATAATACTGTAATAAAATTTCCATTACCTGTTCTGCTAGCAACAGTTTTGTGGTTCAGTAAACTCAAAACATTTAGACTTTGAATTATCTGTAACTAGTACAGTGGGGCAAAAAAGTATTTAGTCAGCCACCGATTGTGCAAGTTCCCCCACCTAAAATGATGACAGAGGTCAGTAATTTGCACCAGAGGTACACTTCAACTGTGAGAGACAGAATGTGAAAAAAAAAATCCATGAATCCACATGGTAGGATTTGTAAAGAATTTATTCGTAAATCAGGGTGGAAAATAAGTATTTGGTCAATAACAAAAATACAACTCAATACTTTGTAACATAACCTTTGTTGGCAATAACAGAGGTCAAACGTTTACTATAGGTCTTTACCAGGTTTGCACACACAGTAGCTGGTATTTTGGCCCATTCCTCCATGCAGATCTTCTCGAGAGCAGTGATGTTTTGGGGCTGTCGCCGAGCAACACGGACTTTCAACTCCCGCCACAGATTTTCTATGGGGTTGAGGTCTGGAGACTGGCTAGGCCACTCCAGGACTTTCAAATGCTTCTTACGGAGCCACTCCTTTGTTGCCCGGGCGGTGTGTTTTGGATCATTGTCATGTTGGAAGACCCAGCCTCGTTTCATCTTCAAAGTTCTCACTGATGGAAGGAGGTTTTGGCTCAAAATCTCACGATACATGGCCCCATTCATTCTGTCCTTAACACGGATCAGTCGTCCTGTCCCCTTGGCAGAAAAACAGCCCCATAGAATGATGTTTCCACCCCCATGCTTCACAGTAGGTATGGTGTTCTTGGGATGCAACCCTCCAAACACGACGAGTTGAGTTTATACCAAAAAGTTCTACTTTGGTTTCATCTGACCACATGACATTCTCCCAATCCTCTGCTGTATCATCATCCATGTGCTCTCTGGCAAACTTCAGACGGGCCTGGACATGCACTGGCTTCAGCAGCAGAACACGTCTGGCACTGCGGGATTTGATTCCCTGCCGTTGTAGTGTGTTACTGATGGTGACCTTTGTTACTTTGGTCCCAGCTCTCTGCAGGTCATTCACCAGGTCCCCCCGTGTGGTTCTGGGATCTTTGCTCACCGTTCTCATGATCATTTTGACCCCACGGGATGAGATCTTGCGTGGAGCCCCAGATCGAGGGAGATTATCAGTGGTCTTGTATGTCTTCCATTTTCTGATGATTGCTCCCACAGTTGATTTTTTTTTTTTTTTTTTTTTTTTTTTTTTTTTTTTTTTTCACATTCTGTCTCTCACAGTTGAAGTGTACCTCTGGTGCAAATTACTGACCTCTGTCATCATTTTAAGTGGGGGAACTTGCACAATCGGTGGCTGACTAAATACTTTTTTGCCCCACTGTATGTACATTTGTAAAGAAATACTGGTGAAAATGTACTACTTGCAGTTGGGATTTACTTGTTCTGTCATAATATGGTCACTTGATTATTTTCTTTCATTGTCTGCATATCAGTCATGAATGAAATGATTAGTTGCAGCTGTAGTTCATATTTGTCTATTTTGGCAACTATTCATTTAAAATTGTGTTGGATAGGTGGGACTATCAGATGCATTTTATCCCCCCTTAACTCTCAAACACACTGTGTAAATCTGATCATTTAATATATTGTTAAAGGTTTAAACTATTTGTTCGTGCCCCCCCCCTTCTCTGTTATTTAGGGGCTGGAACAGGGTGATTGTGGAGAAGCCATTTGGTCATGACCTTCAGAGCTCTGAGGAGCTGTCCACTCACCTCTCGTCCCTCTTCACTGAAGACCAGATCTATCGTATAGATCACTATCTGGGCAAAGAAATGGTGCAGAACCTCATGGTGCTAAGGTAGGAAACCTGAAATATAGTAGCTTTTTTTTTTTTTTTTTTTTTTTTTTTTTTAAAATATGTGACACTTTTGATTGTTGTAAATGTGAAAGCAAGTGGCTTTATTACAGTTTACAGCAAGTGTAGCAGAACAGCCTCATGGAGAAATCAAATGTCTGGGGCTTCATCAAAAAACATTTCTTTTTAGCATCGTTATTCAAGTATGAAGAAGAAGAAGACTTTTTTTTTTTTTTTTTAAATATTTAAATTTTCATCGTAAAAATAATGTGCTCTTGATTGTAAGTTAATTATGCAACACTTCATTTTCAGCTGGCCTGTGGTTTAAAAGAGCCACTATGAAAATCTTGCACCATGAATAGAAAGTGGGGGCTAATCAAGAACAAAACCAAAGATAAATGTTTATGCATGTTGTCATGAACAGCTGTGCTGTTGCTCTGTGTGTGCTGCTGAGCTGAGGACGAATGCACTGTGTTCGCTGCAGGTTTGGAAACCGAATCTTTGGGCCGATCTGGAACAGGGACAGCGTGGCCTGTGTCGTCCTCACCTTTAAGGAACCCTTTGGCACCCAAGGTCGAGGAGGCTACTTTGATGATTTTGGCATCATCCGGTGAGGAGAAAAATACTTCAATCAAGTTTAATGCTTTTTAAAGTACTGTGAATAAGCAGAATTATATGAGGGCTGCTTTAAGGCAAATGTTACACTTATTTTAGAAAATAAGTGATCACAATTATTTAACAAGGTTACCCACAGACTTTGGATTTATTTAGCTGATTTTTTATTTTTATTTTTTTTTTATTCCACGCAGATTACCTTGAATGTTAACAATAATTCAGTTGTGGGGGGCACCCAAAAGAAATAAATACGTTGAACTAAATCTAAAACAAAGATTCAATGCGCTTATCTCTAATGATGAATATAAAAACAAGCGGAGTACCAGAGAGTAAATATGTGTAAGAATACTTCCTAATATTTATATTGGGACAAGACAAACATGTCTTTGGCTATGAGCTATCATCGCCAAAGAAAATATAATTCATTGGCAAGCTATATACCATTTATATTTATTAGCTATTCAAGTTTTGCTAATGTTACCACACTAGTGAGTTAAAGTGCAGTTGTGTTTTGTTTTTTTTCATTTGTACATTAAGAGCTCACTGCAGGGAGAATGTTAATAGATTTAACCGGTTTTACGAGCACATTAAAACCAACACATGATCAGTTATAATTTGAATTCATTTTGTAACAGTTTTCTGCGTCTTTAATGTGACCACCTGTTCTTTCATTCATAATCAGAGATGTCATGCAGAACCATTTGCTCCAGATGCTCTCCCTAGTTGCCATGGAGAAACCAGCTTCCACCAGCTCTGACGATGTCAGGGATGAAAAGGTACAAAGTCGCCTGGCAGAAACCAAATACTTGTGTTCTGTGTATTAAATGAGGTGTGTCTGGTCTTATACCTTTGTTAGGTGAAGGTGCTGAAGTGTATTGCTCCACCAACCATGTCGGATGTTGTGCTGGGTCAGTACGTGGGGGATCCAGAGGGTGAAGGAGATGCCAAACTGGGTTATCTGGATGATCCCACAGTACCTAAAGGATCAACTCAAGCCACATTTGCCACCACTGTGCTCTACGTACACAATGAACGCTGGGATGGTAAAGGCGCTTATTTGTTAAGAAAAAATAAAATAAGGTGTTTTAAACATTCTCCTGTGCTCATGAAAATGTTTCTCCTCAGGCGTTCCTTTCATCCTTCGCTGTGGCAAAGCACTGAATGAGAGAAAGGCCGAGGTGCGGCTGCAGTTCACCGACGTCCCCGGAGACATTTTTGGAACTCAGTGTCGCAGGAATGAGCTTGTGGTACGCGTCCAGCCCAACGAGGCTGTGTATGCCAAGATGATGAGCAAGAAACCTGGCGTGTACTTCAGCCCGGAAGAAACGGAGCTGGATCTCACCTACAAGAGCAGATACAAGGCAGGCTCAAGTTTTATTTATTTAATTGCCACACACACTCTGAGATCAACTTTGAGTAGGGCTGGGCCATATCATACCGTTCGCGGTAATACCGGTATAATGTTGGGCAACGATAAGAAAATGAAATATTGCGATAGAATATGGGTAAAACGCGCATGCGCAGTGCCTTTGTTTTCATACGCACATGGCGGAAAAAGCATGGCGGTGACGGTGAATGAGAAGAGCGAAAGCGGATCGTTGAATGAAACAGATGAACCAGAATTGGTTTGTAAAAATGCTGCAACTTCAGTGGTGTGGAACTGGTTTAGCTTTTGTCCGTCAGATACAAAACACAATTTTTGGTAGAGCATGCTAGTGGGCCGTCGTTATTACAGTTTTTTTTTTGGAAAATACGGCACACTTAAAATCAACCCTTTGATTTTTCTGAAAATCGACAGTGCCCCTTATAATCCCGTGTGCCTTATGTATGAATTCTGGTTGTTTACTGACCTCGAAACAATTTTATGTGGAACACGGCGCTCGGAAATCTGTCAAATGTCGTAGGCAGGAGCCTCGCGGAGTGATACGCACTGTGCTTCAACATAGTATTACCGTATTTTGTGTGTGTGTGTGTGTGTGTGTGTGTGTGTAATCTCTTTTTAAGTTTTGTGGATATTATACATGGTCATGCTGAGGACATGTCGGCCAATTTCCACTGGCAATGCCTTTTGGTTAAATTGTCAGCAAGGAATTTGCATTTGCACTGTTAATTTTTTATATAACTTTAATGCACATAAAAAAACAGCTGCTTGTTTAAGTGAAAATACAACGATTGTTTTGTTGTTTTCTTTGCGCACCAATAAAGTTGTGGAGTTAAAGTATTTTGTCTAGTGTCAACTATATGGTCAGTTATCGCAAATTTTCAAATGTATATCGTGATAAATATTTTTGGTCGTATCGCCCTGCTCTAACTTTGAGTATTTTGGGGTGTTACAAGGTAATATAAAGAAGAATCTAGCACATATTTAACACTGACTTCAAAGACTGATTAAGAGTTTCACCCCGTTTTAGAGCTTCAGAGGTAGTAGTACAAAAAAAACCCCAAAACAGGTCTCTAACAAAGCTGTAATATGGTATTTTTCTTTTAGGACGTGAAGCTTCCCGATGCTTATGAGCGTCTCATCCTGGATGTCTTCTGCGGGAGCCAAATGCACTTTGTACGCAGGTCTGTACTTTTCCTTGTCCACTCTTAAGTCACTGCTTGTAATCTAAAATCTCCATCACTAGATGGAGCCAGAGGGACCTCTTTTTGCTATCAGGTGCTGAGTAGTGAAAACCTTGCACCTCTGTTTGACCTACTTCTGCATGTTGAATTGTTGTCTGCAGTGATGAACTGAGGGAAGCATGGAGGATCTTCACTCCTCTCCTTCATCAAATAGAGAAAGAGAAGCCGAAGCCAATTCCTTACAATTATGGAAGGTAGGAAAGGTTTTACTCAGCTCTCACTTGGAAGAGGAAAATCATACCACATTCAAAAAAAGATTCTTTAGCCTCAGCAAACATGAAGAAATAATTGTGTGTAAAATGCAGCTGAAATATATGAAATCAAAGTATTAAAATAGTAAATCATTAAGGAAACCATGTTTGGTATTTAATATGAAGATATTCCGTTAAGTGTAAGCTTTTACATTGTACTTGCTTAATGAAATTACACAGAAAGTTTACATGTCAGCAGGTTTTTAAAAAATTTTGTTTTTAATGTAATTACTTTAAAAAAAATAAAATTTTCCCCCCTTCCTTCTTTTTAGCCGTGGCCCTCAAGAAGCAGATGACCTCGTGCAGAAAGTTGGATTTCGTTACGAAGGCACTTACAAATGGGTGAACCCTCACAGACTTTGAATTGCGATGATATGAGGGATGAGTGGAGGTAGGATGGTAGGAGGGGTGCAGTAGGGCTAGTGGTTAGATATTTTCCAGTACAGGATCATCTTTGAGAAACAAGGCTTTTCCACGATGTGGATCTATCATGCCGCAAAGACAGAAAATCTCAGGTATTGCAGTTATTCCATAAGGCCTGGTCAAACTTTCACCAGACATTTGTGAGTTGATTGTGTTTTCATGGGCTTGTACCACAGTTACGGTGGTAGTTTTCATACATTCACAGCAGTTTTCAGCTTTAATTAGAGATGGGATCAAGTCTGTGAAAAAACAGAATGATCAAGGATTTTTGGGAACAAATTATTCTGCTAAGTGGAACTCCTTATTCCTGTCTTCAGTGATTAGATCAGATATCCAAACCACAAGAACAAAACGCTGCAAGCTAAGTGTTGTCCACATAGTGTCAACCAACGGACACAGAAAATGAAGAATGGGAACAAATGTCCGCTAGCTGTCGCTCTTAAATCACCACAATTTTAATGCCATTCTGCTTTTGATTGCATTGTTTGCATTTCTACTTTTGCTGCTGTTTTTCGCCTCCTCTGTGTGGGACCAAGGACATCATGGTGGTTTTAAAAATAAACAGATTAGTTTCCACGAGGCGATTTTCTTCAAAGCGTTTATACTGCGAGTCTTAACTGTCTTCACGGACGAGCAAAGCAGGCTCCTTTTTAGTTTCTGCACTTTGAGCTTCATTCCCTTTTTGTTTACATTTTCCAGATTTATTTAAGTTGCTGACATTGATTCCATATTTCAAAATCCAGACGACAGTGGTGTGTACCACAGGTCAGCAGTGAATGTCTGTTTTGATGCATTGTATACCGCACACTCATGTAAAGCTAGCTACATTTCCACAAGTTGTAATAAACTAGTTTTGCTTGTTATCGTGTTGTTTTGCCTTCTCGTCTAACCGGCCATCCTGCCTTTGACACAGAAATCAGAATTTCTAAAATGCATGTGGAGAGGGGAGAGGAGGCTTGCTGGAAGCGCTATAACATATCATACTGACATTGCTTTAAACCAGGGGTGTCAAACTCAAATACACAGTGGGCCAAAAATCAAAACTGGAACAAAGTCGCGGCTAACGTTAATATTTATTGAAAAAAAAAAAAAAATCTTCCTCTAGATATAAGAATCTTTTCTTATGGACTCAAACAAGTTTTGCTGAAAAACTGAATATGGAACAAGTGAAATTTAATACTAAACTCTATAGATAGATAGATAGATAGATAGATAGATAGATATCTATCTATCTATCTATCTATCTATCTATCTATCTATATATAAAAATAAAAAAAAAAAACCTGTAAGTGGGGAAAAATAATCAACCCTTTTATTGAATAACAAGAAATGCTGTAATTTCTACTGCAATTTCCAATTTCATTGTTTCCTTTCTAATGAAAATGGAAAAAAATTAGTCCAGCCATGATTTGATACTAGAATGAATTTATTCACAGACAAATGTTGATGATTTCAAATGTATTAGTAACTGAGTGAAAACTGGGTCAGGCAGGATCACAGCTACAAATGACGTAGCGGACGGATGTTTAAAGACTTAATTCAGATTCATTTCAGCCTGGCATGTTTCCTCATTGATGTGGCCATTGTGGTATATTATACCAATGAATAACCTCATATAGCTACAGCACTGGATTTTATATGTATTCAGCTAATAATATAAATTAATTTATACTTGGTCCTTATTGACATTGTTGGAAGTCCAGCTATATATCTAAATACTATCTAAATACAAAAAAATTGATCATAGTTTGCAATTATCACACGTTAATTCCACGTCTGATGATTTATAGGATGGTGTTAAACCTTGACGCGCTTCACTAAATGGCATTTTTCTTAACCCCTTCTCCTCATTGGAGTGGGGCTGGAGCCCATCCCAGCTTCCATAGTGCAGAGGAAACACATTTAAATGCATGAAGTTCACAATTAAGCACTCTTTAAGTGCTTTCTGCCAGCACTTCTTTCACACCTTTTTGCAGCGTGTATTATTATTATTTTGTTTTAATTTTTAAACAATGATCTCAATGATCTGTTCTTCTTGGCTTAAGTAGGCAGTACTCCGTTGCTCCATTTTTATGTGGAGAAGAGTGAGCTGACATGTTAAATTCCCAATTTTTATGGGGGCATACACGCAGCGCCTGATGAAAAACGTCTGATTATAAAAGCAGATTATGCCTGATGTGAGGCCCATTATCTTTGATGGAGGATTTTAGGATTTGTTGAGACAGCTAAGGCAAAGACAGCCTAGTTATGTCAAACACCTGCTTACTAACTGCAGTAGAGATCTGCAGCTTCATGCAATAATACATCTTCAAGGAGCCATCTTGTTAGCATGACCCATACAGACATAATGAAATTTAAGCCAAGCGGAAATAAACCGTAATTATCCTTTGACTTTTTTTGGTCAGACCACAAACAAAAGCTAAAGACTTGAACCATGCATTTTAAGGCACATTAGCTTTTTCCATTTAAAAACAGTTTTTGTGCGATTGACAGTATTTTTCACTTACAGTACAAGGCAGCAGATGTCAATGAATGATGTAAGACACTTACAGCATACAGAGACGTGACGAGATGAGGTAATACATCTATTATTAAATAACTTGTGGCGATGGAAAGGTGTTTACTGGACGGAAACATTAAAGATTAATCCCACTCCAGAAGGCAGGCAATGGCCCTGCATTTTCTGAAGTCGTGAATGTTAATTTCTGTATTAGTGTTGTGATTTAAAAACTGACAGATTTAATTAGTTTTAAAACATAAAAAGCATGCATCTTAAGCAAAAAGTAGTGGACAATTACATGAATTGGTTATCCTTCAAGTTTCAGTACACGTCAGGAAATAAAAGTACTTTTAACATGTTGGAAATTCAGTGTTCTGGTTTCAGAATTTGCTGAATTGGAGTTGAAGAGCCACACTTTGCTGGCACCATTTCCTTGCACGACAGCTGTGGTGTGGTCCGGTGCAGCCTACTCCATCGATTTCTGAACGGCTGCGAAAAGGGTCGTGTTCTCCGTTAAGAAGGCACCTTTAGTTTTGTTTGTTTTGGGGTTTTTTCGTTCTCTTTACATGTGTTCTGGGTGGTTCTGCAGACAGCTTATGAACTCTGTGACTGGGTGGCCCTCGAAGCAGATCTGATAGACTGCGTTGAACAGAGGAAACCTAAAGGAAGGAGGAGGCATAGTTGAGTGCTGGAGTGAAACAAACTGATTTCATTTCAAAGCAAATGGAACCTGTGAGTCTGTCTTACTTGTCGACCATGTTTTTGTGCTTGAGGATGAGATAGACCTCAGCTGCTGTTGCTGGTCCCTGCAGCTTCTGGCCATTCAGCATCTCTTTCTCCAGTTCCTCGATGGACTGAATGAGATAAGAACCAAGACATGCTGAAGATTCTTGAGTTTAAAATGAGAGAAGGTGTACACGTCTGATGCTCAGATTGGCGAAAGCTCGGAAATAATTACAGTTTAATTATAAACGCAGGGACACTTCCAACATGATGCAATCAATGGAGTCTGTTGCCATTAATGAAGAGCAGAACTTGTCTGCGATGCGTCTCTTTAAAATAAGGGATTTGATTCAACTGGTTGTTCTCTGGTTTCAAAGCACCTTGGTCATTTTTCAGCTAACTTGTTGTTGTGCAGCAGCTACGTCAGTGGCTCTGTGTTAATGTCATTTTATTAATGGTTCAATACACCAGTGCCACTTTGTAGATGACGTCGCTGACCTGGTCCCCATCTTCAAAGAAGCCATTTCAAAGGCAATGACATTGCAAGTTTATTGCACCCATTTACAATAATCCTCTGACCACTTTCTGACTCTGTCGTCTTTGGCGTGACTGTAGAATTCAGTCAGTTTGCTGGGGTTTTTTAAAACCAGTTTCTGAATCTTTAGTGAGTATTAGTAGACAATATATAGTGCACACAAAGTATCTCTCAATACATTATGAGAAGTACAGCTGATGGTCACTACACTGCATCAGAGACCAGATTTGTGGGAAGAAAGAGTCAGAACATCACAACAGCACTAACACAAAATCACATTTGAATTTATTATTTGAGAAAATGTGCTCATTCTAATTGTGTCATGGTGTTGATGTAATTAATATTGGAGAGAAAATGACCAGAATGTTTTTGTTTTTTTTAAATTTTGCTGACGAACTCGCTCACAGTTCTAAAAAAGAAAACTATGTATGTGTCAACCTCTACAGTCTTTGTAACCACAGCTGTTGCCCTCTGCTGGTCATTAGAAATAATGCAGTTTTATACTCCTTGCACAGGAGCATCAGACCAAGAGGTGAGATCCATCTTTAGTGTAGTCAGCATTAGGTGCAACATAATTACGTTTTAATATACTATACATACAAGTTCTCTTGTATTAATAACTTCACTATGTCAAGTAAAAACATTAAAAGGCATGAACTCATCAGTGTGCCCAAGTTTTGACATTTCCAGTAACTACCATAATAATAATCACCAATAAACCTTCAGGAAAACTTCACATTATATTAAATGATTTAATTTATTATTTAACATTTTAATTCTGAGTCAAATTTGATACTTGAGATATTTTTGTTATTAGACCAATCCTTGGACCACGTCACCACAACTCAACTCAATCCAGAATCAGCTGCCAAAACTGTCACAGTTTGGCACAAACTACCTCAGATCCCTACACTTTCCTCTCTCCCCTCACTGCCTCTTGTATTCCTGCCTTTAATGAGAAGAATATATGCCAGGAATATATAAGCATTGCTTCTGCCTGAGCCTATGACATATATACAGTAATTGAATATATATATATATATATATATATATATCTTTAAAATTTGTACCTTCCCCGTTCTCACAAAAGCTTCAGCAACTTTGCGGTTACGTCCACCGTAGCAGGTTGTGATGAGGTCGGCCACGCCGCAGCTTTCAAGGAAGGTTGCTGAGGACACGGGCCCTTCTTTGCAGAAAATACGGGCGAAGGCAATCATCTCCATCAGGCCCAGCCTGATCACTGCCGCCTTCGTGTTGTCCCCGAAGCCCAGACCGTCACAGAAACCAGCTCCGACTGCAACAATGTTCTGTAGGACACACACAAAAATAATCGGATATATTATAATGACTTTTTTTTTATTTGACTCTATACAAAACAGACTAGAAAAAGGCTCCAAAGCCTCATATCTGAGAAGTTGCAATGAGAGAATGTTTGGGCATTATCCTCTCCTATGATATTCTTATTTATTCTTTAAAGGAAAATTAAGCAGAGAAAAAGAACACAACCACCAACAAACTAATTCTCTAAAAACATGGGAATCCACATCCTACAATAACGTGTGTAAAATTTCTTCGAAAACAAAATATTTGAGTTCACATTAAGAAAAAAATCCTTCCAGACTTTTCAACAACTATTTAGATTAATGTCTCGTTAGAGCCAACCCTTTCACAATGCTCACAATGGGTCCTTAGACATTTTGTTTGGGCAGCTTTACTTGAAGTGTTTAAAGCCTCACTGCGTACGTCTACAGAGATCTCTGATCCTCACTGCCTAATTAACAGAGTGACTAGATCCCAGCACACTAAATGTGGGGCAAACAGCATGTTTGTGTGTGGCAGTGTGGTAAATGTTAATAATGCTGAGAGAGAGAGAGTCTGCAATGGTGACACATCCAAACACACAAACTCTGCAGGAAGAGAACACATTCTTTGGTTTCAACAAAAATAAATGTTGATGTTTAATTTTTAACCTAAATCTTTTGAATCTGTTGTTATCTGTTCTGTGGGATCATCAGCTTTCAGTTTCAGTACTGACGTGCCCATAGATCAGCATGTCTTTATGAGGCACGTGCTTCTTATGTGACTCACAAGTACTGTGTCACTTCACTTTATAATCTCACGCATGCGAAACAGGAACTCTGTGGGGGGAAAAAAAAAAAACTGGGACAAGGGATAAAATGCCTCTACTCTGTTTCGTGTGACTTTTGCTGAGAGTGCAAAAATAGTCATTGGTCCTTGATACCATAAATAAACCTGTGTTGAAATCAAGATGACTGTCCATGTTTTGTAATCGTGTTGCAAGCAGACATATTCTGCACTGAGAGCTCACCTTCAGGGCTCCGCAGATTTCCACCACATCGTATTCCTCCACTACAGTAACTCGGAAGTTGCTGGTCTGCATGAGCTCCTTCAGGAGAGCACCGTGATTTTTATTCTTACAGCCTGTAAACCAGAAGAAATATGCTGACTGTAAACCCTGTAAAAAAAACATGATGGAAGCACGCGTTGAACCAAAGAACTAACGCTGAGGTCGCACAAAGCTTTAACCGAAACAAATGTGCTTCCCGTTTTTAGGCTAAAAGCTGCTTATCTGGATCTTTAATTCTTAATTAAAGTGCAAAAATAATTCAACAACAATGGGCCCATTTGAGCGCAACAAAGGGACAAAACTAACCAATGGTTGTCTCACAAAACTTCTCATCAGCAACTTCATTGGCGATGTTTGCACCCATCAGCACGCTCATGGTGATATCGAGCTTCTCCTGGATCACGTCAGAGATGAGTTTGAGTCCATCTGGACCCTCGTCTACGCCCTGAGGGAACAAAAGCACAACATGCTGGTGTCTGGATCAAACACCACTGAATAAACTTGGCAATATTTTGGAGATAAAAGGTGTAAAATCCATGTCTAGTAATAAAAAAAACAACCTTGATGAGTGATATTCCCAGTGCATCGTTCTTTATCTTCCCTTTTATGGTGTCACATACTTTCCCCACAAACTGGTGCGGGATCACAAACACCAAAATGTCTGCATCGCTGGACGCCTCCACCAAGTCCGGCACTGCCAGCTGAGAAGGGATGATGACATGTCTTTAAAGCCCGAGGCAACTTACTGTAGAGTAGGAACCTGCTGCATTCAAAAAACTCACTCACTCTTACAGCTGTTAAACTTATTATAAAACTAACAGCTGCAAAGCATCTATTCAAGGACCTTATTTACATATATGAGACAACAGGCACTAAAATGTTTGTTTAAAAATACATTTTTCTTACCACATTTGCTGGCAGCTTGTGTCCAGGAAGGTACTTGACGTTTTCGTGCTCGGAGTTGATTATTTCAGTGAGTTTGCGCCCATTCACAGTCTCCTCAAACACCCACATTTTTACAGTATTGTCGAACTTTGCATTTTTACCAGCATTGGCACCCACGATCTTGGCAATGGCTGAGCCCCTGCGTGGTTAACAGTTACAAGTCAGTGTTCATTTTACGGGAAAAATCCATATTCTCACTCAGTCACACTGTGATCTAATGGGGTGATCATTAAAGGTAATGATTCCTATTTGATCATTAACTAATATTTCAGGGCAAGACGGCAAAGCTGCACGCAGAGATAAGCTGATAGCGGTATGCTGCAATCACCAATCCTCCATACGGTTTCCACGGGTGTACACCGAACTCCATTGAGAATTCTTGCAATTTTATTTTAGCATAAGCAGCAGCAAAATTACAATGGCTTTATAACCAGTTTATGGAATGATTTTAATTATTTGGGGGGTAATCATGAATTCGGAAATAAAAAGAAATAGACATACATTTAATTTCGTTCCAAAATAAGAGCTACAACTACAAAAACCACAGTGTGTGTATGAAAAGAATGTAAAAATTTAATATTTTTTATTCGGCTCATAAACTGAACCCACACACCGAATTTACAGGATGATTTAAAAATCTCTTTTTCGTGTCAAATCATCTTTTATCTCTTTGGGGAGGTAACGTTAATTTATTAGACCGGTAAACGGAGCAGAGACATCAGCTACTGATGTCTCTGCTACCGCTAATAAGAGCGAGCTAACAGGCGGCAGACACCTTAAAGCTAACGACAAAAATCCCAGTAATGTTGCCAGACTTGTGGCCAGTTTTCTGCGATTATAAGCCGGCTTGTCAGCATGTGACTCCACGCGGAGATAAACCCAACTGTCGCCTCCGCTAACGAAGCCTATCTGGTAGTTACAGGTACAGCAGGTCAAACTTCCCGCACGTTACTGTGCACCGTGTCCAGCGGATAACCGCACATATGAGACAACCGGAGACGGTTCAAAACATCAATACTTCGACTTGCCAGTTTCCAGAGCCCACGATGCAGACTTTCTTCGGAGCTGCCATTGTGAAGAGGTAAACCGCTGAGTGTGTGGAGTGAACCTGTACTGACTGCAGTCCAGTTATGCAACACACACACACAGTGCCTCCCTGGTTTTATTGGTCTGCCCGAGGGGAGACACCGGCCCGCCCATTAAAGCAAGGCCAAGGCCATCAGAGCAGAGGCTAGCATGCTAGACTGGGGCCAAAGTCTCCATGTCAGCCTTTATGGTTTCACATCATCTGTATGTGCAAGTGACTTTTCACCCAGAGGCGGCCAAGCTGTCGGATTTTATTTAATTTAAAACCTGAACTATGGTTGTTTGAATTATATAGATGATCAATGCTGACATACTAACACGCAATCTAAACCATTATCTTGTCTGTATATGTGTAATATATACTCACCAGACGTAGATTTAGATTAATGACATATCTTACAATTGTAATTGACAAAACGAGATGGTTAAATATCGAATAATTACCAACTTAGCAACAATTACTAAATGATTACAACTTAATCAAATCTTGTAATGACATATGATAACATGGGGGCTTTGCCAATTCCTGTAAAACAAACAAACAAAAGTGTTGGGAGTTGTAGTTTAAATAAATTACTGGATTAATGATACAAAACATTTGTTTAAACAGGACATAAAATTGTAATGTCAAGGTGATTATTTAACAGTTATATTCACACAGATAAAACATTTTTTATTTTGACTACATAAAACAGTTGCTTAAAAACATTGAAGTAAATATTAAAGTTTTCATTCCTTGAGCTCCTTGTTATTAACAATCAAAGCAAGGCAATCAGTGGATTATCTTGATAATCTAACCTGATACTAAGATACCTGAAATTTTAACTGAGGGGAAAAACAAAACAAAAAATATGAAACAGGATTAATGTTCAGGTTAGTATCTTCAAACTTTAACTGAAAATGTTCTTACAAACTAAAAATTTTAAGTTATACTTAGAAAAGTGCTTGAAAATTTCAGATACGTAACTCCAAATTTTGTGATAAGTTGAGATTTCAACTTTTATTTATTTATTTTTCAGTGGCAGAAACAATATTACATCGAAATATTACCTATATTTATATTTTCTCATGGGTGCTAGTGACTGCATACTCATACATCACTACTTCAAAAATGAGTCCTTTATTCTCCATTCTGGTGCTTTAAAGTATTTTTACTTACCTGTATTACTACTTCATTAAATGCTTGAATTTAGGAATGTTAATTGTATTTGATTGTTTTTACTTAGAGTGTGTTTCAAAGGCAAAAACAAAAGAAGTACTTAATCCTGTGAGACCCAGCCCATCAAAAGATAGCCAGAAAATTCTGATTTTTTTGGAACTGAGATGTTTATTAACCCTTAGAACAAAATCCATATTTTTTGCTATATGATATTGTGTATGATACATTTTTATTATATATTTATTACATATTTTTTGTATCATATTTCATACATTGGGCGTTTTTGGCAACT
The DNA here is from genome assembly GCF_041146795.1 of Maylandia zebra. Classification (NCBI taxonomy): domain Eukaryota; kingdom Metazoa; phylum Chordata; class Actinopteri; order Cichliformes; family Cichlidae; genus Maylandia; species Maylandia zebra. The sequence goes on from NC_135186.1 coordinate 26,550,477, forward strand.
TTTTGTTAACAACAATAATGTTAATTTTACACAAAAAAAAGAGTTTCGTCCATAACATTTTGAAATTACGGCAAGTATTGATCATGTTGATGAGATAGAGGTCTCAGAAACTTGTGTATCAAATATAATACAAATGGCATTATAGGTCTTTTTCCAGTCTTTTAATTTAGGGTAATATGTAAACACTTTAAACGTGCATTCTTTTTTAATGATCAGCAGGGGGCGACTCCTCTGGAGGAAAAAAAAGTCAGATTGTATAGAATTTAGAGGGATAGCGATCATTTGGCTCCCTTGATGTATAACCTCAGTAAACATTTTCCTGATGACTTTATGGTGTCGGTCTATTTTGCAAAATCTCATTGAGGACAGCATGATGGTGTAAGTTGGATCCCAATGATTAGAAAAGTAAATAGGTTCAACAGTAAAGGCAGCCTAAGTTTTTGGGTAGGCTTATTTAATGATTTAAAAGTCTCAAAAGATGGTTGGTGGTTCGATTCCTGGCTTCCCCTAGTCTGCATGCCAAATATCCTTGGGCAAGATACTAACCCCAAATTGCTCTCTGATGCATCCGATGTGTGTGAATGCTACATAGAAAGCACCTAGAAAAATGTGCTTGTGCGAATGGGTGTGAATGGGTGAATGCACAAGTTGTGTAAAGCGCTTTGAGTGCTCAGAAGAGTAGAAAAGCGCTATACAAGAACCAGTCCATTTACCATTTAACAATGAGACTAGTATCTCTTATGTACAGTGTAACCACATTGTATTGTTAATGCAGCAGCAAATAATCTGAAGATCATCCAGTATAATTTTTGTTGAAGATAAAAAAGAAGTAGTAGTCCGTGAAATATTTAAAACTTTTCCATGGAATCCATTATGGCAGTCGTGTCTAATATTAGTCTCTGGTTGTAGCGCTAGCTTGTGGTTAAACCATTTTTTTTTCACCAGTTAAAATAAAACAAAACTTTTTTTATTAGCAGTGTTTTTGAGTTTACTGTCCACTTCAATGGCTGAAAAAACTGTCAGAACATTAAAAGCAGGCCAATTTTAACAGTTTAATGCATCAGCACCAATAGCACAATGTTTGATAAACATTAGACAGGTAGGAACTTCTAAGTGAATTTGTAATGGTGTATTTTTTTTCTTTACCACTTTACTGCTCTTTCTGAACTTCTCTTTAAAATATAAGCAGGACATTAAAAGTCACTGGAGCAAACCACAAAAAGCTCACTGTGGCAAAAATTATTTGGTCCAAAGGGCTCAAACAAAGGACCGCCTTGTTACGCAAGTGTTGATCAGTGGGTGAAGAGGCAACACGGGAAGGAAGTGCTCTCAGCAGTCTGGTTTAGCAAATTTAAAACAAACTGACAAAATCCAGCTTATTCTGCAGAAAATAGTTCAAAAAGAAGGAGTTGACTGGTCTGATATGTGAAGCTGTGTTGCTGCGGGGTTATTAGAGTCTAGGAGATATTTACTGTAGTTCATTTATAAGTGAAAATGTAAACGTTATAATGAATTTAAGCCAATATGCTTGTTCTTAAGCCAGTGGTTTTTTTCCAGGATCTTTCAAAGGGGGGCAGTGGTCCATCCATCAATCCCTTTTCCACACTTATTCAGCTCAACTCCCAGGGGCAGCACTGAAAGCACAGATGCCCAGACCTCCTGCTTCATAGCCACCTCCAACTCACACAGAAGAGTCCCCAAACTAGTCCAAAGACATAATCTCTCCCAGTCAGACATTCACATTCTTCCCTCACTTACAGGCAAGACCCCAAGATACTTGGAATTCCTCCACATAAGTCAGCAAGCCCTCCCCAACCCAGAGTGTGTGCACTATATTTTACAGCTGTTATACATGTCATCCCAGCCCACTCCACACCCACCTGCAAACTGCCCCAGTGCAAGCTGGGAGTCAGTTGAAGCCAACAAGAACAAATCATCATCATTATCAGGATCACATTGACGATACTGAAGATGTCATCCTGCCCTTGTAGCATGCACCGAGAGACTGCTGTAAAAACAACAGAAGCTGCACCGAAACACAGGATTCAACAGTGAGGTCATGGTGCTAACAAAAGCACGAGTATAAAAGGAATTGGGGGAGTGGACCAAACCACTTCGAGACATATGAGGGGGGAGTCCATTTAAAAAAAAAGAAAGTGTTGTTTTGCAGCTAAAATGAGCACAGGAACCTTCAGTGTATTATTTAACATTATATATTTATAGTTACAATGTTCCACTGAGGAGGACCACTGTGCTTTTTCTAGAAAAACGGGATCTGGATCCATCCCAGATCCACATTCAGCCACGCTCCTGCCTCCAAAGAAATTTCTTCAAAGCCAGAAGTCCATTTTTCGAACCTTTTACTGATTTTTCATGACGAAAGTGTAAATGATGACACATAACTCCTCGAAATGAACAAGAGATACATACAGTTAGCATTTGATCTTTAATGTAACAACCGATTCAAGTCCATTATTCATCTTTACATCACCAGACTAAAACAGCTGTCCTTTCATATCACAAATGAAAAGGCAAAAGTAAAGAAGGAGGCAAAAACAAAAGCAGTAAGCTGGGCGACCTCATGCAGCAACAGTCTGGCTATTTAATTCTCATGTACTGATGAGAACGGCTGCTGTGACTCAACTCTAGCAATATTAATAAAAACAAACAAACAGCCCCCCCTACTTTGTCTTTGACAAATAAACAAATTTACAGTCATTTACAGAAGAAAAAATGAATTGAGACACACAGCAAGTTTCTTTGAAATAAATCCATTAAGTACACCGTTAGACAAACCAGACTATGCTAATACACGAGGATTATTATCCACAGTCAACAGTAATATTTACACTAAATTACAACTGATGGAATAATTGTGCTTGATAGTAACACCACACAGCTACACGCTAATCAGATCCCACTTCCTGTTGAGAACAACTAGGAGCAGAATAATGAACATGGTTAGATTTTTGGTAGGGATGCACCGACTGTGAACTTCTGGGCACGCCACGCTTTGTTCTTGTTTGCTTTTCCTTCGTGTGCCAGGAAGACAAGTAAATTTTCAATAACAGAACTGACACACCATCTTGCAGAGAAGTGAATGGTCAACAAGGCGGAGATCAGGCTGTGCCGAGGTTTGGCCGATATATCGGTGCATCCCTAATTTTGGTATATACACAATCATGAGGGAAACTCTCAAACATGCTCCGCAGAGCTCAGATTTTCTCCATCTACCTGACACCACACTCACTGTTGAGCATTTTAGGGCAGTTTCTTTCCACTTTTCTTTCATCGCCGTAAAACCGCAAATGAATACATGCTCACAAAACGCACCCAGACACGAGGACAGAAGAACGCTTAAACTGCAGGTGTGGATGAACTGTACATATAGGATGCTTGCTGTACAGTGCTACATGCAAGTAAGCGTTCGAAAGTAAAAAAACATTCAAAATATTGATTCTAGTTGATGTGATCCAGCCTTGTTGACACAACAGAAGCAAAATTCCTTAAAATGTGACAAAAAGCATGTAAACATGAATGACATTCTCTTAAACGAATGTTATGGCATCACGTGTTAATAAATTTCTCATTTCTACAGCAAAGCTATACAGTACACGATGATTAAGTCTCTTTGTCATATTGTTCGATTACATCTTTTTTGTGGGGAATCTAGCAACTGGTTTTTAACTTCCTGCTCGTGTTTAACCCAAGTAGTTCCCTTGGCAGATCTTTTTCACAGCGGGCATTTGAACTTGTTACAGCAGGAAAAACACAGGTTACTGATAACATTCACAAGCGTCATATGATGGGCCAAAGTGCGAAACCGTGCGCAACATCAGAGGCTGGATGTATAAACTATGCGTGTGCATAAAAATCATACGTAGGCCTTTTTTACTCTCATACATAAACTGGTTATAACAAAGAATGTGCGGTGAAAATGTGCAAACAAACGTTTTCTGAGAGAAAGTGAGAAAGAGCTTATAGTGCTCATTTCCAATTCTGTATTTTTATTGTGGACTACATTACAATAGGTCTACATGAGTTACAGTTCAAATTATTCTTTGTGTGTCTTATGCTGGGCCTTTGGGTAGTTTATCGGTTCATTCGCTGTCTGAAAAAAGCAAAAACAAGAGCACTCAGTGAGCAACCGACTAGACTAAAACTTTGATGTTTTATGGTGTTTTTATTACAATACATAACGTTAGCCTGTCATGGTGTTACTGCAACACCATAGGGCACTGTATTGCAAAAAAAAGTGTCCTCCATGCCCTTTCATATGAGATATTACTTGTTATAGATTCTTGAAATTTTGATCTTCGTGCTAACAGTATAGGTCAAATGCTTACCCAGGTACTTGTATCCCCAAAGGCCTTGTATATTGTTGTGAAGTTTGAAGACGAGCCATTAAAAGCATTGGGTAATATAACGTTTTTACTGATTTTCACATGTCACCTTGACCTGATTTCCACCTAAATGAAATCAGCTTGAGCTGTTATTGGTATCTACCATCACACAAAATTGAAAATAATATCTTGAAAACTGCAGAGGCTAAACTGTTAACAGACAGACAAGCAAATGTAACCAATTGTATATTCCCTGTCTTCAAGGGAAGAAAAACTCTTAGCGCTTCTCCAATTCAGCCAACTTTCGTCTGATTGGCTGCCTTTTGCAAATAGAAGGTTTGTCCTGATATCTCAGGTTATTATGACAGTGGGGTCTGAACTAGCTTAAAGCTGCCTTTTTGCTAGCAGGGATTATTTACACATATCTGAAACTCTGGCCATGTTTATTATGACCATCCACCATTACCTCAGGATTTATGTGACAGAAAATAACTACCATAAAACAAAACAGTTACTTTCACAGAGCTTACACTTACTCTTATTATTTAATCTTTTTCTATTTACAAACAGACCTAGCTACACTAATATGAGCAATTTAACATCTATAACATTAAATACAAATTCGGGGTGTACTAATTTTTATTGGGCTTAAAAAGTTCAATTAGGTTTCATTCACATAGTGCCCCTTCACAACTAAAGATGTGTGACTGTGTTAAGGTAAAGACCCTACAATAAGAAAGACAGAACCGCAGTGAACAGATGATGCCCTCTGAGCAAGCACGTGGTGACGGTGGGAAGCGAGATTTTATTACGTTTTATTCATCCAGCTGCAGGAACCCATAATTAAAGTAAATGGATCTCAGCTATCCTTACATTTGTGCTTTTACCTATTGTGACACATCAAAATGCTTTCTGTGAAAACCGCCTGCAACTACTTTTCAAGAAAATGTTGGGCTTTCTTTAATGTCCGCCTACTCTACATGGCAGTTACCTTTTAATCAGTCAGTTTTACTTAAATTATTTTTAGCACTGTCATCCTGCGAGACGAGGTAGTACAGTATGATGGCAAAATGCGTAGTTTAACAGGGGAAGACAGCTGTAAGTAAAAGAGAAAGCTGGTTTAGTCCAAACAAAAATTCCTGTAAATTAACAACTATTTCACACAAAAACAGTCAAACTGACACCACATTGCTGGGATTTCTAACACTGATTTACTGAACATATAATGAACCTGTGTAACCTTTAACTGTATCTGTTACTACGTCTTGAAAAGGTGTTTACAGAAGACCATGCAGTTATTCTAACATTTTTTAAGTTTTATTTCTCTTGGTTCTCCTGCCCTCGCGTCTCTGTGGCCGTCCGTCCCTATTTCATCATGTCGCTTACACACCTTAATCAGGCACAGTTCACACACTTCCTCTGTTGTTCCAGCAGTGGGAAAAGAAAGAAAACCTGCAAAGAACAAAGTCCACGAAGCTGCTCACAAGCGAGAGAGTGCGGCGGCTCTCTGCCCCCGGCTGCAGAAGCTTAGTGAAAGTTACTGACGTGACACTTGACATCGTCTAAGCTCAGGACCGTTCCCTGGTCATTGTTGTTGTTATGCTTGTGCTTCTTATCGGAGCAGCGGCACAGTTTGTACTTCATTACCTGAGGGGATGAAAAGCACAGTCGCAGCAAGGTCGGTGCAGGAAAAGAAATAAGTCGCATAACGCAACAAGAAATGCTTTTAATTATTTCAATTTTCTAAATATGAGGTGTAAACACTGCTTCAAAGCCAGAAATAAAACAAAACTGTGTTGTGAAATACGGTCTCCTCTGATCACTCCTACTGATCTAATTATGGTCAGGTTTAAATACATCTAGTCCAAAGCTTTGCATATTAAAAATGACAGACTATATGGCCTCTTAAATGCCTATGTCTTACCTCATAAAGGTAGTCAAATATCTCCAGAATAGTCAGTATACTTGCACCAATAAAAAGTCCCATCTGACCACCAATATCACCTGAAATGAAAGCATATTCATAACAAATGCATGAAGACAAAAAAAACGCAAGCAGTCTATGTTATATAATAGAAATGAAGCTATACCTAAAAGTCCAGCCACTTCATATGCTTTCTTCTGTTCAATAGTTTCATAATTGAGAGCTTCAAAGAAGATATCTAAAACCAGGATATTTTCCCTGTGGAGACAACATAAACAAATGAAGACACAAATCCCTCATTTTGAAGCTGCTCAATAATAATTAAGAGCACTTGAGAGATGAGATTTGAATGTTTTCTTTGTCAGTGGCTCTGAAAGGACTGGTTCGACGTTTGAAATATGACCCTGACAATGCCATCTAAGTTATCACAACACAGCTTTTGAGACAACCTTTTTCTTCTTCCTTCAGCTTCTGCCTTTGGAGGCCACATCTCACTCTATCCCAACATCCTCCAACACATCAACCCTCTGAATGTCCTCCTTCGCTATATCTCATCTGCGCTCTTTCTGTTTTCCTCCTGTCTGACAGCTCTATCTTTAACTTCCTCTGTCCAGTATGTCCACTATCCCTCCTCTGCACATGTCTGAAGCATCTCAACTTTGTCTCTCTAAATTTATCTCCAAACTGTTCAGCCTGATACATTCATTTCTAATCTTCTCCCGGTCCCTCATTCTGAAAATCTTGGCATCTTCAACTCAGCCACCTCCAAAGTTACTCCAGGGTAACTTTGTCTCCAAACTGATTCCCGATCCTCTCCATCCTGGTCGCTCCTGTTGTCTCAACACTGGGTTTAATACGGTTTTAATCTACTCCTAGATTTCAGTGTGATAATGGGGTAATCTTGGGCACATAGCTCTTGCTGTGAAGGCAGAAGCCCCACCTACTTACTGTCTGTCTGTACAGAAATATGATCAGAAAATATCAAAATGCACAAAAGATGGTATAAGTTGATGAAAACTGAATCAAAGCAGTTTGGTATTAGATTTTATTTCACCCCTTAAAACCATTTAGAAAGTCATCAGTCAGCACACGTTTCTATTGATGATGGCCTCTCAGGTTGGGTTTTTCTTCCTTTTTCTTTTATTTGAGAGGGAAACTAAAAATGTTTAGCTTCTGGACACAATTAAACTAAATGAATATCTTGAAAGAACACATTGGGCCTTTGAAAATGCCCCTGTTTTATATTTTGTTAGTGAAAGTCAATGAAATACAATAATCCTGTAATAAAAGAATTATTCATCGCAGGCTTTGCTTTGCGCACACAATAATGAGAAAACCCAAACATACTTACTTAATGTACTGCTCAGATTTGTTGTATTTTTTTGCAAGATATTTAGCAGAGGCCTTGCTGGGGATCTTGACAAAAGACAGCTCTTTGCTGTATCTGGTCATGTTGCACGGCGTCTCACACACACAGAAATCATTGTCTCTTTCCACCAGGAAATCTGGAGAGAGGAAAACCAGAGCTCAGCTTGACCTTTGAATCAGTGCGACTGCGACTTCAAGATGTCACGAGCTGATGTGCCTGCATCTGTGTGCGCGTGTGTGTCTTTCTGATGTTTTTGGGGTATAAATCTGTGCATTCTCCTTTTTTGGGGGAAACTAATATCATAAAGACATATTAAGGTAATATCAGGTTTTGGTTAAATGTGCAGGAAATAAATGTGATGTCCTGTGAAGCGATGCAAACATGGCTCTGTTTGTGCATGTGTTGCTGTTCTTTAAAGATTTAGAGGAGTATGAAGCCTCTTTCTTACCCAGAGCTGGGTCAGCACATTCTTTGTACAGCTCGGGGGTGCAGTAGGGGGCATCGCCTGTAGCAGCAGCAGCAACACACACTCACGTTAATGAATTTTTTCTTTGATTTCCTTCTTTGAAGTGCCTTCAGTAATTTCTCAGATCGGCGTAAGTCTGATACAACACAGAGAAAGACCGGACGCCTACCAGGCATGTGCACCATGCGACAGTTGCAGTTGTCCACCAGGTAGCGCGTTTCGCAGTCAATGCGACAGGCTGTGATGCTGTAAGTGTCAAAGAAGTCCGACTCCATTGGCGTCACCTTGCAGTCTCCCCAGGGTGGGGGGAGATATATCAGCTGCAATGACCACATAACGACTTAATAGTTTTAAATAAGAAATAAATACCGCATGAAATAAAAAGCAGGCTTCTCCTTGCAGGGAAAAGCAAGAACTAAACAACTGAATCCATTTTTTTTTTTTTTAAATTCTACAACTGCACAAATGGGAGAGAGATTTAAAATGTCTGATGTGACCTGCGGATAATTCTAATCTATTATTCAGAGCTATGGATGTGATTTTTTTTATTAGGAATAATAAAGTAAAACACTCATTTAGTTTAAAAAAAAAGAGATTTTAAAGAGGCTCCAGTTTAACTTTGTTCAGTTGAAGAAAAGGGAAAGTGAAAACTATAAACATCTGCCATAATTCACAGAAATGTTTTTTTTTTTTACCAGCTGTGGCTATTATTTTCAATTTCATATTCATATCAGTGTTGAAACTAAAGTATTTCTGGTTCTTCAAATGTTTGATTTTAGATTTATAAATAGGTCTCACAAGGGAAATCTTTGTCCTACAGCAACATGATAAAGAGTAAAAATAGCACAGCCTACAATAAACAACGCAGTCAAATAAAAAGTGCCACAGAAGCCCAGTAAGTGCCTTATACTGTGAGATAGTGCAACAGAAACAAAACAAAACAGAAAGGTCAAAATAAAGTTAGTTAAAACCACTAAAAGTATGACTGACATTGTGTAAAAGTGATTTTATCCAAACAAAACACTGAAAAGGATCCAAAGACGCATTCTTGGTTTGTGTGTACTTTTATTTTTAATTATAGGACAAAATGTGTCTGATTGAAAGCTGATTAGTGAATCAATGAATCAATCAAATGGCAAGAAATCAGTTGGTAACCAAACTGTTTCAATCATTTGAAACCAGATTATTTCATGTCTGTTCCTCATATGGAACCTTGCTTTGCTTTGTTATAGTGAATTATTAATTGTTCAGATCTCTGAACTCTTCCTTTGCCGAGTATGATAACGTAATAATTGTAAAAATTAATAAGCAACAGTTTGTACCCTCTGTTCCTGACAGGAAACAAATGTCTGGAACCCGGGTGCCACTCCGAATCCGAGCTGGTCAATGAAGGACGGCTCGTCCTGACTGTGGATCTGAACTTTGACCCCCGCTTCAAACGAAGTCTCATCTGCAGGAAAGCAAAACGTTTGGGATCACTGTAAAAATGAGTTTCACTAAGGATCCAAACACGCAGAAGAGTTTCAGGCTCTGAGGTATCGACGCCCACAAACACCAACACATCAATCACACCAGTGTGACAGACAGCTATAACCTGCCACGTGAGTGGGCTTCTTCTCACCTGTTTCTCCCCAGACTGGCAGGTATTCATCCTGCTGAATGTCCAGCATGAGCTCGAGGCCGTTACCCATACCTCCCTTGGTGGTGATGAGGGGAGTGCGCCCATCACCGCCAGCGTTAAAGGTGTAACACTTCCCATAGCGAGTGAAGACCTGAGTGACACAGGAAAGATATATAATTTTTTAAGCAGTTAGAGAAATGTTTCTGAGAGAAGGATTCAGGTCAATTTTGTCACAACCACACAATATTACTGGAATATACAACTGAATGGAAAATTATGGGCTACTCCACTGCACTCATTTTCCTTAAAAAACAACAACAACAAAACAAAACAAAAAAAGGGTATTAAATGGAAACCCGATCTGTCTGCACAGTTGTGGGATGCTGGAAAAAAATGAGAGCCTGGAACATATAAGACTTCCACTGAGCGCTCAGAGAATAACAAGGGTTAAAAGCGGATCACCTTCTTGCGTGGTGTAAACCACCAGTGCAGATGGCTCACCAACAAAAGAAAAGACAAGAATCTATACACAGCATCAAAAAAGCTACCTCGTCGTCAGGTCATGTGTGATATCTCTAGGGAAATGTTGGCCAGTTCTAAGATGTTGCAGAGCAAACTGAACAGGCACCTGGCAACCAAGACTCTCTTTAGAGGAGAAACTTCAAAAACAGTCCTGGCTCTGAACCAGAGACTACAACCTACTCAGCAGTCTAAACAGTGCAGGCAGTGTAGGCTAGCAGATTTGAATCCCAAAACTTCTCGTGTCACAGCAAGAAGGCCCTCAGTGAACATTCTACACTTAAATATCAGATGAAAAGCTTTGACTGTCTAGAGATTTGCACAAATAGGTTCACTTTGGCACCCAGTGTGGTCTCCTGCTGCTGCAGCCCATCTGCTTCAAGGTTTAACATATCACACATTCAAAGATGTGCATACTTTGTTTGTGACGAGCGCAAGCAGTCAGGCCATTCTACTCTGACCTCTGACATCAGGAAGGCATTTATGCCTGCTGCTCACTGTATATTTTCTGTTTTGGATTAGCTTCTGTAAACTCTAGGGATGGCTACGCTGGAAAATCCCAGTAGATCAGCAGTTTCTGAAATTCTCAGATGACTCCATCTGGCACTGACCACCGGGCCACACTCAAAGTCACTTAAATCACTTTTCTTCCCCATTTACTTTGGGCACCTTAACCATGTTTACGTAGATATGCTGCCAAAGGATTGGCTGATTGAGAAGGAGCAGTCTAAGGAGGAGATGAATAGGTGTGCCCAATAAAGTGGACAGTGTGCCATAAATGGCTTAATATACAGCTTGGTGTGAATTAGAAATGTTTATGTGATCTATTAAACTCTACCATCTAGACCTCTAATCAACAGCAGAAAACCAGCAGTCAGTCTGCAAACAGTGTTTTGCAGACATTTGGTGCTTGGGAAGAGACTGTGGGACTGTGTGAAAAGTGTCTGATAAGGTGATGGAGGCAAGGTAAATGCTATTGAAGTGTCGACATTCTTGGAAATAAAATTGCTGGTGTTGTGCCTGATCCATTGCCTTTATTTGACAATGCAATCCAAAGAAAACCTTATGATGTAAAGGCTATTTTATGCAGATATGAATTGAGATGTACAGCCTCGTCTTTCTTGCTGGTGTGCCTTGGACAGTAAAACTTGTGTCAGAGGATTTGAGAGTGTTTTTCCACTGGGGGTCAGTGTTTGACTCGATAAATGGTGTGTGTGTGTGTGTGTGTGTGTGTGTGTGTGTGTGTGTGTGTGTGCGTGTGTGCGCGCGCGCTGACTGTATGACTGAAATAGTATGAGAGGAAAGGAGAGAGGCAAATGTGTGACAGACAGAGGAGAAAGAAGGAGAGTGGAAGAGAACGAGGGAGAAAGGAGGTTTTCCCGTGGGAGTGTGAGTTACACAATCAACCCAGTGAGGTGATGGAGACTGGCAGACTGGCGATTTAACATTCCCTCACATGCTCTTTATGGCACTTATAATGGACCTGATGTTACCATGGAGACCAAGCATCCCGACAAGGAAGAATACCGCCTTAATTTTAAAGGAAAGCCGAGACACAGACGTTAGACTGAACCTCTGTGAGACATCAGCAAAAGGCCATTTGACAAACAGCCTCGAGCGTGCGACGGTGAACAGACAGAAGCGTAACAATATTGAGCTTTCTTCGGCGCGGAGTTAATGTTGTATTAGTTTTTAGTGTTGTGTGAGTCACATAACCCATGCAGGGAGAGAGCAGGAGAGCAAGGAGCAATGGAGGAGCGAAGGAGGGCAGGGATGCAAAGTGAAAGAGACAGAGAGGAGGGGGGGGGGATTTAGCTGCTAACGCTTGAAGCTGGCTATTGTTCAGCATTATAGCACAGAATGACATATCTATGATTAGAAAGAACAAACCAAGCAAGTAATTGTAGAGAAAGAGTTGGGATCTTGCCGAGGGCAGTTTAAACATTTAGGCCATCTATCACGGCAAGTCAGCGAGAGACTGCTGCTGGTTGCAGAAGCAGACATCAATCTGAGTGGGAGAAAAAAACAAAACAAAACACAAAAAGATTCTGCACAAAAAAAGCAAATAAAAGCAACAAAATAATGTGTGTCCACACCTTTAGAATTTTTCTGTCATATGCTGCAGGCTTAAATAAAAACTGATGAGGGTAAAGACGCACTTGTTACTTTTAGAGACTGACACTCCAACATCGACGCCCACCTCACACCACGACGGGCCAGATGTGCGGAGGTGAGTTGTGAACACCCAAGTGCCACAGTATGAACGGCTTCCACATGAGGCTGTCTAAAAATGGGCACCTAAATTTCCATATTTACCTTCAAAACAAGCAACAGCTGGCCAGTGGGTTGGTTGTTTAAAGAAAAACAAAAGTTTTAAATTCTGGTGTATATTTCAAAGTCTTTGAAGTTACTTATAAATATGTCAGTCTTAATTGTGGAAGTTGTCTCTTAGTGTAGATTTACCGAGGTGTTGGGTCTACTTTTATGCCACATATTAACAGTTACAATGCTCATCTTTAAGGGCATATAATCCTTGTCAACCTAAAGTTTGGGCTTCATAATGCTCTAAACACTCAAATTCAGTCAGATTGTTCAATTCGCTGCTTTGTATGATGCCAAAGGAAAGGCGAAATCTCAAGCAAACAGCTCTGACTGTAAGCACAGCACCTGCTGTTCAATTCTTCCCTTTCTGCGGCGCAGCCAATGATTAGAGAGTTTGCCTAAAGGTCCTTGTTGTAGACCCCTGTGTTTAAAAATAGTTTAAATCCCTCTAAACTAACTAAACATATCGATAACATTTAAAGAAACAACACCTATGACTTCATGTCCTGAACATTTATGTATCGTGTTGACAAGATAACAAGTGAAGGTAAATTAGAGATGAGCTGTACTTTTGTGTAATACCAATCTTTTTTAACCACAAGATGATGCAGAACGTTAACCAGGTAAGAAATTAATAACACGTTCTTATTTAAAATAGGCCACATTATGGAAGTTTGTTTATGCCACTAAAAATATTATTTTTTCTTTTGCCATCCTTAAGTCAAAGTTTCAGAAAGAACAGCAGCACACATCTGAAAACTATTACACACATGAACTGGTAAAATGCTGCCTCCTAGTGGTTTTTGTTAAAATCTTCACAGGGTAACTACAAAAGTAACTTTTAGAACAAGCTGGCAATCTCAAACCTTTCATCTTGAATGTGTGTGTGTGTGTGTGTGTTTTTAAAGGGAATCCATCCAACATTTGTTGGGATATTTGACCCACAGTCTCAAAAGTTAATTTAATAATGCTGCATGAAAAACCGAGAGAACATCAAAATCAGCAGGAATCCTGTGGGGATTTTAAAAGTTTCATGGCAATATTTCTGATAAATGTTGAAGTATTTCAGTTAGGATTAAAGTGAACCAACTGACAGACCAACACCATCCCTTGAGCCCTGGTGTCACCGCAGGTAGAAATCATCCAGTAAACATAGCACTACCCAGCCTCTCTTTTCCCCATTTACTCCCAGCCTTCTGTAATTGCTCTTTGCTGCACACTATTGATCACAGGTACACACTGTGGACCCTGACAGATTGTCAAACATGTGTAAGAGTGGAAAGGCTCTTTCAGATCATAAGGTGACTGAATTTCATAAATAAAATCAATCATGACAAAAATGTTAAACCCGTGTGTATGACAGGTGCACGATTGTTCATAGGCGGCTCGATCAATACGCAGATCTGAGTTGATGTCAGGTAACCGGTGTTCTTTTCCTCTGGTTGAATAGTTGTGACAGAGGTGGTAGGAATAAAAACATGAACCATGTATAATGCACAAAGTCTGCACGGCACACTGTTATGATGAATAAATAAATGATCGTGCACATGTGTAAAAGGTTTTCTGCAGCAGAAATTATACGCTGCATGAGGAATAATGAGTGTTACAACAGAGAAGGACTTTAATTATGACAGATGCATGACTGTCACACCCTTTTGTCACTACTTAGAGGTACTTCAAACAACAAATCAATGCCCTTTTTTCCACAGAATTGAATGCATTACTTACCAACTGCAGTTTACACACACACTATCTTCACAGCTCTGATCAATAAAACTGTCACTCACACACAATTTCCCATGTATTGAAAAGCACTCAACAGAGCTCTGCAGTAATTAATCATTATGCACATAATCATGAATATCTGTTTCTATAGCCATCAAAAGTTGAAGGAATCTCTAAATCGCAAATCCCTGCTCTTTGCCATCCATTTAGGGAGGTCTTAATACAGTCTTGCAGTCTGCAAGCCGCTAAAAGACGTCTCGACAGGCTAAGTTCAATCCATTAGTGCTCTGTTGTTTTATGGGGATGTTTTCAAAGACTTTAAAGCCATCTCTGTAAAGTGCAAACACTTTCACTGTTATTATGCTGTTATAGCCACCACTGGGGGAAAAAAGCTATTTAAATGGAATGGTGAGCAGACAGTAGTCCACAGTGACCAGGGCTGAAAAAAATAAAAATTAAAAATTAAAAAACGGAAATCATTCACGGTTATTGCTGCCTATTGTGCATTTACAACATAACTCAGGATTGTAATCTGATGAGGACTTCAGGTGACCTGGAAAAAGTGGGAAGTTTCACACCATGCTGCTTTCCTTCACACATGGATGAACTTATTAATAAGAAAACAAGAGTCTGCAGTCATACAGCCTCTGGCAGCCTACTGTAGTCAGAGTTCTGCTTTAAGCTAAATGCTAACATACTCATATTTACAATGCTAAAACGTTGATGTTAGCATAATATTTACATAAAGTGCATCTTAGGTTAATATTACAATTATCTGGTTTACACCCATAAAGCTTGTACATGCATGTCAGGGATGACCATGAAATCAAATTATTTACAGTTTATGCAGGTTTTTTTTAAATTAAATATTTTTTTTTTTACTGATACCTGGGGATGTAATGCAGTACTCTGCCACTACAATGACTGGTGCTATGAATGCATCTAAACAACTAGAAAATGGGAGAACTACAGTCAACCCCCCGTAACTCCAAATTATTCGCGGAAAATACTCCTATTCGCTTTTTTGGGGGGCGGGGGTAGAGCATTTCTAAACTATTCGCTAATTATTTTCATTTTATTTTCGTGAGGGTCTAAAGTATTTGCAGATTTCAGCTATTCACGGGCAGTTGTGGTCCCTAACCCCCACGAACTCTCTGAATACCGGCACTTATTACCTGCCATGGTTGCTGGACTGGTTCAGTGTCATTGGTACTGTATAAAGCACACTGCTGCTCGTAGTCTTCGATCACAGGCTCAGAATTTGCTGGTTGTTCCGCGTATACCAGGGGTGGGCAATTCCAGGCCCCGAAGGCCGGTGTCCCTGCAGGTTTTAGATGTGTCCTTGAACCAACACAGCTGATTTAAATGGCTAAATTAGCTCCTCAACATGTCCTGAAGTTCTCCAGAGGCCTGGTAACGAACTAATCATGTGATTCAGGTGTGTTGACCCAAGGTGAGATCTAAAACCTGTAGGACACCGGCCCTCGGGGCCTGGAATTGCCCACTCCTGGCGTATACGATTGAAGACTAGGGGAGACGGAGCTTTTCAGTCGGTGGTGCCAAAGCTTTGGAACAGTCTCCCATTACAATTATGTTTATTTCAATTTCCTTTTATTGTGATACTTTTAATTATTTTAATTTATTCTGTTTCTTACCGTGTTTTTATATATTTTACTATCATTTATGTAAAGCACTTTGTGACCACTTGTCTGTGAAAGGTACTCTATAAATAAACATTACTTACTTCCTTTCTACGGCTATGAAAACGTCTACCACCTCTCTGCAGAGGTGTGGTGCAATATTCAAAGCACAGTCAAAAAGTGCCCAGTGAATATGAAACTGTATTTTTGCTTGAAATGTCAATTGCCAATACAAATGTAACATGTTCCTCTGCGTTTTGTTGTTCATTGCAAAAAAGTTAAAATATATAGAATCTAAGTTTCTTTTCCTTTGAACTGCTTTTATCTATTGCTCATACTGAGGCTGCTGGCGTGCAGTTGGCTCAGGTTTATATCTTTAGACACTTTGTTAGTTTCTTTTAAATGTCCATGTTCAGTTAGATGAAGGTGATTTAAGAGCCTGATTAGGTTTGTCATTACAAACATTTTCATGGTATCTAAAAGATACATGTTATCATGTATCTTTCCTCATTGTGAGGCCCTTTCACACTAATGAGCATGTGGGCTATAAGTCTGTGTGAAAGTATTTGCCTGCACTGCTGTGCGCATATTGTGCATGCATGAAATAGAGTGGCTCATAATCAGGCATACAGCTAACCGACAGGTTATGGGTGAGGGCTGAGAACGCTGCAAAACAGCTGATTCTGGTCTCTGGCTGGTCAGTTTGTGCACCTCAAACTACATGTGTTACGGAATTCTTTGGTGTTGGTTCCTATTAAAATTCTATCCTTCATGACACTGAACTGGGTGTAAATTTTTTAAAAAACTTTTTCTCCTAATTTATATTTTGGATGAATGAGGTGAAGTTTGGAATCAAAATCAACCTTTGGATAGGTGACTACATGTAAAGCACGCACCATCTGTGAAGATCTTGAAGCATCGACTCTGTGTTATCTGGCAAAAATCTTGGCATTTTTCTGTTTTATGACCATTTGGAAGAACACGTACAGCTTCTGTGTTTGAGCAACTACAAATTCAATCAACAAAATTGATTAAAAATTTGTATATTGTTTTTGCTACAATGCACGTGTTCTTCCTTTGGTTCTTTGAGGGAGGTTTAAACTGGTAAAACTCTGACATTGCACCACATTTATTACTTTTACATTTAATAGCGATCCATCCACTATTATTTGAGTTTTTCTTTGATCTTTAAACAAAACCCAAAAGCCCAGGAGCGTGATTATTCAATGAGAATACAGCGTGTGTTAAAAATCAAAGGAAAATAGTGATATTATGTACCAATAAAGAGTGCTGGCTTTTGTGTCCTGCACAGGTGATTTATTACGCTTTACACTCTCAAAGATGTGCGTGATCTTAAAGTCTGAGCGCGCCTGCTAGCTGCACACAGGTTAAATTAATTCGAGAATAAAAGCATCAGAGCCAAACCAAACACTCCCCCGCTCTGTTTTGAATGAATAGCTGACTCACCACACTAATAACCAGTCTTGGGTGGAAAAGAAAGCTACTCCAAAGACAAAATAAAGTATAGGCAGGGGATTGAAAGCCAGAGGCACGGTGGAGCTTGGGTGTTTGTGTGTGTAATAATGATGCCCAGAATATAGAATCAGACCCTGAGTCACTGGTTGTCAAAATAAAGAAGTAAAGATGAGAGGCAAACAAGAAAAGGTAGAGAAGAACCACAGGGCTCCTCGGGGGAGTACAGATAACTAAAGGGTTCATAGAGAAAAGCTTTTTTCTTAATTAGGGAGAAAAGACCAAAGACTATCCTGCGCTACTGAGATACCCACTTTGTGGATCTTCCATCTTTGTACCTGTAGTTTCAGCGTGGTCAGAAAAAAAAACAAAACACTACAAGAAACACACTTATCCTCACCACATTTTGATTTGTACTTTCAGCAGCAGTAATGTGAAGGCTGTACGACAGTTTCTCCATCTCTTTGGCGGAGACCGAAAACTCTAAACAACTAGTAGATTATATCAGCCTCTGCATCAGAAATAGTATATATATAAAAAGAATTAGTACAGTGCTAATATTTAAATGGAAAACAGTCACCTCAAACATCAAGTAATCAAATCAAATCAAAGCAAATCACTTTTTATTGTCACATCACATGTGCAGGCACACTGGCACAGCACATGCGAGTGAAATTCTTGTGTGCGAGCCCCACAAGCAACAGAGATGTGCAAACACAACAACACAAACGAGCAAAATACAAGAATGGCCAACCTGAAACTAAGTATCAGCATGAGTATTGTCATTGTGAGCAAAATACAGGTGTGAGTCACGGAGCTGCTGACAAGGCCAACATGACTCTACGATTTATTCACAGTCTACAAATCAAGATCCACACCAGACGTCTGTCACCGCTGTGGTTATTTAAGATGGCAAATCTGTGTTTTTCAGTAGTTTAAAGAAAAATCCTGAGATTGAAACATCAAGCAGTTCAATAAATCCTCATATGAGAGCTGGCTTGTCTGAGGATCAATCTGTTCTCATACTTTCTGATTCAAGTCCCTTTTGTTTCCATTTATTCTTTAAAAATAGGTCACAATTAGGTGTACAAAGATTCTCATAATCCACCATTTGGTTCATATCTTTTATTTTTTATGAGGTGGGTGAATAGGGTGAATCATCCCGTTCTGTTCATGATCCAATCATGACCATCTGATCCTTCCGGCACAGGAAAAAAAAAAATATTCAAATGGATTTCCAGCACACTCTTTATCAGAAGGATGGTTAATCGCCACATTTTTCACCAATGTGGTATGCTTTAACCAGCTATTAAATACCACCACTCCAAATTTACCTTAACAACCTAATTTTACAACAATACAAAATACGCTCTAAGTAAAAAAAGGCTAAACAATTACTTAAATACCAGCACATAGCTTGATAATAAGCCTCAGACCTAGAGACAAAACACAGCGTCCTTGGGGAAAAAGTCTATTCCCTGACAGGCCGATAGCTTCTATCCGGTTGTGATGACGTATGAACCGTGCTTCCGGGTCCAAACTACACTGCGTTCATTAAGGCTGTTGTCTTTATAACGTGTTTTAATGCTTGGTGTCTTGTTCTATTTAACCTGAAGAAGCTCCTAAAAATAGTTGGTGATCACTGACGGCCTCTCTGGATTTTTATTATCACTATTCATCATCAGCAGGTTTCAAAACTCAGTTAACTAAGTTAGTAGTCCTCTTCTTCTTGTCCTTTGCGCGGGCGACCAGCGGCGGTGGTTGGCCGCGCAACCAGTACGCTGCTGTAGGTGCTGCAGGTTCTCTTGCTTGACCAACGATTATCTTCCACGCTTTTCGATCTAAGGCGATGGTTCTTGCCTGCTCGAGGTCAAGTCGAAGGGCCTTCAAATCATCCTGGATTTGTTTCATCCATGTCTTTTTTGGTGCATTTCGATGCACCCTCCAATCGGTGGGGCGGGTCAACCAGAGTAGGCCATGGGGGTAGCGGCTCTGGTCCATTCGGCCAATGTGGCCAAACCAACGGAGTCGGCAGCGCTGGATTCGGTCGCCGATCGTTGGTTGGCTTCCGCAGCTGGTGAGGATGGTGTCATTTGAAAGACGGTCGCGAAGGGAAACGCCGAGAATGCATCTAAGGCAACGCATTTGGAAAACTTCGAGCTTGCTCAGGTCGTGTTTGGGCATTGTCCACGTCTCTGCGCCGTAAAGTAGAATGGGCAGGATCAGGGTTCGGTAAAGGCGGATCTTTGTCGCCAATGAGATGTTGTTGTTCTTCCAAATGCACCTGTTCTTCTTCCAATGAGCGTATCTCCACTGATGATGCCACTTTCTTCTCCTCGACGAGGGACCCCAGATATTTAAATTGTTGGACTTGTGTGATCTGCCCACTGTCGAGGTGGACGATCGCTGGTGAACCGTCTGTGGTCAGGACTTTGGTCTTCTCTGCGTTAATCTTGAGGCCGTATGGTTTGGAGTGCCGGGCGATGTCATAGAGGATGTGAGTCGCCTCGGTGTTGTCTTCAGCAAAAATAGGGGTGGGTTTTTATAATCGATTCATCGATTAAAATCGATTCTGGCTTGGATAACGTAAAATCGATTCATTAAAATCCTGAATCGATTTTTTAATATAAATTTATTTTGCCCGAAATGCCAGAATCTCTGGTGACATCTCACAAAATTTCAAGAACCACCAAACAGTTAAGACAGTAAATGAGAGCAGGTACAGGGATTCTGCACATAGACTTAAATACACAGCGCGACCCGCAGATCAGAATCAGTTAGATGTCGCCTTTCTCACAGTCGGGGCTGAAAGCCGACAGCTCGCTGATTCTGATCTGTCGGCGGGTCGGCGCTTTGTGTTCACGCCCTTTATGCGCTGATTCTAAAGCTGTTAGTTTGATGTCTCTCCAAACAATATTGACCGAACCAGCAGCAAAAGAAGATCCAAACGCTTCACATGAACATCGTCATGAATTCACTCTGACTTTTACTGTTTTGCTTCCATCGCGATGCGCAGCTCTCTCTCTCTCTCTCTCTCTCTCTCTCTCTCTCTACTTCAAGAACAGTTTCCCTTTCTTCATTATTCGCTTGCTTGTTACGCACAAGTCTACTGTTGCTTACAGCGCTGTCGCTACAGCTACTTTGACACAAAGGCATCTGCTGTGATGCTCACACCTTTGATAAAGTCTTGCGTGTGTCAGCTTCCTTTTTATTGATACAAAAATATGTAAATGTACTGATCTGAATTATATTTCTGACTGTCAAAATTTCCCAGATTTAAATCGAATCGAATTGAATCGAATTAAATCGAATCGTGGATCGAATCGATTCGGGACCTTGTGAATCGGAATTGAATCGATTCTAGAAATCAGTGACGATACCCAGCCCTAAGCAAAAATGGTGCTGTCGTCAGCGAACATTAGTGTTAGTAGTATTAACTATTTTTTTTTTTCAACTTTAATTTTTATTAGTTTTAGTTAACATTGAAATATTAAGGTTATTTTTATAGGACATCTGGAAATGAATACAGAGCCGTTTACTTGCTGTGAACGTGGTATATTGAGTGTTACAAAATTGGGATTACACAGACGTGATTTGATGCTTGCCAAGCATACACGATTTTAGTTTTGTTAGCTACTGAGTGAAATGTGATAGTAAACCATTAAACAAGAGAAGCTACACTGTCTCCTAGATTTTTCCCCCTCACATTAATATTAGCATTTATTCTGAATAGTGGACCTCTTTCACCCAAGGTTAGGTAGTCAATCTGTGGGTTGAACCGGGCTAATGTCAGCATGGTAGTGTAATAAAAATATTTGCAGCTGATGTTTATATCCAACGTTTAAGATAAGAAATAATAACATATATGTTATTTATTCTGAAAGTTAAGAATTAGATTAGATTATTAGATTAGATTAGAATTAGAACAAAACCTAATACAATTTAAAATATGTAGCGAAATAACATAGCTTTATAAAGTAAATAAATTAATTTAGATTAGTAATGTTTGGGTAATGCTAGGAAATAATTAAAAAAGTATCCAATTGAAAAAAAAATCTATTAGAATTCATCATTCATTTTAGCATGTGTCCAGAAAATTCAGAAAAAAAGTTTGTTGGGGATTCTTTTCAAGAATTAGCTAAACTGGCTGTTCCTAAAAGGTTTAATTTTGGTCTTTTCAAGGCATTTGGTGACAATAACAATAAAACTCACTACATGGCTGAACTATCAGGAGACTAACACTCTATCAACGTTGCATTATTGACCAAAAAAAAAGAAAAAACAAAGAATAAAAATGTCATATCCAGTGCATCGATTGGCAGACACCTTGAGATGGTACCGGCTAAGAGAAAAGCTGCGTATGATGAACACTTTGTTGTTTTAGACAAAAGTCCTCCTGACAGCTGTTTGCAAAAGTTTTTCAGTGCTTGTAAAAAATGAGTGTTTACCAGTTTAAATGTCAGAATTTAATGCATGTAGGAAACCATCATCTGTCTCTCGCCTTCCTCACCAGCTACATGAAATACTATTAAACCTCCCCCACTCCTGTGAGGGGAGTTTTTATCTATCATATTTGGAAATTTATCCACTAGCTCCCACACGATAAAAATATTTCTTTCCCTCCTTTATTTCATTCCTCCCTGGACTGCAGAGCTCTTCCATGGTTCCCTTGTGGCTCTTGAACTATGATGTTCTTTCCCCTGTGGACTTCACTCCATCTCCTGCCGCACTTCCCCACCCACCATTGCTTCATTTGATGAATATTTCACAGGCCAGTAGAGACAGTCGTCCTCCTCTCTCATCCTATTCCCAGACACTACTCAGCTCTCAGTACCTATCACCTTCAGAGATGATAACATCCTAGCGCTGGGTAAGTGGCACCTCAGGAGTCAGCTGGGTCTCTGGGAGCATGCCATATGAAGAAAAATGGAATTGTGTATTAACTTAAGCTCTATACGTCTATCTAAAACCATCTAAAACCTGACCTTAGCACCATATGAGATTTAGGCTAAAGCTGGCAGATATTACAAAACAAAACGGCAACACCCATCAGGTGCGAAGAGGAAAAGGACCCGCATGGGCGCACCATGATACTGTCCAGTGGTGGAAGAATTATTTTAAGCTTTTACCAGAGCACAACAACACCTAAAATACTCCAGTACTACAGTAGTGAAAGCAGCCAAGTGTACTTATATAGATAGATCAATACCAGTGATGCAAATGATTCATTAGGCAATTAATCATTTTTTATAATCACTAAAAAAAAAAAAACTAAGCTGCACGCTCACAGGGTCCAATTTATAAGGATTTGAGAAAGGATTCTCTTTTTGTTGCTTATTTACTTAATCCCTTGTTTGATTAATCCCTTGTTTGATTAATCCCTTGGATCCCTTTTGACAAATGTCAATATAAAAAACAATAAATTAAAAATGATAAGTGATGAACAGAATTTTTGCAGTTCTTTCTGATCATTAAGTTTTAACTCCTTTACATGTTTCAGAACAAGGATTCTGAACCTAGAGAGACACACCAATGGTCACAATTTCAAATTCCAGCGTCACCTTTCTCAAGTTCACAAGATTTTCAGAAAAATTTGACTTTGACTACCAGGTGATTGAGATTCGAATACGCTCGAGTTTTTTAGTAGGGTAAGGTGAATGTAAAAACCTAATAAAGTAGTTAAAAATCAATACAGTGTCAGTACTTAAAATGACTAAGTTGTCTGGCCAATAAATAAATCAATAAATACAGTATAGGTTTAACCTTCCAAAGGTTTAACCTATAATATAGAACCAAAAGTTAATATGTAGGTTTTAGACTGTAGGTCTCCTCTTTAGAACAACTCGTAAAGGGCTTGTAAAGGCAGACTGCGTGGCTCGATGGTAGATTTTATACACCTGTGGCAAACAGACTAAAACACCTCAAAGATTAACAGATGCGTTGTATTCAATATGCATATTTGCAGATGCAACTAGGGGTAACTGAAATGGGTGTCTTCACATAGTTTGCCCAGCAGAATGACTCCGTTGTTTACAATAC
This sequence comes from Maylandia zebra, assembly GCF_041146795.1. Classification (NCBI taxonomy): domain Eukaryota; kingdom Metazoa; phylum Chordata; class Actinopteri; order Cichliformes; family Cichlidae; genus Maylandia; species Maylandia zebra. Next base: position 26,573,918 of record NC_135186.1, read on the forward strand.
TCTCACCACTGTCTGCAGCATTGGCAATAGAGTAAAGTTCAGAGCTCAGCAGGTAAAGGTGCAGAGTCAAGTGACGACTTCGTGGTAAGCTGCAACCTAGTTTTTGCAATATGGTGCAGAAAAGTTATTAAAAAAAATGACTCAATCATTTTCTGTTTTTAATATAACCAACACGCATGTATACATTTGTTTATATGCAAGAACACTGGACAAAAATCTTCTAGACTAAAATGATAAACCAGAGTTTATTTATCCATCTTAGTGTATTTTCTATCAATCTCTAACTTGAAGATGTCAAACTGCATCTGTTCTTTGAAGTATTGTTTGGCAACAATGTAAAACAATACTTGTAGCTGATTTGTAACTAATAAAACTAATGAAAATTCCACCAGGTTTGCATGAAATCATTGATGACAGTCTAGAGTACACACCATTATCGTCACAGGCTAAAGACAGAAAACCCAAAAAGTTTATTTAAAAGGATTTTGGGGCAAAATAGAGCAGTTTTATTTGCAGTTTATGTAGACTAGTCAATAAACTACATTTTTCAGGCAGTTTTTTTCCAGGTTAGATATGACGTTGAAAGGTCCCCAACTGACCAGGAGACACAATATCAAAAGATTCAGGCCTAAACAAAAATTTTGTATTTCTCAGGCTCACATTGCTTATTTTTCGTCATTTTATTAATGAAATTATTAATCAAAAATGAAGAAACAAAAGAAAATAACAGACAGGCGGAAAACAGTGAAATAATATCAGAGGGTGGCACCAGTCTGTCATTATCATTTAGATAGATGTGGCACAGTGGGATCCAAATCAGTGGAGAATTAAAGAGAGACCCTTCTTGTGAAAAAACAAAGGAGAATCACAACAAAACAACATAATAGCTGATCAAGAGGCGACAGAAGAGCCTACAGGCTGCAGTCTTTCCTCTGAGGAAAACTAATTGTTGTTTTAATGCGATCACTGGTCTCTATGGTGGATGGACTTGGAGATGCATGACACACTGAGAGGAAATAACGCCCCGGGGAAGACTGCATACAATTCCTCCCTCCTATGCCTGCTTTTCACTCAAATGAAGACAGAGGGAGATTTCTGTTGAAAGGCTTCTTTAAATGACTACTGAAAAATGACGCTTCCACATTCCTCCAGAGTGCCGGCTTCTCGGTGAATAATGGAAATGATCTTGTGAATTTGGATGGGAGACATAAATGTCTTAGAGTTGCCGGTTCACATTCATTCAGAGCTGTTAAATTTTCAGTTGAAGCTCTCACAGTTAGCAGAAACCCTCTCATTCTCCCCCCAAGTGAGCAAAGGAGAGCAAAGTGAGACCGTAAATAGCTGTACAAAAGGGCTGATACATTCGATATGAGCCAGTTACAGGATGTACTTATACAGTTCATTTTTATAATGCACTTATATTAGATTAAATAGCTATATGGCAGCTTAAAAGTACTTGCACTGCTCGCAAACTGTGACATGCAGCATTAATCTCTGCTTTGTTGTGCCCCTTCTCTCCCTCCCTCGATGCTGCAGATCCATATGGGATGTTAAAACCTCCTCTGCCTGCCTTTTCCCTCAATCATCACTGTCGCCTACAAATCTCCTGCCTACAAATCCTGTGTCAGCCATGTGCAGAGCCCACGCTCGCTCTCTGCTGAGGGAAAAAACTGCCAGGCAGCCGGAGAGGCCATCACTGTAGCAGCAAGCTTCGCTGTAACTCCAGCGTGTGCTGCCCTCTCATCCGCTACAGCTGAGTAAACATCGGGGGGATAAACAGCCAGAGGGGCAGAGGCCTTACTACAGCTGAGGGCAGTTTAGTTTGCACACAGCACAGTGGGGTTAACTAGGATTAAATCATCATGTGTCAAGTGTGACTATGTGTCTTCATTCGTCATGTACTTTAATATATCAGCACAATGTGAGAGAAACTGTGAATAAAAGACTCATGGAGTGACAAAAAAGAAGCGATAGTGTCGACTTACATGAGAACAAGCAAGGTGATAACGGATGAGACATTTGAACGTGACGTGGTGGATGTGCAGGATTTATAGTGTAGTAATTAGAATATAAAGAGTGACAGCACACTGGGGGACCAAAAAGAAAAAAAAAAAAATTTAATGAACCAATTTTTGTGGCTCGAATGAAGGTCTGTGCAAAGGATTGTGATAGCCTGATGAAAGAAACCTACCATCAGATTCCTTGAGATCCCTTCCCAGACGCCTTAACGCCCACTCACATCCTGGGCCATCTGACCTCAGGAATTCGCATGATAAGGTGGGGCCAGGTTTCACAATGAACACACCCGAAACTCTGGCTGATTGGGACCCACGCCCAGTTTCACACCTTGGCTCAGGCGATTAGAGGATCATCAGGGGGTCCTTTTGTCCCTCTGTGGGGGGATACTCCCACTAGGTTTATATCTGGGCTCTCCACCATTTGACCTTAGAACTGAAGAAGCTTCTCGGATGAGAGGTGAAACGTCTTCAAGCAACTTAAAGAAGTCCAGACGCTTTTCTTTGCAAGCTCCTTTGACTACGATGACCTGGATGACTGAGAACCTTCACAGACACCTACCATCAGCTTCTTTGAGCTTCTCCTCAGATTACAGTAAAGCCTCCCTTACAGCGACACAGAGAGGGGTCATTGTTGGGAACCGTTTTCCTTGATTTGGTCCTAAATGACATCAGGTTTGGGTGATGCAGGCTTCATGGTGCACTTTAACTCTTAACCAAAGCATCACCTGAAGGCTTTTACACTGATGGATTTCTGATGCATATTCCAACCCACTATATTTCCCATAACTGGTCACTGTGACTCTGTGGATACTGGTAACTCTTAAATGCACAATCAGTAACACATTTGTCCACCTGAGAATTTGTAATTGATAAGATATGCCAATGAATCTTTTAAGAGTCCAAATTGGATTACAGAATGTATTTATATGGACACAGGCACAGAAACATTGCCCACTGGTTTGTCGAAGTCAGCTTTTCAAGCTTTGACCCGTGATCGTATTTGGAAACTTGCTTGGTTAGCAAACTGGGTTAGCAGGCTGCGTCAACAGACGTAGATATTTGCTAATTAGTGCAAAGCCACTCACTAAAACTAGAGCACAGACTCCTTTGTCGATTTGTCAATACAATTAGATGCACAGCAAGCTGTATTGCTTTTCAGATAATTAAATTTAAAAGGCACAAACAGTCAACAGGTCCATGCTCAGTGACTTGAATTAGCTCAGGCGAACCTTAGCAGAGTGCCTGCCAGTCAAAGCAAACGTGCCGTCCACATTAAAAACTTAATTATTGTCACAAAGGCTGAAATTAGCTATAAAAAAACAAAATGACTTTCTGTACCAGGCTTTAAACATGTGTATTTCATCTGTAATGATGAAAAAACATGGTAGTCTATGAGAAATGATTCACTTGTTACTTGTCGTTGTTGTCCTTGTCTCAGAAGATTATCTCAGGAGAGTCAGAGAAACAAAGTCTTTTAGGACTTTTTAGCACATCATCTACGTAACTCGGCCTGTGGATTGCTTACAATTTATGTAATCATTATTTATTTATTTTTTTAATCCCTATATCTATTTTTATTTACTAGCTTTGGTGGCACAAGATTAGTTACGGGCTCACATATTATTTCTATGCCTTTATCTCCCGTGTTTTGTCTTACATTGAAGCAGTCTAAATGTTCTGTACAGTGCCACAGCCCACATGGGTCTCTGTGAATTGAGCTGGAGTGGAGCCTAATAATGACGGGTCATTTCTGTAGAGTTTAAATTAGTCTCCAGAGTCAAATGACAGCGTGTCTGTCTGCCTGCTAAGCCCGAGACAAAAGGTTAGCTGTAAATTAGGAATGATTAGCTATAATAGGTCATATACCACTACCAATATTGGGTGGACATTTATCGATAGGTACAGTGTGTGTGGCTATATGTCAGACTGCCTGTTTCTTTTGAATGTTTAAATTTGCATGCAAGCCTCTTTTCATGCGTGTCTAATAGTGAGCTGTAATCACCTTCCAACAGGAATGGGGTGGGATGGAGGGGGGGTTCATTTCACAAAGCCAAAAGGCTGTCACAGCGCATTTAACCTGACACCTGACTTGAACTTAGTAATGGCCTCAGAAAGCTGTTGAGATTGCATGTTTCACTTCGCACATACATCCCAGCTCCTCACATAATTTACACCGACTTAAATCGATACTGTCTTTGCCTGTTTAATGAAATTTCATGCCGTGCTTAAGCTAGTCTCAGTAGTTTTTTTTTTTTTTTTTTTAAATCAAAATCTAACACGGTTTCCACGAGCACGATCACTTACTCCACTGCAATGCTGGGGCACAGTGATGCCTTTGTGATCCTGTCGTGTGATGTGAAAACTTAACTAAATTTCACATTAAGAAATGCTGTGTGTGCAACATGCAGTCAGACAGCTTCCCAGGAAAAAACCCAGCATATAAATAAGTCACACAGTTTGTTCCTGGGTGGGATGAGGATGGTATAGACATATGGTAACAGTATATCAGAGGGCAACAGTGCATATCCATGCATAGACACGTAATGGAGATATACAGATGGGTGATACGTGACATATATATTCCTGCTGGATGCCTCTCGTAAAACATAGTTGAGTTGCACAATAGAGTACTCATCGGTTTATTTTAGGAATTGAGCCGTGATTCAACATCTGAGTGGCTGTAATGAAAATGTTGAGCTCCTCGAGGGGGTGAATTGGGACCAGCTTGTACAGGAGATATTCTCTATGAAGGAAGGTGGACAGCAGTCATTGCAGTCAGTCTCGATCTTTTGCTCATAGGCCAATTTGTTCACCGGGACGGCATCGCATCTGCTGAGAAGGAGGAAACCATCACCCTCATTAATAAGAAAACATCAAAAGACAGATAGAAGCACTTCTGGAGAAGAGCACCTCTCTGCAGCTGTGCTGCTAACAAGCCCCTCTTTTATCAAACGTCTTTGATTTTGCAATTCCCAAAATACCACCCAGCGAAGGTGGGACGAACAACGATTAATGAATGCGTTTATTACTTCTGTCACTTTATGGTGCAGTTTAGAGGGCGGGAAAAAAAGTCAGGAGGGAGAAAAGGCCCTGCAGCTGTACCCCTGGAGTGAACCTCCTCCATGTGACAAATTTCACAGTCTGTTGAGAGAAATCCGCTGAGGCTTTATGTTCCTTTTTCACTAGTACCTACTCGGTCGGCTCGCCATGGCTCGGCACCGTTTCCGGGGGTTTCTTTCCTAACATTTACTCTGCCAGGGTTCCAAACAATCCGGGTGACGTCAACAGACTGCATGCCACTGATTGGCTGGTCAGCGGCGTCGCTTGGCAAGTCATGAGTATGTCCCCACGCCACTTTTGAAACCCGGCAACGAGGGAAAGGGCTACTAAAAACTAGAGATGGCACGATACCACTTTTTAATGTCCGATACCGATTCCGATATCATAAATTTGGATATCTACCAATACTGATATGAATCCGATATAGCGTATTTTGTAATCAAAACTGTTTTTTTCTAAATATCTTGCTGCATTTTGTATAAGTTCATACTCAAGTTTTAAAAAACAAGAGACTGAAGCTATTCTGTTGTACCTGTATGCAAAAAATACACTGCACCCAAAACATTTTATAGTTCAGCAACACTGATCAATCTAATAAATTTAAACCTACACCATCCTCCCTATTCTGGTATTCTAAAGAGTACTTACCTGCCTAACTAATAGGGTTACCAACTCCCAGCAAAAATAATAGGGAACCACAGCCCACCCATAATCGATGTAATCAACTTTAATTTAATGCAAGTGTAAAACAAATGCACAGAAATTATTTATTTTTCTACAATATTTAAATAGATTCAACATATTTCTTCAACAGAATTGCAGACTGCACAGATGGTACCTTCCCAAAGGAAAAAGTACTATAGCTTAGTAGGGTGTATATTAGACTTATTAGTTACTATATACAATAATGGATTTCTATACATTTAATCAGAAGACCACTTTTGTTGTAAGATTCAGATAAGTTTTTAAATGACAAAGAAAAATATTTCTTTGTGTCCCCCTTTCCCAGTTAATGCCCTATCGGCCCCCCTGACAAAACTTTGCTAGACCCGCCCCTGCACAGTTACCAGCCTTCAGCTACGTAGAAAAGGATCCTGGTGTTATTTGTCTCTCAAAAACAGTTCACTTCCCTTCAACTCATTCATGTCACCTAAAAGGTAAACCTGTTTCTCCATCACCTGCTCAGCTCTGATGTTTTAGTAAGGACATCTCCTGGTTTCATCTTCATGTTTCCCTCTCACCACATGTCCAAACGGATATCGTGACCAGCAGCTTTTACAGCCGTGGCTCCAGCAAACCTCAGCTGATACTAGAAAGTAATATTAAATACATTCTAACAACAGCTTATCACGCTTAAATGTGCTACTGTTGTTTATCCGCTGGTCTCCTCTTTCTAACGCAAAGTGGGCGATAAACAAACAAGAAAGCTGATCAGCTGATCATTGATCAGTTTCATGTTTGAAGTAATAACAGGAGAGGAAGGGGGAGTGAATGAGAGAAGAAGATGCAACTGCACAGCAAAGACAGAATAACTCCAGCTTTGTGTCTATTTTTTAATTCTAGCTGAAGTACGTGACAAATCGCTGCCTTTTCACCTCAGTATGGAACTCCGATGGCCAGTCCAGCAGTGGCTCAATATATCAGTTGTAAAGCTTAACGTGGAAATACTATGCAAACATTCAGGGATGAACTTCCATACTTGCTTTACTTCTCTGGGATAGTTTTCGCCGAGATGAAAAGCCGCGGTTAGGAAGCATGTAGCGAGGCTCCAAATGCTCCAACAGACCGCCGCCAGGTCTCGCAGACAACAGCCGCTCTATCACGTGACACATACTGCTCCGATGCGTCGAGCTGGGTTACTCCAAGTAGCGCGTTTTGTGAGGTAATTTTGTGACTTCGGATCGGATTACATTTTTTATTTCTCTCCGATATCCGATCTAGTAATTTAGGTCAGTATCGGACCGATACCGATACGTAATATCGGATCGGTCCATCTCTATTAGAAACAACGGTGCGATTCCAGAGTCTGGCGAAAAGCCAGAGACTGAATGAGCAGCAGGCGATGATATGCCTGCTGCTCATTCAGTCTGCTGCTTTTTCACTAGTACCTACTTGGGTCGGCCCGCCACAGTTTTCGGGGCTTTCCATCAGGTCATGGTATCTGTTACCAGGTACTTTTTTAGTACAGTTGGAAAATGTGACATCAACAGATTGCATGCCACCGACTGGCTGGTCAGTGAGTGCGTCTCCTTCACGAAAATCAAAACCGCCATTTTTGAAGGGCAGCAACGAGGGAAATGGCTGCAAAAAACAACGGCTGACAAAAAGTCACAGACCGAGCAGATCATTGCCTTGACGTCCACGACTGTTGTGGCGTTCATATCATACACCTATTACATCACGGGATGCTGGGACGCGTTGCTATAATGACCCCACGCACATTAGGTGGTACTTGATTGTAATGGAAAACGAGCCGAGGCGAGTCACACCGAGCCAATCTTAGTTGGTGCTAATGGAAAAAATGGCTTTAGAGGGCGGGAAAACAGTGAGGAGGGAGAAAAGGCCCTGCAGCTCTACTCCTGGAGTGAACCTCCTCCATTTGACAAATTTCACAGTCTGCTGGGAAAAATCCGCTGAGGCTTTCAGCTTGTCTCATGCTGTTGCTGAATACCAAGAGATTAATTCATTTCGCAGATAATGCGTGTAAGTGACTCCAACTCCCAAATATGCAGGATTCAGACCGACACTACCTGCCCAATCTCTCAGCGACAACAAGGGAAGATTCAGGCTGGGAGGCGAGATAACAGACAGCACACAAAGGTCAACACATCAAACAAAAGATCCTGTTTGTAGACTGAAACAAGAATAACACAATTCCAAACTAATTTTACCCCCTCTCTCTGTCCCTGCACCAAGTCTGATTAAGGAGAGCCTGAGGCAGCAGTAAAAGCTTTTTGGACTGGAAGCTGATTTTCAGTGCAAATAAAGAACCTACTGTAAAAACTGTCTGTTTTTTTTAAGTAAGTCGGGAAGGTCAAATGTAGATGTGACTTACAAAAATGCTTTAATCTTCTTATATTGATAATCATTCGCTAGTTTTTGTTGTATTAGTTTTTACTAATCAGAAGGTCGGTGCTTCAGCTATCTACTCTAGTGTGCAAGAAACTGACCTTAAGCCAGAGGTTCCCAAAGTGGGGGGCGCAGAGCCACTGCAGATGGTGAGGGTATGAATAAAAACAAACAAAAAAACACAACGCTTGGACACTGGATATAATGGGCTCCCACACAAACGCAAAGCAGAAAATGAAGCATCGCCAAATATGTTTCCAAACCAACTTCCTTCCAAGCCAAATACTAGAAAATATGATAAAGCATATCTTCCCTTTGGCTTCTGCACAAGTGCAAAGGTAGGTCTCCCTGACAGAATTTGTTTCCCCTGCGTCGGGAGCACGCGCTGGGCTGTCCAAACCACAGACAAACAGTATCCCACATTTTTTATTTTTAGTTCACAAACACTTCTTATAACGACTAACTACTCCTGACAAAAAAACCCAACTACACGTAAAATAATCACACCATGACGCCTCTGCCTTTCTAAACGGAGGGACAGTAACTGCATGTGTATATGTAAGCGTGTAAAAACTGCAGATAGTAAGGTTAACAGTAACAGTATTTTGTCTCTATCCACCATTGTAGAAATTCATCTCATGTAAACAATAGCGTGGCGAACAGCGCAAAGATTTTCTTGTAAAACAAAGGGGGGCCTAGCAAAAGAAGTTTGGGAAGCACTGCCTTAAGCTAACCTAAACCCTAAATTGCCTGCAATGCATTTAGAGTAAGAATGTGTGGAAGTGTGTGAATAACACAGAACTGGCAGTTCTAGTGTTAATTTCCTTTTCAGCAACCCAAACTTTTATTTATTTTATATTTTGGCATCTTTGGCATTAAAAAAAAAAAAAAATGTAGGCATGTCAAACTATACCTTAAGACTTAAGAGGCTTAGTGGTTTTCAACACCTTCAGGATGAATTGACGTTATTGCCACAGTTTTGGATACTCAGCGTCCCTTACATGTTTAATTTAAGATGTGTCCATCAGGTAGGAGGTGCAGTCTCATTTTGAGCAGCTCTACACCTGCTCCTCGTCAGGCCTGAGCAGAAGCAGGTGTAGGTGAGTCCCGCAGTGTGCTAGTTGCTGATTGTGGTTTTTACATTTTGTCGTGTGCTTATTTTTGGCCCAGCACCCGTCCCTGTTTTGGTGTGGATGCACGTGTATTTTTCTAGTCTTTTGTATAGGAGCATTAGTCTCTCAGTAGGAAGCACAACTAGTCAGAAATTATGTCAGTGTCATCATGTCGACCTTTTCTTTCTCTTTTCCCATGATTCATTGTGTCAGTGTAAGAGATTTGGATCTTGTACCGTGTTTGCTGATTATGTTGGACTACCATCTGTAAAGCAAATTGCCCCACAGGGACATACAAGTTCTACTCTATTCTACTTGATTCAACGCCCTTGGGATATAATTAAATGAATGAAAAATGAATCAACTGTATTACTCCAGTTGCAGCAATCATTAAACAGCATAAAACTGTATGCCCTGTATCCTATTAGTCCTTCATCAACTGAATAGCAGAGCCATGGGAGGTTTTATTAAAGACATCATCGTGTTTTTCACACGCAAAGCAGGCGGCAGTCAATTTATATTAAAAGGTTGGTAAAGATGCATCTAGGCATCCATAAACAACCATTTCTGTTTCTACACTGAAGACCCAGACAGAAAATAATGTTGCGCTGTATGACTTTCAAAGGGAATGAGCCACTGTTCAGCCAGTTTTGTGTGTGTGTGTGAGTGTGTGTGCGTTTTGTGCACAGTGTTTCAAAGAATCAATGCTGTTTTATTTGCCTCACGCTGTGTGTGTTTCTTTGGTTGGCTGGATAGATATGAGTGCGTGTATGTTGGTGTGTAGCAGAGCCTGCTATGTGTATGGGCTGGTGTGTAGCTTGCTGTGTACCTGAGCTAGCTCTGAGATAGATATTGTGGTAGCTTTGTACCATGTCTTATCTTCTGAATCTGTGAGGATGAGTATGCCAGTCATTATCACATATGACAAAGGAATAGAAAACCTGAAAAATCTCTCAGTGATATTTAGGCCTGTTCCAACTAGTTTGTCTCAAGACTATGATTTACGCATAAAGGGGGCTGCTTTTACATTTCTGTCATGCTACAACAATAATAAGAACAATAAGAATTGGGTTTAAATTAAGTAGACATCGTGTTGAGAAAGTGCCCACTTCCAGGAGTAAATCATAGTACGAGACATATGACTCTCATAAGACTTATAAATAAAACATAAACATTTACTATTTGAGGCAATGGGGCAGTCTTTTTCTGTTTCTTTTCCATGACCTACTTAAAAATGTGGACTTGCTCCATGTTGACTTACAGCAGCCAGCAGGAGAGGAGACAAACCCAGCAATAAACTGCGTGAAGAAATAGGAGGGCTGCTTAAAGCAAATATGCTGTTTAATTGTGCTGCAGCTGAGCAGCTAATTAACTATCAAGCTTGCAACTCGACATTAGCCGTGTATTTTTTTCCGGCTGATCGTTCGCTTGGTTGACTGCTTGTTGCACAAACGGTGCGGGGAAAGATGTGTCTCTGTTTGCAAGTTAGAAACCAAGCAGACTTCAGCAGAAAAACAAATGTCGACTGTTGTTAAGAGTCAGTGGCTCGGGTGCTCCGGTTCAAGGTGAAAGCATGGGTAGCATGTGGTTTAGCGCTGGCACCTTGCTTTATGTAAAGATTTTATTTTGCTCTAAAGAAGATAGACCTACAAATGTTATTGCTTAAAATATGTAAAATATGAATTTCTATTTTTCAGTTTAGGATTTTTTTTGTCATCAAAAGGAGCACTACATGTGGCATTGACAAAAAAACAAAAAACAAAAAACACCACCAACAAATATATGCAACCAGTTTCATATGCATGTACAGAAGGCCATGCTTTGGAGCCAACAATCCCTTCTGCACTGTTAAATCAATCATAAGTCTAAAAGCTGTGACGACGGCTGACAAGAAGCTGGAAAACACCCCAATGGCAATGTCACACGTGGAAATGAATTAGTAGTTATCAGAATCCATTTGGAAAACATTTAGAACGAATTAGAAGCTGTTAATAATGAGGAAAAGTATTTTAAATAATATTTAACACTATCAGAAAATGATAGAAGAGAGCAATTACAAAAAGTCACACCAATCTGTGACAAATGGGTGTTAAAATGATTTCCATCTGTAAATGACTGGCTCTTATAAATTATTTCCCCACATTTTTCCCTTATGGATTTTAGTCTCTTCTTATCAGTTAGAAGCTGCACTGCTTCTCCTTCTTCTTTTTTCCCCCTCTACAAGCTGGTTTATTTTAGAAATCCCAGTGAGCTTACATCAAGTGAATAGTGTCAGTGAAAGTTGAGGGTCAGGCCTGCAACACCTCTTAACAGCCTGGGGTTTCCATGGTGACCTAAAAAGGGGCTAGCAGGAGGCTAACAGCTCATTTAGACAGAGACTCACTGTAGTCTTAAACACAGGTGCCTCCTGCTTCCACAGACCTGTGGGAGTGCCTGTGTGTCTTTACGTGTTCATTTTCTGTGAGTGAAGATGTTTTCAAGTTCAAGGACAAAAAAAAAAAAAAAAAAAAAACTAAACAAACAAACACATAAAAACAAATACTGCAGTCATCTTTGCTGTCTAGAGTAAGAGCGTAGGTCTCAGCCACAGCTAATGAGAGGCATCGCTCAAGGCGATGGCGTCTTTTTTTTATCAAAGTACACGATGTAATCAAATGATGACTTGATGAGCGCCTCACTGTTGCACAAATCACAGAGCAAACCAAACACAGAATCACGCAGCACTATTTCTGCTGCAGCAACTACAGTACATATTAATATTTTCCAACTGCCTATGAGGCTCCAGTTACAGACAGGCATGTTTGAAGTGTAGAGCATTGTCAGTGTCAAGACCAGTATTCACTATGCCAAGGAGTACATAGAGCTGAATGTCTCTTTTAATACAGTACTCTGAGAAATGTGAAAGAATCCGTTGGTAAGCAGGGGGAAATGAATGGATGGATGGATAAAATGATGTAGGTGGTAACAAGTCAAAACAAAACAGTGACATTCAGCAAATCCAGTAATGCTGATTTTTGGGGATTTGCTGTTGAAATTTTTTTTAATTTAAATGAAAAATTTAGATTTTTAGACATCCAGTGTACATTTAAATCAATTTAATTGGACTGAATTTCAGCTGTTGAACATATTTGAACTGATCTGAACAAAAGCTGTCAGAACACATTCAGACTGTAGCCTCGTAAACTCACTTTATTTTCCCTCAAATATTCACTTCATCTCAAACAAAATGTTAATGAAACTCTTCACACCGGCTTTCAAAAGTGATTAAAAAGGTGTTTAATGTTTATAATTGTACTACCCGCAGACCTATATTACTGCTTTCTCAATTTTTAAAAGTACTGGAAAGCATTTTTGAACAGAATAGAGCTATTTTATTAACACAGCTGTGGAAAGAACAGATCTATGAAAATGGTCATTATAGATTTTATAGAAAATCTACGGTAAATCTGCAGCATAAAAAAAGACGTTACACAACTGGGCTATTTATTGATGTTAAGAAGTTTTGTTAAAATTCTGTGAACCACAACATTTTTTTTCCAAGGTATAGCGTATAATTTGGGGTTCCACAGGGATCAATACTAGACCCCAACTTTTTGTCAGGTAGTTTTACCTGACAAAAAGTGGTATTACTTTTTGCTGATAATACCACTTCTAATGATACATTGTTGGGCTCTTTTACGAATTAAATTGTGAAATAAAAAAAAATGCAGATGAAACAAAATGTATTATTTTTGGAAAGAGGAGTAAAGATATACAGATTGAAATGCTTGAAAGTAAACTGCTTGGTGTTTAGGATAATTCACAAGATGGTTTGAAGAGAAAACACCAACAAATTGTTTCTAAATTCTCAGTGAGACTTCACAATCTAGATGACTTGAAATTTTTATTAATGATGTTTAATGCAGTACATGGAACATTACCTGCTGATGTACTGAAGTCGTGTGCTATTAGTAACAATTCTGCTGAGCACAGGAGAAAACTTCACACTTAAGTTACTACAGGTAACATTAGCTGACTACTAAAAAAAAAGTTTCTAATTATGCAGTGAAACTATGGAACCATTAAGACATCTTTACATTGCACCATGAACACGATGAGCTGTATCTTTTGTGATTCACAAAAAATGGCCAGTTCAGTGGCTCAGTTCAAAGTTGTCATTCTTTTGTTTTGAGCACATGTATGAAATATGCAATCATCTGTATATTTATTTGGTTGTGTATTGACAGGCGTAGGTAGATCTGCATGTATGCATAAAGACATTCTGGTATTTCAAATTACCTTATTGCTATTCACTCCCATAAAGAAAATATAGAAACTAAAATAAAATATTCTTCTCCCTGAACCTTTTTCACTCACCTTGACAGTAGTGTGGAAGTTATTATTGTGCCTGACAAATATTTTCCATTAATGCAACAGATTACAGTATGACAAATGACTGATTACTGATCAGTGTTCTATGTCTCTAAAGCGTCACGGTGATTCATTTTATTTAAAGAGCGATTACCACAGTAACATATGGTAAATGTTTCAGTGCAGGGAACTGGCTGACATCCTGACAGCTGCATTACTATCCAGAGCCACAGCATTAGAAAGATGTGGCCTATATATTTTCTTCTAAGCAGATAATAAATCCATGACTGCTGTCTCTGTCCTTACATTAATGACTGATTAATTATAAAAGCATTCGAGGAGATGAGTCCGAGTGTAACTTTGAATTTGTGCAACAAAACCTGCCAGCTAGCTGGTTACATTCATAAAGCCTGTTACCTCGGTAACTGACTCATAGTTAAATTCATCTCTTTCTCTGGAACAGAAAACCCAGAGTTTTGTTGTACCACACACACACCCTGATTCACTCTGATTACTTTCACCCAGCCGGTGTGGCACTAACTCAGCCTGCTGAGAACGGGATGAGTGCACTTGAGGCTAAAGGAGGAGGAAATTTCAGAAACGTATAACTTGATGTCCATCAGTAGTTTTATAGCCCTGGCTGCCTATAAACTATTCCCCTCAGCATAGCCACGGCTGGTTTTCTGAGTCATACATACTGCATTTCCTAAACTGCTTTTCACTTTTAACACATTGACATTCTCTGAGTGTCTGAGAGCAGCAGTGCACTGCATCTTTGGTGTGTGGGTACAGTTGAACTCTGAGCAGGTCCGTCTGGTGGTTTTCAGGACAAGGAGGACATCAGTAAAAAAAAGAAGTGCATATCTTGTTCAATTTTTCAACTACTGCTGAATGTTTCTTTGACGGTATATGCCCTCAGTAATACATTAATGTTCTGGTGGCTCAGTGTTTCTCCACAGCAGGTCCAAGTGCATGCTGGGATATAGGTCCTGTCCCTTCTGCGACCCTGAATAAGAATAAGCTGATATAGAAAGTGGACTGCTGGACCTTAATTTAAATCTTTTGTGTTTTTCTCAGTCACAGATCCCAGTCTCCCACACAGGTGTTCACTTGTTCACATGGCAATTGCACTCAAGCACCACCCACTGCATGAAGGAAAACATATTTATACATAGCTTTCACTGCCAGTTAAGTTTATCCTGACTCTCCACCACCTGCTGCTGTCTAACTGTCAGAGGTTTTTCATCACATCTACTTCTTTCATCTACCGTCCTTGCTACTGCGTAACGGCACTCTGGTGTGGCAAAACGGAGCTCAGACAGTGGATAACGATGTAATTTGTGCCACCCAAACACAAAGGTGCAAAGCAGCTAACAAGAAAGTCAGCCAATTATGCAAACACAAGACAGATCACAGCATTCAAAAGGTGCAGTCAGGGCACAACTGATTTACATGATATGGCAATAAGCAAAGGTGACAGAAATAGCATGGGCAGGACTGTAGACATAAACTCTGTGTCATAGCTAACCAAAGATGTAAATGAGCCATTTGATTGCCATTAAAAAGCTCTATAAAACAGGCTAAACAATCAATAATTCCTGAATAAGATGTCAGACCCCCCCGCCCTTCATTCAAACCGGCTGAATATCAAGTTCAGTTAAATTCAACTGGTTCAGCTAGTAACAGAGACCACATTTCTCACCTTAGAAATGTAAAATAAGAGCAAGATCCAGTGTGCCTGCACATTTGCACGTAAAATTTCAGACCTTATGGGCTCAAAGCTGTGATTTGTTCCACCCCAAAAGGCATAACAATGCTAACAGTGAAGTGAAAGAAATGTCAAACAGATTCTGCATACACCTACACAGCAATCTTAAGAAGCCTGATTATCCAAAATAATTCCATTCTCTTGCATGGGCTTACATGGATTTGCAGGCATTGGTGAACACATCTATGAGAAAGCTAAACATGCGATTTTGCATCCTTTCAGGACTGTGTGAAAGTGCAGAGACCTTTCGGCTGACATTTCACTCAGCAGCCTCTTAACTTTGATCTAGCTGTTAGACTCACAAACATGAAGGTACAACCAGACTGAATTTTTCTCCCTTTCCACGTGGAATAT
Organism: Maylandia zebra; assembly: GCF_041146795.1. Classification (NCBI taxonomy): domain Eukaryota; kingdom Metazoa; phylum Chordata; class Actinopteri; order Cichliformes; family Cichlidae; genus Maylandia; species Maylandia zebra. The sequence continues at coordinate 26,589,649 of NC_135186.1, forward strand.
TAAGACGTGATTGATTCGTTTGTGCAAACTGACCCCCTCTCTTTTACTTGAAACAGGTCAGGCTTAAAAGTTTAAAACATGGGCTCAGGTTGCAGACATTGAGGGTAAGATGTTAGCCAAAGCAGGCTCCTAACATCACATAAACCTCATTTGAAGAAATTCAGACCTTTGCCTCGTGTGCCCACGCGTGTAATCAAACCAAAATAAGCATACATCTACAAAACAAATCTCTCAAGCTAGAAGATGAGCCAGTGGGCTGAGATAATAAGGTTTTAAAAACTGCCTGCATTTGATTTCATTAACAAAGTTTTAAAGGAAGGCTTCCCAAGTTCAGTATTTACCCGAGGAGTATAAGAGTAAGACAGCCTTGAGACCTGAATCGGAACAGTGGTTTTAAGTATGGGAAGACATGATATACTGAGGCAGCTCCTGCCGGAGACTTTTTATGAAGAAAACTAATAGAACATGTTTTTTGTGCCACAGGAAATACTCTGGATTGAAGAAAAGCATACTGTAGGTGTTAATCACATTAACAAAGGCTCCTAGTAAGGTATGTGAGTGTGACAGTAAGCTGGAACCGTCAAGAAAAAGCCTGCTGACCTCCAAGTGCATCGCTGTGCTAAGGTTGCAAGTGACAAATTGGCGTCTTAATTATACAAACATAATCTCAAGGTGGGATTTTACACCGGCTTCCTCTCTCTTCGTCTTTCTTCTCTTGGTCTATGTGATTCTCAGTCACCCTCAGCTATTCATTATGCATTCTTCCTCCCTTTTCCGTATCTGAACCGGCGCAGCCCACTTCCACAAAGTGGAACTCATTTGTCTGTCTTCAAATGCTAATAGAACACATAATGAGTGCCACTCAAAATTATCTCCCCTCGCCTATATCAGCGTATAATTAAAACAACACTGTCCTTAATAAGGTGTCAGAGGTGATAACGCAGGGCGCTGATAACTCTTTAAAGACACACACATACACATGCATGCACCCAATCACTCCCGCGGTGCCAAGCAACAATAGACTTATAATGAGTAGGACCATCAGGCCAAAACTAATTTCCAAGTATAAAGACAAAAGCTCTGATTGCTCAGTGGCGTTCCATAAGTAGGTTATTGCCTTTAGTTATTTACTGTTTTAATTAACCTTTTTTACAAACTCAACACATCATTTCTCTAAGAAATGCTTTGCTTTATAAGCTAATTTTTTAAATAATTTTGAATTAACAATTACAGTACTTGAAGTTCTCACTTGAGCTTTTGCAGTTTCCCTTGACCGCTTTCACCTCCCAACTTTACTGCTTCGGTTTACTCTCAATCTTTCACAGAGTTATGGCCGCTTAAACCCCCCCCCAAAAAAAACCCAAAACAAAACAAAACTTTGAAAAACTGTAAAAATCCAAGCCCAGCACTCAATAACAAAGCAAAAGTGAAGCATTCAGCAGCTAACAAGTCAGACATTGCATTAAGCACATCTATCAAGTGGCCAGAAGCACAACACAACAAGTCCAAATGAATGATGATGTTGCTCTTTATCTGCTGGAATGCGTCTGCTAACAAGTTCAACAGTGTGTCAGTTTGTAGTGTTTGTTTCTGCTGCCAAAGGGGGAAAAAAAAATAGCCAGTAGCTCATTTAATTCGGCTGCACCTGTAGAGGACTCAAATCAGATTTTACCGTTTCTGTTCCCCATTCCAAACCTCATTCAAATTATGCTAATTTCCACATTTTTACACTTTGACCAATTCAGCTTTGCATAATTCGCAAGATTCACATTAATTTTTTTTATTATATACTGGGCCTTCAGTAGTTCAACAGTTCAGCTTTTTCTTCCTTATTGTTACCAATCATCCCCTTTGCAAATAAAAGGGTTTAACAGCATTCGACCCCAGAGTTTACAGCTATGAAAAAGAAACTTTTAAATCGCAAAAGGAAGAGATTAATACCTATAAGTGTGCTACTTTTTTCACTCAATCCCTAGCTCAATTACTTGAAAGCACTTGCTTGCCCTCGGGTGAGACACTTAACCCTGATTTGCTGCAGAGGGTCAGGCCAGCATCTGTTATTTTTGCATATATTACTGAAAATAAATCTAAACATATGAACGCACCAAATTGAAACAACAAACAGTTTCAGCATCTGATAATAACTGCTGTACAGGATGATGACAGGTCTTAGGATAAGAGTCCAGGAACATTTCTGCACGGCGCTGAATCTTATGCAATGGCACAGACATGATGTCATCTCGCTACAGACTAATTTTAGGTAACTTTGGAAAGAGTAAACTCATCAGCTGCATGCTTCTGAAGACAAACTCTTCATCACTGGGCTGCGAAGTTAAAAAAAAATAAATCTCAAGATTTAAGGGCAGAAACTGAGTCATGTGAGACGTCAGATCAAGAATTATGACCTGAGGTTGTGAAGCAGTGAGACAGGCTGTTCCATCAACCTTGTTTTCTGCTGTCCCGACTGTACACACACTTTATTGCTTTAATTGAGCCCAGAAGTATAATTGAGGTGGAGAGTTGGGAGAGAAGCTGGACCAGCGGGGGGCTCAGGCACAGACAGCAGCATCTGCAGGCAGCGGACACAGACGACTGGAGGAGCATATTAAGTTGCTGCTCCTACTTTACCAGGTGTGTCCCTGTCAATTGGAGGACACGGGGAAAGCGGGAGACAGCGCGCCTGACAACTCAGCCACAGCTTCCACTTCAGCTCAGCTCCACTTATCAGAGCACAGACAAACAATGACCAGCGGAGAGTAAACAACAACAAATGAGTCTATTTACTTTTTCAGATATACCTTTCACTCCTGAATGTTGCCACACACTGCAGTGACTGATATACCCAATCCAGGCTCATTGTCAGAACATCACTCACTAAGCGGTAATGCCGGGTTTACCCAACGTCAGTGCATAGCAGCATGACTGATAGGTTTAATTTCTTTTCATTATATAAAGCGAACAATTCAGGATCATATTTGCTGACTGTGTGTGGGAGGCAGGTGAAAAATGTCCAGATATGTTTGAAATCTAATGAACAACACTGCCATCCCCGGTTACTCATCTTAACGACTCAGGCAATCTGATTAGTCTCCTTTTTGTGTCTGAATAAGGCATTAAATAAATAAATCATTATCTGTCCCCCTGTGATCTCCACAACGCAAACAGGTTTGAAAACAGCAACCCAGAGCGAGCAGTTGCAAACTTGTTTCCCATCTTCGAGGCAACAATGTGAAGGTATCGAGATTACAAGTTCTCTGCACACGGTCGCGATAATTTTGGTCATACTGTGGTCTCCAACCACTGTTTCCCATAGTGTTACTGTAACATTATAAAAACATAAGTGCACATTACTGAGAAATGTATTTAATTCGAATAATGCATGACTTATTAGTAAATGTTGCCATTACTCATCCTAGTTCTACATTTTATGTTTGCTATCCATCCATTTTCTTCTACTTATTGAGGGCTAGAAAAGAGAAGCCCACACTTTTCTCTCCCTGGCCACTTCCTCCAGCTTGTCCCAGTAAGACCAAGGTGTTCCCAGGCCAGCCTAGAGATATAATCTCTATATAATTTCTGCCACTTTTATCCAAAATCTTCTTTTGGTCACTACCCAAAGCCCGTGACCATAGGTGAAGGTAGGGACGTAGATTGACCGGCAAATTGAGAGCTTCACTTTTAGGATCACCTCTCTTTACTATGATGGACTGGTACAGCGTCTGCATCACTGCAGCTGCAGCACCACTCCTTTTTCATCTCATTCGCCGACCCCTACGACACCTCCTGCAGGTGGTGGGCTTACAGGATGGTGGGCCCATGTTCGCTCTTTGGGCTGTGCCCGGGCAGGCCCCGTGGAATAAGGCCCGGCCACCAAACACTTGCCCTTGGGCACCCTCCCCAGGACTAACTCCAGGGCAGTGCCACAGAAACACTATCCCTGGTGTGTTGAACTGTTCTCTAAATTTCACATTCGTTGCTTTTTGTCTGGTCCCTCACCCGGGACCAGTTTGCCATGGGAGACCCTACCAGGGGGCTTGACAACTTAGCCCTAGGGATCCCTGGGACACACAAACCCCTCCACCACAATAAGGTAGTAATTCATGGAGGAAAGGAATTATTTTAACTGAAACAAATGAACAGTTAGTAAAAGTTAGTAAGATTTTTCCCTACATTTTTACCATTTACACTTTGGATCTTGCTGCACTTACAGAAAAAGAGAATAAATTCACCTTTAATAAAAATTAAAAGAATGAGCTAATAAATGAATTTCAGAAGTTATTTATCTTTATTGGGCACTCTGCCCAGCCATTCTGTCCTCTCTCTTTTCTCTTTTCCTCCTCCCCATCACCCTGTAAATGCTATTCTATCCATCTCCCCACTCTGCTGTCAGTCTGCATTGTATTCTGTGCGGCAGAAACAAAATGTCATAATGATAATATTTCAAGAAAGAGGTGCCAAGGTCTCAACAAATCAACAATCCACACCACAAACACACCAGCTTCACTGGCAGCACACAAACGCACACATCATGCCAGCTAATGAACTTATTTCCACATACATGCCCCCATTTTCCACGGACACAATAAAAAAGAAAAAAAAAAAAAACAGAAAGAAATGTTGCCTAAACTCAGGCTGCAGGCCAAGACAGAGCCATCGCTGGTTAACTGATTAGCTCAGTAATTGCAGTGGAAATGCCATTCTAAGACTGATATAAAAGTGCAAAGGCACATCCAGGAAATACTAATCAGTCTCTCGGCTGTTCTCCCAGGAGGCTGCTCTTCTAGTCCTTGCTGCTGTTGGTAATGCCACTGCCTCCAGCAACAGCATGTTATCTAAGTGTAGGTTTTTGTATTTGTGTATGTTTGTGCTACATATTTGCACCTTGAGCTTACTGGCTAGTAATTAATATCTCCTTCTTTACTTGCAGGAATAAAAAACCTTTAATATGGGCGCTGTAAATCTGGGCAGGATCTTTCTGCATGTCAGAATAAATGACTCATTACAGCGGCGTCAGTGTAAGACATGCAAAGAGAGCCTTCCTTGTTCAAAATCTCCTCATTATAAACCTCATTTTTGTTCTGCGTAACATGCCTCGGGCTTTTTTTCCCTTCACTCCCCTTTCTTTCATCCATTTGTCCTTGCCTCGTTCAGAGAGAGTTTGTTTGTGCGCCATGGATCACACCTACAGTGACTACAGTCTACATCCTCACCTGTCACTACAACTGCTCCCATCTGTCTTTTCTCACTTTGTCCTGCCCTGCATCCATTTCTCTGACCTCGTTACACACAGTGACGCAGTCTGTTTGCACACAAATTTTGCACGTGAACTCAGAAACGGCCAATATTTAAGTTCACACAGACACACAACTTAAAAGGAGGCTCTTCTAAAAGACAATTTGAGGCGAGTTGAAAACACAGCTCACGCCTCTCTTCTCCAAACTCTGTGTTTGTGTCTCTGTCAGGTCTGTTTGTACGGTGGAAGGATTATTTGATTGTTTACAGGTTTAGAGCTTGTCTGCAATCAATCTGCTGTGTTTACGGTGCATGTTGTCTGACAATGAAGGATTATTGGGAATTGCTGTTTGTGTGTGTGCTTGTGCATCTGACTGGATAACCTACTTTAACTACAAAAATGTTCAGTTTTCCCCCCCATGCTCCTGTTACGTGGCTTCATTTTATCCACTCCGCTGAGCAATGTGTCAAATATACTGCTTGTTACTGCGCTTCATTGAAGCAATATGACATTCAAACAGAGTGAAATATTAGAAAACAATATGTCATGTTTTCATGGCTACATCGTTAGATCAAATGAAAACATCTCTTGATTGTGATTCAGTCTGGCTTTGCAACTTTCTCTTAATTTTACCAAAACTTCAGTGGGATAAAATTAACTGCCTGCACATCATAATGGTCCTATTACTGATTTTAGACAATTTCAACCCCCTACCAACCTACTACCAAGGTCTAAAATTCAGCTAACAAAGAAGTACCAAAACTACAGTTCCACCAATTGCTATTGCAGCCTTGTCTCAACAGCAGGTCAATCTCTAAATTTGCCCACTAAAAATGCCCATCTTCTGTAAGGAAATTTAATATTTGGTCTTTATTGCCATTATCTTTCTTTGTCGTGTCTTCCTCCCCTCACCCCTAACTGGTCACGGCAGATAGCCACCTCTTCCTGAACCTGGTTCTGTTAGAAGGGAGGTTTTCCCTTCACTATCACCAAAACGGTTGCTCATAAGGGATGATATGATTGTTGGGTTTTTTTTCTCAGCTACAAATTTCTTCTTTGTATTATTGTCAGGTCTTTACCTTACAATATAAAGTGCCTTGAGGCAACTGTTTTTGTGATTTGGTGCTATATTAAAAAAAATGAATTGAATTGAATTTTCTTCCCTTGTTTTGAAAGACAGGACGGCATCCTAACAGTTCGCAAAGCTTCACCACATTTAATGCAGGTTATTGAACTCCAGCACTTGATGTTTGCAGTGTTGGTGCCTTTCTGGGCATTTTTAATAGAATTACCTCATCATTAATATGTCTCACTGTGTGGTACAGAGTGTCTAAGAAGTTTGTGTTTTCTTTTTGGTGATTGACAAAAACAAAAATGTTGAGGCCTCAAAATTATAAGTTCAAAAACGAATAGGTGATGTCATGATGCCCATTGTCTATTTACAGTCTATGTGTACTATTCACACCGGTGTAGGGACTACTCAGGCAAAGGAAGTAAACTAAATGTAAGACCTATCTGTGGCCACACACACCTGCCATCACAGCAGCTTTCTGAGTGAACTGTCCAATTACTGAATTACTCTCAAACTTCTTTAAAAACAAAAGCAAAGAAAGAGGTATGTGCATATAAATGGCTCTAATTCTTTAAAGGTTCATGTATTTTTCTTCAACCTTTTGAATTTAAGCTAAAAGCATACACTTTCAATTGAATCTTGATTCTTTTATTTCATATCTATTGTGGCTAAGAACAAAGCCAAAAGAGTGTGTCACCGTCCAAACATTTTTCGAGCATTACTGTAGATTTAATTTGTTATATGACTAATCAGAGAGAACAAAAGTAAAAGCCATATCTTAGAATGCAAAAGCACATTTATTTTTGAGATTTTGTTAAAGCTTTTAGTGAAACAAAACCTCCCTCTCTTCTAAATAACAGAATTTGAGGTGAGATGTTTAGAGGGAAGATGTCTCTTTGGTGGAACTACTCGGGAACATATGAAATGTGACAAGCATCCCCAACTAGACGCTACATTTTTGTAGGTGTCACAACCCAAAAACCCCTTTTTAGAACAACTGGTTTGACATGCAACAACTTTGCTTTCAATTTCAAGTTTCTCCTTAACTGAAAGTAACTGTCAGAAATATTCATTTCTGGGAAGAACTATGACTGAAAAAGAAGAGTGATACTTAAGTAACTAAATACATGTACTTGGATACTTTTTAAGCTTGGCTATCAAGCCGGTCTGTCACATCTAAAAGAAGCCACTGGAGAGACAATTAGCGTAATATGGGGTCAGTCGAGAGAGCAACCCGAACTCTGCCGTTCCTTCTCAGTCTCCTCCTCCTAAACTCCATCCAGCAGCTTGAGTCACTGCTAGCCCTTTGCCAGCTTGCCTCCTGCCCACACACAGCTTGGCCCTTAAGTCACCTGCACTAACCCACAGGATAAATAAACCATGTGCAGAGCAGGGTAGCCGCCAACCTGGGCTATTTTCAGCCCCACTGTGCTCTTTTTCCCCCCTTCTTCTTTTCTTTACCGCCTTCTTCCTCAGTCCAAAATGTCTTCTTAAAAAGCATTTCCCCCTCTCAGTCTCAGATAAATAGAGCGTGCTTAGGCAGCATTACTGATCCATCTCGAAACAAGCCGGAGTCGTTGAGACGTGTCAACCTTTCACTATAACAACACAGGAAAAAGATATGGTTTTAAAATAAAAATGTAAGATTACTGATCCTTAATTGCACTGTTACAGTTAAAGCAAGACATCGTAAAGAATGACTGGGATATCTAAAGCTCGTGATCCCCGATTATACATTTTTCTGTGCAGCAAAAACTCATTTGTTATGCTCATTCCCTTGTCACCAAACTGCACGCCTCCTTCTATTCTTACATCTCATTTTACCTGTACTTCCTTCACACTCCCTCCTTACTTGTCCTACAAAAGCACCAGCCTCAACTTGTTTCGGGAGGATTGATTCTCAGATGGCATGAAACAAAAAAAGATTTTTCTGCAGGAAAAAAAAAAAAAAGAAAAAAAAAGAAATGAATTATTAGATAGAAATGGGCAGAAAAAAAAAGACTACTGCAGGAAACAAAAACAAAATAGAGAGTACAGTGGAAATGGCTTAAATGTCACCTGCCTTAGAGAGACAACTGTGGGATACTAAAACATCAGATTGCAGCACTGGGTGGAACAAAATCTCAAAAGTGGAACAAAATTAAAACGTAAATGCAAGATTTCCATTAGTTTTTCCCCTGTTTGAGGTCTGACTGGAGCTCATAATTATATCTCATGTTGCCAAAATTTTACAGCAGTGGTGCAGCCAACTGGTGAATTAGTACCACCAGCTGTTATCCATGTGTTAGGTCCTAATATTCACACAAAAGTATTCTTTTGGGGGGGAAAGACTAATGAGTTTTTCACCATATTTGAGATCCAACATTATAATTTAAGTGGTGCAAGCAGGATGACACTCGGCTTTAAGTTGTATGCCTTGTCATATATGAAGGTAATCTGCAGGGATGCATGGAAGATGAATGTTTATTAAATTTGCGTTTTAAAGTGTGTAATAAAGCTGCACTTGAGCTCTCCTGCTGTGTTGGGCACTTTCACTGCTGACAGATGGCTTTTGTGTACAGGATTACTCCCCATTATGAGCCCTGAGCATTTACCTGCCGATCTGGATAATGTGGTTACGCTGGGCCTCAATCACTCTTTGGACATGGTCAGCACTAAATAGCCCTCGTTCAGCAATGTGCTGCAAATATTAATTTAATCCTCAGTAAGTGTGTTCAGATGATTTTTTTTGTTGTTGTTTTTTAATCCAATTCACCACTAGTAGAGAGATTGAGGAGTCAAAGGGGAATGTCATGGGAGCAAAGAGAACAAAGGATAGGGGCACAAGAGTGAGGCAGGCAAAGGGAGATAGTAAGAAGAGGCGAGAACATGTCATGAAAACATAATGAACACCGTCATGCCCATGAGGTTTGATGTGAGGAATGCACATCAAACCTCATGGAGTGTAATGTGAAGGGTTGAGATGAAGGAGGAATGCAGAAACTCTCTAAGAAGTGAAGGGGGGGGGAGGGGGTAAACACTGTGACTGAGATATGACATAACTTTGCAAACTCAGCACCAGAGCATGTGGCAGGTTCACGAGTCAGGCTGCGAAGAGCAGCTGTGCTGACCCACAAGCCGCTGGGCGGTGTGGGTGGTGGCTGTGCTCCACATCTGTCGCTTCGGGCCACAAACCCTGAGGAAATGCAAGCCTAAGTATATTCCTGCCAAGGGAAAGATTGGCTGCCCCCATTCCAGAGTCTGGTTCTTTTCCAGCTCCCAGCACGGCTGCAGTTGTCAGAGAAATCTGAGCTCATTGTCACCCTGAGGGTTGCTTTTGGAGAGTTCATCCTGGGGCTTAAGACCATCACCACAGGTTTTACAGCAGTCAAAAGAGAAATAAGATGTGAAAACACAACAAATGTGTTCAACTGCAACCCTGCAGACCAATGAATACAGAGAGGAAAACAGTGCAGAACTGAAAACTCCGCAGAGGCTTTATTTAACAGCTTTTCCCCCCTAAAGTATTCCAGTTATTTTACATCGCCCTTCCAAACAGTTACTGGTTTACGTTCTCTAGGTATTTATTTTGACCAAAGTTATTTTACATATTCTGCAGATGTGTGAAGTGACAGCTCTAAAACCACAATGCTTTGGGATATTTAATTAGGATATGCAGAATTTATAGCAAGTATACTAAAGCATGCACAGACCTTAGACTTGTATATGACTTCTTCTTAAACAGGCTTTCTCATGACATCTACAGCTGCACAGCTTGCAAATGATGAAATATATAAAACACTGTTATTCTCATACCACCAGGCTCTCGCTTCTCTTCTCCGAGGCACAGCTTGTCTTACATTTTGTCAGCGAAATCTACAAATGCATGTTGCCTTCTTGAGACATGACAGCAGCGATCAGAGTACTGAAATTATAACACAACTGTCACGATAGCAGTGTGCTGGGAGCTTGCAAACACACATCTATTCCCCGGGTAGAGCTGTCAAAGCCTGACTTTGACAAACAAAAAAGGGCCAAGCATCAGGCCAAGGGAAACGCTCATCAGAGTGAGACTCACTCTGTTCTCCTTTACTGGAGTTCATTGCTGAGTGGGTTCTTAAATAAGCCCAGTTTGCTCTCTACTATAGAAATACCTCAGAGTCCAATTAGCAGTGATCATTCTCTTCAACTGTTAAGGAGCAGAGGGGGAGCGCTGGGTGCTTTCGATAACGCTGCAATAAATACTGGCACGACATTACAGGAAAAATGTCATCCATTATGCTTTTCTTGCTTTAAAGCTGCAATCAGTTAAATGTCTTTAGGCAAATGTCTGACATTTTGGGGATTTTGAACATTTGAAAGGACACTTGTCTTATACAGCTACAGCCAGTGGGCTGTTAGCTTAGCACAAAAATAATAAAAAAAATAAAATAAAATCTGCCATCAAGCACCTCCAAAGCTCACTAACCAACACAATCTCTCTTTTTCAAACAGCACCGTCACAGATCATTGCTTTAAACAGTGTGCAGCATAGCAGCTAAATGCCATTTCACCCTGTTCAGCTTCAGAATACCACCAGCTAACCACTTCCTGCAGATCACAAAGACCTGTCATGTTTATGTTCATTAAACATGTCAGAGAAATATTTACTGCCAAACCATTTTGTAACTTATAGACAATAAGTATTAATTTGAAGTAAATTCTATATCTTACAGGAAACCAGTGCAGGGAGCAGAGAATTGGAACGATGTTTTCCCTTTAGCCAGTTTTTCTTAAAATCCCAGCTGCACCATTCGGAATGAAATGTAGCGTCTACACTGTAGAAGAGCGGCTGTAGTTAGTCAACTCTACAGGAGATGAAAGGATGAATACGTTTCTCTGCGGTTTGCTCTGACACTCTCACTCACTCTAAATTTCTAAAATACCAAAAGGCTGATTTAGTTACAGCCTTAATATGTTGGGTAAAACCAGGCCCTCATCTTACACCAGGATTTATCACATTGGTTGAAATTTTTAGTGCCCTCGATTCTAGGTAGGAACTAATTTGCATCGGTGCATTTTTGTTTGCAGACAGGAGAGTCTCACAGCCTGGTTTCCATTTAATTAAGAGAAATTTTGTTGCTCCAGCTGTCCAATTTTTCAACACACAAACATAATACAGTAAATCAATAGAACTGAAGTCATTTGGTGAGACGGTGAATGGCCCACATTCACACCAGAGTAAAATAAATAAAATAAAATAATAATTTTATTTTTTCGTATTTACCGAATTACTCCAGTGGTGCAATCATGGAATCACCTCAACCGGTTGTATTCTGGTTATATTCCTATATAAATGAAAGGTTGCTGAGTGCATATGCCATTTTGCAGGTCAGTCACCATCCTGCAGCAACTATGTTACCATTTGTGGTAAAATTTCTTAATTTCTGTACCAAATCTTTGAGGTTCTGTCTGGATTCTGAAAGTAAGAAGTTACTAAATTTCTGTTTAATGCGAATTTTGTATGTAGATGGCAACAGATTTACAATTTTCTACAGCTTATCACATTTAATCGATGTATCATCACCAACAGATTCCATGTAATTACAAATTTAAAATGTGCTAAGACCTGAACCATCTAAGGACAGTAAGCAGTAGTGCTAAGGCACATCAGCTTCTCATGCAAATGTTTACAAAACAACAAATAAGTGCATTTGCTTTTTCTTTGACACTTCGATAGGTAGAATAAAGACTCGGACATCAACTTTTAATTAAACTCAAAAGTCTTCTGTCAAACTGAGTCTTATTTTCAAGCCAATACAAACACGTTTAAGATTTTTTATGAGAACATTTCAAACATATAATTCTCTTTTGGGAGCTTCTCTTTAATACACTGAAACTCAACAGCAGAGGAAATATCTTCTGCAAAAATATGGAGAAATAAGCTGGCACGACTCAACAGAAAACGATAACGTATTGTCAGCTCTCCGCATGCACCATCATTTGGAAAAATCTACCCTTGAGGTATCTTACAAGTGCAGAATAGTTCTTTCGTTTTCCACATTATATGGAATAAAAATATTTCTTTAAAAAAAAAAGAAAAAAAGAGAGAGAAGTGATCCTGTCAGTTCAGTCGAGTTTTCAGTCTGTATTCGTGTCACAAACAGCTTGGAATAGTTTATCAGCCTCTTTTCTGTGTTTGATCTTTTTACAAAGAACAGTCTGTTGGGATATATCTCTTTCCTTATTCATCAAGTATGTTGCAATGAAACAATGAAAAGATTAACAACGCAATGCATCAAAGACAGTCTTCAAAGGAAGTGTATTTTCCAGTTTTCTGGAGCTACGCGGTGATGTAGATAACAAAAGGAAGTGGAGAGGAGAGAAATAAAGGCCTTAAACCTCTCCAGGGGAAACACCTCTCTGCTGCCACTATGTTCTGGCCAGATGTAATTTCCTGAGCAGCGTTCTGCTCTTCAAAGAGTGGAGAAATTGCCCTATCACAGTAGACACAGTAGAGAGGATGTGGGGGCTGTCTGAGTAACAGTCTTAGGCACATGTGCAGCAGATATTAACTACTACATAAATTATCCATCCCCCACAAATTAGAAGAAAAACACATAAAGGTCAATAAGATGTCTGAACGTGTATTAGACTCAGAACTACAGAGCCAGAAACGGGGTGACACGAAACAACTATTTACATGATTCATGTGCACACATTTCATATTCCAGTGCTGAAATGAATTGTTGAGGCAGAACTAATCAAATGTTTGGGAGCATGTGCTTGCAACCAGAAAGCAGTTTTGAATTCTACGAAGGAAAAAAAAAGAAAAAGAAAATCATGATTCAATTCAATGTTTGGGTTAAAGAGAAGGGCAAGCAGCTCGGCCAACATCGGCTGTGTCATTAAAGCACCACAACACAACTGCAATCTTCACCTTTCAGTTCAAGGGGCTGTTTGGTTGGGTGGAATAAATATGTCCTATTGTGGAGAGAAAAAACTCATTACCAACCTTGTTATGTTTCTGTGTGCAACTTGAAGGTAGGTTGAAAGGTGATCTCAGACCATGTAATCTTAGCAGAATGTCATCTTTAATGAGTATTTCTACTTGCGAAAAAAAAAAAATCAAGCGTAGGTTCTACTAACAAGAAGTGTGACTCGTTTCTTTTCAAGCGTCCAGTAAATCAGCTAGACCCTGAAAATGACACACCTAGATAGAACTGAGCCATAAAAATGATTATTTACAGCTCTTTCTTTCCTCCTGTAATGTGTGACAATTACTACCTTGAAACAGCCAGAATACACTTTGAAATTACAGTGTGAAGAAACTTCTTTAGCCACCATATATAGATTATATAGTGGCTAGGTAGAAAAAGTTCAGGAAGCACACACTCTTTCCCCCATAAAGTCAATGTTTGACAACCTCCCGTGTATCTTTAACGGCAAGTTTTGACACCTCGGTAAATATCAACGAAGATGTAGTTTGATGACCATCAGAATAGTTTCAGAGTTTTTCCAAGAGACCACCCTCACAAACTCCTGATGCACACCCAGTCATTTTGCTCTATAAGCAGGTCTGAAATATGACAGAAATCACTCAGTTCAGAAAAGAGCTTCTAGGGTTACTCCTAGCAGGCTTTCAAGGGGTAAAGATTATTACTTAACAGGACATCATATAAAAAAACAAAACAAAAAAAAAAAACATCTGGTCCTTAGCAGAGTCTAAAATTATTTAAATTCGACCTAAGAACAACAACAACAACACATGACATATACTGTGCTGTGTTTATGTTGTGGCCTTTTATGCAGCATTTCCTGGTATGGTTACATAATTTAAGAGTGTTCAAACCATTTGCCATTTTTCTTGCAAAAGATAAAGAAATGAGGGGAAGTTCAAGACTTTTGAAGACTACTGTAGATAAATGGTGCCAAAATACAGAAGTAAATGTCATGATTCAGGACCTTTAGCAGCAATAACTTGCAATAATTGTTTTTTGTATGGCGTTATCACTCTTGCACATCACTGTTGTGGAGGTTTGGCCCACTCTTTACAATGTTGCTTTAGTTCATTGAAGTTTGCAAGCTTTCATCTATACACAGCTCTGTTAATGTCCCGCCACAGCAGCTCAGTCAGGTTGAAGTCTGGACTTTGACTGGGTCATTGTAGCACCTTGATTCTTTTCTTTTTCAGCCATTCTTTTGTAGATTTGCTGCTGTGCTTTGGATCGTTATCCTGCCGCATGACCTAATTTTAACCAAACTTTACTTGTTGGTCAGATGGCCCCACTTTTAACTCTGGATTGACGCAGTGACTGCAGTGTGTTCAGGTAAATCATCACCCCTCGTGCTCATCGTGCTCAGCAGTTATATGAACAGATGTTATGTGCTGATATGCTTTGTTTGCTTTTTGACCAAATGGGGGAAAAAGTGGGGAAACTTGTCTTACAGCAGAATATTTAAATTAAAAAAGAAATCTGCTCATTTTTCTCTTTAGGAGGTTTAACCCTTGTTCTGAAGTTAATTACTGATTTTTTTGTAAAGAATGTCCTTTGTGGCCATCCAAGAAAAAGCTTTTACTTGGCAAACCCTCCAAACAAACCAAAATTGTTCTAATTATAATGACATGAACTTTAAAATTTTAAATGCTAACTGAGCCCTGTAATGTCTGAGAAGTAGCTGTTTATTTTTGTTTTGTTTTGCAGTTTTCCTAAGCATTACCTGATCTGACCTTGAGTTGAATTTGCTGGGACAGCCACTCCCAGGAAGACTGAATGTTTTCCATTTGTTGGGAAAAAAAAAAAAAAAAAATCACCCAAGAGTGATGGACTTCAAATTGTTTGGAAATGACCTCCCAGATCAGTGGGCAGCCAGAATTGCGCTGCTGATGTCCTTCCACCTTGGCATCATGTTAACATACAGCTGAATGAACCAGACCATCAAAACGTCTTCTTTTATAGAGGTGATCGATTAATCCAATGCATTTGATTAGCAGCACTTAGGCGTTACTTATCCCCTTAATTCCTATGGAAGCAGTGAGGTTATTCTTAAGTTTTTCACAGGATTTTGCATTATGTTTTTCTTAAACAATTAATGATATGACATATGACATTTAAGATTGTATTTACCTAAGTTAAAGACATGGCAAGGATCAAATGACTTTTTAATAATGACCTGATAATAATAAAATAAATAAAATAAAAAAAACCCCTCAGAATTCAAATAAGTTTATTTTTTCAATAATTTATATTGACTATATATAACTATATATGAAGATTTGTTTCCAGGTGGCCTCAACCTAAACCTATAAAAAGTCAACAGGTTTCACACGCATACGTACATTAATGCCAAAGGGAACTTCTTATTCTTGTCTTGTTTTTGTTTGTTTTTTTGCCATTCATACATTATTAGACCAGCACCCAATGTAATGTTTATGCCATAGATGCCCTAACAGTACTGGTAATTACCAAAATCATTCATAATTCAGCACATTAGTAACATTAGTATTTTTAATTAAAATGCCAAATTAGTTATTTACTTGCATTATTGAAAAGCAAAAAAAAAAAAAATGTTTTAGTGGTTGAATGTTGTGCTTGATTAACTTTTGATTTCTCAGTGAAGTCCTGTGTGCCGGCTCAAATTATAAAAATATAGTAGAAGTATAAAAATGTGCATACAGAAACAAGTTTTTGACAGATGCCATAAAAACAAGACAGCAAATATTTTAGATCGTTAATATAAGCACTTTGCACACAATATTACAACAGTAGATGTTCAGATTAAATACTGCCAAAGTCTGACATAATAATGCAAGCAAATAAACCTTATCATCAATGACGTCAGGTTACAGACAACTGTATGAAATGTCCCCCCCCCCTTTCTGGTCACTCTGTATAATGTCATATGGAGGGAATATAGCTAATAAAATCATCTCTGAATCTTGCTGTACGACGAAAGTTACAGTCATCTGCTTAAAAAGGGGAAAGGGAGCCAGAAAAGAGTATAAACTGAGGGTATGTAGAAAGATCAGGGGCGTAATTTACAGGGGGGTTATGCCCCCCCCCCCCCCCCCGATAATCAGACCTAGCCAATATAACCCGCCAATAAAATTATGAATTATCTTGCATAAACAGGCTGTTGATTTTCTTTACTCATCACCAGCAAAATAGTTGCATGTTTAATCATCTGGGAATTTACCCAGATTTATTCATTTATTTATTTAGACAGAGATCTTGACAACACCAATGTTCAGCACAAACTTATGCCCATGAACAAGATCTGACATTAAAGATCATTTTGAACTGAGAACCATGCAAAGCTTCTCTGTCAGGGCTTAAGAATAAAAATACAGAGCCCAAAATGACATCCCCCTCAAAGCATTTTTAAAGGAGGGAGAAATCACTGTTTAGAGAGGAAATTACTGTCATGCAGAGCAAAAGAAACAGTCTAAAGAGTCCAGGAAACAGATAAAGAATTAATTAAAACAACAGAATACAACAGAGATAAAAGATTAAGGAAATGAAGCACTGGCTTTAGAAAGGATATAGCACATCAAAATACTAATACAATTTGTGTAGCATGTAAATTGCTATTTAAATATTCTGTATATGTGCAGAAATAATTAGCGCTCTGCAGTAATAATGAGGTAGAAGTCAGGTTTTCATTTGAAAGAGAAAAAGACCTTAAGTCTTCATTTTTTTCCAGTTCTCCAGTTAATATAAAGTCATTGTTGTCTCATTAAATTCGGTATAATGCCAGTTTCCATCAAGGAAAGTTTCATATTAACAGTCTTGCAGGCTTCCTTTTAATGTGAAAAAACAATAGAAGCTTTAAATCAGGGGACTAAGAATATGAAAATATAATTTATGTTAAATGGAGAACAGCAGCAGTGTGGAGAATGTAACTGTTGTTGAACTGATGGACCTAATACAGAGGAAATGGGCATTATAATAAAATAATAAACTAAGTAATTTCACCCTCTTAATGTTTTTTTTTTAAACTCTGTCTGCATTAGTGCGCTGCCCCTCAGCTGTTATTTCATAGTCCTGATTTGAATGCCCTAGGAACACATATATATATTATAGTTTAGATTTTTTCATGCAAGTTAACTTAAGGCTGCACCTGTAAGCTCAAATAGCTCATCTCTTTAGGTATTCAAAGAGAATTTCTCTCTCTTCACACAATTTACTGTGTTGGATTGAGGAGAAACGTTTCCCACTAACAACTCAGCCCTACAATTTAATGAATTGAATGATGTTCACTGAAGTTCCTCATTAATCACATTTTCGTCATCTAGCATACAACTGTGTGTCTTAGCATAAGTAGCAGCGATTAAGCTACAAATATGCGACTCCTCATTACAAGAGTATTAAACATCGTCTGTGAAGGTTCTCAGTCATCCAGGTCATCGTAGTCAAAGGAGCTTGCAAAGAAAAGCGTCTGGACTTCTTTAAGTTGCTTGAAGACGTTTCACCTCGCATCCAAGAAGCGTCTTCAGTTCTAAGGTCAAGTGGTGGGGAGTCCCCACCTGGTGGGGCCAGGTTTCACAATGAGCTCACCCGAAACTCTGGCTGATTGGGACCCACACCCATTTTCACACCTTGGCTCAGGCGATTAGAGGATCATCAGGGGGTCCCTTTGTCCCTCTTTGGGGGGGATACTCCCACTAGGTTTAAATCTGGGACTCCCCACCATTTGACCCTAGAACTGAAGAAGCTTCTCGGATGAGAGGTGAAACGTCATCAAGCAACTTAAAGAAGTCCAGACGCTTTTCTTTGCAAGCTCCTTTGACAGTATTAAACATCCATTTTCCATTTGTTGCTTATCAAGCTAGGCTTGCAAAGGGCTGCAAAAGGCTGTTTTGAGCAAGAGTTGGTCTACACACTGGTCAGGTCACCAGACCATCAGCAAGCTAACGCAGAGAGACAATCATGCACGCCCACGGCCCATTGACAGTCACTAGTTGACCTAACAGACAGGTCTTTGGACTGTAAACTGGAGCAAACCCACACATGTGTAGGGAGAATAACACACACTACACACACCTCAGATCTAAATCCAGAACCTCTCACCTATGAGTGGGGAGCACTCACCACTGCACCACAAACCAATACATATTCATAAAATCATTTATTTGACCCCTACTGTAGAAAAGTGTGAAAGGACTATTGTGAGTGTGCCTTTAAGTGTGACCTCTTTGAACAACTATTTATAATACCAGTATAATTAAGCCACATTTAATTCCAAGCTTGATTGCACAGCATGACAAAGAGACTTCTTATTTCCTTAACACACCTGTCCCTTTAAATCTCACCACTATAAAAAGGTAAAAAAAAAAACAACAACAACCAAACCAAAAAAAACCCCCAAAGCAATAAAATTTATTGAAATAGGAAGGACACTACTCAAAGTGTCTCAATAAAAAAAAGAAACAGACACCAAAGTGAGGAGCTAAAATATCGGTTGTCATATGCTGCATGTAAAGTCCTTTAATTAAGGCAATTTGTCATTTGGGCTATATCAATAAACTAGACTTGATGCACAATACAAATAGTGTGGGTGTGGAAAATGAAATATGAAATCAGAGGTTTAGCAGCCACAATCTTAAAGGTACAAGCTCTTTTTGTTTTAAGTCTGGAGTGAGAAACAACCCAGAAGCTTGCTTTAGAAGATCTACTAACTACTCTAATGCAAGCAAGGAGAGCTGTGACTGCTCTGACCATGCAGAGATCTAAGAGGTTTTGTTTTTTTAAATTTGAAGATTGTTGAAAGAAAAGAGGGGAGATGAAAATAGATCAGAGCTGCTGCGACTTGCTACCAGGCATGTCTGTTTTTTAAAAAAAGACACTCTAGTAGTGCTGCTTCCAACTACATGTGGAGACTCAAAAAAAGGCACCCAGTTGCTTTGCTTTTATTGGTTTAGCAGGAAAAATGGCAAAATTGCCCATAAGCAGAAATATCACTTCAAAGCTACTCCAGTGCAGCTGCTACACTAAGCGGCAGCTTTAAGAGCTCCTCTCTGGTGTCATTGTGGATGAATGCATGTCATTATATTCCTCCTTTAATCTCTTCGGACTGCACATGCACGCTTGTTCTTCCTCAAATCTGCTGGTTAGATCAAGGTAAAAACTCTTTGACGACTCGTGCTCCCGTGAATAATATCTGCCAGATAGTAACAGAGATGCTCACAGAAAGTAAACGGAAATCTTGTTAGGAAAACAACTACAACTGAACTTAATCCAATCTACTCAGCGAGCTCGCCGTTTCGAATGATCAATGTTCAGCTCCAAATTAAAAACCATGTCTGCTGCCAGTGACTTCTGGCTACAGCGTTTGGGTGGGCCGGCGTCAGCAGAAGGTTTTATAGCAGAGACATTACAGTCGGGCAGCTCTGCTCCTGTGCTGCAGGGGAAACGTACTTTTCCAGTCAGTCAGGCAGACATATATAATGTCAGTGGACTGCTTAAACAAATTTTGCCAGCTCCAGTGCATTATTTCACATCCATTCTCCACAAGGACATCTGTGCACATTGTTTACTGGTTTGTTTTATTTATTAGGATCCCCTTTAGCTATAAACACAAAGCACATCTAGTCTTCCTGGGGTAAAAATATACAACACATTTTCAAACAATGCCTCCCTTTCATTGTTTAAAGGATAAAATTAAAAACACTAAAAACCATTTTTATTTTAAAAAGGTAGACGCGAACATTTTTTTTTTTAAAAGCTGAAGGGATTCAAGCGAAATAACTAAAAA
Source organism: Maylandia zebra (assembly GCF_041146795.1). Lineage (NCBI taxonomy): Eukaryota > Metazoa > Chordata > Actinopteri > Cichliformes > Cichlidae > Maylandia > Maylandia zebra. The sequence goes on from NC_135186.1 coordinate 26,609,667, forward strand.
GCTCAAAACAATGCTTGATCATTTACTTTAACAAGAACTTGTTAGAAGACACGGAAGACTCACAGAAGTGAAAATGGGGGTTTTAAACATCTGCGTGCACTTGGGATTAAAAGAAATGGCGTACATGCCCATACAACAACACGTACTGTGGCAAATTTTGCCACATATATGCTTTAAAATATATATATTTTAGAATTGATCTAAATCTTACAGTATAAAGCTGGTTATTTTATCAAAAGCTTTATTTTCATGTTGATCTCTGTAACGATGGCTTTACACTGGATTTACCACAAGGTGTTTGTTCTGACTGTCAATGTTGCATTTGATTGGTTCAGTATCTGTGTGTGCAGATATGATTAATGGTTTGCAATTTCAATTTAGTTTCATTGGCTACATAGCAATTAACTATCCGAGGTGCTGACTTCAGCTGTTGCTCATTCCCATCTGGGATTCGAGCGCAGCCAACACAACTCCGCGTCATGATCTCAGTCCCTGGTTGGCGACTTTTATCAGTCTGGTCATTTGCCAACATAACAACTGGAGCCATAAAAGAAAGACAGCTAATGCTTGACACCGCATCCTCTGTACTTTAATATAGGAGAAACAAAATAGGGGCTCTGTCAAAACAGTATAAAACATTAAATCCCAAAAAAGCACATAACTCAAGGGATGAGCCAGTGTTGCAGCCTGTTGCAGAAAACACAATTTGTTCCCATTTGTTTAGTTGACTGTCCAAAAAGAAAAAAAAAAGAAAAAAAAAAGCCAAAGATAGCAAAGAGGAGGAGGAGTTGTTCAGGAGGGAGGTACAACAGTGGGTGTCTTCAGCTATCTGTAAAACACGGTGGAGGCTCTGTTATGGTTTGCCGTTGCATTTCAGCAAGGAGTGTTGGGGATTTTTTTCAAAATTGATGGAATTGGGAACAGAAGAAAGTACCAGCCAATTTTGATCCACCATGCAATACAATCTGGAAAACATCTGATTGGCAACAGCTTCTCCTTCTTCTTCTTTTTTAATGTATCGACCAATTTTAAGTGTTTTTTTTCCCCCCTTTATTATTTTTCAGTAGCAGATTAGAGTAGACAGGAAAGGAGGAAGAGAGTGTGGGAAACAACAGAGAGGAAACAGCCCAGGTTGAAATCACATCTGGACCCCTGCTGAGCTATACCAGCACTTCAGGTAACACTTACAGCTTTAATACCAAACACACTACCAATGCAGTAAAGGCATACCTGGATAGAAATAAAGCACAAACACACACACCATCAGTGATGGACTGGCCTCTTCAGAGCTCAGACCTCAGCATTATCATCTTGACAGAAAACAAAACAAAAGGCAGCCAACATCCAAAGAAAGGCTTTAAATGTCCTTCAAGAAGCCTAGAGAATATTCCTGAAGACTACTTAAAGAAATTACATGAAAGCTTGCCTAAGAGACTTCAGGCTGTGTTGAAAAGTAAAGGTGTTCATACCAACGAAAGCCTTCTAAGCTTGTTAGAATTGCTTGCACATGTTTCATTTCACATTTTCCTGACAAAATATAAAGAAGTGCAAAAGTGAGTGATCATCCCATGCACAGTTACCATTAAAAGTTGTGAAATTTGTTGACACTGAGTGTAGTGCACTGCATACTGTAATATGCATGTATGGATGAGTGTGCAGAACTGCTGATGACTCAGTATGGGAACCACTTGGGTCAGCAGGCATGCCCATCAAAATGCACTGAGGAAATTGTTTTTTTTAAAGTTTAACACAGTAATTTTTATCTCTGTTTTGTCACAGCCTGTTTAATAAAGCACTCTATCAATTAAATTTCAGCTTCAAAAAAGCCTGGACTGACATAAAACATCAATGTTTGTTCACGGCTCTGCAGACAGTTATTCTGTCAGATATATGAGAGGTTTCAGAAAAATTCCCAGCTATAATTACAGCTCGGTTGTTGCAAACTAGCAATTATAGAAACAATGTGACTAGAGCGTAATCCTTTAATAATCTTCTGATCAAATCTTCTGGAGCAATGACTTACCACTTTGAAGTCCTCTGCTCTGCACTCGGTGCCGTGGAAGTGGCAGGAGAGCAGCATGTCACTGATATCGTGGCCGGTACGGTCGTAGAATTCCCGCATGTTGAAGGGTCGCGGTTTAAAGTTGTGGAAGTCGGCTTTGACCTTGAGACTCTCCAGAACGCTCTCCTCCACCAGGTGCATGTCTCTGATCTCATACCTTTGAAATCAGATAGAGAAGGAGAGTTCATAGAAATGTTTCAGCAATTGCAAATTTCATGTCTCGTAGTTTGGTATGGACTCAGCCGCTTGCTTGAGCAGCACATCCCAGCAGTTAACAATCACTCCCTTATCATAGACTTTGTAAAGGTGCTTTTGTACACTTCCAAGAAAATTTATGAGCGTCTACACCAGTGAACCTTTACTCTCCTCAACCTAAAAATAATACTGCACAATGAATCATAAGGTGCAGAAACCAGACGATAAAAATGTACAAGATGGTTTTTCTGTGGCATTTTCCACCTCTCAGATGACAAGGACTACCAAAGTGTAAAGCTTTATTTTATATTACAGTGCATTATAAAGTTGAGACAGGAGCTGTACAAGGCCATTAACCCAGTAGTCCCTTCACTGCAACAGTTCCAGGCTGCATGGTATTTCAATTTGAACCAACCTTATGTTGACTGGATTATGTTGCCTGTCAGAACATTTGGTTAAACTTTCATGTGAATTTTTAAGCTGACTGTCTCCTTCAGAAGTAAAAGTAACTAAATCTTTTAAATCCATGGCAGAGGTATGGTGAAAAAAAAAAAAGGGAATTTTTCAGAACAATGGAATCATTAATATATTTCTGGGTCACAGTTCAGCTGGTAGAGGAAGCCATAACAGAATTACCACCATGTTTGAAAGATGAGACATTATGGTGGGAAACGTGATGGCTTTTTGCTTCACATGGTGCTCTTTCTATCATTTTGACAGAAGCTCATTTTTGTTTCATCAATCAACAAAACTTAGTTTTGTTACTTAGATTATGGACATTAGCAAAGAAACATGTGCACCCACATCCCAGAGAGCATTCTCCAGCTAGCAGTTCATGAACATACTCAAATACAGTCATGGTCCCTGTTATATGTGCTGGTTTGCTGTCCTTTTGCTGAATTTTCTCCTTCCTTCTGTGCTTCCCCATCAGTGTAAGCTATTTGTTATTTCCGGTTTTACTTTGAAGTCTCGTTCTGTGTATCTCCATGCTTTTGCTCCTGAGCCCTCTGGCTCACCTTAATTGTGTCTCTTTCTGAAATCAGCCCTCTAAGTGTGCATACACACATACACACCAGCCAATTCATTAGCTACACCTTGCTGGTACCAGGGTGCACTCTTTTTTTGTCTTAAAAAGTGCCTTAAATTATTATGGCACAGATTCAGCAAGGTGCAGGAAAAATTCTGAGATTTTGATCCATGTTGACAAGATGGAATCACACAGTCACTGTAGGCTGAAGCATTTGAACAATGATCAACTGCCACTAAGGGGCACACCACCAAGAACCACTGGTACAAGGCAGGATGGAGCCATGCTTTCATGCTGACTCTACCATCTGAATGTTCCAGCAGAACTCGAGACTCATCAGACCACAACAGAGCACAGGTGAACTGTCGCCTCCATTTCCCGTTTCTGTCTGACATTAGTAACACCCAGTGTAATCTGCTGCTACTGTAGCCCATATCTTTCAAGGTTTGACTTAATGTACTCGCAGAGATACTCTTCTGAATAGTGGTTATTTGAGTTACTGTTGCCTTCCTAACAGCTGGAAACATTTTGACTAGTCTCCACTAATCTCTGGCATTAGGAATTCATTTTCTCCCAAAGCATTCCCATTCAATGGATATTTTATACTTTTTTGGGAGGGGACCATTCTCTGTAAAACCTGAAGATGCTTCTGTTGGAACCCCCCCCCCCCCCCCACAGCTTCTCAAAAACCCAGGCTAGCTTGTGTGGCACCACCAACAACGCCACTTTTGAACTTTTAACTCACGTTTCTTGCCCGCTTTAGCAAGTCATTTTGACTATGTCTACATGCCTAAATGCAACGAGTTGACGCCATGTAATCTGCTGATTAACATTGAACGGGTGTATCTAATGAAGTGGCCAGTGAGTGCATAGTTTTGTCCTTTTATCAGATTGTCCGTTTACCTTCTGAATCTTTGTCTGTGCACTTCGTTCAATTATATCAAATACACATTTTAGTTAAGTTAGCAAATGTCAGCTAGCTAACAAGCTTAACATCAAAAAGTTTGCATAGTTATTGTAGCCATCTTGGAATATTAATAAAGTAGCATCCACTAACCAACCCTAGAGTGGCCACAATTGATATCTGTATAGTTGCTAATGGTGGGGACCTTCACAGGATGCCAAGGAAAAGTACAGTAAACAATCAAACCAGGACAGACAGTCACAGGGGAAGGAAATCAGACAGCAGAAGGCAAGACACAGGCTGAAACAATCAGGCAGAAAGCGAAGATGCAGGCAAGGAAGTGATAAATAAATAAATGATAAATGTTAAACTAAGGTACGAGCATAGAAACAAGAAAGAGAGAGGCAAAGACAGGGAAACAGGAGACACTGGGAACATTAAAAGCAGAAGATAGTATATTAAACAGAAAAAAAAATCAAAAAGCCTAATTAGGTCTGTGTTTTAGCATTTAATACCCATATTAATGAGTTTCTCATCTGTAATATCATGTATGATGTTTAACATAGCTCTGCCTCACTGATAGCTTGGCATTCAGTTACATTTCTGTTGGTTTCGTCTGTTTCTCCTGACAGACTCTTAACTATAAAGGCCTATGTGTAACGTAGTGGGGAGCCAGACAACCCACATCATACGCAGCATTATCGGTAGCACTGGGAAATTTACTTTCATTTAATGGAGCTCACAAAAATCTGACCACGCTGCCTTGTATTAAAAGTGAGTAGAATAGCTGTAAATGCAGCCGCTCTCCAGCCTTGCTGTGATCTCCCACTGAGCTATTATTAAAAATGTCACCATTTTAATGGACTCACCAAAGAGCAGACTACTCCAGCCCCCCATCTCACCCCACCTCAAACGCTGCTTCAAATGAAAGGATTTTTTTAGAAATTTCTCATATGAATGTACTGTGAATATGGTCTTTTATTGTGGCAAATACAATTAATACACACCATGTGTTTTATGTGCAACATGAATAAGAATGAGATCCAGTGGCTGCTTACTTTAAGAATGGAGTCGGTAATGTGCAATTATGCCAAGCTATTAAAATTTCTTATAAAAACAGGGTGCAGTAAATGCTTTTCTTTTCATTTTGCGGAAGGCAAAAGGGCATCCAACTAAGTGAAATCATCAAAACAACAGATCAATAACAACTAGCTTCATTCTGGTTTAAAAATAAGTTCATAGATTTTAGACATTAAGAAGAGCCTAACCTTATTAGGATGGGGCAGGGAGCGCTTTTGTTTGATTGAAAGTGAACTTAATTGAGGAGAGGCATTGACTCCCTGCTGTTTGTACTGTGGACAAACCTGCCAAGAAGGCACTTATGAGATAAAATCCCAGAAGTACAAGCCGACAGGATCAGCAGAGAGTGACACTTCAGTATGTGCACAGCTTAAATATCATGCCACAAGACATTTCCCAGACCAGTGACTCCAAACATGGGAAGTAGGTGGAGAATGATCTTAAATGGATTTCATGCCACGAGCACTTTCATTTCTGGCTGGGGTATAACAGCTAAGTGTGTTGTTGCATCGCCTCTCTACCTTGCCAAGGGAGGCAGGATAATGAGCACTAAACCTACTTCAGAGTGTAAGAGTTGAAGTACACAAGGAAAGAAACTTAGAAGGAAATTCAACCCCTTTCTGATTTGGTGGCCAACTTTGACAAAAAATTCAAAGGGATTAGGAGATGAATTGATGTAGAAAAATCCAGATGGCAAGTGTTGATCATCAGCCACACCAGCCTCACAGGAAAACAAAGCTAATTTTACTCTTCAACTTCAATTTCTGTTAAAGATTTAGAATAGAAATTGTCTCCATCTCCATGTTAAAGTAAACCCACCAGATGCTGAGTCTTCTCCTTGATCTCTTTAACAGACAACATGTTCAAGCCTGGCATAATCTGAGGACACTTTCGTGTTTTTGATGACTCGGGTGAAACAACGGTCCAAACTCTCCTGAAATGCTCTCAAGCCCTGATTGTAGTGAATGTCAAAATCTTGCTAATTGTTGCATTATTGCTACCTCTGTTGACATTTGGAAGAAAAAAAAATATTACAACACCACAGGGAAAGCAATAAAACAGCGTCTTAAGCAAGGATTAACGCAGCCTCTTGTTTTTGCCTGCCTCTTCAACAGCCCTGTGCGTGATCATAATCAGCATTCATTCTGAACACCTCCACGTAATATAACATTTAAAATCTACTGAGTAGATTTAATGTGCAGGAGGAGAATTTTTGGTGAGGTTTCACTGACATGAAGGATGTAAGTATGTGAACGACAAAAAAAAATAAATAAATAAAAAAAAATACCCACAGCGTCTGCCATTTCACTTGCAATCAAAGGAAGCAGACTTTCCACATCTTTTCCTCCTGTGCATGCTGTACAGTACGATGCTGCTTCCAGCTCCATTACCCAGAGCCTTCAGCTGCACCAACAAGGCGGCTGGAGTTTTCTGATTAGTACGCCTTAGTTAATTCAAGCCTGCCAAGCATGCTCTCTCCAAGCCCTGAATCACTCAACAAGGTATGAACTATTAGGGCTTGCTGGATAAAGGAGTGCAAACTTCCAGTGGGGGATGAAGAACTCAATCCTATGCTTAAAACTGGGGTATGCTTTGAAGGTGGGGCCACTGGACTTTAAAAGAAAATCCAGATTAACCTTTCAGCACATTGTAGTTTAAGTGATCTAAGAAGTAACTAGACTACTGCACCTTCTCTAGCCTGTAATGCAAGAATTTGACCACAGAGGTCATAGAGTAGTAGAAAGTGGTAAGACATAGTGGCATAGTGGGTTAAGTAGAGTTCTTTCCACAGGAAAGCAGGTTTGGAATCCCAAGTGAAGCCAAAAGTCAGTGTAAACTTATTTTAGTGCATATGCCATGCTCATCAGGTGGGAGGGAATTTATTTTTCGTCTTTCTTAGACTTCTGCCAGTTTTCAGTAACAATGCTGCAAAATACAACCACTCTGTTACATTCCTGTATTGAAAATATCACCTAGAAGTATGTATGATTTATTCTAAAAATATGTCTAAATGGACAAAAAACAGAATATTAAAAGACAATTTGCTAATTAATCTGGAACAACGTTTGATAAAAACATTAAATGTTTTATCTAAACTTTGAAAGTGTGAATTACTTTACTAACTATCATAGGGTGAAAAGCAGGTACGCCTGTTGGGTGGTTGGTGCCTATCCCAGCTGTCATAGGACATAGTGTCATAGTGAGCTACACCCTGGACAGGTCACTAGGCAGCACAGCTCATATTCACACAATTAACCTAGCGTGCATGTTTTTGCACATTTGTACTCGTTTGTGTGGGAGGAAGTCAAAGTACCCAAACTCCACCCTTCCGGAGTTCGAACCCAGGAATTTCTTTTTATGAGGCATCGGTGCTAACCACTGGTGCAGTGGGGTGTAAAATATGGGGCGTTTTAAATGCCCAGCTAAAAGGGCAATATTAAATGCAGTAATTCTCCTGTAGCGGAGGCAGAGTTGGAAATTAAATTCGGAGCGCTCTCTATTAACTTTTCTTTAACAGCTACCTTTGGTTGAGAAGGGCCAGCAGCTCCCCTGCGTGGTACAGGTCGTTGCGCGTCACGCGGCTGAAGCGGAAAGCGTTCAGGTTGCAGAAAGTGACGGCGGGGAACGTCATGATCGGGGTCGTGACCTCATCTAGTTTGGTGACGTGAGGGTACTCGAGGTAGAAGTGGATCCGGTCCACGCACACGTACAGCAAGAAGGTCAGAGAGCCCAAGAAAAACACGAGCCACAGGCAGCGTTTGACGCAGAACCGCTCGTACGTGAAGATGTGAGAGATTCCGTGCAGGGTCGAGCTGTGCGCAAAAACTTCTATGGGTGGAGGTTGATTTGACTCCATTTCTTCGGTTTCCACTTTGAGATCCATTGTTCACCGTGCAGCCCTCTCGAGTTGTATGCCAGAGTCAGAAAGCGGCTTCAAAACAGAAAATATTCATTCACCTGTGGCATAAATTCTCATTATCCACGCGAACAGGTCCAAACGTGCAGATAACCTCTCCGTCACCTGGTGCGGTTCGGACGCCATCGCTCATACACACCGACAAAACATTTTAAGCTTTAAAGAAAGTCAGGCGAGCGAGAGATGTGTGCAGAAGTAGCGCCTTTGAAAAAAAGCACAATGACTCCAATGCGTGCATAACCGAGACGCCAAAGCGAATGTCCATCACCGCTGCGCTACAATGATGTTTTGCAGGTTTCTCGCTGGGCTGCAGAAAAGCAAAGAACAATATAAGGGCTGACAAAGTGCTTCATCAGCCTGGAAATTCGCTGGTCGATTATAAGTCCAGTGAAGCACGCGTCGTTCCTGCGCGACAGTGAGAAGAAAGCCGGAGCTGTGGGAGAAATGGAAATCCTTCTTGGCACTTCAGCCCGTTCATAAAGAGTTCCTCTGTAGCTGCGCTGCACGCATGCCCCTTACAGTCAGTCCGCAGATTTTCAGGTCAGACCCGGAGATTTTTTTTTTTTTATACCCTACTCAGGAATCTGAAAACCTGTTTAGGAGTCAGACGGTTGGTTGTTGTGGTGAGTCGTGAGGTTTCCTCCCCCCGCGCGCTCATTTATGTCTATCTGCAAGCAGCAGTGGACTGAAGCTCTGCTGTTCACCTGCGAGTTAGTTACTCCAGTTGTTTTTTATATGTCAGCACTACACAAGCTGGCAGCCGGGAGGAAGAAAAAAAAAAAAAAAGAGCGAGAGGTGGGATTTCAGAGACTGTGCAGATTAAAGTGGATTTGTTATCTTGGGATATATTTATTTAAAAATATAATTGAATCAGTGATTTACACCCTATCGATATTTCAGGGATTCAATAGAATATTGAGCAAGTCATTTATACAGATTGTTAACTTTGGTCTAAAATGATCAAAGCATATCACCATCCTTAAAATATACAAACTTGCCTCGGGGCTTAAATGAGGCTTTGGTGATTCACTGGGCATATAAGAACAGCTACTTGGCATATATTTAAGTCAGTGACTGACTTAACTGTGCGTTTTCATTTTTATTTTGTCCTGGCTCTTAGACAAAGTAACGGACAAAACTTGTTTTTGTGTCTAGGAATTTTATTTTATTTTACTTTACGTTGCTGAGTTAAACTAACACGTTTCTAAATACTTAACCAGCTAGAGCAACCGAAAAAAGCAACTTTTTTCAACCCCCTTTGTTTTATCTAAGGGAGATGCAGTAAGTGCGTTGTAATATGTGTTGGTTTATGTGGCTGACTCAATTTTTGTATGTTTTTTTGTTCACATAAGATTACCTGTTTAAATGAGGGAAGAAGAAGAAGAAGAACGCCCCCTCAACTTGGACTTGCAAATCAGAAAGTTGCAGCAGACCAAAGTACCCCAAGTTAGCAATCCAAGATAGCAGGACCGAAATAAACAGTTGTAAAACTGTAAACTTTTAAATGTGTACTGCAACTGTATATTTTTGACTCACTAAATAAGCCATACACCGAGCGCTGATCAGGCTCCATCCATGAATGTGTTTGAAACACAAAAGTATTATGTTGTACTGCTAGTATTACCCGAATGACTATTTTGCTAAGAACCAAAACAAATCCTTATTTTCTCACTTTTTCTAGAACAAGCTAACTCAGGAGTGACATGACTCCTGATTAAAACTCCCATGCCACTGGTTCAATCACTGTCTCATCTTGGACCACTTGCATGCCTCCCACCAGACACATTGTTAAAAGTCCTTTTTGAAGGACTTTGGTTCGAACTGGTGCATACATGCGAGAACACTCAAAATCCCCAAAACATGGTAAATGGCCTGTATTTATATAGCGCTTTACTAGTCCCTAAGGACCCCAAAGCGCTTTACATATCCAGTCATCCACCCATTCACGCAAAACATGCTTTTTTGGAAACTCTCTGGCCGAGTCATCCAGCAGTCACAGTTTGTCCCTTGTTTGTCAGCACTTCACAGATTCTTACATTTGCTCATTTTACCTTTTTGCAGAGCATTAACTTCAAGAACTGAGTGTTCACCTGCTACTCAATACATGCCTCTCCATGGCAGGTGCCATTGCAGAGAGATAATCAGAGTTATTATTAGCACCTGTCAGGGATTGTAACATTTTGCCTGATTGGTGAAGACAATTTGGACTAATTAGCTTCTTACACAATAAGCCCATTTGGAAAACCTGAAAGGTGTATAATAGTAAAACTGACAAAATGAGTCATTTGGATGAAAAAAATTCTATTGCGATATTATGGCAGCATCCATCTGTCTGTCTGTCTGTGTTTTTTGTTTTCTTCTAGCTTTGTTTCTAGCACACTTGCGTTGTATTAAGAACTGATCAGCTGCTAGCTAAAATGGATGCTCTAAGCTGTGAGTCTACACAATACAGTACAACCTAACTTTTCCCACAGAATGGGAGTTAAAAGAAAAAGTTGTAAACTTCCCACTGTAATTGTTTAGAATCAAATGTCAGATCAAAAGAGCAAGACATTTACGTATTCAAGCTGAGCTGAAAGAAAGTAAATACCGGACCTATATTTGTCAGGCAAAATCCAAATGAATGAGAGAATAGTGAACAGCCAATTTGGCAGAAGGTTTTCAGAGAACATTATTTCCTGTTAAACAGAAACTATTTGGGTGCTTTGACTGTTTTTTGTTATAGGAGTAAGAGCTACATCTTCCAGCTTAAGGGAAGTGATTCCTTATGTGTACTGAAGTTCCTTTGAACTCTAAAAGAAGAAAAAGTTTGGGAGAAAAAAGGGGAGGGAACTGCATAATCAGTGAATCTTTGAAGTTAAAGGAACAAAGTGATTTGAATCTGCAAAGATATTCATGATTTCCACCTTTATAATATCAACCTAGAAGGTGATAGTTAACGCCATGTACGTTATTGCATTTTTAAAGAGGACAGACTCTCACATAGCAGATGACTTCACTCACCCTCTGTAATTTAAAGTCAAATTCAAAGAAAATAATTTCAGCACACAAAGGAGAAATGTCCTGTAACATTCAGCACTGTGCCTTGGAGCAGTTCTTATCTCAAATGCTACATAAACAGCTATATGTGTTGCAGAATGTGTATTGAATTAAATATATATATATAGACATTTTTATGTGATTCAAGCAAAGCCTTTTCCACATGTTTACAGTCATGACTGCATGATGTCTCTCTTACGTACAGTCATATGGTGGAAAGAAACTGAATGTTTTATTCATGGACTGTACTGTACTACTCAAGAATAAGAACTGTAAGTATTTTACTTTAAATGGGTACTTGAGTATTTCCAATTTTCTGCTTTATATCCATATTTTTTTCTAATCAAATATATTTAATTATAAGGTTTATTTGCTTTAGTGATTGTTACTTTTGAATTTTGTCTCCTCCTTTGTAAATCAAACTCTCATCTGGTGCCTCATAAAACTATATATGAACTAGCTTAGCTTCCTACTACAGGGAGTGTCAAACATGTGGCCCAGGGGCTAGGAAAGGCCCACTAAAGGCTTCAATTTGGCCCACTGGATGGCTTTAGAAAATAATTTAAATAAGAGAAAGGAATACATTTTCCACTCGTAGCTATATTTTGGTTAGTTTTACAGTCTTCTCATAGCCTGGCAAGCTACACCAGAGTAAGTAAGTAAAAGATAAACCATTATAAACCATTAAAAAACAGAAAGGACCCTGTTTGTTAATGCTTACTTTAGAAATTTCAGTTGTTGTTGTTGTTGTTTTTTGTTTGTTTTTGGGTTTGTTTGTTTTTACAGTGGTTCCATTGTAAAATATTAAAAGAGGGATATTTTCTCTGAACTAACAGAAAATTTCAGATTTTCTTCACAGTAATTAAAAACTGAATGGGCTGCCAGGTAATTATGATTAAAAAAAATCATTAGTAAAAGTCATGAAGGACCTTCACTTCTAAACAAGCTCAATGCTCAAAAACATGAAAGGAACTCGTCACAGTATATCACAAAGATGATGCTGTTGGCAGCATATTGTTCACCACAGCATCTCCAGACTCTCTCATGTCTGTCACACGTGCTCAGTGTGAACCTGCTGTCATTTCTGAAGAGAACAGTGCAGTGCCAGTGGCAGACCTGCTGACTGAGCTGCATGCCACTGGTTTATGAGCACAGGTCCCATCAAAGGACATTGGACTCTCATGTCATGCTCACTGAGTCTGATTCTACTGCTCTGGCAGTGATCTTCCTCTTCCTCCTCGTGCAGTGGAGCAGATACAGGTCCCGCTCCTGGGCTGAAGCCCTTCTATGGCTCTCTTCCACTCACTCATGTAGCAGTCTGTCTTCTGGCATCTCCTCCACACTCTTGAGACTGTGCTGAGAGACACAGCAAACCTTATTGCAACAACACATATAAGATAAGATAAGATAACTCTTTATTGTCATTGCACAGTCATACATAGTACAGTAGTACAATGAAATTGGAAAAACTGTCCTACGTCGGCACTACATATAACACAACACGACACGATATGACACATCACAACGTAACAAACAACACAACACAGTATATTAACTTAGTATAAAAAAGAAGAATAAGTGTATGTGTATTGCACACTGTTATTATTGCACATTAATTATTATTGCACCTTGTTATAAATATAAATATTATTATTATCATTTTAAACATTGTTACCTCCCCCTAAAAAGTCCAGGGAGGTATCCAGTCAAGTCAGCTATTTACATTGATCAGGGCTATTGCCCTGTTGTAAAAGCTGTCCTTGAGTCTATTTGTTCGGGACCTCAGCAGCCTGAACCTCCTGCCAGACGGCAGCAGCTTAAACACCCGGTGTCCTGGGTGTGTGCAGTCCCGTAGGATGCTGCGTGCCCTCTTGAGACAGCGAGTGCTGTACAGGTCCTTCAGGGAGGGAAGAGGATGTCCAATGATTTTTTGGGCCATGTTGATGACCCTCTGGAGTGCCTTTCTGTGTGCTGTGCTGCAGCTGGAGAACCACACACCGATGCAATATGTCAGCACACTTTCAATGGAGCAGCGGTAGAAGACGGTCAGCAGCTCCTTCTTCAGGTCCATTTTTCTGAGGATTCTCAGAAAGTGGAGACGCTGTTGGGCCTTCTTTAAGACCGCAGAGGTGTTAGAGCTCCATTGGAGGTCTGTGTCTATGTGCACACCCAGAAACTTGAAACTGGAGACCCTTTCCACGCACTCCCCGTTGATGCTGACAGGCTGCAGCTCGGACTTCCTCCTTCTGAAGTCAACTACCAGTTCTTTTGTTTTGGTGGTATTGAGGTCCAGGTTGTTGTCTGCACACCAATCTGACAGCCTCTGAACTTCAGCTCTGTATGCAGTCTCATCTCCCCCTGAGATGAGCCCCACCACAGTGGTATCATCTGCAAACTTGATGACTGTGTTGTCTGGGTGGGAACTAACACAGTCATGTGTGTACAGAGTGTACAGTAGGGGACTCAGTACACAGCCTTGTGGAGAGCCGGTGTTGAGGCTGAGGGCTGAGGAAAGATGAGGCCCCACTCTAACTCTCTGTACACGGTCTGAGAGGAAGTCTCTGATCCAGCGGCAGGTGGTGGAAGGAAGTCCAATTTCCAGCAGTTTATCTATTAGTCTGTCCGGGAGTATCGTATTGAAAGCAGAGCTAAAGTCAACAAAGAGCAGCCTGGCGTAACGGCCCTGCACTTCCAGGTGAGAGATGGTGGTGTGGAGCGTTGTAGCAATGGCATCTTCAGTTGATCTGTTAGCTCTGTATGCAAACTGGAGCGGGTCGAGTGTGGGTGGCAGGCAGGACATGATGTGACGTCGGACCAGTTTCTCAAAGCACTTCATTATAACAGGTGTTAGAGCAACTGGTCGGTAGTCGTTGAGGCTGCTAATGTTAGTACGCTTTGGCAGTGGGACAATTGTGGCTGACTTTAGGCACGGCGGGATGCAGGACTGGGACAGTGAAGTGTTGAAGATCTTAGTGAAGACCCCAGCCAGCTGGTCTGCACACTCTTTTAGGACCTTTGCGGTTACCCCATCTGGTCCGGTGGCCTTCCTGGGGTTCACTGCCCTCAGTGTGCGCCTCACCTCATATTCCTGCACTATGAGGCTTGGGCTGCTGCTGTCCGATGTTTTTGCTGCTGCTGCCTCTGGTCCCTTCACCTCAAAGCGTGCGAAGAAGTGGTTCAGCTCCTCTGCAAGCTCCGCGTTACCCTCAGTCAACGTGGTATTGCCAGGTTTGTAGTTGGTTAAGTGCTGAACTCCCTGCCATACCTGTCGTGAGTTGTTGGTGGTGAAGTGGTCTTCGATCCTTCTCTTGTACGCTGCCTTGGCCTCTCTGATGCCTCTTTTCAACTGAGATCTGGCTGCACTGTACTGCATACCATCACCGGATCTAAAAGCGGCGTCACGTTGCTTCAGCAGGACCTGGACCTCTTTAGTCATCCAGGGTTTCTGGTTGGGATACACCCGGAGACGTTTGTCCACAGTGACACTGTTGACACAGAAGTTAATATATGAGAGCACTGATGTTGTGTGCTCTTCAAGGTCCTGATGTTCGAACACGCTCCAGTCTGTGTTTTCAAAACAGTCCTGCAGCTGATGTGATGCACCTTCTGGCCAGGTTTTCACAGTTTTTGTGACTGGGGGGGCTCTTCTCCTAATGGGAGTGTATGCAGGGATCAACAGCATGGACATGTGGTCTGACAAACCTAGATGTGGTAGAGGGGTTGCTCTGTAGCCTTTTTGGATGTTGCTGTAGGCTTTATCCAATGTGTTTTTCCCCCTCGTTGCACATTTAATATGCTGTTCAAATCTGGGGAATACTGACCTTAAATCAGCATGGTTGAAGTCCCCAGCTATAATGTGCACTGCGTTTGGATGGGAGTTCTGCTGGTTGCTTATTGTCTTGTGCAGCTCCTCCATGGCAGAGTTAGCATTAGCATCGGGTGGTACATACACGGCCGTTACCATGACAACAGTAAACTCGCGAGGTATGTAGACGGGTCTGCACTTCACAGTCAAGTATTCCAAATCCGGGGAACAGTGGCTGTCTACAGTCTTTGTGTTTTTGCACCAGCTGTCATTGGTGTAGATGCATAAACCCCCTCCTTTGATCTTACCGGAGTGGCCACTCTGGAGGAGCTGTGAAACCTGACTAAGCTGCAGGTCTAATGCAACCTGAAGTGACAAGGGAACTAGCAAAAGGCAAGGCTAAAGAAAAATCAGTCAGGAGGGATAAGAAGAGACCAATGTTCTGTTCAAAAGCATTCCCTTTTGGGGGGATTGCCTTTTGTTGCCTCTGCAGTGCACCTGTTGTCACTTCCATTTGCAGCAATGTAGCTGAAATTGATGCACAGTGCTTTATACTTCCCTGAAGTTTATCTGGCCTTGTGTTACACTGTGATGGTCAAGTGTTCCCTTATTTTTATTTTTTTTGAGTAGCATAGTTTACACTCTTGTAGTGGTCTTTTTACTTACATAAAGGATCTGAATATTTCATGTACTGATTCACTGCCTGGTTTGAAGCCGATGTTGTACAGAGGATATTTTTCCTCCATTTACTATTCTTTAAACAAATTCAGCTGCCACCAGAAACTGAAGTTGGCATTTGAGAGACGTTATATTTCACAATACAATCTCATATTATTTATGCTGTATATTAAGAGCTCATTATTACATATTTATATTACAGGGTGATTCCAATATGGTAACTGGTATGATTACTTTTAAGCTGTGGAAGTGGAAAATGGGAGTGAATAAAGAATTCACTATTTACCAACATGGAGCTCCTGGCAGTACCATCTGCATATCCTCCTTCACTACATCCATGAACACCGTCCCTCCTCTGCAGTTGTCCAAACCATCTCACCCTAGTCTCTTTAACTTTGTCTCCAAACTGCTCAACCTGAGGTGTCCCTGTGATACTCCCTCTGATTCTAGTCCGGTCCATCTTGGTCACATCAAATAAATAATAATAATAATTACTGATATATGATCGGAGTATCCACCTCCTGTCTTTTTATTAGTGACACTGTCTCCAAAACACAATTCCTAGCAGCTCTCACTACCATCTTGTAAACCTTCCCTTTTCCTCTTGTTGCTATCCTTCTGTCACAAATCACCCCCGACACACATCTCTACCTCCTCCACCCTGGCTTCACCTCTCTTTTTGTGCAATTCAATTAAATTCAGTTGCATTTATATAGCACCAAATCACAACCAAAGTTGCCTGAAGGCACTGAATATTGTAAGGTAAAGACCCTACAACAATACAGAGAAACCCCAACAATCAGATGCACACTGTCCCTATGTGTCAATTTGTGTGCTGTATTGTAATAATGTTTGCATAAAATGTATTTTGTACTAGCTCTTCACTGAAGTCGTGTCAGGTTTAATAGACCTTGTGGTCGGTACTGTATATAGAAACACCCGTCCATCCATCCATGTCGTTGCAAAGGCTGTATCCTGTCCCAGCTAGGCTGTTGCTGAGCCACTCCCAGAGTGACCAACAACCATTCATGCACACATTCAATAATACTAATAATAATTCAGTAATACTGAAATACATACATGTATTATCCATGCCACGCAGTGGGCTAAATCCTGTAAAAGTAGATTGAAAAATGCATGGAAGAAAACATGTTTGCTCTTATATACATCACAACTGCTCATAGAAAAAATACAGCTAGGGCCATAAATCACCTACTAGGCTGTTTAAAGGTTAAACTAATAATTAATATTGAAAATGTATTGTTGTGAATCTAATATTACTAAAATATTCCAAAAGTGTTGCTCCCTTCTGTTAAATGCTTTATTGCATGATGTTTATATTACTGTATGTATTATTTATTATGGATAGAATAAATAATATATAATGCATCAATTATGTAAGGATAATTGATAATAGGCAGGCTGCTGTCCGTGGTACTGATCAATGTTTTGGCCACGCGGGTGTCGGTGCTACTCTCCAGGCCTGCAGGGGGCGGCAGAGCGCGCAGCTGCTACATTTGATGAGCAAAAGGAGCTAAAACGTGAACAGCAGCAGCCGCAGCGAAAACATGGCGATGCCCGTGAGTGCGGCTCGTGTCTGTCGCCTGGCAGGACGCACTGTTTCCTCCCTGTCAGCCGGACACAGACGGGCTGTCAACCTGCCAGCGAGGACCTGCTTCATCTCCACATCCACGGCCAGCAGTGAGTTAATGTAGTGGTTAAATAAAGGTTAGCTTTTGAGCCCGCCCCCTCAGAGGTCAGTGTCTCAACAGGCGTAACCTGACAGCTAACGGGTTATGTTTGTTAGTGTGGATTCTCCGTTATGGCCTACCTTTTCTGTAGTAGTAAGGGCTGTAAGTGGTCATAAAATCCGAATAAATTTATATTTAAAGCAA
This sequence comes from Maylandia zebra, assembly GCF_041146795.1. Taxonomy (NCBI): domain Eukaryota; kingdom Metazoa; phylum Chordata; class Actinopteri; order Cichliformes; family Cichlidae; genus Maylandia; species Maylandia zebra. Next base: position 26,627,269 of record NC_135186.1, read on the forward strand.
AAACAAAAAAACAAAGAAAGCTGTGCGGATACGCCTGACTGATGTTTTCACACGGAGCCGTAGCTGTCTTTGTACCTTGAAATTCACGCCCATTGGGACTAAAATTTTAATAAACATAGACCATAGTATGTGTGCACAGTGTTGAAGTAATAGAAGTTTAAACTGAAATAAAAAGCAGCGAAACAAGTACTGTCCGAAAATAGGTGCATTAAACTCCTGCCTTCAAATGTTTTTCTGAGGAAATGTACCTTTAAATGAGCAGTTTTATTACTTTTCTAATGTCCATTGCATTCAGAAAACACTTGAGCACCTGTGCATACTAAGATCTACTGTAGTCAGGTTAGTAATTGTACGATAATGTACAACAGACCGATGGGCTTAAACCTGGGAGAAAAATCAGGGTTTTTAACATTTCGAGTTGCCAAGTAATGCACTGATAATTGTTGGCAAGTTTAGAAGATGTCTAAATGCAGAATGAATGATTTTCAAATCTCATAAACCTGTATTTTATTCCTAATAGAAAAGAGAAAACATATCAAATGTGTTTGGGGTTTTTTAATGAATAAATATTAGCTCACTTTGAAGTTGATGCGAGCAACGTATCTCAAAAAAGTTGGCACAAGGGGTGCCACTTTGGCTCAGTGGGTGAGTAGGTGAACACATAAGAAAAGACTAAGAAAGTAAGTGTTCATTAAGGGCATCTTGGAGAGGGCAGTTTCTCAGGAGTAAAAATGTGTAGAGGTTCACCAGTCTGCAAAACAAATCAATCTACACGTTGTGGAACAATTCAGGATAATGTTATTCGACATAAAATTGCAAAGACTTTGAATATCTTATCATCTACAGTGTATAATATCAAAAGATTTAAAGAAACTGGTGAAATCTTTGTGTGCAAGGGACAAAGCTCAAATTCTGTATTGGGTGCCTGTGATCTTCAGGCCCTAAGGCAGCAAAAAAAAAAAAAAACAGGCATGGAAATCACTGTGAACACAGTTCACTGTGCCATCACAAATTCAGGATAAAGGTCTGTAAAGAAAAAGCTATATGTGAACGTGCACCAGGAATGCTGCTGTTTTCACTGAAAGCTACTTTAAAATGGACCGAGTCAAAGTGGAAAACTGTTCTGTGATCACCTGAATTGAAATTTGAAGTTCGTTTAGGAAAACATGGACATAACATCCTTTGATCTAAGGAGAAGAGGGACCGTCTGACTTTTCATCAATGCTCAGTTCAAATGCCTGCAACTCCGATGGTATTAAGCTGCTTTAAGTGTATATGGATCTGACAACTTGCACAGGTGGAATGCCACCATAGGTATATACAGGTTCTTAGAGCCAAGTATGTTCCAATCCGGTGACGTCTCTTCTTAGGTCTCGTATATTTCAGCAAGATAATGTTAAACCACATTCTGCACCTATTAAAACAGCATGTCTTTATAATAGAAGATCCCGGGTACTGAACTGGCCTGCCTTCAGTGATGCACATGCATTTGCAAAAGAGACGTACAGCACCTAGTAACTGAAGCCATATATTTTTAAAGCTGTCAACTTATTTAATCACTTCTCAGTGGAGAGTGTGTGTGTGTGTGTGTGTGTGTGTGTGTGTGTGTGTGTGTGTGTGTGTGTGTGTGTGTGTGTGTGCGCGCGCAAATACTGTTGGCCCGCGCTATCAGTGTCCCAGAATTGATTTAAATATTATTTATGAGTTGGGACTGCTTGCACATCTGCCCCCCCCCCTCAAATCTCAGTGTAACCACAATAAAGTGATAATTAATAGTCCGGATCACAGCATCTTCTGAGAATCGAATTCAACAGTATTAGAAAAGCTGGTATGCAAAGCGTCCAGGTTTCTTTATTGATATGAAAGAAAGGAGAAGAAGGTCAACTTTTTTAAAGGATTCACGTCTCTCTTACTTAGAACTTTTCTTGTAGCCCATGCTCTTTTGCTTTCTTTTTTCACAGGCAGGCAAATCACAGATGGAAGAGACTTTTTTTTTTTTCCTTCCACTAAACTGATATCAAACTTGAGTCATGTAAAGATACATTCCTGTTGTCTTTATCTCTAGGTCTGCAGTTCAGGCTCGACGAGCGAACAGCCCACAGCAGTCTGGACCTCTTCAAGAAAGACACAGGCGTCATCTATCGCATGATGGGCCTTGACCCCAGCCAGGTCCAAGATGACCCCGAGCGTTTCCGGGACTGGGCTGTCGTGTTCGGCGACAAGAAGATCAGCAGCGGACGACACTACTGGGAGGTGACGGTGAAAAAGTCTCAAGAATTTCGTCTGGGCGTGGCCGAGGCGGCGATGTCCAGAGACGACTGCGTGGGCACCAACAGCTCCTCCTGGGTGTTTGGTTATGCTCAGCGGAAGTGGTTTGCCATGACCAGCAATAAGATAGTTCCCGTGACACTGGTGGGCAAGCCAGACCGTGTTGGGATCCTTCTTGACTATGAAGGGGGTTTCCTGGGGCTGGTTGACGTGGAGCAGCCCAGGATCATTCACACTGTTAGGGGTCAGTTCAAGGCCCCCCTGTGTCCGGCGTTTGGACTTTGGGATGGGGAGCTGCTCACACACTCGGGTCTGGAGGAGCCCGAAGGCCTAATGTGAAGCTGGATGGCGTGATCGTTGTAAAGGTCGGGGAAAAGTAGCAGGCTAGGCTTGTTACCATGGCAGTACTTATGAGAACAGTATCTTTAATAAGTGGAGAAAAGAAAGCAATATCTTTATGCATCATGTCTACCTTAATTTGTGTGTGTGTGTGTGTGTGTGTGTGTGTGGTCCAGATGTTTTCTAACCATCCAGTACTCTGTATGTCATCAAGCCTCAGGCAATTATAAGTGTACCTCATGTGCTACCTCTGAGAGGAACATCAGCTGCCAAGTTTTTGTTTTGTTTTTTACATTGAATGTGCTGGCATTACCCACCTTTGCAAACTTAAGTCAACACAAAGCATTTTTCAAGCTCATGTTCACACTCAAATTTAATAAAATAACTTCACTGATGCTGCCTCTACATTCTTTTATTTACAACAGTTTGTCATTTACAGTGACCTTAAGGCTTTAATACAAATCAGGAAACTGCTTTTTCATTGCAGGTAAAGCAGTTTTCACACATGAACTTTTCAGCAACAACACAGTCACGCTCGTCATTCAATCCCTCTTTAGAATGAGGAGACTGTGCAGGAAGCACCCTCACTTAAACCAGAATATTTCCAGAAGTGAGAACTGTCAGGACATGAACTTTCTCCTGTTGAATGCGGCATTTGAGAAAGGAAACTGGACATCATCCCAACATTTTCCAGACTTCATGTGTGTGAAAACAGTTCACGTTGCAAATGAAGCGCAGTGAAATCATCACAGGTCTGCATACTGATAAAACACAAGTTTGCGTTCATATGTGCACAGCTTATATTCACATTCACATATTGTGTCAGCCCAAATGTACACTGTTCCCAGCACCTGACACATTCAGATATTTGTTTGACAAGAATATCCAATGAGAAGTGTTTTTCAAACTGCAAAAAAGAAAAACAAAATCACATCACAGTCCATCAGCAGAGTAAACTGAAGCCTTGACAAAGAAGAGTGTTTCTCATGGGCATTAATACCCGTTTTATATGTTTCACATATAATCAACATCCTGGTTTTGAGAAACATGGACAATCCGCCTGACGTACTTCAGCAGAAACTTGAACAGTGTGGCATGTCAAAACCTTTTCTGAACATCTTGTGGCTGAGAAAGAAATCAAAACAACTGCACAAAGATGATCAGAAATTACTGCATGGTCATGTACACAGGAAAATAGGGAAAAAAAAAATAGGTTACTCATGTTTCCTATAAAGACTAATTTGAACATACAGGAGTCTGATATGAAACTGACTGAAACGGTACTTTTAGTGTTTCAGACATTAACTACAGTCATGGTAAAAAGAAATTACAGCCCCCGTCAGTTGTATGGTTTTTTTGAACAGTTATGGTCAGATGTTTACATAACACTCATTGTGAGCATGAATGATTTCTTCCAACTGTTCTTTTTCAGGGTGGAATAACTATACAGCACAAATCTTTAATGACTTTAAAATCCAAAAACTGGATTCACGAGTTGAAGTTATTTTGGATTATTTCTAATCCACACAGGGTCAAATATACTGCTTAATGTACTACAGTGTCTTGACTTCATAAGGCCTATTAACTTCTCCTTAGTGATCATGATTGGTCATTGATATACAGTCTATTTGACAGCACTCATTGAACTGACCAATACTCAGAACAATGGTAAAGTCCAAAGAGCCCAGTGAAGATGTAAGAAGGAGAAATACAGATTTACAGAAACTGGGAAGGTATCTGGAGCCATTTCTAAAGAACTGCAGTTTCTAAGATCATAAGTTCAAACTGTACACAAGTACAGGTTATTTGGATGTGTCACCACTTTGCAAATGGTAGGAAGAAGATCCAAACTGTCACATTTAAATAAAGGGAAATTAGTTAGGATGATCAGGAAGAATGCAGGAACCACCAAGTCTGCCATGAACTGGAAACTGCTGGAACACCAGTGTTAAGTTCTGGACTTTGGATCATTGCAACATCTTCATTCTTTTCTGTTTTTTTCAGTTTTGTGACCTGACATTTAGCCGTCAGACTGACGGCCTTACACTTGAATCGGAACACTTTGGTATACAGAGGAGTTTATGGTCGACTCAATGACTGCAGGATGCCCAGATCCTCTGACTACTAAACTAACAAATCATCACCCCTACATTATCCAGCTTAAAAGCTAGTATGAGGTTTGTGCTGGTATGCTGTGTTTGGTTTTTTGCCAAACACAGCTCTTTGCTTTTGGACCGAATATCTCCATTTTGCTGTTGTGCTCAAAGGACATTTGTGGGTTGTTCAGATTAAATTTTGCAAACTGAAGTTGTGCTGACAAGGTCTTTTTAGGGAGAAGAAGCTTTCTCCTAGAAACCTTTCCAAGACATTTTCTGTCATTTTCTAATTGTACTGTCTAACTGAGGCCTGTAGAGTCTTGGCACTGTGTTAACACACCTGAATGCTTCACACCTGCAAACTATCTAAACATCTGCTTTTACAAAAGGTGGTCAAACTTGCTGATCATCAGTTAATTAAGTGCACTTAGCAGCGCTTGGCTGCCATTTACCCCCTTAATTCCTATGGCTGCAGAGAGGCTCTACTTAGTTTTTCCACACACAGCTTTTGGATTTTTTGTTTAGTTTTTTTTATAACGTCCTTTCACTAGCTGGAACCACATCACATTTAGGTTTTACAGCATTTCAAGTTGATAATGGCAGATGGTGTGAATATGAATTGAGACTGTGGTTTGGGGAAGGCCTCAGATGGGACTGGCAGCAGGGCAGATGCCAAGGTAAAAATGAGGAGGGCATGAACTGAAAAAGAGAGGAAGGCTGGGAGACAAAATCAAGAACAAACAGCTTGTAGTGTAGGGGTAGGGGTCATATAAAGACAGAACTAGAAGGGGTTTGTATAGAGGTGTGGTCCTACTCCAGAAATTATCTACAAGATATTAAAACCTTATAATTTAAAGAGGATGTCCCTTCTTTTTGCCATGACTATGAATCATATCCTGTCAAGGTAGAATAATTATTAAAGCAGCTTTAGGCATATTTACAGTCATTTCAGTAGAAGCATAAACCTATTATTATGATTAAATTACTCACTAATAAGGCAGATGATACAACATCTCACCGTGTTAAAAATAAATAAGCACTTTAGATATTTACATCTCATTTATCTATCGGAAGCTGAGCATAAAAAAAGCATTAAAGTTTCAACGCAGTCCAAATCACAATATAAATCAATGTAATTTTTCTCCACACAAGCCTGACATTGCTTGTTTGTATAGCGCTTTTCTGATACAAACCTTCTGTCTGCAAAGAGATACAGCTTTTCACAGTCTGAGACAATGCTCACGTAACATTTCTACCACATTTAAGTTGAACTAATTCATTCATCACTGCTCTCAGTCTCACTTCTCTTTCATTCCTCTCAGCTACATAATAAAAAAAGACTAATTTTCATTGCAAGCTCTCATGATCCCTAGTAGATTTAAACAATGCTCTTCAGCGTATCAAATGCGGCTTTCTGCTCATCTGTGTTGCTCAGTGAGTCATCGTACACACGCTGGTACTCTTGCAGAAGCGAAACAACAACTCCATGGCCAAACTGCATGGCGTCATCTAGAGGTGTATTCCCCCATCTAACAAGTAACAGGGCACAAAATGGACATAAATGTTTTTTTAAAGTTAGTGTTATCGCTTTCAAATGAAGGAGAGGACAATTTAAATTCCTACCTGTCCTTCATGTGAGGATTCACTTTACATATCTCGGTTAGAAAGATTATAGCTTCCACTTGACCTGAAAAGAGAGGAAAAAAAAAATGCAGCAAGCCCAACGTCAGAGCCCAAAGAACAGAAGACTAAACATGCTGTAGTCAATTTAGACTTCTTTGAATGTTGAAGCCAGGATTTTCCAACAATGAAAGAAATAATAATGAAAAGTGTCACCTTCTGCAGCAGCGATGTGGAGCACTGTGCGAGAGTCGTAGTCCCTCTGCTCCATGTTCACAGCCGAAAGGGCAAACCTGGGGGGATAACAAGGACACGGGAAGGCGAGATAAGACGCACACGAAAAGGTTATTGTAACTCCAGTGAAGGACAACTGTCAGAAACCATGGTATGTGAGAAACAGTTACATGATGAAATCACATTTATATGGCAGCTAACATGCTCTTTAATGTTTTTTCCCTTTCTTTATGGAGAATTAGGTAAGAAGACTGATACCGCCTCATAAAGGTCTGTTACAGCCAGCAGATAAACAAAGATATTTAAAAACAAAACAAAAAAAACAAAAAAAACAATCGCAATAATATCGTATAGTGCGTTAAGTATTGTGATAATATCGTATCGTGGGATGTATGGTGATTCCCACCTCTAACATACAGTATGTTAAAATGTATTTATTTAGTATGACAACAAGAAAACTTAGCACAAAAAGTGATTATTTCTTTGTTGTAACAATGTGACACTGTTGTTTCCTTTTAAATGGTGCCACATTATAAGGAAAATGCATTTGCATTGATGCCCAAAAATCTGCTTATGTAAGAATGCATCATACAACAGTTTGTGTTGTGTATGTGTTTCTGGTAAAAACTAAAAAACGATTATATCCAGGTTTTACTTACCTTCTTAGAGCAGAGACGTCACCATTGTATGCTGCGAACATCAGGTTTACCACTGACTTGTTCTAATGGATCAAACAACAAACACTGTGAGAGTGGTTGTATCTGCTTTGTTTTGGATGCTCATACTAAACATGGCCAAAGTATTGCCTATTAAGGCAATCTGTATAATGTTAAAGCTCAGCCTTCAGATTGCTCTAGAATCTTAGTTTCAGATGCATTTTGTCTCCTTTAGGCTCAAAGAAAGGGAGTCCTTAATTATGTCATCTCAAACACAGATGGTTGAGAACAGTTCCAGTCAGTCACAGTCAAGATCATGCAACTCATCAAAAGTGTACAAGGTCGCAACAATAATGGAGACAGGAGAAAAACTCGGGCAGCTAAATACTTAAACTGGTCCATTGTAGGTGATGTGAAGCGATACAGAAAGAGTGTGATTACGCAAATACCACATCCTATGTGTGGTATAAAGTGTTTACACAAATTAGTATTTCATGCAGTGAGTTGTAGTTAGAAACCTCACAGCTTTAACAGTGTTAAACGAGTACATTCTAAACACCTTTAACCTCCTAAGACCCGAACTCTTCCATGGCATGCATTTTTAATTTCTCTTTGATATTTGGGCTGATTGTTTTTACGTTCATCAGGTCCCAAAGAATTGCCAGATTTTTCTTTACCTAATCTTTGTTTCTAAGAAAAATGAGATCCACATATGAGGATATTCATATAAAATTTCGATAGAACAGTAACAGTATAATGTCCTCGTAAGTGGATATCAGGCCCTTGTAGAGCAAAATTGAGTATTTTGGTCTAAATAACCCAAAATGTGATGTCCACATATGTGGATGCCAGGTCCTAGGAGGCTAAACAATCAAACCTTTAAACAATCACAGATCTTGCTGTCCAAACCTTCTGTTTTTGAGAGCAGCCAATCAGAAGAAAGCTTATTTAAAGAGACGGGTAAGGGAGATAAATCTGTTTGTTTAATGGAGTGGATAAATAAGAACTATTTATCCTCATCCTTGTAACCTTGGACTCTATTTGAGACCAAGGTTACAAATATGAACCTTGATAATGAGCATAACAGGGCTCCAGTATATTGTTAGTAATTCATGTTCCTACTTCTCTGACATCATCACCAAAACCAGTCATAATGCTCGGGTCTTATTTTCTACAGTTGACAGGCTAACAAACCCTCCTGTGTCAGTGGCAGCTAAACTCCATTCGACCATGGCCTGCAATGACTTCGCCAAATTCTTCACAGACAAAATCCAAAAGATTAGACAAGCAATTGGTACATCAACAGCAAATTCAGGATATGTACTGTGTCCACTGAAAAACTGTTTAAACACCATCAAACAGTTTCACCCTATTAACAGCAAAGACCTGGAGGACATCTTAGGTCAACTGAACACCTCCTCTTGCCGTTTAGATGTCCTGCCAACAAGTTTTTTCAAAAAGGTCTCAAAGACTTTGGAGTCAGACCTGAATAACTGCTATGATGCCTTCCAGTCAGGTTTTAGACAGAACCACAGCACTGAAACCGCTCTGACCAAATATGTCTGAATACAGACAGTGGAAAAATGTCAGTCTTAGTTTTGCTGGATCTCAGTGCAGCATTTGATACAGTTGACCACAACATATTACTCAAACGACTGGAGAACTGGGCAGGTCTTTCAGGAACTGTACTAAACTGGTTCAAAACATACTTAAAAAACAGGAAATACTTTGCATCAATAGGTAACTTCACATCTGTGCAGACAAGTATCACATGTGGAGTTCCCCAAGGTTCCATCTTGGGACCCCTTCTGTTTAACATTTACATGCTCCCACTGGTACAGATTATAAAGAACAACAAAATAAACTACCACAGCTATGCAGATGACACACAAATATATATCACAATGTCACCAGGAGACCGAGGCCCTGTACAGGCTCTTGGTAAATGCATTGAGGAAATTAATGACTGGTTATGTCACAATTTTCTCCAGCTAAACAAAAACAAATCTGAAGTAATAGTCTTTGGTGCCAAAGAAAAACGATTACAGGTCACCAGCGAACTTCAATCTATACATCTAAAAACCACAAACCAGGTGAGAAATTTGGGTGTAGTGATGGATGCAGACCTAAACTTAGAAAAACACATTAAGACAATAACAAAATCAGCTTACTATCACCTCAAGATTATATCAAGGATAAAAGATCTGATGTCTCAACAGGACCTGGAAAAACTAGTCCATGCATTCATCTTTAGCAGGCTTGATTACTGTAACAGCATCTTTACAGGTCTACCTAAAAAAAAAAAATAAATAAAAAAAAAAATCAGTCAGACAACTACAGCTCATTCAGAACTCTGCTGCTCGAGTCCTCACTAAGACCAAAAAAGTGGACCACATCAGTCCAGCTCTGAGGTCTTTACACTGGCTGCCTGTCCGTCAGAGGATAGACTTTAAAGTTCTGATGCTGGCCTATAAAGCTCTGAATGGTTTAGGACCAAAATACATCAGTGACCTCCTGACCCAGTATGAACCTTCCAGATCCCTCAGGTCATCTGGATCCGGTCTTTTATCAGTTCCCAGAGTCAGAACCAGACACGGAGAAGCTGCATTCAGCTTTTATGCTCCTTATATCTGGAACAAACTCCCAGAAAGCCTCAGATCAGCTGAAACACTCAGTTTATTTAAATCCAGGTTGAAGACTCACCTGTTCTCAGCTGCATTTGAATAAAGCACCAAATCCACACTTTTAAGCTTAAATTTCAAAACTTATATTTTAACTACTGATTTTATCTACTGCTTTTTTAAATCAATTTTAAATCATGCTTTTTATTGTTTGTTTTTTAATGTCTCTGTAAAGCACTTTGAATTACCTTGTTGTTGAATTGTGCTATATAAATAAACTTGGCTTGCCCTCTGCTGTTTAGACTGCTTACATTGAACTCTGGTTCTCTCTCTCTCTCCCTCTCTCTTCGGTGCAGTTTGTTTGTGCAGATGTGAACATGGTGCAGACCAAAACTAAGAAGTTGGCAACTGACTGCTTCCAAATATGTGATGATGTGTGATGCTTTATTTATATTTGGTCAGATAACCACTTTTGTCAGCTCTTTCCTGTATTTACTTTTGTTGCGCCTTCCACAGATACATTAGGCTAATATAAGAGGACTGAAAGTCCATATTTGGCTTGTTCGCTGTGAGTTTTGTGAAGTAACCAAATGGGAAAGTTTACAAACTCATCCTCTGACCCCAGACCAGAGGAAGCAAACTATCGGTGTGAAAACACCCTTAGTTAGTCAGTCACCTGAAAAGAAAGCACTGGCTACACTTGTTGCACTAAACTCACTGGATCATCATCGTCATCTAATCGTCTCCTCGGGTCGTGTTTCTTAGTGAAATGCCTCAGGTTGTCGTAATTGTGGAAGTTAAAGCAAGACACGAGATCCTGATGAATCAACAAATAAAAGACATTAATTAATATGACATACATAACATGTGGTGAATTTGATCTTTAACTTTTTATCATAAAAACACAAAGAAGACATGAACATTTAGCTTCTGTTACAAAATGTAAATATTTAAGACTTAAAAAAAAAAAAAAACTGTCATTATGTTTAAGAAGCATACCTGACAGAAGTGAATGCCACGAACACTGTTTCCAAGACGATCTAATGGTGGGGACCAACACATCATACCCATGACATTGGGGACCACCAGCAGTACAGCACCTGAAACGCCAGATTTAGCCGGCAAGCCCACCTAGACAAGGACAACCAACAAAACATCTGAAATCTCGATGCAAACATCTCATGATTAGTACTCTATGATTAAAAAAAAAAAAAATCAATTTTCTTCCTCCAGTACAGGGACTCACATGGAAGGCAAACTGTCCAGAAAAGTCATACATGCCGCACGAATGCATGAGACTTAGGGTGTTGCGCACTGCCTCGGCACTCAGCACGCGGTCGCCTGTGATTGGACAAATACCCCCATTTGCCAGCGTGGCAGCCATGACGCTTCCTGACTCGCAGGTTACCTCTATGGAGCACAGCTGGAGTTTAAGAGAAAAAAAAAAAAAGATTAAATACTCACAGAATTGGACTATATTGTTCTTACTGTATTATTCTTACATTACAGATTTCTTTTGCAACGTGGAAACTTGTGAGGGAAATATTTTGCTCTATAGTAGTTTTAGTGTTTAACCCTTCACTTTCTTGATCAGCTGGTCGCCAACTATGTCAGTTTCTTGATGCAGAAAAGATTGTGTGTAAAGACTGCTAAGAGATGAGTCCGTAAACTATAACAGAAAAAGATCAATTAGCTAAATCATGTAAATTTCAGGTGTTAATTCTGGTCGCCATGATTGACTTTTCATGGTGCACATTAAAATTTGATCTTATTATGACGAATCTATCGACAGTAAGAGATGAGGGTGTTTTATTTTATTTTTTAGCTAAATGCTAATGTTTCGCTGATGCTTAGCAGGTACAGTTAGATCCGTCATTTGTTGGTCAAAAACACAATTTCTGTAGTTTTGCCTCTGTGTACCACCACAGTGGATTTTAAACCAAACTTCAGCTTTAATTCAAGGTTTTTTTTTACAAGAATCTTGCAATAACTCTTTAGTAAATACAATTTTTTTATATATAGGCTCTGATTTTCAATAGCTTAAAAGCAACTGAACAATTCACTGACAAGTTTCAGGGTCGGGTGAGTGTTGAATGGGTATTTCATGGCTTTTTACTGATATTTTAAATATGAGAGCTGCAGACTTGTCAAGTGAGGGAGGCCATCATTTGGCTGAAAAAGCAAAATTAACCTATCACAGAGATGGCAAAACTTTAGAAGTGGCCAAATAAAAAAATCTGACAGAAGGAAGGACGAAAGAAGAAACTAGCTTAATCGTTTCTGACCATTAAGGACCCTGAAATGTACTTTATAGGTTTTTTTGGTTCACTACAGACTTCTTGGCTTTAAATATATTATCTGCCCCTGCTGGTAATGCAACTTCTGCATGCATGCCCATTTCATGTTTCGGAGAGGCAAAGTATGACATTGACAACTAACAATATCTAACCAGGAGAAAAACATTTTGCAGGAGGTAGGAATATCATAATCAAAGTCTATAACCAAGAGACACTCAAGAACAGGAAGGCTAAACTTTGCCAAAAAAAACAAAAAAAAAAAAAACTAACACTCAAGCCTGCAAAATTCTGCAAAAGCGTAGAGGGCTATGTTCTGATTCAGCCAAATGCTGCAAAACAGCATGACAGCACTACATAGAGCAAATCGATAATGACCCCCAAAAATGCTACATAATCAAACAAAACGTTTCTTAACGTAAAGAAATGGGATAATCTTCAGTAGCCAAGTCAATCATCTCAACGCTACAGAGCATGCTTTGATAAAAATGTCTGTAGTACCTTAACAGTTAACGGAAAATTGTTGTAAAACCCCTTGAAGTAAAGCTGGAAGTATGTACTTCAATCACATATTGATAGTTTGATTTAAAATTCACTGTGATGTGATGAACAGAGGCAGTGAACTGTAGCAGAGTGTAGATTTGCCCTAGAAAAAGAAGTTTCACTGTCCAGCAAATTATCGACCTATAATAATCATGAGGTTTCTAATTACACTGCTTACTTAGCTAAACATTAATATTAAAGCTGAGGTTAGTGGGAGTGATACTTATTTAAATACTTGCAAAGTGTCATAGATTATTGGACAATTGGAAACTTGAACAAGGGGTAAAAAGATTCATGACTGGTGCCGCCATCCAGTTGTGTTTAATCTGGATCAAATTGTTGGACCAACTGACAGGGAGCTGCTCTGCTAGCATACACATGCTAAAATATTGTTTCCAACAACTTTAAAGGACAATCTCACCTGAAAGTAAAAGTCAAGAGCTGCAATCATATCTGCATTTTCAGGAAAGCACTGCAAGGAATAAGATTAGAGTCAGCATATACTATTCAATTAAATTTAAAACCTCAATTCAATAACCCCTGAAGTAATTAATATTGTATGCAAAACACCAAAAATAATAAACGCACCTTTTTCTCTTTGAGGTAATACCCAATGGCAAAATTCCTGTCACCAGTCTCCCTCTCTGACTGGAAACTGCCGGCACACAGCGATATGAAAACCATCATTCAGGGCACAAAATGACAATAGTTTTTACATTTCTTGCAGCAGGCCACTCACGTTGCATTGCTGAAGCCCACATACTCTGTACCAGCCATGCTTTTCAAGAACTCCATCACCTGCAGTAACATCACTTTTAGAGACCATTGAGCAGGAAGAACAAATACCAAAAAGGGACTAGATATAAAAATTTCTAAAAATAAAACATTTACTTACATAGTCAAACCTCTCAGCCTTATTTGAATGAGGCTGTAAGAAGAGAAGAGGAAAAATAACTTTCTGTTGCCAGCTCAATAGAGTCAGTAAGTCCCTACAGATGGCAGTGTTTGAGTGCTTTGACACTGAAGCATACTTTTGATCTTGGGTGTGTGTCAATATCTGATGTGCACATGGTGTGTTTGAGCGTGTCAGCCCTCGTGGCAATGTGCTCGCTGTGACGTGAGGGCTGCTTATGGTTGTGCTTGAATTTCATGGACCAGCAGATGATCATTACCGTGTTGTAGAGGTACCAAAAGGGGATGGCGCTACATTCATATTTAATGGCCTTATCTCGAAAGGTTAAGGATGATAGCAGACATCACTGAGTTCAAGGAAAGACCTGAGGACTAAATCTCATGACCACTAAAAGAGTAGGCTTTATGTCTTTCAAGGGAATTTATCTCTGGTGTGCTACCTAATATGAAAAATTATTTTTGACCAAAACATACAGATGTTTGATGTTAAACTTTGATATGTAAACCTTAGCAATATTTATGCACGCCCGAATTTGCACAAATGTTGCATCTTCTATATACTTTGTAGTTTTAGCCTTTAATTTCCTTTTCTGTGTCTAAAATAAATGCTTTTTAAGTATATAATCTCCTCAGTGTAAATATAAACTATATGCAGAAACACTGAATAAACTATGTTGACACAAGTATTGCCCCCTCTAAACACACTGAGCTGTGAGGCTGGCTAACACACCTTCAGTTCTGGGGGCCACAATTGGCCACAAGCATGCACACGCCATGTTGTCCGCCCCAGACCGATTCCCCTCCCTTGCAGCTGCACTTGGCCCACATATGATAAGAGTCAGCTGTCAGACTTCAAAAACCAACACAAGCAAAGCCTCTACGACCATATATGACTGTATGTTTTGGAGTAAAGGCAAAGATCACAGATAAGTCACTATGGGGGGCATATAATCTCAGCCAATAGATAAGGATGTCATGGCTGTTGCTGACGTTATCCATGAGGAGGGAGTTTGTTCAGTAAACTTCAACCTATTTGGTATAAAAGTGTTGCTTTCTAGAACTTTGCATTGTAAATAACATTACATCACCAATAGTTTGACCTTTAAGAAACCAGCAATCTGTGGCTTTCAGCTGTGTATTTCTTTAGCGCTTCATACCCATGAAAAAAGCAATTTTCTAAACTAGTTCACAACATTTAGCTCACAATTGTCTTTATATTGAATATTCTACCGTCCAAAGTACCACTAAAGGGATTTGCTTGCTTAGGTCACACACAGATTGCAAACTGTGGCACAATCAGGTTTCATAATGACTGCAAATTTTATAAGATTGCAAACCATACAGGGCTCGTCCCTACTCATGCACTGGCTACAGGAATAAAAAAAGAGTTTGTCTATTTTTTTGAAAGAGTTATTTTTTTGGCAACTTCAAGCTCGTGTTGAGCCGGCAGCTAAAACCCAAGTGAAACCATACATTATGAAAAAATCTTTTGCAAAACCTATTTCACTCCTGCTTTGTACAGACTTTTAAACAGGTGATTACCCCTTTGAACTGTGAATCTCTGGAGAGGCTACAGAACACTATGCTGCACTGTACTAATTCAAGGGAAAACATTTAATAAGGACTGGGTTTAAAAATGGAAAGCCTATTTTTGGTCATGTCCAGCTGCCTCCTAAGAGACTCCTCTGTTTTGCCCCAACAACCTCATATAATGACCGACAACTACGTAGTTATTTTATGTGCATATTCTTAAACACAGACATGTGCATTCAGTAAGCATCTATTATCACATCAATGTATTCAGGGCTTAGATTTTACCTTAATTAAAGAACTGATGACAATAGCTCCAGCATTCACCATGGGGTTGTGTGGTTTATCTGCACAAGAAATGAGAGCAAGTTATCACTGATTTTTCCCCCTAACCACAAGAATAATAAACTGAGACTGCTGAGACTGGAGAATAAATTTCATCTTGGGGGCTTAGGATGCAGCGACGGCTAATGAACTGAAGACATGCAGTAAAATCCAATTGGCTTTAGAGATGAGCAGGTACTTTAATTGTAACCCAGCTGGCAGGAAAATTTCATACAACATTTGTAAATGTTATACCTACAAGCTCTAATGATGTTTCCGATTGGATGTTCAAGGAATATTTCTAGGTTAGAAGTTTAATGCATTTCTGACTGCAATATACATAATAAATATAATGCTTTGAAAATGTTCATTCATAATATTACATGGAAACATTAAAAATGCAAATATTCTCTGCATTCAGAGAATATTTCCAGGATGTTTTTGGCATTCCTTTAATGTGATGGAAAAAAGATAATAAGCAAAATAAAAACAAACAAAAAAATACACAGCCTGTGTGGGTTGACTCTGGGTACTCTGTTGGGACATTAGGTTAACTGTGGTTCTTAACTGGAAATAGGTGGGAATAACCATCAAACCCTCTAACTGCAGCTAAATACACAGATAACTGTTTGTTTTCAATTCTGAAATTGCGTAGTAATGTTGTTCCCATCCACATAATGTCCTCACAGAGACCACGCACGTGCTGATCGCTGGGTCGGGCAGAATAATATGTGCAGCAGTGTCTGGACATTTGAAAAAATGGAGGGACAGATGTTCTTGTAAACTCTGACTCATGTTATTATCGCAGGGAGCATAAATGGGGTTCTTTACGCAAATCACTTGCCTTCCTCATTTAGGGACAGTTTGTTGAACTTGAGACCACTTGGCTCTTTGCCCACAAACTGGTGAACGTGCTCACTGCCAAACTCGTGCACAGCGATGGCGTACTCCAGAGGCTTCACACATGACTGCAGACAGAAGGGAACCTTGGTGTCACCCACAGAGTGTCTGCATGACATGAGGATGTAATGGAGAAAAAAATAAAATAAAATAAAAAATAAAATAAAAATGGAGGCGTGTTAGTGAGGCAGTACACACGGTGGAGGTTTAGCGAATGGAAAGACGTAGAACAAGTGGAACTGATACTGCACCTCTGTCCGTCGATTGTGCACAGAGATACACCCCACAGGTCAGGGCTGAACTTAGCCAACTGTGGAATGTAGTCAGCCACCTGCATAAAGACAAGAAACATGTGAGTGAGCTAAAAAATGATGACGCACACGCTAAAATCAATACGCGTGTTGGTCTGGCACTTACCTGTCCCCCCTCCTGCTGATGCGCACTGTCGTACATTGTATCAATTTGGTGGACAAACTTTTCAAAGTCTGGGATGATAAATTTTTTTCTGAAAGCCTTAGTCAGCAGCATGATGTTGTTGCCCACACACCTACGAAAGGACACAATTACAATGAGGTCAAGAAACCCTTAAAAGGCGCGCTTTAATTAGTAAATTTTGATATTCCTAACTGTCACTGAAGCTACTTTGTAGCAAAAACACTGCCCATAAAACCACCCTTCAATAGGAGGAGCCAAATAAAAGCCTTTCAGTGAGTAAATCCAGGTACCGATCAGTGTTTTCATGGCAGACATTATGACCCTTTACAGTTAAAAGACATTATATATATTAATGCAAAGATGGTTCTGTGCCAGGGAGCCGTGTCAATGTGACAGAAATGCAGCATGTACAATTCCCACAACTGAACCAGACTAATGGATTTAATAAATTTTATTATTCACACCAGTGTGATAAAACAGGACTTTTATCCCATGTAATAAAGTGTAATGGAGACTGAGATGTTTTCATAAACAAATAAAATCCCTTTGCCTCTGCTGTGTTAAGTTACAGCAGAAATTGTGGGAAATATTGGCTTACTTGGATTATTAATATCAGACGTATTCTTTGTGATGTGAGACAGGCAAGCAACTACACCTCAGCTTCACACGTAAGACAACAGAAAACGCTGAACAGCAAACACCAATCATAAACAATTAACAATTACAGGGCCTCTTGGGTACTTCGCTAAGCCAAGTCGAGACGAGCTACGTGATTAAAGTACTAAGTTAAATTTAATGAAATTTGGTGGAGAGGTGGAGCTTTGTGAGGTTTTTGATGACTGCGGTCTTGGTCTAGGATATTGTTTCAGAGTGACTCTCAGGACGATTAATCAAACAAAGAGCTGTACAGCTAGCAGGTCCTCAAATGGAGCCATATAATACTGTGCAAAGGTATTGAGCTTTCACTCATGTCTTGGCATTTTGCTTAAAAAAGAAAAAAAAAAAAAAGAAAAAAAAAAGGGAAAAATATGTGCAGGATTTTACTGAAACTTGCAAACAAATCAAGGTACAGCACGTAAGGCAAAAAACAGAGTTTCTGCAATTCTAAATAAGCTTGAAAGCCAATATTTGAGATCAGCACCTTGCGTGTATTAAGCAGTAGCTTGAGTGCAGGAAGCTGGTGAGGAACTTTGTGGAGAGGTCTGGAAGAAATCACCTCCTTTTCAATGTCAGCAAGGCAAATTGTAGACTGCACTATTTTTCATTCTTAACCTGTTACTGTAAGACAACAACTTCCCTTGTAAGGATCAATAAAGTAGCTATCGGTCTATTCTTTCACATAGCCTGAACTCTCTGAGGCAAGCTTTTGCTTTAACTTCTTTAAGTAGTCTTCAGAAATAGTTATCCAGTCTTCTTGGCCAACCTGTGACTAATAGCGTTTTATTGTGTTTCATATTCAGGTATGCTTTTACTGCACTGACGGTGTTTTGGGGAATGTTGTTATGAAGCTGTTGCCCGTGAGACACTTTGTAGATAGTATTGCATCACAATGTGACTTTTCTGAGTTCATAATTAAATCAGTTTTCAAGATCCTCAACACCACTGGCTGAAATGCAATCTCATTTCAGCCAGTGGTGTTTTCAGCCATGACAGAGACTCTGCTGTGTTTTGAAACACACCATTCACTTTTGTAGTTTTCTAATGACCTTCCCATGACAGTGATTTGAACTACAAATGCACCTTTCTTAAGAATGTTTCTTCACGGCAGCTTCAGTGAACAGCAGATGGATCAACTGAAGGTCCAGATCCATCCATCATGTCTCGTATCAGGTCTTTGTTGGATTTCTCTCCCATTTCTTAAGGACATGAATTTCAGATACGGTTCATCTTTTGCAGATAGTTTTTCATGCCTCCTACTTCTTCTTTTGTACTCCATATTTCCAGTTCCCTTAAAAAAATTTTTTAAGAGCACACTATGCACTGTACATGCTTATATTTTCTACAAAAAGTCTTTGGGAATCACCTAGTTGGTGCAAAAACACTATCTTAGGCCAATCAAACTGTTATCATTAGCATTTTTCAAGGATTAATCTAAAGAAATATGAAGAAACGATTAGCTTTTGCTGCTAGTAACAGTAAAATCTTTATTTATTATGGGTTGTTATGTGTACACTCAACACTAGTTCATTACTTGAGCCTTGCATGATTTATAAGTCAAATGGCAAAGAAACAATTCCTCTGAAAAAGGTTAACGATTGGACTGACTCAAGACTTTTTGCACAGTACTGTATAAACTGAATGGCTTATACATCAGAATGGCTGATTGCACCTTTAAGCTAAAAGTTATATTAAGTAGTTTACTCTGAGTTATATGTAGTTGTATTACTACATAACCGTTTTTGAGAATTAGTCAAAACACTCCTCTGTAATATGAGCGTCCAACCTTAAACCCTTAAAAACCTGAACCATGAAATAAAGCATTTATTGAAACTTAAATAACATTAATTTGCATATATTTTAGTTCATCAAATGAGTATAATATTTGTTACGTTTGGCTTTTTTTGCAATTTTGTTTTATTGCAGAAAAGAAAAACTCATTGATGATGTAAAAGTCTCAAAAAAATGATACACTTGGCTTTACAAGATAAACCTTTGGCTTTTTTCAAAGAAAAGGAGTCCAGACATTTTCTTTAGCTTCTTTGATCCAAGCGGAAAATCCTGAAGTTATTGAGAAAGGTGGTGCCTGAAAAATTGTTTATATAACTAAAACATCAATCAATAATTGAAATCTTCAACACGCAGGCTTCAAAGTAACCTGTTTCAGGCCAACTGACATTTAGCTAAAAGGGTAAACAAACCTGCCCATACCAACTCATCCAGTAGTTATTATAGATTTCCATTGCTGTGTGTGTTAACTGCTCAGCAATGCAGTATGCTCTCAAGGAAAGGTATGCACATTCTGTCACAGCTCTGAACTAAAATATCTGGGCCCAGAGGCCTCACTAATCCAAGACGATGCTAACGTGAGGTTTGGGACACCAGGAAAAGAGAGTGGAGAGAGCTTCCATTATTCATACGGGTCATATCTTTAAAAAAAATAAAAGCTAGCTCTCTCCGTTTCTAGTAGCATATTTATAGTATGCTCTTGAGTGTTCTTCAGGAACAGATGACCTCACAAATTTTAGAAAACAAGCACAGAAAATCAGAAATGACCAATTAATTTTAACAGAGATAGTCAGACTATTTAACCCTGTGCTGTTCCAGGCCAAAGGAAGAGAGCGAGTGAATTACACAAGTCTGCTATGAAATGATATGTCTGGTCAGCAGCCTGCATAGCACTTACGGATCTGTTGGGCCTGCTAATGTAATTGCCACAGTCTGGAGCCAAACCAGAATGATGCCCTTTCATTAACAGCCCCAGAGACCCCCTGTCTTCCAACACACTCCACTGCTTTGGCTGGCATGCATGCACGTGAATTTTGTTAGCTGCAGCTGTCGGCCATAAAACGCCCGTCTCTGTCAGGCCCTTGGACTCAAATAGCACTGATCACAGATCACTAACAAACACTCATGTGAAAACTCAACCAAACTTCATCATTTTCCTCCCATTTACTCAATCTTTATTTGAAAGATTATAATTAAATATATTTCACTCAAGGTCTTCTGACTAGTTTTCAAGTATTCAGCAACTGTGTCCCCAAACGAAATCAGTTTGGCGATCGTTGCTCAAGAGTTGGCAGTTTGTCTTGTAATCAGAAGGTTGCCAGTTCGAGCCCCAGCTTGGACAGTCTCGGTCGTCGCCTACTGGTGACGGCCAGAGGGGCCGATGGCAGCCTCGCTTCTGTCAGTCTGCCCCAGGGCAGCTGTGGCTACAACTGTAGCTTGCCACCAGTGAGTGAATGAATAGTGGAATTGTAAAGTGCTTCGAGGGTCTCGAAAAGCACTATATAAATGCAATCCATTATTATTACATCACCATACACAATGTTTTTCACCTTCTGAAAAGTTTCTTATCCATCATGACTATCCCAATGGAGTCACGGGTGGATTGTCGCATCTGATGGACACAATCGCGTAGCCGAGGGTCAGATGTTAACAAGCCTGTTTTTCTTAAAGCCTGCAGAGAAGGGAAATAAGAAGCACAAGGGAGAAAAGAAGGGAGTGACCTACTGACATATTCTTTCACACACTGAAAAAGCTTTTTATGTAAGAATATTAAACATGTGTCAAGGACATGTACAGTGAAAGAGCTGCAAAGCTTCAGGTGTTGCCACAAGGGAGAGAGGCGGAAATACAGGCATAGACCAGATCACTGGAATCCCTCTCGCAAGTCACAGTGACAGCCGCTGTATGTGGGTCTATTTTGGGGACACCATGTGTACAACCCTCCTGACCAGTGAGACACCTTTTGACTGGTAAGTAATTCTGTAAGCAAGCACGTGGCTCCAAACATGCTCTTGCAGGAAGTGCTGAAATTAGACTGTTGTAGTGTTCCTGAGTCTATTTTAGAGTCGAGCCCTTCAGTTGACTGTTTGAGGGTTGGGTTTGTGAGCACAACAGACAGAACTTTTTATAAATATATGTTAGCGAAAGGCAACAGCTTTTAAATGAAGCAGATTGTTTTTTTAACAGCAACATGACGTTCAGTTGTGCATTTAACAGCTTGTTGAAAATAAAAAATAAAAAAGAAGAAAAAATTGGGTCAGTGGAAAACACACTTATAATTAATTTTTACAAGCTGTTCATCATCACACACAATTATCTCCTTTTCATTCACAAATGATGGCCCAGTGTATCCTTTGCTAAAGAAGGAAGTAAAGGAAGAACCAAAGTAGCTTTTTTAGTATTTAGAAATTTCAAACATCTCTAATTATGGCTGCCATGCATATACTTCTGGGTCACTTTACTCACTTAGAAACCTTTCTAAGCAAATGTAACTATTTGACTGCACTCAAAGTCCTGACTCTGCCTTTTTTAGATCACCTGCTTTAGGTTTCCAGTGTTTTATGACACCCTGAGGGTCAATGTGTTTTGCAGTTGTTATTTCCATTGCAGGGACACCGAGTACCACTTTCCCGTTCCATCTCCGCTCCAGTAACCTCTACAAACACACCAAGTCATTTGTGCTGTCACCTGTGTTGACACACGTCTCTCCTTCTTAATGTACGTTCTGTTTTAAAAAGACTGAGTCGTCATAGACACCGCAGTCACCAGCTGTCTGTATAACATGTCCCATCACAGGAGAAAAGGGAAAAAGACTCCGAGTTTATGTTCTATGCTCTAAGTCTATGTTCTACTTCTCAGTAACCTGAGCTCTTGTGAGACTTTTAAGATATGAAAAGGTTCATATCTGTTCATAGAAGCATGACTTTTTTGAATGTGTGAGCTTAGTGGGACCTCATGTATCTGACAGGAACCTCATAATGCTCCTAAGATTAAGTAAGGAAATAGTAGGTGCTGGTTCCTAAATTAAATTCCTTTAATCTACTAATATTATTAAATCGACCAGTACAACATCTCAACTGTAAAGTCCTGTTGTAATTAAAGGCAAAATAATAATTAAAAATTAATGTGAACAATTAATATTGCTCTCTGATTCTAATTACTTTGGTCCTTAGTGCCACAGCTACTATATATAGTCCTATTGCATAAGAAAGTCCCTAGACACTTTTTAAACTGGACTCCTCAGTCAGGTGGAGATACTCTGGATTCCTGTTGTGGGATAACATGGCACTGCCAAGGGTGATTTGGTTAAAGTCAACGGTGTAGTCGAGTGTGTTTGTGTATGTTCACATGGGCCATGAAAAGCCAAAACAGTGCTCAGTGTGACAGAGGAAGTGTAAATGTGCTGCTGACGTACAGAGATGAACTGGGAGAGAGGGATCATCTCTTTGCCATCAGTGATGGTGTAGAAAAGCAGGTCCTCCATGCTGGACATCAACCTGCTTCTATAAAAACAAAAAACACACACGCAATAGGTTTTGATGTTTAAATGTGGACAAGCTTCAATGTCAGAACTTGAGCAATGAGTCAAAGTTTATGTCAACATAAAGCTAGTGTAAATACTGGCATTTTTCCAGTGATCTACTTTGATCCTAACATAAACTTTGTTTTAGAGAAGGCTTAACTACATGTATATTTTTTAAAAAATCTACATAAAATATACAGTGTAGTTTTTGGAGTGTTGCATACAATTAATATGCAGACAGATATTTTAAAATATAATTGAACTTATCAATTTTCATCTATAAGAAGGGCAAAACAATTAACCTGCTTGTCATGAAGTGTTATAGAGTTAGCAAGGGTGACTGAATCAGTTTCCAAAGAACCCAAAGTAACAGCACCATAGTCATTTTAAGATTGATAATGGTGTCACTCCTTTTTACAGCAATTTTTGCATCTTTCCTGCTGTAATTATATACATAATAGTGATCACTTGAGATTTACAGAATATGCACTTTAATATAGTGTTAATCACTGCACTTTTAATGTGTCTGTGTTTAGGCAATTAGCAGAATAAAGAAGGAAATTAACTGCTTTAAGTCTGGCAAGTAATTTGGTGCCAATTAAATAAAAAATACTGTTATATCAAATAATATGAATTCAGTGCCTCAATTATGCCATATTTCTCAATTGAGTAACTTTTATCACTAGCAAATACTTATTATTTAATCTACAAATTACTTTTTTGTATACACAGAGATTCTTGTTTTGTTTGACCAGGAGCCCAAATTAGAGATATTTAGTTACTCGCTATACATTCCTTACTTAAATCACCGAAGGTAAGTGAAAAGCATCAAATCAACATATTTAAAAATTTGAAACAGTGAAAATGTGAACAGCATAAAGAGGAAAAAGGGGACCAGGCAGAGTGATGGCCTGCTAATTAAACACAATATGTGTTATGGTAGCCTAGCTTTATATGTATTTTTTTACATTTTTTTTTTTTTTTAATGTATTGGGTTTGCTCATTTCAGTTTAGCTTTTATTGTTTAAAAATGTATAATTTTAGTTTAGGATACGGGTCATGTCAAATAGGAACCCCAGTCTCAGTTAGCCTGCATTAAAGCCTCCTGATGTAGTAACCACACCGACAAAAGTTTCAAAATAGCCTTCAGTGTAGTTTTGTGGGAAGCAGATGTTATATTGTTTCTTGACCTGGCACACTGCCGTATTGTTAGTATTACAACTGTTTTGTCAAAGTTTGCTTTCCATGCATGTGTTTAATTGCTTTTATTAACCTCTGGACAAAAGCAAACCAACATTTTTTTTCCAGCTATTAGCAAACATTAGCTGCCTGCAAGCTGCAGTTTTACATCTTACAGACTTCATTGGTGAATCTTCCCAGCTTTACATAAAAGGTAAGACTATTTACCACAAAATAAGAAACTTTTCTGACAAATTTTACTTTAGTTAGTGTGGCCACCTGTTACTACAAGCTTGAATAATGAGGGGGACTTAAGCAGCTAATGCTAGTAGAATTATTACTCTTATTGTGAGAGTACTGTAGTAAAAATAAAAGTACTGAATGATTTTTTGACTAATTAATGATGACAGTCTTCTGTGACCTACTTGGTGTGTCCTTGGTCCACATCAGGGCCCTGCTGGTGATGATAGGCTCTGTGGGTGTGGGGTGATGCTGCTGCCCAGCAGGGGAGAAGAACAGGTTGCTGAGTCCTGGACAAAACCATGCTGTCAGCTCCAACTCTAGCAAAGATCCCTGCATTTTTAAATAGCTGCAGGATTCCCGGGTTAGCTGTCCTCAGACTTTTCAGGCAATGCATTGTGATAAGTAGGGCTCAGCGTTTAATAATTCAAAGTAGTTTTTTTTTTTCTTTCCTCCAGTAGCTGATCTTGAGAGATATCTGTGACCTGCGCTCCTTGGTCCTCGGAGCTTTAATAGCAGCAGCTGTCTTACAGACGGGATCAAGTAGAGGCTGTTGCTCCGGGGCGGGGCTGTGACACCGGCAGCATGGTGGGGTCAACAACCAGTACCTATCGACATGAAACTGATGTAATTTCGGCCAAAGTTAAATCACTTCCATTTAAACAAAAGAAAAAAAGAGAAAAAGATATATTCTCTATACTTTTCAGGGATTTATATTTTCCCCCTCCATTGACCATCCAAAAATATTTATAAATTGAGATTAAATGGAGTTAAAACCTGAAATGAGCTCATAAACAAGCTTTGCTTTCGTTTTTAGGCATATATATATATATATATATAAATAACTTACAGAAAACAATCTAAAATGGTTTGTTTCTTACTGCATGAATAACACATCCAATATCCAATGCCTAATATTGAATTCATATTTGATTGTTTATGCAAAATCTTACATATATTTCTCCTATTAAACTGTTATTTTTGTTTTTATTATTACTAATAATAATGTTGGTGATGATAGTGTTTAACAACAACAACAACAATAACAGTGTTTTCCACATTTTATATGAAGAATATAGGCAGTGTTTCATTATAAATGCGTCAGTAGGACAACTGGCTCTTCTATTAGTCATGATATGTAAATATGGACTGATGTAAATGACCAACTGTGTTGTGTTTGTCTCCTACATACTTCCTGTAAGGTTGCAGTCAGGTTGTCGCTACGGTATTTTCTAGTGTTGTGACATAGTGACACCACCTGGTGAGTTTCCCACGCTCATGGACTGAAATCTTACGGTCCTGTCCGCTAGGTGGCGTACTCACTCCAGGACCTTCAACTCAGGTCAGTTTCCCCTCTCTAACTCTGTAGTTTTACTGAGTACACATCACAGTGAGATCTTTCCTCTCCAGAGGGTTTCTCAGCATGTTTCCTGGTGCTTCAAAGACACTTAAAAAAGATCCCTTCTTATTTTTTTGAGTTTTGGACTTGGCTTCCTGTCTTTGATCTCAGCTGCTATGTGAGATGTTCACTGAAGAGTATCACCAAAACTTTTACTCCTTAGTAAAACTATTTCTCATCGTAGTGGAGGATTCTTCCGAATTGCAGACATCACATGAAAATATGTATATTTTCTATTTTTATCTATTCATATTTATCTATTTATTATTAAGGCAATCAAATCATTGAAATACAGTCTTTCTCACGCTTTCAAACTGTGCAGTAACACTTTAATTGTAGACTAAAGGGACAAGATATTATCTTTATTACCAAATAAACAAGGCCTTGCTAGGAATGGCCTTCTCCTTCGCATTTCCAGCCATATCAGTTCTCTAAAGAAGTATATGCTAACCCATGGTCCCTCTGTGCTACCTCTGCCGGTTGTAGCTTCTCTGTTTTCAGCAGAAAATGTTTTCCATTCCTGGGCCAATGAATGCCACCTTTGTCCCTTCATCCTCCGTGTTGTGTGAGAAAACCCCCCTCACTGCACTCACCAAGCCTGCACAAACTTAACCTCTTTCCCCCTCCACCTCACACAGGAAAAGAAACTTACCGGCTCTGGAGCTTTGATTCCATCTTAGTAATCTGGAGGTCTGGCTAAAGCCTTGCAATAGAGGCCACTTTGGACAGACGTTTTTAAGTACCTTAGGGAGGAAAAAAGGTGAAATGTGATTGGAACAATTGTTAGGATACTCTGGATCAAAACAACAAATATAGAATAAAGGCTGCTATATAAGAACATAGAAAGAGCTAGAGAAAGATGTTGGTTATAGCTGTTTCGTCAAAGTGAATTGTGTAGAGGTAGTTCATACAAAAAAGTGTGGTAATTAACAGGGTAGGAGATATCTATTAGTTCAAGGCTAATTTAAAGCCCTGGGAAATCTTCATTATCAGCCTGTCCTCACCACATTACCAATTACACTGCCATTTTCACTGGATTGGGGCATGCTTATTTTCCTGAATCACTCAAAACCGTCCAAGCCCTGAAACACATTTTACTCATGCTACCACACACCACTCTTGTTCGGATATTACCCCAGAAACAAAGGATGTAAAACGCCTTAATTTAATCCATTTCCAGTTCCTGTTAAACTCAAAGCCTCCTACACCGCCTGCATGGCAATAATATGATATTAGGAAGAGGTATTAAATAGGTATAGCACATTGTGAAATAAAGCTCCTCATTAGAAACTATTGAAACCTTGTAGAGATTTAATGCATCGTTTAATGCATCTCTCAAATGAAAGGATAAGGGCCATTATCCCTGTGCCACCCAGGGTGTAAGGAATTCCATCTCTTCTCTAAATTGAGTCTTACCCACATAGCGACACACACACACACACACACACACACACACACACACACACACACACACACACACACACACACACACACACACACACACACACACATAGAGGGCATAAAACTGAATTATAATACATTCATTTCCTGGAGACTTATCCTAACCATCCAATCCAGTATCATAGGATGTCTTGTCATATCTGTTGCTCGTCTGTCTGTCATAATATTGCCCCCAAAGTGGCAGCAGTAACACCCCGGGATGTTGTAGTGAGCATAATACTCATTAAAAAGATATCTAAGTTGAAACTGTTTTTTTTTCTTTCATTGTAATATTCTTTCTCTCTGTGGTGACCAAAATCAATCGCAGTCTTTGGTCTGTACAAAAACTACCAGCTTATGTTTAACTGAGGCTTGATCAGATGTATCTGGTGGCTATAATTAAAACTGACTATCCTTTTAATTTGAAATTCCTTTTTTGTGTTTCTCTGGGGTTTGTGTCCTTATCAAGCTACGCTGTTGGAATAGTAATGCAAAGTGAGGATTTTATTTAATTCAGCCTCCTGTTAGCTTATTGGCCGCATCACATTAAGAAGAGATTACTAAAAGTCCAGTATGGGTATGATGTTTGATTACAGCATTATTCAATCAGACTTGAACAAATCAGAGCCTGTCTTTTAAATCTGTAACTATAACTGTTCACCTTGAGCTCTAACCTTTAATAATAAGCATACTTTTTGACAAAGCTTATTATGACACTGTACCCTCCCTGATGCATTGACCGTTTCTTCTTCACTTACATATTTTCACTCACTGTTATTATTAAACTCTGGCTCTTTTCCACAGTCTACCTTTGTCCTGTCTTCCTCTCCTCACCCTCAGGTTGTGGCTGATGGCTGCCTCTACCAAAGCCTCGTTCTGCTGGAGCTTTCTTCCTGGAGAAAGGGAGTTTTCCTTCCTACAGTCACAAAGTGCTTGCTCACAGGGATCGTCTGTTTGTTGGGGTTTCCCTGTATTATCATAGGGCCTTTACCTTTAAATACAAAGTGCTTTGAGGTGACTGTTGTTGTGAAGTGGCCCTATATAAATTAAATTAAATTGAATTACTATAGCAACATACAGAAGTTCATATGTCCATATGTTCATTTGTCACTAGTTCAATGTACAAATGAATCACTTTAATGGATGTCTATACTGATATGAAATAAAATTATTAGTAGCTTACTAGCTTTGAATATAGCAAAAAGTAAACAAGAGATAGGAACGTTTGACTTCAACCAAAGTCCAGCAGCCAATCTGGCATATCAGTAAGCCAGCGGTAAAACAAGGCCAAGTTTGTTCATGTTCAATTCTTAATGACTTTATTCATTTATTTAGATTAATAGTACACAGCTGGAGGGGCTTGATATGAGCCATGTAGGTCTGTCCTTCTATGCTAACCACCACTAATGAGGTTCAACAAAAATAAGACCGCAATTTTCAGTCATCTAGTTTTTTGTCAATATCAAAGGGAACCATTAACGACGGGTAAAAAAGTTGCAGGTTTGATACCACTGGCCTAGATGTTAGACTCCAGTGATTTGTGGGGACGTATTGCAGTTTCTATAGACATTTTTACAGATTTCATGAATTGCAGAAATTCCTCATTCCTCTCTAAAATTTCTGATTGAATTTCTTATTCTCTCTACTAACTCATGACAAAGGTTGAAACGCTGGTTCAGTGTGCACAGACTAAAACCCTGTCTGTAAGTCTCAGATGAAGTAAAAACAAGATAAAGATTAATGTGGTAACTTTAACTCACATGTAAGCTTAAATGCTATACATTAAGGTCTTTATGAAGTGCACTGGTAAATTATAATGCACACTGGGGATGTGAACATCTCAGTATTCAAGAGTTGGTGCATAAGCACACAACTGGTCAGCTACAAAGAAGAACTTGAACTATTAAAAACTGAGTCAAGTCTGAGGCTGACAGGTTGGATCTTAATTGACCCAAAGTGGCCAGTGCACAGCAAATCTTTGTTAGTAGAAACATGACCCTTTCTGTGGCACCGGTAAAGCTACACATTCCACCCCAACGAGACAAAATCAGGTATGTAATGAGCGTTATAGCCCTGTAGGACAACTGAATTTTTGCTGCATATGTTTTTCCTCCTCATTGAAATTTGGCATCCTTTAGTCTCAACAATGGCAGAAACATTAAAGCGGAGTTTCTTGCAGCCACTACTATCTTATGTGTTCTTCACAACCAAATGAGGGACAAGATATGTTGTGAATAGGGCCTGTTCATACTCTCTTCTGCCCTAGGTGGGTGCTAATTATCACCACTTTGCCTGTACACAGGGCTACATCCACCCCCTCTCTTACGGTCACTGTGCCGAAACCTAGACACCCTCTAGACCCCAGGAGCCTCAGTGCACCCGTACAGTACTGAAAGATCAGCCCCCCATCACCACCACCTTCCGCCTTCCTTACCATCTCTTCCCCTTCCCTTTCCCCTACCCCAAAACCAACCCCTCCCAGTTTTCATCCTCCGAGCACCCACACCCTTCCTCACCCTCCAACCCCCATCCTCACCATGTAGCTATCCCACTGCCCTGCCATCTCGCAGCATTCCGCGGGCCGTGCACACAGAGGCCTATTGTGTGGGCTGGGAGACGGCAGGAGGCTATATACAGTCAGAGCACCAGAGAAAAGGCATGTGTAGGGCTGAACTGGGCTCAGTATTCCTGCTGTACTTTGAAACAGATCTGTAACTGAAATTGTGCTGGAAATCAGCGCTATTCCTGTAACATGAGTTTAAAGAGAGCTATATCAATGCAACACTGATGAATGTCAAATGATTGCTACACAGCTCTCTTCTGCATTCGTGTTTGGAGGTTATACATACTCAGCACTTGTTGGATGCTGTAAATGGTGGCAGTAATTTCTCTAAACCACCAGTGTTGCTTCTCCTGGCATTGCATAAACACTTGATATTTATAGTTTTATCACTGGAGTTTGTTGTCTATGATTATGATTTGAGGGTTATTTAGAAGATGTAATATAAAAGACTCAGAGTTATTTTCCAAGTAACCAATGAAGCTTCACCACATCTTTCTCTGTGTGACACAGCAACATTGACTTGACACCACAGTGGATAGAGTTAGTGCAGAGTGGCACTGTGTACTCCTTCTTGTGTTAAAGACTGGTGATTATTGGTTCAGCTGGACCGTTAAATTCCTGAAATGTTTTTGTTGTTGGACTCATTAGCTTTATTGCTGGTTTGTCCTGTCCTGTTAAACTTGATGACTACATTTTAAAAATCATTTTAAACAAGCATCTGTTTTCCTAGGTATCAGCTGTACTATGAAAATCAAACTTTATAGTACAATGAATGCTTCTGTGAATACTTCTGCTGCATCAATTTTCTTCCTCGAGTGCAATTCCAATATACAAAATTGCTCACTGCTCACACAGGTCCAGGTAAGAAGTCAGTTTCAGATCTTTCTTTTCTCTGTGTGGAATGAAGTGGGGCTCTCTAGAAGGTCATGACCCTGGAATTACTGGTCCTTTGCTCATGACAGACTCCTTTTCAAGCTCACTAATCTGGGTCTATCCACCAGAGAGATATAGTAAAGATCATGCAGATCTCCTATTTTATTTCAGCTTCACAGGAGATGCTGTAAATCTGGTATATATTGGATTTTTGCATGAACTGTTGCCTCAAGATCAGCTAACTCTTGATTGCAGAACCTTTTGCCTTAACTCAAAGGCCAGAAGAATTATCCATTTAACTGGATAGCCACTTGTTACTTGTCTTTGTCCGAAGAGAGAAGCCTCTCAGAATGTCTGACTGTAATGAGAGCGTGACATAGCTGCTGATTGGTCAGCTCAACACTTAAAGGTTGTCTAAAGTCTGCAGTTTAATCCATAATCCAAAATGCTAAACTGACCCAAACAACCCCGCTGACCCACTATTGAGTTGCCATAAACTGAGAGTTTAACTGCAAGTAGCGGTTCATTACTCAGAAAACAAAAACATGTATTCTGTTCTCTTTTGCAAAGGTTAGATGCATTTCTAATATTGTATATGTTGTATTGTATATATTTTTCAAATAAATACAGCAGTCTGGTGAAACGTTACTGTCAAAGTGCTCACTAAATCACAACAATATGACCAGAGAAAATTCAATGTGGAACGCTTCATGACTTTATGGGATTATTCCCAGAACTTTTTGATTGCACCTTACGTGCTGAATGAATCAACTCTCTATTTACCTCCTCTCCAAAAATCTTATGATCCAAATAAAAACAACCACAGGGCATCAATCAGTCACCAATGCACATGCAGAGCCTGTGCATTAAAAAATATGTTTTTTTGTGTGAATAAAAATAAATTTTTTGAAGAAGGGATTGCTGTATTGTTGATATGTACCAGGATGTTTGCAACCCCCTTAACCATCAAAATGAGACCCCCCTCCCCCCTTTTGATCTGTTTAATTCAGTTGAAGAATCGTCTGAAGAAAATGCTATAGTTTGTGTGTAGTCATTTCCCATGTGACCAACATCATCATATATGTTCCTATTAAAACATTTTTGGTGTATATCCTGATATTAATTGATACTTTCTTTAAGTTTGTTCACAAGACAGAAATATGAGTCACTCTAAAACAGGCATTTCATAATGCCCTGACACAGTGGCATGTGACTGACCTGTGCTCTGCTTCATGCAGCCTCCTTTGTAATGTGAAAGTGTAGGTGCGTCTCCTAGCCAGGCCAGGCCAGGGCAAGGGAAGAAGGAGGGCTTGAGTTTAAAAAAAAAAAAGTCCCAGGGAGAGTCGTCGGTGCTGGATTGTGGGGAGGGAGATGAGGTTCAGGTTACAGCCTGACAGGGGGTCTGGGGGAAGGACTGGTACTTTGGAATATACGAAGATCCATACAAGGCACAGTGACATAAAACCGCGGTGCCTGCACTGACACAGTGGGTGCAGAGTGCCAGCTGGGGCCCCGTGGTGGATTCCACTTAGATTTTGGAGGGTTTGACTGCATGGTGCCATAAGTCTCCGGGAACACACTTAACATACCACTGACTGAAAGCCTGGTCTCCTCCATCCCTTTATTTCTCACCCAAGCTCTTGCATGTCTAATTTTTAGACATGTTCAGCTTTGTGGACTCAAGGACTGTTCTGCTACTTGTAGCATCCCAAGTTGTTTTACTATCCGTGGTCAGATGTCAGGAAGAGGATGACCGTAAGTTGCAGTATTTTTCTTTTGCACTTCCTTATTTATAATTGAATTGTAATTCTGATTCCATCACCAGTCTTTTCTGTTTCTATCTTTGTAGATCTAGAAAATCCAATGAAAGTTGTCTGTTTTCACAAAAAGAACTGTGGATACATGTTTCTGTTTCTATGTACACTTTTTAGACAATTTTTTCAAAGCAGTAATTAAATGTTATTGATGCTGTCTGCTTGTAAAATATCTCCCCAACGAAGTTAATAGATTTTTTTTCAGTAGATAGGTAAGGTTGACAAGGTGCATCTGTGTGGGATGGAGGACCAGGTGAACAAGTGCCTGTTTGTCCTCACCTGGGTCCTACAACTCAGCCTTTCATGCTCTGTTTGATTACTTTGTAGTGAAAGTTTTTAGCAAAAAAATTAAGAAAAAGAAAAGCTAATAATACAGCATCTAGCAGCTGTTTTTTTTCTAGTATTGAGCAGAAACACTTTGGTAACAACACTTAGCAAATAAAAAACTAAGTTTACTTTTTCTTAAGGACTTGTAGAAATAAACCTTCCCCACAGATTTTGGCCGGAGCAGTCTAAGATTTTTTTCCACTATGTTAAGTGACAGTGCCAGACAGTGCCTGACCCCAGACTAGCAGGCTCAAAGGGTAGCAGGACAGTGTGCACAGCAAGGAGTCAACAGATGATGGACATATAGGTGTATTTATAGCAAGACAAATTTCACTGTAACTGTTTTTATTTCGACATCTTCTTGTTTTAATAGCTTTTGCTTTAATTCCAAAGTTTCATTTTTTACAATTTAGTTCAGGAGGTTTCATTAGCAAGTAGCCAGACTAATCAATCCTGACTTAAACATTCATGTTACATATATATGCTATATATATACATATATATAAGTATCACTTTGACAAATAGACCTAAAACACAGATAGCAGGAGTTAGTAGGCCCAGTTCTAAGCTGTATAAGCTGCATGATCGAAACAAATCACCCATTCTTAATTCCCCAGCGTGTTTGCCCTGGCGCTTAACATAACTATGGGATCCAGATGGAGAAATGTAGAAGGACCCTCTGTTTACTTAAAGCAGCAGCGTGTCAATTGGGCATGCTGTCCCTATAAGAGAGGGTCATTCATTCGAGCAGCAGAGCAGGCCTGCAGGTTAAATATGCTCAGCCAGTGATGTGAAATGCCTCAATCAGGGCTTCAAACATAACGGCTAACTGTGGTTTGTGTTTACATTGCACTTTACGCTGCTATTACGATAACTTAGAGGCATTTCTTTACATACATTGTGTGTTAAATTGAAAACTCGTGAATTACTGTTGTGCTCCACAGCTACTGATTTACAACAGTGTGTTTTGGGGTCAAATCAGCACTTGTTCATCTGTAACAAAGGAGCAAGTCTTCTCACTCCACTTTTTTTTAAATCACTAAAGCACATATTTTTTAATCCAGTTTTGACATTTTTTTAATGGTCAACCACCCAGTGTTACAGTGTTCAGAGTTTTTGTTTGCAACCAAATAACTTTTTTTTTTTGCTTCTTCCATCTACGCCTATACTCAATAATCCCTCCTCTTCTGCTGTTACTCCTCCCACTTCCTTGCCTTGCCCCTCGATCCCTAACATCCTCTTATCCTTGTCTTAAACCAATTATTTTTTTTAAACATCTATTATGCCAACTCACAACATTGTTCAAATGCTGTTACCTCCCCCTGTCTAATTCTCTCTTGAACCCTCTTATTGCTCCTATTTCTGCTTTGCCACCTGACCCCTGCTGGCCACCACAGAGGAGTCAGGGGGTTGCATCCAGGATGGCCAGCTGTATAATGATAAGGATGTGTGGAAGCCAGAGCCGTGTCGTATCTGTGTGTGTGACAGCGGAGCAGTTCTGTGTGATGAGATAATCTGCGAGGAGATCAAAGAGTGTGCCAACCCTATCATCCCATCTGGAGAGTGCTGTCCCATCTGCCCTGCTGATACCAGTGCCCCCTTTGGTTGTAATTTATTTATTCACATACCCATAAATAAATTACTCTTTTAGCTTGCACTCATCTCTTTCCTGGCTAACACTTTTGAATGGGGAACTGCCACTGGATCCAAATAGTCTGCCTGATCAGGACTAGAGTGGTTACTGATTTGTGGCCAAGAGCAGCTACAATTTCTAGTTTTATAATTTCTATTTTTTATAAATTTTGACATTTCTAAAAAGAAAAAGAAATCAGTTGCCAGCCAATGTTCCCTGTTCCACAGTGACTTTTTTTTTTAGATGGTTTTATAGAAACTAGATAAGCAACATGATCAGGATTTTTTGCAGTCCCAGTGAAAGTCTTTTCATGTGGGATTTGAATCCTGTCATGTGCTTTCTGATCCACACTTAAACCAGCAGAGACACTTCTGCTCAATTTAACACAAAGCTGAGATGAAGTCCTCATATTGTGCAAGAACTCAATGATTCATTTGACCCATTTTGAGGCTTTCTACAAATTTCAATAGTCTCTTGAAGGTCTTTCCAACCTTTCATGTCAAAATGACTGTAAATATGTGTTTCCTCAAAGTTTCAAGTTTTTGTGAGCAGCTGCTGTACTCCAGCACTGTCTTCAAAAATCTGCTGTTAAATTCATATTGTGATCAAGATGTTGAAAGACAGAATATTTATGATTTTGTAGAATTGCTTCTTCTTTTGCTAAAAAGTTTGGGAATGTAATGGGCCTCTTGGGCTCTAATGTTTAAGGTCCTTTCCAGATTGGTTACAAATTTGCTATAAAAAAAAAAATACAAAATTTGACAATACAATGTAAGATATACATCTTAAAACAAACACACTAACAGCAGTTGCCCTTCTTTATTAAATAAGCTCACTTTTTTTTCTATTATTTACATTTTGCATGATTGAGTCTAAACCTTCATTTCTTAGTCTGAGCTTGTTTCTGCTTCATCTCTTGCATCAGTAATATAATCTGGATGGGTTTTATGCGTTTGGGTTTGGTAAATGTTATTTGATCACTTCAGCATCTTTGGATTTCCTTACAGGTCTCCTTTCTAAGAATCACAGAGTAGCTTTTAAATCAATCATATGTTTGAAATCTCACTTCAAGGTATAACTTTTAATAATGCTCTTTCTTTCCTCTTGTTCCTCCTTCTGCATCATCAGAAACAATTGGTGCTAAGGTGAGTCAGTGATCTCCAGCAACTTATGCACAGAAATTATATTTCCTTTGTAGTTGTGGTGCAGTGAACTGTCAGACGACTCATACAGTTTGATTCTTTTATCATTCAGGGCCAGAAAGGAGAACCAGGAGACATTGCAGATGTAAGTATGGACGCTCACGGATATAAAACTGCTAAATAAAGCTTTAAATAATTGTTCTAACAGTTCCTCTTAGATAATTCTACCTGACCAAACAAACATTTTGGGCATCTTTTGTTCACTTCTATTTGAATGGAATTACAGGATTTAAATATCTGATCAACTGTCCATCTATGTTCATTATGTTCAGCCTAAAAGAAAATCACGTTTTTATCACTGGTTCTATCTTTTATAACCCACTTTTGCTTGTATTTTCAATGTGTTTTCCCTTAAAAAATGTGGCAAAGTTTCTAATGTTTCTCATGAGTGAGAAACTCTGAGAAACTGTGAATGTTTCTGACTTTCTATTAAATGAGGAAAAATCCTGCATTCCTGGGACATAATGAACCCAATCAAATCCTCTTAGATCTTCTCAGCAACTTTCCTCCAAGTGCACATGTCAGAAGAAAAAAACCAGCCAAATTAGAGGTTAAAGGAGGTGGTGGTCATACAAAAACTTGTCCTGTCAAATCAAATCCTTTTAATGTTCACCTCCTACGAAGCTGGAATGTTTTCTAATTTTAGGAAGTTCAAACTAGTAC
Organism: Maylandia zebra; assembly: GCF_041146795.1. Classification (NCBI taxonomy): domain Eukaryota; kingdom Metazoa; phylum Chordata; class Actinopteri; order Cichliformes; family Cichlidae; genus Maylandia; species Maylandia zebra. The sequence goes on from NC_135186.1 coordinate 26,663,342, forward strand.
AAAATCACCGGTTACGACACCAATGTAGAGTCAGTTATGAAAACAGCCTCAAAAACATTTTTGTCTCTCTGTAGGTTGTAGGACCAAGAGGACCACCAGGCCCTATGGTAAATATCAAAGATTTGGCTATGTTCTCCATATTTATATGCTTCACAACAACGTGACCTTTCTTCTGAATAGGACGTTCAGCAGTTTTGTGAATGCTACTGAGGCTTTTATGTTTGTTTCTGTAGGGCCCCCCAGGTGAGCAGGGACTACGAGGAGAAGCTGGCGCTAAAGGTGATAAGGTAAGAAACAACAAAATGTGTGCAAAAAAAATCCCTTTTACCAATCTTTCAGCACTGGGTCCTTAGATACTGGGTGAAGCAGCATTATCAGAACTAGGAGAATGGCCTGTAGAGTTTGCACTTATCTTATTACTACTCATGTAAAATCTTTATTTATTTGGATGCAGCAGGTGGATGAAGTCACACAGATGACAGTTTTTGTAAAATCTGCTTTATTGCTTATTTTGGTAACTCCTTTTCCTTCCCTACTCTCATTTGTGTAGGGAAATCCTGGACCTCGAGGAAGAGATGGTGAGCCTGGAACCCCCGGAAACCCCGGCCCACCTGGCCCACCTGGACCTCCAGGACTTGGAGGGGTGAGAATAAGGACTGTAAAATATGGCATATGCAAAATTTGAGCAATAGCTGCTTTTTTGCAACACTTTATTGTTAATGTGTAAATCTTTTATGAAGCTTCTATTTGGCTGCACTTAACTTGTTACAAGAGCGCAAAACAGGCCACACAATTTATAATGCATGAAAGTAGAAAGAGGAAAAAAGAGGTAAAAGTCACAAAGAGGTGAACAGACAAACAAACAGGTGGGCACACTGACACCTGTTTTTGAAGCAAGATGAGTGAAAAATAGAGTGACGGTAACAGGTGTAAACCCCCATTCATGGCACAGATGTACCATTCACATTACTATTTGTGGCTCACTTTGCTTAGGCAGATAAACTGACTCTTGGTCTATTTTGTGTGTTTACAGAACTTTGCTGCTCAGATGGCTCAGGGTTTTGATGAGAAGGCTGGAGGAGCTCAAATGGGTGTGATGCAGGGACCAATGGTATGTATCGCTGGGTGCATCTAACAGGGTGACTGTACTGTATGTTTACAGTTTCATCGTGAGAAAAAACGTGAAAATTTTTTGTTGCAAATATTCATCTGGTCTGCAAATCACTGCTGAAAATAATTACTGAAAAATAACCAATACCTCACTCAGATTGCTGCAGTGCTGCCACCTTGTGCCTCAATAATTTCATCCCAACAGAGAGCCTTACTATAACCTTTTAAAATCCTGCTTTCTGAACTGAATGCTGAATCTGCACACAAATAGAAATAGATTATAAAAATAGCATGTGGGAATGAATTTGCCTCAGTGGACACATCACATAAAATAATGAAATCTTTCTATGAAAGGTTTTGAACTGGATACCAGTCTTTAACCTCAAATATTTTTCTTAGCTGGGACAAGGTTTAAATTTGACTTTACTCTTACTAGTTCTGAATGGTTAATGTGTAACTGGTGAAACCTTTATTTACTCAGGACACCTGTATTCATTTGGTAAATTTGTTCCACTACTTGTTAAAATAAATGATGCCAGACTGATGTTCTCTGTATTTGTTGTGTTTCTTTTGTAGGGTCCTATGGGTCCACGGGGTCCTCCTGGGCCTAGCGGAGCTCCTGTAAGTACTCTGATCACAGCCCAAATCATTATATGATTGGGTTTTATAATCAAATAGCTTATTTGAACACATTTCTAATGCTTTGCATTATCATCTGTTACAATAGGGGCCACAAGGTTTCCAAGGGTCCCCCGGAGAGGCTGGAGAGCCCGGTCCTGCTGTAAGTATCAGTATCAATCCCAGAATGGATCTGTATGCCTTACAAACGAGCTGAGCTGCATATGAGGTGTAAATCTTGGGGTTTGCCAACAACACATACACTGTCAAAAACAATACTGATTATAAATGTCATGATTGTTCATTGTAAAAAAAAAGAAAAAAAAAGATCTCTATTATTTGCTCAAAATTTAATACCAAATTGATGGCCTTAATGGCATTTTAAGGCAGAGACATATTTTACATAACATATGAATTTTTGTCTTTATATGTTGATTGTCAGTATTAATGCTCTTGCTTTGCGTTGATACAGGGACCTATGGGACCTCGTGGACCACCTGGACCTTCTGGAAAACCAGGAAGTGATGTAAGTCATATTCATAGCAAAATTCAAAACTCTTAAAATACATGCAGATTTTTATATATATATATATATATATATATATATATATATATATATATATATATATATATATATATATATATATATGTAGATAGATAGATAGATAGATAGATAGATAGATAGATAGATATAGACATATACATATATGACCTTCTTAGACGGTCAGACCACATTTTTATTTGGAAAAAAACAGTTTTGTTTTCCATGTAAAAATCACATTTTTTAAAATCTTCATTTACTTCATACTTAGTTATTTTTCACAACCTATCCCCACCTCCATAATGTACTTCAGTTATACACTCCATGTGCCACCAGGGGGCACTGTGTATCTCCAAAAATTACCAACGAACATGGTGACTTCACAATACACAGCCTTCAAACACAGAACAGTGAAGGGCCATTGCAGCTACATCTTATCTTGCAGCTACAACGCTTCAGCATGTAATCCTGAATTTTGCTGCTGGTTTTTAGGGTGAATCTGGCAAACCTGGCAAACCTGGTGAGCGTGGACCGGCAGGGCCTCAGGTGAGCAAATAATAATTATTCAAATATTTTTTACTTCATACTTAAATCAAAAAAAAACTTTAATCTATTGCTGCATGATTGTTTTTATTTCAGGGAGCTCGTGGATTCCCTGGAACTCCTGGACTTCCTGGCATCAAAGGACACAGAGTGAGTGTTTCAGTTCAGTCACATGTTTCACAAAACTCTGGCTGCTCATTGATTGCATGTGGTGACTGACTGATGTCTGAATCCTGATTATGAGCTTTCTTTGTAGGGTCACCCTGGTTTAGATGGAGCTAAAGGAGAGACTGGTGCAGCAGGAGCTAAGGTAAGGTCATCTTTTGTGACAGTGTGGGTTTTCCAGAAATAACACTTTTTCAGCTTACTTCTGCTATTTTGTGCTTACTCATGGTAATTTTGTTCCTTTCAGGGTGAGGCTGGTGCTCCTGGAGAGAACGGTGCCCCTGGACCCATGGTGAGTTGCCACCATCGCTTTTTCTAGTCTGCGATGCTCTGAACTTTCTGACAACATCAGTAAATTTGCATAGCATATTAGGCTCCAGCAATAAAATAAATAATGAAGATATTTATATATAAATCATTCTTTTATAGGGTCCACGTGGTCTGCCTGGTGAGAGAGGACGTCCTGGAGCTGCTGGAGCCGCAGTAAGTAACATTTCCGCAGCTGCTTAAGGCTATTCAACAGGAATTTATTTCTCATTTGCTATTTATTATGGTTTTGAATCTTTTATTAGATCATAACACTGTGATGAACCAAACTAAATTGACCTGTCTTTGCTATCCTTAGGGTGCCCGAGGAAATGATGGCTTGCCTGGCCCTGCCGGTCCACCTGTATGTATCATAGTCACCGCTATGTGGCCATTTCGTGCTGTTGATTTTTCTTTAATCTGTTGCCTTTGATCTGATGATTCTTTTTTTATTTCTCTACAGGGACCAGTGGGTCCTGCTGGAGCTCCTGGTTTTCCAGGATCCCCAGGAGCAAAGGTTTTTACAGAACATATCATCCAGGAAACATTTGCTGTTGAAGAGCTTGTGTATTAAAATAAAACAGAAAAAAAGACTTACAAGAGCCACTACATCAGTCTTTGTTCACTCTGGTTGTAGGACACTAAATTCCAGTTTTCCACAACACTGTATGTTTAGTTATTGTTATTTTTTCATAGACAAATATACAACTATGTCAAACTTCTCTTTTTGCTAAAGAAGATAAACTGGCCTTCAAATTCTTTTTAAATTTAGTTGACTTATTTTGAATAACTCTCATAGACAATGAAACAACAGTATTATATTCAGCTCTATGGCAGGGAGGCACCAATACACAGCTCAAAGAAATCTACAACCAATACAGTTTTACTATGTTAATGATAAATTTGTTGTGCCTTTTTTAGGGAGAAGCTGGTCCTACTGGCGGCCGTGGCCCTGAAGGATCCCAGGGGCCACGTGGAGAGGCTGGTACCCCAGGATCGCCCGGACCTGCTGGAGCATCGGTTTGTTTGCCTTCACTGTTCATAAACATTCAGACTTTGATTTTGATTCATTTTCATTGGTTGATCAGGTTGTTGTTAATATAATGCTTCTTGTTCTATGCAGGGTAACCCTGGTACTGATGGTATTCCCGGAGCTAAAGGATCTGCTGTAGGTTTACACTTTTGTTAGTGGTTTTGATGCCTTTCTTTAGGTTAAATTTTATTCAATAAATATTTCTCTTCATTCTGATATTTGATTATTCCTTTCAATGAAGGGTGCTCCTGGTATTGCTGGTGCTCCTGGATTCCCCGGCCCCCGTGGCCCACCTGGACCTCAGGGAGCAACAGGACCTCTAGGGCCCAAAGGACAGGCTGTAAGTCAGCTGAGATAGTCTGAAGTTATGCTAAATTTAAATATTTTGTAATGTTGTGATTATTTATTATTGTGGCTGCCTTCTTTTCTTGTGTTGTTCAGGGAGACCCAGGTCTTCCTGGATTCAAAGGTGAAGCTGGACCGAAGGGAGAGCTTGTGAGTTTCAGTTTTTTGTGATCATAAATATACATGACCACATAAAAATTTTATGTGGAATTACTCCCTAGAGTAGATTCACTGAAATATCTTTATCTTTTCCAGGGCCCTATTGGTCCTCTAGGTCCCCCTGGCCCTCCAGGGGAAGAAGGAAAGAGAGGTGCCAGGGGAGAGCCTGGGGGCGCTGGACCAATTGGACCTCCCGGAGAGAGAGTAAGTGATCAGGACATGCATTACATGTTACTGGTCACATCTGACTAAAAACAAGGGTAAACATGGTTACTGTATTCACAGTCTAATCAAATATATCTTGATTTCTGTGATTCCTCCCAGGGAGCCCCTGGAAACCGCGGTTTCCCTGGACAGGATGGTCTTGCTGGTGCAAAGGTTGGTGCCTGCAAAATGAGATCTTTTGAAAAGTTATAATCATTTTATCTCAGTGATACCACAGCATGACAGTGCTGCATGAGAAAGATACTACAACAAGTGATTTTTCTATAACATATTTAAAGTTTACACCTTTGGTCTTTTCTTCTTCAGGGTGTCCCTGGAGACCGTGGTGTTCCTGGTGCTTCTGGGGCTAAAGGCGCTACTGGAGAACCTGGACGCACAGGAGAGTCTGGTCTCCCTGGAGCCAGAGTGAGTCTTGCAACTTTATGCAGTGTTGCACATTTTTATGGTTTTTGTAGGATGTTTACTGTGGCAGGTTTTTTATGACTGATTTGATTTTGATTTGAATGGAGCTGACAGTCTCTGTTGCTTGTGCCTTTCACGCAGGGTCTTACTGGTCGTCCTGGAGATGCTGGTCCTCAAGGCAAAGTTGGACCTGCTGTAAGTACAATATTAATTACAATTACATTGAATGTGATTTATAGATTTACTTCCATGAAATTTGAAATTAAAATAATAGAGCAGCTGATCCTGTTCTAAAAAATACAAGCTTTGCCTTCAGTAGGGTTACTAACACCATGATCTACAGTTTCATTGTTGCTTTATGGAAATCATAAAGATTAAACAGAGCAAAATGCTTACAACCTTCTGCTGCCTGTTTAGACTTAAGAAGAATTTTTCATGGCTGGTGCAATAATCCTCAGAGTAAAATCATAATAACATCCAGGTTTTAGCTTCCAGGCTAATACCTTCTGATTTACAGTGTTTATCCGTAATTTTGACAGGGTACCCCTGGTGATGATGGCCGCCCTGGCCCACCTGGTCCTCAGGGAGCCCGTGGTCAGCCAGGAGTGATGGGATTCCCTGGACCAAAGGGAGCCAATGTAAGAGTCTGAAGGTTTCTATAACAACAGACAAGCGGCACTTCCACATCTTATGATGCTGTTCTTATCCCTTTGATCCCCAGTGCTAAAGAAACTTCCTACAGTTTATAGTGTATGATTTCTCTTTGACAGGGTGAGCCTGGAAAGCCTGGAGAGAAGGGACTGGTGGGTCGCCCAGGTCTGAGAGTAAGTATAGCTCTCCATAAGTGCTTAACCATCATTAATTTCTCTCTCTAGGTCCTTTTTCCTAACTAAAGTGCTCTTAATTAGGGTCTGCCCGGAAAAGATGGAGAGACTGGTCCTGCTGGCCCTAATGGGCCTGCTGTAAGTATTCTGTATAATAACATGTTTTGAGACACTTTTATAGCCAGCAAACAGACTTTTATGTTTGATTGATCAAATGTGTTTGCGTTTATCATCTTAGGGACCTGCTGGAGAGAGAGGAGAACAAGGATCTCCTGGACCTCCTGGCTTCCAGGTGAGATAATTTTCTGACCCATCCCATCATATGGGGCGATCGTGGCTCAAGAGTTAGGAGTTCGCCTTGTAATCGGAAGGTTGCCGGTTCGAGCCCCGGCTCGGACAGTCTCGGTCGTTGTGTCCTTGGGCAAGACACTTCACCCGTTGCCTACTGGTGGTGGTCAGAGGGCCCGGTGGCGCCAGTGTCCGGCAGCCTCGCCTCTGTCAGTGCGCCCCAGGGTGGCTGTGGCTACAATGTAGCTGCCATCACCTGTGTGTGTGAATGGGTGGATGACTGGATATGTAAAGCGCTTTGGGGTCCTTAGGGACTAGTAAAGCGCTATATAAATACAGGCCATTTATATGACTTTTGGTAAAACCTAAACATGTGCACAATGTCCGTGCCTTAAACATTAGAAGCTTTAGTAATTATGAGTTTCAGCAAGTATTTAAGCTAAAGAAGGATCACCTTTTATGGATTTCGACATCACATCTTTCAAAGACACCTCAGAATCATGTATTATAAAAAACTTACAGATAATATTCTAGTCCATGCTTACTGATGGCATTTCAATAACTATTTTGCTATTATGGGCAGGGTCTACCTGGACCATCTGGTGCCCCGGGAGAAGCTGGAAAATCTGGAGAGCCGGTGAGGTTTTACTCTATCCAAATAATTTGTTGCACCTGCACTTCTCTGTTTTCTGACAAACATGTCAACAACAGTGTATTCTACAGTACATGTGACGCTGCCTACATGCAAAATACATTCAATGGGAAACTTTCTGCTAAAATAACACAAAATGGCTTATTAAATGCCAAAACACTCGAAAAACAGATGTTGTTAATTTGTTTTATTAAGTATTGTAATGTTTTATTTAGGCTGTTTTTATAGTGTATAATTCAGTTTTTACAGTTAAGTGGCTGCTGTAACAACTTTTTCATGGATAAATATTCTCTTTATTTAAAAACCAGAGTGGTCTATGTGATCATTGGTCCTTTATTTATCGAGGTAAAAATCTAATTGAGATTAAAATGTCATTTCCAAGAAAGACCTGGCATCCTGGCAGCATCATCTTTAATTACGTAGCATTTTTAAATTTTAACGTGAACACGTAAAACTCGTTCTGTTGTCAGGTTTTAAGTGTTAAAACAAAAAAACAAACAAACAAAAAATGATATAGTTTGTCCTTTCTGCAGGGTCTTCCTGGAGAGGGTGGAGCTCCTGGTGCTGTTGGACCCAGAGTGAGTTTCCACTAATTATGTGTATCATATGTGTACATAGAACTAAAGTTTGCTGTTGGTTTCATACATGTAATCTTTTTGTTTTGTCTTTGCTGAGCTATTCCTTATATGCTTTGCTTCTCTTCTTATCCAATATCGCTCTGTCTTATTACAGGGCGAACGTGGTTTCCCTGGTGAGAGAGGTGGTGCAGGAACCCAGGGTCTTCAGGGACCTCGTGGACTTCCTGGAACACCAGGCAGCGATGGACCCAAGGTCAGTGGATGACTCAGACTAATTTCTGGTTGCAGGTTCAAGATTCTTAACTGCTCTTCTCAGATGCAGATGAATACCCACAATAACATCATCTGCTGATATTTTTATTATTCATGCCCATAGTCAATGTTCAGGTTAAAAAAAAACCCCACACAAATCTGTGCTGACTACATTTAAGGTTGTGACTCCAGAACAACATAATGTCATTGCTGTCACCTGTCTAGTCTCTACTATTTGCCTGACAGCCTCATAGCACCAACTAGACTGACAAAAGCTTTGTCACAACCCACATCAAACCAGGATGTGTCACTTTTACGTCACAGTTTCTACTCAGCTAAACAAAAGAGATATGATCTCCTGATTAGTCAAATTTGAATGTGCTGACGTGCAGATTTTCTTACCTTTGAACGTACTAACACCGTCTGTTCCTCCATATTTTCCAGTCTTGGTGTGATGGTATCACATTATACGTTTTCTTATCTAACTCTCAGCAAGTAACACAGTAAGCACTTTTCTCAAAACATCAACTTTTCTCTACATGAAATAAGAAGAATTAAATAAAAAAAAATATTAAAAATCAAGTCTGTTGAATTTCAGGTGGAAATGTTTAACATCTGCAGCCTTGGTCAACTTGTTTTCTGCAGCACAATATAATTTGAACGACTGAGACTTTTCCAGATGTTTTTTAATCTAAGGAGCTTGGAAAGTTTTATTTAATTTTTTTTTTTCATAACATCATCAAATAGAGAGGAAAGATGAAAGATTTGGATTGACAAGTGCTCTCCTAATTGTGGTCCATCTTGCTTTTATCAGGGAGCTATTGGACCAGCTGGCTCTCCTGGAACCCAGGGACCCCCAGGCCTGCAAGGTATGCCAGGAGAGAGAGGAGCTGCTGGTATCACAGGACCCAAGGGAGACAGAGTGAGTGATAGATTCTTTATTTTCACTTTGTGAATTGCTCTCTAAGTTAAAATGTAGCTTACAGTAGTAGTGCATAAAGTAGTGTAAAAAAAATACTGCACTGTAAATATTGCATTCTGTTCTGTATGATTAAAACAAAGCTTATCTTTTTGCCCACAGGGTGACAATGGTGGAAAAGGAACTGAGGGTGCTCCTGGAAAGGATGGTGCTAGAGTGAGTTCAAAAATATCTTTGATCTCTTCTTATGTTTGATACATCTTTACAGTTTAAACCCTGTAAATCATTCATCAAACAAGTGTAACATTCAGTGACACCTACACTATGTTCTAATGTGTTTCCTCCTCTCTCCTCTTTCTTAGGGTTTGACTGGTCCTATTGGTCCTCCTGGCCCAGCTGGACCCAATGGTGCCAAGGTAAGAATAATCCTTTGCTTTGTTATGTGAATAAACAGTGGTTTAAATTAGAATTTATATTGTATTATTAACCATTTTAGTTGTTTGAATGATAGTTTCTCTTTTATCCAGGGTGAGACTGGACCTACTGGGCCTGTTGGTGTTAGTGGTGCTCGTGGTGCTCCTGTAAGTACTTTTTCTTGAGTTTAAGTATCAGTATCAGTAGCACAGAACAAGTATACATCAGACTGATCAGGTCTGATACAGAGGCCTGGGTTTATAATATTAGAGCTCTTTCTCAATAAAAATTCTACTCTTCTAGAGAAGAGCACCAATAATAATAATGATGGATTGGATTTATATAGCGCTTTTCAAGGCACCCAAAGCGCTTTACAATACCACTATTCATTCACTCTCACATTTACACACTGGTGGAGGCAAGCTACAGTTGTAGCCACAGCTGCCCTGGGGCAGACTGACAGAAGCGAGGCTGCCATATCGCGCCATCGGCCCCTCTGGCCAACACCAGTAGGCAAGTAGGGTAAAGTGTCTTGCCCAGGGACACAACGACCAGGACAGAGAGCCCAGGGATCGAACCGGCGACCTTCCGGTTACAGATGCGATTACCAACCCCCTGAGCCACGGTCGCCCTATTATTATAATAATTACCATCATTATAATAAGATAATGGGTGGATCAGGATGCAGGATTGCACATCAGAATAACTAAGCATCATCCTTCTTGTGCTCACAGGGTGACCGTGGTGAGGTTGGTCCTCCTGGGCCTGCTGGTTTTGCTGGACCTCCTGTAAGTAGAGTCCCCATAATTCATTCTTTACATATGGAATTTAAAAAAAACATTTATTGATGTTCAGCTTCTATCTTTTTCTGATGAATATATTTAGGGTGCTGATGGTCAGCCTGGTGCTAAGGGAGAGCTTGGTGAGCGTGGACAGAAAGGAGAGTCTGGTTCTCATGGACCTCAGGGACCATCTGGTGCTCCTGGACCTGTGGTAGGTATTTAAACCAAAAATTAAGTCATGGAACTTGTTACTATGTATCTACTATCTGTCGAATCGAATTACATAGTGAAAGAAATACATTGCACAGTGTTGCACAAACACTTTTACACTATTTTAGAGCAGGGTAAGTTTTCATGACGGAGTAGCAATTTATGAAGCCTATATATGTGACTGGGCCAAACAGAAAAACATTGCATGTGAAATACTTTTAGTCAGTGCTTGTATGGTAGTTTCCATTTGTCACTTTTGTCACTTTTTTAAAAGTTATTCTACTGTGACATAAACATGATCATTCCCCTTTTTCAGGGACCTACCGGTGTATCTGGAGCTAAAGGAGCACGTGGCGCTCAGGGACCTCCTGTAAGTAACTCCTACATGTCATACAGTGCATATATATTTATATATATGTGTGTGTGTGTGTGTGTGTATGTGTATGTGGCACATTTGGGTTTTTTTGGGGTCATAAACAAGAAGTAAAACTTAAAAAAATATGAAATCATTAAAGCTCCCAAGGTTTTAACTTGGCTTTTCAATCATAAATCAATCATTCAAAGGTTTTCAATGCTATCAATATTGAAAAAAAAATCAACCTGACAAAATTAGTTTTCTCTACATGCCATCTTGGACACAAAAAAGACACATTTTAGATAAGTTCAGTTAGATCTTTAGTAACATCCCGTAGCAACAGATACACATATAATAATAAGACAAACACAAAACAAAGCAAATTGAAAAAAAAGTCTAGTAAGTTGTGATTGAAACTTCCTAAGATGGAAAATTTTGAACTCTAAAATATTCTTAAGAAGTTTTTATTAACAATCAGAGTTTGCTGGGAACATATGAATATTTATAGCAGTTACTCTTTATCTTTGTGCAGTCTAAAGCGTGAGCCTGAGGGCCAGATTGCTGTGTGAGAGCACAGTTTGATTTTAAACATTTCTGTCAAACAGATCAAATAGGCTTCTTTGTTTGTTTCCTATAATCTTCTCTCTGGTGAGACAATTTTGGGGGCTGCTGCAGCTGCTGCCTGCTGTGAATAAACATCAGATCAATAGAAGATTATAAAACAAAAACTGCAGCCTTAAATTTAAAAGTGATTAAAAAAAAAACTATTTTTTGGCCTAATGATAAAGTTTAAGAAATCAATCGGTTTTACGTGAAAAACTTTCTAACTACCAACAGAGATGTGCAAATGTCTTTGATATCCAGGCCATAAACATAATTCCTATTCAGTGTTGAGATGAGCGTATAGACTCCATCAAGTAAATATCCAGTTTGTATAAGAACTAAATCAAGTTAAATGAAGAGTATTTGCAAAACACACTGGACTTTACAGAGGACTCTGAAAAGCCACCCATCCATCCATCCATCCACCCATCTATCCATCCATCCATCCATCCATCCATCCATCTTCTGAACCTATGGGGTCTATCCCAGCTGTCACTGGGCAAAAACAGCAAGACAGACCTTCAATTATACTCACAGTGACCTACAGCCAATGTAGAATCACCAGTTAACCTAAAAGGCACATTTTTGGACTGTGGGAGGTGGGCAGTTTGAGTGCCCAGAGAAAACCAACACAGGTACAGATAGACCATGCAAGGCTTGTTCTGCGTATACTTGTACCACCTATACCACTGCACCACTGCTGCCTGCCTCTGAAAATGAAGCATGACATTTCCTCTGAAGGGAAATATGGCTCAGCCATTTCTCTGTTTACTATTACATTTAGACCCTCAATCAATCAATCAATCAATCAATCAATCAATCAATCAATCAATCAATCAATCAATCAATCAAAAACACAAATAAAAAAAAACCTACAAAAAACTAAACAAAAATAAGTTTGTGACTCCCTGTTATGGTTGATGATGGTGGCATGGTTTTTGGTCTTTGGGTTCCTTTAAATTGAACTTGCCTGATCACCAACCATGCCATCAAAACATGAAATGAAGGGAAGTCACTCAAATGGATATTGTTATGCCCTTTCAGCAGCATCCCAAAGAACCAATCCCAGAGTCCACTTGAGCTGTTTTGTTGGTCTGTGATGAACTGAATTCTACTCAGATACAATGCCTACATCTAATATCTATTTTTTACGTTAACTTTTCATCTGTCTGCCGCCAATACATTACATATATATACTGCCATGGAAATAAATGCCATGAAGCTCCCAGGAGACAGTTTTCGTGCTGATTTTAATGCAAGATGAAGTTTAGAACAAATTATTCAATCAGCAGAGTAATGGTGACTTGTACACACCATGTGCCTGCAACTTTTCATGGTCTGCAGTTTGATGGCTTAGTTGCTGTTCCTAAATCTTTCTATTTTTACAATAATACCACTTAACCACAGTTAATTGTGGAATATCTAGAACAGAAGAAATTTCACAGACTGGTTTGTTGCAGCCGTGGCATCCCATTTCAGAACCACACCCAAATTCAGTTTGCTCATTATAACGACCGAAGGCAAACTGGGTGGTTTGGTGGTTGATTTTATAAAACTTTGGCAATGGAAATGAAATGGAAGCTCCTGTTAAATGTTTACTATCAAATACTTAATACATCATAAGAATTAGGAGAATGTTCTCAACCAATAAATCTTAACATTTTAGAAAAATTCAAATTTAGGATTACCATATTAGAACAGGTCAGTGGGCCAGGACAAATTCATGTTTATTGATCTCTTTCTCCTTGACAGGGTACCACAGGTTTCCCTGGTGCTGCTGGCAGAGTTGGACTTCCTGGTCCTAATGTAGGTATTTTGTCAATAATAAGCTGCACAAAGAAATTAGTCTCTTTTTGTTTGTAGATTATGTGTATTTTTGCTCTTACTCAGTGAAATTCTGTCTTTTCAAAGGGTAACCCTGGCCCTGTTGGTCCTCCTGGCCCCGCTGGTAAAGATGGACCAAAGGGTGTTCGTGGTGATGCCGGCCCTTCAGGAAGACCAGGAGATGCTGGGCTTCGCGGACCACCAGGCCTACAGGGAGAGAAAGGAGAGCCTGGAGAGGAAGGGAAGCCTGTGAGTTTATTTTTGCACTTCACAGGAAACCATAAGTACCCGACACTGAAGCCAACATCCAGTCTGAATCACCTGCAATATTTGCCAGATATTGACTGTATTTCATGACTCAGTCATCTCTGTCTTGACTCTATAGGGTACTGAAGGGCCCTCGGGTCCCCAGGGTTTGGCTGGCTCCCGTGGTATTGTTGGTTTGCCTGGGCAGCGTGGAGAGAGAGGCTTCGCTGGTCTTCCTGGACCTTCTGTGAGTGCTTTGGCTTGCACACAAAACGTTTAGCTATGTTTATCCTTCACGTAAACTGTGTGAAAAACTGACGCTGGTCTAATTTTGTAAATCTGGATGTACATTTTTCCAGAATTACAGCTATGGTTGGTTTTATTTAAGACTTGTCTTAAACTTGTCAAAGATAAAACCTTGTTATTTGCAGTACATTCAAATAAAGTGTGAGCTTTCTGATAACATAGTTGATTTTCAAAGTCAGAGGATTATTTTGGGCCTTCAATGTCAAATGCTAGATTGAAAGATAAAAATATATCCTGTGTGTGTAGGGAGAGCCTGGTAAACAGGGTGCTACTGGTTCTGCTGGTGACCGCGGACCTCCTGGACCAGTTGGGCCTCCTGGACTTAGTGGACCTTCTGGGGAGCCTGGTAGAGAGGTCAGGAACTGAACTTCAATAACAACAAAATAGCAATATTTACAATGCAGGAAATAATACAGTCATCTTCATCTATCAAATCAATGCACGTTAAATAACAAAAAACATGCTTTTATTTCTCAGGGTACCCCTGGATCAGATGGACCCCCTGGTAGGGATGGATCTCCTGGACTCAAGGTAATGGACGTCATCCTCACTGAAATACACTAAATCAATTCAGCAACTCATTGTTTAAAAGACTTTTCAATGCTCGTTAACATAAATTGTTTTTAACCTGCATCAACACCTTCCATTCATTTGCAGGGAGAGCGAGGTAACACCGGTCCTGCTGGCGCTCCCGGAGCTCCTGGCCGCCCTGGTCCCCCTGGCCCTGTAGGACCCCTGGGCAAGCAGGGAGACAGAGGAGATGCTGTAAGTATCACAAAACAACGTAAGAACCCCAAGCTCAATGTAATTTTAAATGGCACCCACACCTATTATTTCCTTTTTAGGGTACTCAAGGACCTGCAGGACCCCCAGGACCAGCTGGAGCTAGAGGAACGGCTGTAAGTATCATTAAATCAAAATGTATTTTATCATTAAGTTTTGTTTTTTTTTTAGTTTCTGATTTTATTTGATTAAAACTGCCACATGTACAAATCCATGAATGTTAAAAGGTGAATCTTTACTTCAGGGACCTCAAGGACCACGTGGAGACAAAGGAGAAGCTGGAGAGGCTGGAGAGAGGGGGCAGAAGGGACACCGTGGCTTCACTGGTCTGCAGGGTCTTTCCGGACCCCCTGTAAGCACTTTAATACACATCTAATAGTTCATCCATTCGGTGCCGCTTTCCGTCTTTCTCCTGATCTGTTATCATCTTTGTCCCAATAGGGCCCCTCTGGAGATTCTGGACCTGCCGGACCTGCAGGACCAAGCGGCGCTAAGGTGAGCAAACGAAGCAGAAGAGATGAAAAACTATATTTCCATCCTGCACCTTTAACACAGAAACTATATGATGGTAATGAAGGGCACAGGTTAGCATTTTTGTAATTCTCCAATCACCTAGAAGAAGATGGGGACAGGAAAGGCCGTGTGCTTTAATTACCCACCGCTGTGATAAGATGGGCAGCTGAGGCATTTTGTAATTACTCTCTGTGAGGAAAAGTGGCAGACAGACAGGGGGGACTGTGATTTGTGAAACCCACTCCCACTGAGATCCGAAATGGGCTTCAATCTCTGTTCTTGATAAGCTAAGCACTGAGCATGATAAGAAAAATGAAGGGAAATGTCACCATACAAATATTCTTCATGCATAATAAGGCAAAGGGTCTGAGGGTAATAGAGAGAAACTGCTGGTGCATTTGATTTCCTTTATCAGATTCTCTTATCCAGACTTCACTGTGGATCTGAAGAAATAACAAAGTTTTACACTTTGAAAAAAAAAGCCCAAGCTCACTTAATGAAACTGCTTTTCATCCTCTCGTTCTGTAGGGACCCCCTGGACCAGCCGGACCTGCTGGCAAAGATGGAACTAATGGACAGCCCGGCCCCATTGGACCTCCTGGACCACGTGGACGCTCTGGAGAATCTGGTCCTGCTGTATGTAACATGTCACGAGAATAATAATCTACAACCAAATGAGTCTGTATGCTATTCTATTTCAGTCAGGTCTCATTTCTTGCTTTTGCCTTCTTCCAGGGTCCTCCTGGTAATCCCGGACCACCTGGTCCTCCCGGGCCACCTGGCCCTGGCATCGACATGTCTGCTTTTGCTGGCCTGGGTCAGGTGGAGAAGGGCCCCGATCCTCTCAGGTACATGAGGGCCGATGAGGCATCCAGCTCTGTGAGGCAGCATGACATTGAGGTCGATTCAACACTAAAGTCCATCATCAACCAGATTGATAACCTGCGAAGCCCTGACGGCTCACAGAAGAATCCCGCTCGCACCTGCAGAGACCTCAAACTGTGCCATCCTGAGTGGAAGAGCGGTAAGAAAACCAGACACTAAGGTCTGACCATATATCATGTATCATACAGTATAGGATCCCTGATTGCGACTCCATATTTTTATTATTTGGCTAAAGTAGAGTAACTTTGCACGATTCTCAATTTAAAATCATTGTTTTTTATTTTATACTGAGCCTCTCAGTCCATCCATATCTGAAACAAGCTGTTTTCCTTTCCTTCCTCTTCCTTTAAACCACTGTTCTTGTCATTGGCTGCCCCTGGCAAACAGGTAAGTAGGGCTTCTGGGCCTTCAGCTAGAGCTGTGTGCCTGAGATGATAACAAAAAACCACGGGAAATGATCCACAACTGTAACAATGACAGATATAACAGAAAATAAGGAAAAGCATAATAGGGTGGCCTTTAAGTGAAAACCCAGACTGCATGAACAGGTGTTATGCTGTTCGTGTAAAATCCTTTCAGTCCTTGTATTCCTAGATCGCAGCGCTGCATTTGGGTCGGTGTCTCTATACTCAAACACACATTCTGTATGTTTTGTTATCAGTATGAGAGAAAGAGCTCAATTTGTGGCTTTCTTTTACCTTCAGTTCACCCCCCACTGCACCCGCCCAAATCATTAGTGACACTAATGGCTTAGTGTGTCAGGACAACTTGTTCTGCCTGAATAGGGACAAGAAGCAGCAGACCTTGATAAATCCTTCACACCAAGACGGGAGCAAATCTGCTTTTCATACTTTTTATGTATACTCTTTGATGGACCATTCATATTACAGCATTGCTCCTGAAAATGTCATAAGCCTGGCTTTAAAATCCTGCTGCATCACTCTTCTTTATGATAATTAACTTTTCTTCTTCAGATATGAGCAGTTGAACAGGCTAAATCTTACATTTAGTGATTAGGATTCTCCTCATTAACTCAACTGTCTCATTTTCTCAGGTGAGTACTGGGTTGATCCTAACATTGGCAGCACGGCTGATGCCATCAAGGTCTTCTGTAACATGGAGACCGGAGAGACCTGTGTCTATCCAAGCATCGCCAAGGTACCAAAGAAGAACTGGTGGACGAGCAAGAGCAAGGAACGCAAACACGTCTGGTTCGGAGAGACAATGAATGGAGGATTCCATGTGAGTGCACACATACATCATTAGTGAACATCAAACTCCTCTTAAAGAGTCTAATGTACAAGCTGCTAACTCTCCCACCTGTTGTCTGATTCCACAGTTCAACTACGCTCAGGATGGCATTGCTGGCGTCGCTGCCAGCGTCCAGCTGACCTTCTTGAGGCTTCTGTCCAATGAAGCATCCCAGAACGTCACTTACCACTGCAAGAACAGCATTGCCTACCTGGACCAGGCCACCGGCAACCTGAAGAAGGCTCTGCTGCTACAGGGTTACAATGAGGTGGAGATCCGTGCAGAGGGCAACAGTCGGTTCACTTACAATGTGTTGGAGGATGGCTGCAAGGTGAGTGTGGGAAAAGGACTGAGAAAATAACTGTTAATTCAAATCATGTTAGAAATTTTACTATGCAGTAAGGCTGAACTGTAACACATTCCTTTGGTCTCACTCAACAGACACATACAGGCCAGTGGGGCAAGACTGTCTTTGAGTATAAAACACAGAAAACCTCCCGTCTGCCAATCACGGACATTGCTCCTTTGGACATCGGAGGAGCAGATCAGGAGTTCGGAGTGGATGTAGGCCCTGTCTGCTTTATCTAAAGCGGAGTTTCACGATGGCCCCCCATAAAACAGGAAATAAATAAACTAAACCATGAAACATTACACACATGCCCACAATAAAGAAGACTGGAAATTATAAAAGAAAATTGATCGTTTTTTTCTCTCACTACAAAGTGCTCTCCAAGGTGTACTCCTTGGATGTTAGCACTGAAGGGCACCGGCAATATCTGTACACCACACCAGCACTCTCTGTCAACCCGCTTCCTGAGATCCAGTCATGTTTCCCATGGCCCGCTGTTGACAGGAATGAGTCAGAGCCAAGAGGAAGAGGCACAGAGCGAACAAGTTATGAACAGAAACATGGCTTGATGTCACTTATTTATTGTTTAACCTGAATAGGAAGAGCTGAGGTAGGACTGGACGGGTTTTCTCTGTAAGTAAGCCAAGCCCCCTTTTCCACTACAACCTCTGTCGCAGTCCTACTCCACCTCCCTCCCTGTTTCTCTCCTGACACACAAATATTGCATTTTGAATCCGTGTAGACCAATAAAAAAATAAAAATCTCAGTAGGTGAAAGTGTGAGCTCCAGGCCCGTCCATCGTGAGCGGGAGCAGAAGCTTTTACTGTGTATTATAAATCCTTGGTTCCATTGTTGTAAAAGTCTGTGTTTATAAACAACCAGATGGTTTTATATATATTTCCACATTATGTGTGTACATGTGTCTAGATGCGCACCAACACTTTTGGGAAAGTGAGGTTACATTTGGGATGTATGTTTCCAGTGTCCTGTACCCCTTGACTGGCCATCACAAGAAGGCCCAGTTTGTAACCCCCCCACCCCGACCACCACGACCCAAGAAAAAAAAAGAAATTTATTTTGAAGAAGAATTTGCTTTGCTTTTTTTTTTTTCTTATTGTAGTCATCCAGATTGTTCAAAGCTACCTCACACTGACAAACAAAGTGAAAATGTTGAATTCAAATCTGAGCTGACCAAACCTTTAGCTTTCAGATGGATCTAGAGCTTGAACCGCCATCTTTGTTTTGGGTTGCTCTGTATTCGGAAGGTGCTATGACGACTCCTGCGCCTGAGACGATAACAAAAAAACAAAAACGAAGATCCATCACTGTAACAGTGACAGATATAACAGAAAATAAGGAAAAGCATAATAGGTGGCCTTTAAGTGAAAACCTGGACTGGACAGGTGTTATGTTGTTTGTGTAAAGTAATTTCAGTCCTTGTATTCCTAGATCGCAGCGTTGCATTTGGGTCAGTGTCTCTATACTTAAACACACATTCTGTCTGTTTTGTTATCAGTATGAGAGAAAGAGCTCAATTTGTGGCTTTCTTCTACCTTCATTCACCCCCCCGACACTAATGACTTAGATCTAGAGCTTGAAATCACCAGTCGCATCTCTGACCCTCCCACTAGCTTCACACCACACACTCACACTCCACCCTGAGGGAGGGGTGCAGTCAGGTAAAGACAGGAGAGACAGGCGAGCTCGGAGGCCTCCTGTGGTGTCCACACCTCCACAGCTGAATGTGGACCTCCAACAGCAGCCCCTCAGAAGCAGCCAGGGTGGGTTGTCTCTGTGTGTGTAAAGGGTGTGTACATTAAAAAAATTTTTTTTATAATGACCATGATCATTTTTGTTTTTATTTTGCTACACCTCAAATTGATGTAAATTGAATAATAAAAGGAAAACCGAACTGAGGATGGCGTTTATTTTATTCAGTTGAGTTTCGAATAAAAACACAAATGGCGCAGGGGATGGATTTCTTCTTTTAGCAGAGCCAGTCACGTGTGCTCAAATGTTATTTTTCCTTTTTAAACTTTTTGTCTGTGTGCGTGTGTGTGCGCGTTTTCGCATGAGCAAATCTCATAACACGAAGGAACAAAAGTACTGTATTTGTTTCGGGGTGGTGATATATTGTGAGGTAGTGGCACATTGCGAGCTGCATCACTGCCTCAGAAAAAATATAGTTTAGAGTTCCTAAAAGAGCAGACGAGACCTGATTTTACACAATAAAACCATTCATTTACCATTTAGAGTTGTTAGGATTTCATTTGTCATTAAAAATCCAAAACTGTGAGTTGAAAGTAATTTTTTTTGCTGCTTTAAATACAATTTAAGACCAAAAATGAGATGGGAATACACATCACAGTAAGTATGCGGCTGAGTGTAAGGACAAGCTTAATAATATTGTGATTTGTCCTGAATTTAGCATATTCAGGTGCTAGGATTTAACCACCAAGAGTAACTGGCTTTCTCAAGAAATTTGTCCGTAAATCAAGTCAGTCTGGCCTGTTCCACAAATAGCATGGTCTCAGTGTAAGAGCTAATTGTGTAGGAGGGTGAGGAAAAAGCAGCCGAGAATAAAAAAACAAAAACAACAAACATCTAAAGTGGATTTCAGATCATATCTTCTGTTTTAAGACACATCTTAGACTTTATAAGCATGAGTGTGGTCGGACCTGTTTATTTACAAGAAATTTGCACAACTGAATGTCAATTATAATATTTCACAACTCTAATTTTCTTATTTTACACTGGACTTGAAAAAGTGTTTCAATTTTCTGCTGCCCATTACAGAAACCTCTTTGCAACTGATTTCACCCAGTGTCAGCCAGCTACCACCATACATTTAATAGTGACTGCTATTCAAGCCTGTGTGACTGAAGCCTGAGATGACCACAGAAGAGATCTTCTGTCAGTGACATCATTAAACTGGCTGGCAGCTACCAGTCCTGCCCATCGGCCTCCTAGCAAATGAGACTGTGGAATCAATTAGAAAATCTGAGGTGACATCTTTCTCGAACATCGCATTCACAGGATGTTTAGAAAACCTGAACTCGGACCTTGAAATTAAGGGCACAAAATTTTGAGGAGAGATTCATCTATGGTGTCAATTCAAAATCCTGAGTGACATTTTTCTCGAGTTATCATGTTGACAAGATCTAACCTTGACCATATGATTTATACTTGTCTGAGATCTTTAATACACACCTCTATAGCATCAATTTGAAGATCTTAGTTTGAAGTATTGTCTTCACAAAGTCATAGATCACATCATAGATCACCTTTAACCTCAGCTTTTAACAAATATTTGAGAAATAATGCAGCAAGCGTGTGTTTATTTAGCACTTTCAACATATTTATTAACAATCCACAACAAAACATGATGAGTGACCGTGTGATGGTGGGTGGAGGGCAGTCAGGAAATGAGCTCTGTAAAGAGAGACTGATTGGCAAAGTCGGCGGGCCTTTCCTGGACATGAGGCAGTGTCGGACTGCCGCTGGGGCCCAAACGCGGGATGCTGGCACTCAGGAAATAGAAAGGCACATGGGTAATTCTTCCACTGGACCAGCACTGAGAACAAAGAGAGAAAACATCAACAGTAACATCAAATACCTGGACTCAGATAACCAGCATCAATAAATTATATTTTAATGAACTTGATTGATTTTTTTTTGAGGAAATGGATTTTGATGCTTTGACTTTCAGGGACCTTAGGATTCCCTAAGGCTGACATGATTAAGGTGGAGATTAAAAAATAAAGGATGAAAACAGCATAAAGGAACTAAAACAGGAATTTAATATTTTAAGACTGACCACAGTGAGCAGAGCTCCGTGTCGGAAATTTGGGTGGAACTGCATCAGTCTCGGTTCGGCTCCTGGCTCCCCTTGAACAAAACCGCTGAACAAGAAAAACAAATCAAACACATGCAGACAGGAAGTACAGCAGTTTCACAGAGAAACACATTAGTGTGAGCTGTAATAAAGCTATGCAAGTACGACATGAATAAATATACAAACCACGGCAAAAGCTCAAAGATGGGGCTGACTCTTGTCTTGAACACAGCAATGATTGGAGACCGGTCGGCTGCCCGTGGATCACCTGAGAGGAAAAAATAAGGCTGAGATGAGTTACTTAAACGCTAACAAAGTCCATGAGGGTGAAGAGAAACGAGGTGATACCTTTAAGAAGCACTGCAAGCCTCTCTCCCCTCGGATCCCAGGCTAAGGACTGGATCTCTCCACCAACACTGGCAAACAAATTAGACATGAGGTGACCAACATTAAACTGCTTGGGTCACTTCCCAGTAGAAATATGTAGAGGCTGTATTTAAGTAAAAAGGGAATTACAGAGGGAACACAGTGTACTTGAACTATTAAAAAATATATATATTATGGAGAGTGCCGTTTGTCATTGCTGCACCAAATCATTTCTATGGATGCATATAACAAAGTACGTAGTGGATTTTTACTCCTTGGAATACTGCTGAGGAATGTAATCTGTAAAAAATGGATCATGTTTTATAAGCTGATCACTTGTTTTGCATGCAAAAGGTAATTAATAACTAAAACTATGAATTTAATATACTGCAGAATTGAACTATGGTAGCAGAAGAAGTACCAAAGATTGTACCTGACCACAGAGCTACATTTATGGTGAGAACTTAAGTAAAAAGGCAGTAAATGAGCATTATTTTTTACATTTAAAATACCAATAAAGTATAAAGCTACACTAAGGTTTTGAGCTCAGTCATTTTCCTGCTGGATTCTTCCTGCGTGCTAATTTTCACTGTTCTTTTTGGGTCTTTCAGGAAGATCAATGTACTCGTTTTCATGTAGTTAGACTGACAGATAGCCAATTAGCCACTTTTTTTCAGAGTTCTTACACGATGTCTCCATCTGGTGTGTTAAAAGTCGTCTCTGACAGGTCAGCCACCACAACTGCTGCATGCGGCCCTTTTGATGTGCCTGAAGGCACGGCTGCTGAATAATAAGAACAGATATTTTAAAAACTCCATAAAGTAAGCTGTCAAGTTTCAAAAGTTGTAAGAAGTATCTCATTAATGCCAACAGTTAAGGTAACCTGGTGTGTTAGTGAAGGTCAGAGCATAGATGACCGTCTCGCCCTGCACAGTGAAGAGAAGTCGACTCCCATCTGGACTCCAACAACCAGACTAACCAAAACAGACAATAATGCCTATAAAACATGTTGTATTAAAGAAATGCGTCACCTATTTAAACATCAAACATGATGACAATGTTTCACCTGGCAGCGCCCTTTTATACACGGCCAGCGCTCACAGGTCCACATTCTGGTCTCCCAAACCCTGGGAAGAGATTTTTTATTTTAAAGCTTTTGTCCTTTTATAATCTTGTATTAACACACGCTAAACTCCAACATATGTTGCTAATCCCCCACATGCTCATAAATATTCATTAGGATGAACAGGCCTCTATTATAACACAGCAGATGTACTACAGCAGCTCCGAATCAGCGAATGAGAGATGTGTAAAACTTCTGAGCTCTTAAGTTTTGTTTCGCACCTGAACAGGGCTGAAGGTGTAGAAGCTAGGACATGGCTACCGTCAGGAGACCAGGACAGGAAAGTAACCCCACCGCCGCCAACACGCTGAAGTGGTACGCAGCTTTCTGCAGCCACGTCCCACACCTGAAAGATGCATTTGAGGTGAATTTTAGTCATTTTGCGAATCACCGTCTGCAGTTCAGAGATGAAGTTGCAGCCTCGTTACCATCATTGCCGTGTCCATGGGCGAGGCAGAGAGAAGGAGAGATCCGCTGGGAGACCAAGCGATGGAAGTGACAGGAGCGTGACCGGGATGAGACAAAACATGAGCACACCCAGCTGAAGGCCTGAAACGAGATGACAGGAAGAGTAATGGGGTATATTAGAGAGCAAATACAGCTCCGATAAGGAAACAGTGAAGGTGCTTAATTCAAGGTAAAAATGAACACTATTAAAAAAAGGGCGACTTTAATATTACACAGGAAGGCAAATGTACAATGGACGGTCTTAAGTCCAAAACCGCAACACTGAAACTCTAATAGTCAAAAATGTAATTTAAGAGATTTAATTTAATGTACTAATATAGATTATAATGTACGGCTCCAAAACCACCATTTCATTCTTACTGAAATCCTTTTTTTTTTTTTTTGCCAGAACAAAGCACCTGAGTAATCTGTGATTTAAGTTTTTACTAAAACTCTTTTAACACTTAATGAGCCAGCCTCCTATTACAGGTAGCAGTATTGCTATGTCACAACATATCACAACAATACCACTTTTAATTTTATAAGTGCCTTCCAACAGCTGTAGGGAAAAAAACAAAACAAATGTTTTGCTAGCTAACTACCAAAAAATTCAGCACCGCATTAAATGTAAAACTTGCTTTTCTGGCATTTTTTAAGAGACCTGAATTCAATGTTTCGTACATGACCTGAATTTACATACCTGGTTGACAGTGAGCAAGGGTCCACATGCCAAACCAGTAAACAGTTCTGACACCCGACTGCGAGGGCAGACGCACACAGCGGCTTCCACTGCACTACTGCAACGTTCCTCTGTAGTCGGTGCTTCAGTGTGGGAGTTGTGGCACTGAGGGAGAACAAAAGGAGACAAAGCAATGAGAATAATCTCACAGAATGACTCAGAGAACAAACCGAACATGGCTCGATGAGGTTGACACAGTTTAAGATTTCATTTTTCCCTGTAGAGCTTTGATTGACAAATATTTTCATCTTTGTGTGTGTGTATAGAGAATATTAAAATCCAAGAAACAACTAAAAGCATTTAGACTTTCGTTTACCACCTGAGACCTTATCTATGAGCTGGCAGAAGACAAGTATGATCTAATGCTGTAAAAAGGTTTTAAAGCTGATAAACCTGACACGACGCATTTGAAGATTGTGTTACTCTTTGATCTCGAACAAAATAATGAAAGCAAGTTGCAAAGAAAGCAGGAACATTTTGGTACCAGCGTGCTTTCCTCAGATCTAGTTTCGGTACCTTTTGGGGTTGTAGATCTTGATAGAGTCATCTAACAGGGCCACAGCAAATTTATCTGTATGTGGATGCCAGGCAAAGGCTCGCACCACACAGTCCGACCTGGTAAAGAAGGTTGAATATCAGGATTTGAATTAACATTTTTAGAGAGAAAAAAAAAATTCTAAATATTTATTAAGATGACATCGGTTTTTTTTTTCAGAATGACACATTTACCATAAAAAGTGAATAAGTCAGCCAGGTCTTGTAGCTTTACATTTGTTTATTAAAACAAAAAATTATTAATAAACAATAAAAAAAACATAACTGAATGCTTTAACTATGAGAAAAATGAACAGTTCACCAAGTTGGTGCTTACCAGTTCAGCACTTGTGAAAATTCAGCAATCATGTCTTCACTGCTCAACTATTAAAATATAATTAAATAAAAACACTTAAATCTGAACCCAAAAGCGACTGATAATCAAGTGGAAGATAATTAACGAGCAGAGAGAACTTACTGTGAGATGAGGAAACAGGGAGCCGTGAAAAGAAGAGACCCATCGGAGCAATGCCAGGATACAACCAGAACTCATCGACAACCATTTGGGCACTGCAAAATCGCAGATAACAGGAGAGTCACCGTGTTTGCGCATTACTGTGTGTGCAGGTTTAGGGATGTATGTGCTAAAGCAAAACACGAGATTTTGGGGCATCACGTACCGTGTGGGTGGGAGTTGGTAATTTCATTCAGTAACCCTGTCAAACCGCCATCCCTCCTGGAACACACGGACAAGATCAACACATTTTCTTTGTCTGTCATACACTCAGTACAACGTGATAAAATCGTTCCTGAAACACTTTTATCAGCTGCTCTGTATCAAGTAAGAAATAAGGTGCGACTTTTCAGGCAGATTGAGATGCTTTGCATGACTATGAGGTGCAGCTGCTGCCTTCTGTTTAAGCTGTAGAGATGTCCTGTTTACTAATTCGTGGCTGTTTTATAACTGACTGACAGCACGTTCGCAGATTGCTGTTTGCTAAAGGTTAAACATAACTGATTACTCTGAAAAACACAGTGATTAAAAGCTACCGAATTAATTTGGTTGAGAATTTTGTCCAGAGCAATTTAATTGAACAGCTGCGAACAGAAATCCTTCCTGTGCCCTTGAAGCAGGAAGGTTTTAAAAACATCCTGAGGATGAGAGGCTGCGTTGATAAGGAGAGGTGAAGAATGAATTACAGTCTTTATTATTGCCCAATAAATGTATCTTTATTTAATGGGATGTCTGTTAAATAAATAAATAAATAAATATCAAGAAATATTTTACGGTGTCAATAAAGAAAGAATTAAACAATCTAATTTAAAAGGCTATAGTTTGTGGTAAATTTAAAAGAAAAAAAAAACATGGGTGATTATAAAGTTTTGCATACGAAAGACACACGGCACATATCCATATGATAATCAAACTCTTCCCATACTTCTGCATGTCTGGAGTCACTGCAGCCACCACTGCTGTTACGTTACCTATGGGCAACCACGTGAAATCCTCTCTTTCTAAGAATACATATTTTGATCATTACTGGTGAATGGCTGTGCATTTAAAGCACGCTGAAATCAGATGATTTTTGATACATCCTGTATATTGTGTAGTACATGTGTTGTTTTTAAGGAAGCCCCCTTTTGTTTCTAAAGCTTGGAGAAGACATCAGGTTAGACTATTTGTTTAGTTGCTCTGATTTCTTGCTGCTGCACTGACTGTTTCAGAGTTATTTGGGATTTTACTTATTGCTATCAAAACAACTGCATGTAACCAGAGGAGAAGAGCGAGCACACCACAAACCCTTTGGTTTAAAGTTGTGCCACAAAGATCAACTTAGACCTGAAATTTAGCTGCTGTGGCGATTCAACTACAACAGCGGTCCCCAACCTTTTTACACCACAGACCGGTTTAATGTCAGACAGTATTTTCACGGACCGGCCTTTGGTGTCGCGGATAAAAACAACAAAATAAAATGATACAACCAAGACAAAAACTGTGATATTTTGTAAATATAATAATAAACACGAACTCACTGTGTAATTGTGTAACTTTATTAGCAGCGTCCTCCTGAAATGCGCCGACAACATTGAGAGTAACATCCTCCTCTCTGCCATTTAATGCTCTCTGGTCGCTATGGTAACGTGTAAATATTTCTTTCAAAATAAGACACAAAACTACAACAAAAGACCCAGGGAAACTGAGTTAACGATAAAAATCCCCAAAACCATAAATTTCACACCCAAGCCTCAACTCTCGCGGCCCGGAACCAAACAACTCATGGACAGGTACCGGTCCGTGACCCAGGGGTTGGGGAACGCTGAACTACACGATATATTTGCACGCTAATGTTTTCATTTTAAATGAGCTGTACAGCAATACACTGATTGGTGATTTTTATTTTTATTTTGCCCAATCCATTGATATCAATGAGCGTACACTAAAAAAAAGAAACAGTATTGGCAGCAGTTTAGCAGGGCTACAAAGGCAACACACTTTCAACAGAACTTGAAAAGTACAACCTTCATGAAGGTGCAATTTATTGCAGGATTGTTAGGCTTTAAGTTTATATATAAGTTTACATTTAACACAGGTGTACTTAAACAGCTGGTAAATGATTGCACGGCTTTGTTATCAGGTGGTCTATATGTTGGCTACGTACCATGCTGCTGCACTCCTCATCCACAGGGTTTCCGAGTGGTCCAGGAAAGCTGCCTTGCTGCTGTTTTCTGTGCGGCTGTGAAGTTTCAGAGACTCTCGAGGGAAAGACAGACTAGGAGGACTAAAGTCCTGCAGAAAATACAACAACATAATGGACATTTAGGAATGAGCTGCCTCTCTACATCAGCCTGACCCCAACAAGTGAGGTTTTTAAATCACATTTAAAAACCTTTAATGTGAATGAGATATCCTGATGGCAGTAGCCTTTGTGTATCGGTTAATTCACATCACTTCTGCACATACATGTAACTTGTTGAGTGTTAGTTTTTTTTTCTCTCTCTCTTATTTTCTTTTCTAAATGTACCTGTCTATTGTTTACATGCTTGAAATAAATTACCAATCAATCAATCAATCAATCAGTGTAGCTTACTTTGGTTATACTACTAGATAAAGTCTGTCAGTAAGGCAGTCCATTGTACTGCACGCATTGAGTTGAAGATGAAAAAATAAATTAATAAATTAATAAATGTATTTGCAGGTTAGTTATAACTAAGAAACCTAAATCAGGAAAATTAATTTCATTTTGATCTGCCTAAAAGCGTAAGTGATTGATACATCTCCTTTAATAGACTATGGGACTGTGTCAGAGCTGAGCACACTGAAGGGATTATAATTTAATTAAAATACAATGAAGCTCTTTTGTGTGAACACAAAGAAGCTAAATTTATATATTAACTTATGAATTCATAAGATTAATGATTAGAGCCAGAGTTGCTCTTTTGCCTTATTTGCACCACCTGTGTTTGCTTTGTTGTTATATTGTTTTTATAGATTTCTATTTCTCTTTACATCTGGTGCCTCTGAAGTATGGGGCACTTAAATTGTATATTTTGATGAAGACTGAAGCAACCACTCCTTTTTTGTGAGTACACACAGAACAGAAACAGAAAGTCGGAATTAAGAGTAAGCTGATAACCATTGATTTTACACTGCTTAATAACACAAAGAAAATCTGTACACAGTACACTCCTGTGGTTCAAAATGAGGATGAATAACAACAAAAACGCAATTAACCCACACAAATGCCTACAAGCCTGAGCTAAAATGCTGTTAAACACTTTATTTTATGGGAAAGGAATTTTTCTTTATTCTTTTCCATCTCCAAACTATACATCACAACAGCTCTCAGATCTGGTATTTCTTCCCTTTCACTCTTGCTGCTATCCTTCAAAATCAGTAGTTGGGGCTGATTTAACTACTGATTTTGAAGGAGTTGAAGGAGCCTGCACGTCACCTCATTTGTGCACTTCCTATTGCTTTACCAGGTATTTAAACTTTCACTACCTCTACTTACTTGCAACTTCAGGGAGCACCAATACTAAGGTTTATTATAATGAAAATTAGAGTAAAATCTACTTGGGAAAAAGCAAACTATTTAAGACTGATATTAACTTACAAGACTTACAAGGAATCAGTCTGTCTTGAACGTCTTAAATCTTGAATGTCATAAGTTATATGGTAAAATTATATGGTAATGCTGAACCAAAAAAACCCAAAAAAAACAAACAAACCCTAACTCTTAAATGTTTACCATTAATTGAAAGGGGCAAATCCTGCCGTAAAACTAACAAACTAAACTGAATTGAAAAAGCAATTACAAAAAACAAATAATAATTAAGACTACAAAATGACGCTTAATAAGTTACCCCACTGGAAACATGACTGTCTGTCTTAGCTGAGACTGATAAGTCTGTAGGTTTGAGTCGGACCTGCTTCAGCTGGTCTTCAGTGCTGCTCCCCGACAGCAACTCGTTGTTGGACTCGCACACAGTGGTCTGTCCGTAGGGCAACGGAGGGGGGAAAAGAGCCAGAGAGCACATCTTCTACACGGAGAAATTATTCCACCGGACCCTGCAAAAACACAGTGGATTCGTCAGGTAAAGGCAGACACAGAAGTAGTGGACGCTGTAGCTTTTAGAGCGTGGGAAGCTAGCTAACATCACCAGCTGAAGAAAGTTAACTAGTTTGTAATCTTATAATGCTTTGGCAAGAGCCTCGTTTGTATTTAGTGGTCCTTACCTCGTAGTGTGTTTTGTATAGTGCTGTCAATTCTCATTCGTTGTTTCAAAAACAAAGTCAAAGTACATGCTAGTTTGTTGTGACGCTCCTTCAAGTCAATCCCGCCGCGTAAGCTACGGCAACACGGAGGGACAAACAGTACAATTTTTCCTGCAGTGCACAAACTGGGAAAAAATGTCGCACTGCCCTCTTCAGGACAGAAAGCGACACTGGAACCATACACAGGCAAACAAGTACAATTTATTTAGGTCGGGAGTGTCAAATTCACTACTTGATCTTAACAAAAATGGCGTATTTAAAGAAGTATCATTTCAAGGCGTTTACCTGAGCCATGGAGCCTATATAGAGATTACAAAACAAAAACAAACATCAAAATAAACAAGCATAAACTCAAGTGAAAGACACTCCTCAATCCAGTCATCATAAAAAATGCCAGAGAACAGAAGGTAGTACTTCTTGGTAAGGTACTTTTCTAATTTATTCAATAATTCACTTACAAAATATATAAAATGCCCAAAGTTCTTTAGGCAAAGTAAAATTCAACAGTATCTCTGTTCTTTTTTCCACATTTATTTAATCTACTGTAACTGCATGTGCATTGCAGTGTACTGATCACAAGGAAAAGGCACAAAGCATTCACACACAGTTTTTTCCAGACATTTTCACTCCTGTAATAATAATAATAATAATAATAATAATAATAATAATAATAATAATAATAATAATAATAGCGCATTTAATTAAAAACACTGGAGTAATTAATTAATGTTAACACTTTGCGCCATCCAG
Organism: Maylandia zebra; assembly: GCF_041146795.1. NCBI lineage: Eukaryota > Metazoa > Chordata > Actinopteri > Cichliformes > Cichlidae > Maylandia > Maylandia zebra. The sequence goes on from NC_135186.1 coordinate 26,693,394, forward strand.
TGGGCCGAATTACGCCGTTTGGTGGGCCAGATGTGGCCCTCGGGCCGCGAGTTTGACAGCTCTGGAGATAGCTACAATACAGGACTCATATAGTTTGTCAGGAGAGGTTTTCACCAAACAGAGCACAGTTTATGAACAAAAACAAAACAATAAATGAATCAGGGCGTACGGTCTGGGGCAATCCAGAGTTCCTGGACTGGTCTTGCTCAAAGACACATCAGCAGCAGCAGCCTGGCTCGATGCTGCTCATACAGGACCTTCTTCCGGTTCAAACTCAAGCACAGAAATCAGTGAATGGCGTGCGTGCATAATTATATATTTTGGGAATGATAGATAAAAACTGCGCTTAGTTCCGTTGGTGTCTATGTGTTTGCAGAGGGAGGAGGTGGCAGCGCCCCCTTGCGGCGTAACACGCATTTCCGTGACGTCAATTCAGCACTGGGAAGGAGACAGCTCCCTCCCCCCCAAAAAACCCAGCGCGCCTCACGTTGCATGGGTCCCCGGTTATTGATAACACAATTTACCCGCTGGGATCTATCCCAGTAACGTGAAACTCGTGGATATCGGCGCTGGAAATACTAGAGACATCCCGGACCGAATAAAAAATAACGATCTGCTCATTATCGCCGGCAAATAGAAAGCCGAGCCCACCCCTTCACTTGACAACGCGACATCAACCAGGCAGAAAGGTATGGGAATGTCATACTACCCGGTTAAATGCTTAATAAATGTGATATCAGGTACGTTTAGGCAGGAATCCGTTGCTTGGTGGGGTAGCGTTCATGCCGCTCACACTGCACCACTGAAGTGATGCTGCCAAGAAGCGAATCATCGTCGATGAATGCTACAAAATCATATTTGTGCAAAGAGAAAGCTCACATTACGAAATACTCGCGTTGGTACCAGCGCAGAGTAAATGTACATGTACTGCGGCAGTTTGACTTGGCATGGAGCATAGTAGGCATCGGGCTTGCTATTCATGCACGTCGGCTATGATGCTGCTGAGTGTCATCATCACATCCTTGGTTATTTAAAGATTGATCTTCCTGCGTGTGTGTGTGCGTGCGTGCGTGTGTGTGTGTGTGCACTACTCCTTCGCACAGGCCTGGTGGTTGTTTATTGCCCGTCTTTTACGCTCTCATTTCGCCCAGCCGTTGTGGCTCTTCTTGTGCAGTGGTGCAGTACAAGACACGGAGCTGGTGTAGGATACATGAATTGGGTACATGTGGTTCCTCTCTCTGGCTCCCACTCTTTCCCCCTCTCTCCCTCTCTAACATACACATACATGCACGCACGTACGTACGTACACATGCACACGCGGAGGTGGTTATGCAATTCGTCATATTCTTCATCACACACAATGCTCTTCTTCACTCAGCAAATGATGGGCAGCATATACCAGCTGCTTCGCTTGCATCCTGTCAGACCCTGGTGCTGCTCAGAGGAACAATTAAAGCACAGGGGACAGTCATGGCTGTGGACTGTACAACAGCCTGTGGTCGATTCATTCATAAAGCCAGTTTCCACTCTGGGTGATGGCTCCACTGGGCCGGCTGGTTTTCCCATTCACAGACACAGAGATGAGGCTCTACTACATGATTCAGACAGAATTTAGTTGTGGGACTGGAGTGGCTGTGGATAGACTGGGAGACTGGCTCGCTGCCCAACTCACAACACGACTCTCTCTGTTTTGGTGTTTTGTATCGCTTGTAATGGAAGCCGGGTGCCAAGTTAGCCTTTAATTCAGCGCTGAACAGCTTCATAATGCCAGTGTATGGTTTAAGTCTGGAGCTGTCCAGTGCTGAAACGAACCTATACATCAACATTTGTTCTAATTCACTTCTTATCACAAATCTTCTCCTCCAGGCTTTCTTCTCATCTGTCCATCCTCCATCCACCCTGACCTGCTGTGTTGGGGAAACCCCTGATGAGTGGGACCTGTATCCATGAGCCCCGTGCCCCTTCCCCCTCCCTGTCAGGCTTCAGTACCCCCATCTCAGAACCTCCCTATCGAAGACTCGATGGAGACACCCCTGCCTGCACCCCTGAAACTGACCTGACCCCCACACAGTGTGTCCTTCGTAACGTATTGTCCATTGACACCGGCGGACAGGGAGTGCCCGGTGGAAGCAGCCCCACTCCCAGTGATGGACCCTCAGCCCACTTTGACAACAGCGTGCTAAAACTAAATGAACATGAGGCCTGCCAGTGTGGCGGCGGGGCCGAGGCGGGCCACAGTCCGGAGGCTGGTGCTGTTCGGAGCCAGTCGGAGAACATTCGCCTACAATCAGGAAGTGGAGGTTTTTTGGAGGGACTGTTTGGCTGCCTGAAACCAGTCTGGACCATGATTGGAAAGGCCTACTCCACTGAACACAAACATAATCATGAAGGTATGTGCAGATAAGGCGCCACTGTGTCTATGCTCTCTGTTCTTCCACTATGCATGTTAAACATGGCGATTCACCACAGAAAATGAATAGTTTAAGCCTCAACTTGACAGTGGTGGAGGAATGAACCACCAGAAGCAGAGCTGTTATTAGTATTAATTTTGCTTCTTACTTTTTGTTTTCTTGTAAAACATTGGATAATTTGTCCTGGGCCTCATCTGCTTTAATAAAACATGATGAGACAAACAGGTTGGTAGTTGCCGTGTTATCCTTAAACAGTGGATTACATAGCCTTTTCATAAGTTTCTGTGTCAGGTCCTTAACAGTAACTATGGCTGTTGTTAGTTAAATGTGGTGCAGGAAAAAAAAAAGATATATTTTAGCCCGGGAAATCTAGTGGAGCGAAAGGGTAAAGTGGCAGAAAATAGAAATACTCAAGCATGAGTACCTCAAACTGTACTTAAGAACAGCACTTATAAATGTACTTTTGTATTTTGCAAACCCAGAACTCCATTATTTCCTGCGCTCCCTGACTGCCACTTTGTCCTGCTGGCAGCACGACTGTGCTCGAGTCTGTCAGCCAGGCTCACCCACAGTCATCAGCTAAACTGAGATCTCACAGCTGGTCAGGTGGGAGCATCATGTGCATCTGGCTCCACTGCTGCTGCTGCAGCTCTCAAGAGATCTAAACACTTCAGTGGACCTCATGAAGAATTGATCCAGCTGTCTCTTTTATTCTGTCAAGCTCGTCCATCTTTAGTGACCGTGCTTTCACAGTCGTTTAAGTAAAGTCAGCGTGACGGATGACAGGCAGATTAGACTACAAGTGCTTTCCCCCTATTTTTCTCCTTATCTCTGGATACAAATGCAATGGCCTAGTGGATATGTTGTCAATATCCCACTTGTTTGACCATAGCAGGCACTTTGTATGATGTAACTGTGTCCTGCCAGTTTATTCTAATGTGTAGCATGGATGCACCACCCCCCCCCCCCCCCCCCCCACCCCCCAAAACAAAACAAAACAAAACAAAACAATCTCTCTGTCCAAGCTGAGAGTAGGTTGCTTTGCCATTATGATGGGTGGAAATCATCTGCTGCAGTGTCTTTGGTATTGTGAATAACTTTTCTGCAGTTGCATACTTGATGAGGTTCACATTGTTTACTTGTTGGTCTGAGTTTAGAGTCCTGGGAGGTTCCATTTGAGGAAATCTCTGACCTGCAGTGGGTGGGCAGCGGTGCACAGGGGGCCGTCTTCCTTGGCAAGTTCCACGGAGAAGAGGTGGCTGTGAAGAAAGTGCGGGACATCAAAGAGACTGAGATCAAACATCTCCGCAAACTCAAGCATCCCAACATTATTACTTTCAAGTGAGGAAGCTACATCCTTTTTTTTATTATATATATTAGGATATATATCTCCCAGTTATTTAACTCTGATTGCACTTCCCTTTCAGGGGTGTATGCACCCAGGCTCCCTGTTACTGTATCTTGATGGAATATTGTGCTCAAGGGCAGCTGTATGAGGTGCTGAGGGCGGGCCGTAAAATCACACCTTCCCTCCTGGTTGACTGGTCCATGGGCATTGCAGGTGGCATGAACTACCTACACCTCCACAAAATCATCCACAGAGACCTCAAGTCCCCCAAGTAAGACTCAGAAGCACAGCTGGTGTACTGACAGTTTCTTTGATACTAGAGCTTAAATTGTTTATTATGTAATCTCACCTTTCCAGCATGCTGATCACACATGATGACCTGGTGAAGATCTCTGACTTCGGGACTTCAAAGGAGCTCAGTGACAAGAGCACCAAGATGTCGTTTGCCGGCACTGTAGCCTGGATGGCTCCTGAAGTTATTCGGAATGAGCCGGTTTCAGAAAAGGTGGACATCTGGTAAGTCTGGTTAACATTCACACTTTTTTTCCTATAGGCTAGAAAAAGTTGTGCTTCTTCATCGATTACATCGATTTAACAATTATCTTTAAAATACTACACTAAAGAAAATATGCAGATAGCTTGTTGGTATTGTGAATTAATAGTTGAGATATGTTTGAAGCTTGTTTAAAATGCCTTGTTGTGATTCGTATGCATGCATTTTATCTTTTCGTTAAGATATTTTGACCTCAGTGAGATTTCTTGAATAAATAAAGCTTAACTCCTCTTAAAGGTCCTTTGGAGTGGTGCTCTGGGAAATGCTTACAGGAGAGATTCCTTATAAAGACGTCGACTCATCTGCAATCATCTGGGGTGTGGGAAACAACAGCCTTCAGCTCCCCATACCGGAGAGCTGTCCAGATGGCTTCAAGATCCTCCTCAGACAGTGCTGGTGAGCAGCGTCTGGAAATGGGCAGTTGGAATGAAAAAAAAAAATGAGCACAGCAGGGAGGAGAGGACAGATGAGAATAGTAGAGGCGAGGGTTGAAAGTAGTTGTACAGGGAGCTGTAAGTCTGTGGTTTAAGGATTTTATTGATTTTACAGTGCATTGTAAATGTGCACAGCTGTGTTTTCCCATCTTGGATTTGCAGGAACTGTAAGCCCAGAAATAGACCTTCTTTCCGCCAGATCCTTCTTCATCTGGATATAGCGTCAGCCGATGTACTGTCGACTCCTCAAGAAACATACTTCAAGTCTCAGGTAATTTTCAGCTGAATGGAAGGACTTTAAAAAATTAATTACATTTTAAGATACACATATATATACAGAGGTGTGAGCAGTTAAATGAAAAACCAATATAAAGTGCCTTAGTAAGGTGGTGAGCCATTATAATCCACCAGAACTGCTTTAATGCATCTTAACATTGATTCTCAGTTAAATAAAATTCAGTTGTATTTATATAGTGCCACTGTACAAAAGCAGTCTCATCAAAGTGCTTGATGTTGTAAGTTAAAGATGCTGCAATATTAGAGAGAAAATCTCAACAACCCTATGACCAAGCACTTGTGACGGTGGGAGGGAAGAACTCCCTTTTGACAGGAAGAGACCTTAGACAGAACCAGGCACAGTGAGGGGCAATCATCTACCTTGGCCAGTTTGTTGGGTGAAGGTAAAGAGAATAGGAAAAAAAAAAAGGAGAGGGTAGAAAGAGACCAAAGATTAAACACAAACTGTGGGAGAAATAATTGAGGTTGGTGAGATGCAGTAGCAGATTATAAACACATCATGAGTGCAAAGAGGAGAGTGAAATGAAAAGAAATGGATCATGGGACGTCCCCCAGCAGCTTAAGCCTATAGAGGTGTTAACTAAGAAACTGTTCAGGGTCACATAATCAAGTCTTAACTATAAGCTTTTTCAAAAAAGAAAGTTTTAATCCCTTTAAAAGCTGAGTGTCTGTCTCCAAGTCTCTTGAACTGTTTTAGACTGATAGAGCACTATTCTGCCAAAGATATTCTCTCATTCGGTGTTTTGATGATGGTGGTTGGAGAGGCTTGTCTACCACACTGGTAGCCCCTCATTGTGATGCTGTAAGAGACCACGTCTGTCACGATATAAATGTTTCACCATGCCACCAAAATGCCCATGCATAGCATAGCAGAACCATCAAATCCCTGCTGTAGGCATCAAGGGTTTGGATTTTTCTTTTAATTTGTAGCCCATCTGCATAGACGTAGACAAAGGGACACAACTACATGTGCTTGCAAAGCAATCAGACATTAAATGTACAAAAGAGACCTGATTTTTGAAGTCACCTCTGAGGAGACAGAGCTGGTTAACAGAAATGTACTCTCATCAGGCTGAATGGAGGGAAGAGGTGAAGCAGCACTTTGAGAAGATTAAATCTGATGGCACTTGTCTCCACCGACTCGATGAGGAGCTGATCAACCGACGCCGAGAGGAGCTCAGGTTTGCTTTTTACTGTTAAAATAGTTTCATGCAAAATCAAGGCTTTACAATTAGCAGGCTAAAGATACTGATATTTTACTATGTTAGCTGACATGCAAGAGGCCGCTTCCCCTCTGTCCTATTTCTCGCTGTCAGTCCTTAGTCTGCCCCTGTGAATGAAATAAGTGTCTTGCGTTCACATCTATTGTAGAGCTTTTAGATTCTCTCATGCGGATGCACAGTGACATCAGCAGCTTCTTTTCTTCTCAGGCATGCTCTGGATATTCGTGAGCATTATGAGAGAAAACTGGAGAGGGCTAACAACCTTTACATGGAGCTCAGTGCTGTCATGCTGCAGCTGGAGCTGAAAGAGAAAGAGTTGCAGAGGTGCAAATAAATTCATGAAACCACAGTATATGTTTTTGAAATGCGAGCACCATTTGCAAATAAGCCTTAGTGCATTTACACTTTGGTGGCATTTTCTTTCTAGGAGAGAACAGTCTTTGGATAAGAAGTATCCGGGATTGTTCAAGCACCATAGTTCCAGACAGAGCAGCTCGTCAAATTCCATGGACAAACTCATCAAGAAGAGAAACGTCCCACAAAAACTTCCCTCGGGAAAGAGGTGTGAGATTTCATTTTATTGGGTGAAACTGGAATAAATCAGTGAATATTCATCAGCCTTGTGGATTGTAGTTTTTGACTAATCCTTCCCACTCTTTCAGGCCAGACATTCTTAAGTCTGAGGTAATCATTCCCAAAATGGACTCCTCCGTAATGCAAGTCACTATTCCAGCCTGCCCTAACAGGAGCTCCACTTCTCCCAGCCGGTCTCGGAGGGTAAAGACCCGCCATCGTAAGCCCGGTAAGGGCAGCAGTGGGGACCTGGCTGGACTTAAAGCCAATCAATCCTCCCCTAACCGGGACACAACTGCCCAAGTTAACAGTTCTACCACTAACACCTCGAAGCAGCTCCTGGAGCCTTCCGCAGCCCTGCGGGGCCTCAGTCACGAGCAGCAACAGAGGCAGCTATCCTCCTCCAGCCCTGACCTCATCTGCACCACGCTAGAGGCAGACAGCCAAGGAAAAGGGGAGCCCTCTGTGGGTGGGCTGGAGAGAGGAGGGAGCCTTAGTGCCTCTGCAGGTTTAGGGGGGTCAGAGGGAGGGGCGGCCGGTCTGGATGATCTCACAGAAACCCCCCCACGCAGTGACACTCCCAGCGAGGATGCCGCATCATTCCCGTTCTCCAGCAGCCCGGACTCACCGTGTGGGAGGGGGGCAGCAGCAGGACGGGGCTCTCTGGGATCTCCACGCCTTCCTCACGATGGGGAAGATAAAGAGGAGGGAGCAGGTGTTGTGAGGCTGCCCCGGGGAGCATCAGGTGGAATCGGGAGTCAGCACCTCACACCTTCAGCCATTCTGTACAGGGCAGCTATCACACGCAAACAGGTACGGTGCAGGATACCGCTCCTTACTCCTCACTGTCCCCTTGGTGATCGTTTTCACTTGTGCATTTTTCATGTTTCTGACTACAGAGGCGTGGAGTGTCATCAGAAGAGGAGGAGGGTGAAGTTGACAGTGAGGTTGAGTTACCACGGAGACGGTGAGTAACTGTCCTTCATTACTTGAAAATTCCCTCCAGCCATCTTCCCTCTTTAACAAGTTGCTGTTTTATTCAGAGAGCAAATTTATGTCAATCTTTACCAGAATCAGAGATTCTTTTTTTGTTTGTTTGTTTTGTTCCTTCTTAATCGCTCCAGACGCCCGACCAGCATTACCAAGTGCCAGTCGGTGTCTACATTCAGTTCAGAAAATCTGTCTGTATCGGACGGTGAAGAGGGCCACACAACTGACCACTCTCACAGCGGTACTCCCGATGTTGTCAGCACTAACACCGACGACAGGTTGGATGACCGCAGCGACGACCTCCTCTCTCAGGGGTCGGAAATCCCTGTGGACAACACCGACCCTGCCCAGGCTTCTGATGGCCTGTCAGAGAGAGACGGAGCTCTGGGCCAGTCCAAGGCTCAGCTGGATGCCGGGCAGAATCCTAATGAGGTAAAGAAGCTGCACAGAGGACCGCATGTGTCAGCTTTGGTCTTCTCCTTAGACGAGTGTAGCCACTGGTGAAAAGTACGACTCAAAACCTGTACTTGACTATATGCATTTTATCTTATTTCATGTTAGACTACCCTGATACAGTTCAGGGTTATATTTTACTTTTTGCGCAATACAGACTGCCAAAAAAAAAGTTAGAAGGTGAGGGGAACTGGAGTTAATTCAAAGCCACTCTAATAGAGACAAGAGCCAGAAATGAGCATTATAGATTCTCTTTAATTATGTTATGAACCTTCAGTTTAATGTGGTGACCCTGAGGATAGACCTGTTGAACACAATGAACACAACTGTCAGATTGTATCAGACGAAGAGAAACTCTCTCACTTTACCCAACTACACCAATGATATCTTACCATGTAATACAGTTATTTTTTACTTTTCACCATTGATCATTTTATTTAAAGTTGCAGTTGAATACCTTGATGGATGAATGGATGCATTTTAAAACACCTGCTTGTGTTAGTGGCAACAACTAAATCTCATCCCTGGAAGGCTCTAATTGTTTTACTTTCACTTCATTCTTCTTGGCCTTGTTTGCCTCTTTTCAATTGTGTGGTTGATATTTTATGCCTGTTCAGGTTATTTAAGTGTCAACCATTTCACATACAAACAAAGTGCCATCCTCTTTCTCCTTTAGTTCTTCAATCAAGCTTTGATTTTGCAGGAAAATGTCACACCCAGTGGCAGTGAAAGCAAGGCAACCAGTCTCATCACTTAGCACTAAATGTGCGATCAACTTTTTCATCATAATGATCTAGTTAAATAAAACAAACACACAAAATGAAACTGTCTAAATACAGGGTCTCCCACCACTGCTAAAATTACACTCCAAATTCCGGGTTCCCATCTTTTATTTCACGCTTCCATTTTTGGATCATTGACACTGAAATTAGGTTTATGCTCATGTCTGCTGCTGGTCATGTATCGCACACTTTTTTCCTCTTCCTGCTCTTTTTTTAGAGTCGAGCCTTGTGCGATGATTCTGACTGCGATAGTGCTGAGCTGGATCAGTCAGGTAGTGGTGAGCTCAGCCGTCCTCCCAGTGCCGGAGCGTGGGCGCCGCCTTCTCAACCTTATCAGGGGTCTCCACAGGCTCCCCATACAGGACCTCCATAGATCACTGGACACTAGGAAAGATCCAGCTACTCTACAGTGAGCAACCATCACAGGCGTACACCGGTCTGTCAGTGCAGTACATTACTGTTGTCATGAGGGATCACACCTACTACACCACTCAGACTATGACAAGTTGACTTATGGTGTCTCATAAGTTTGTTGGCTGGCAAACCTGCACCAGATGACATAGGACATTTGTCATATCCTGACTTCAGATATTTTGGCAGCTTGTGACATCAGATAAATATCATTTAGGTTCAGTAGGGTTTGATATTTTTTTTCTTTCAGGCAGGATAGTTCCAGTTTGCAAAAACCCTTCCACAGATGCACACGCACGCACAAGAAGATACCACACTCTTAGTCCTTTAAACACTCTAACCTTCACTCTGGGAGCATCCTCCATGGTACTCCACACACTAATGCATTAAATACTAATGAATAATAAATGTAAATATCCATGACATACCACATGAGAAATATCTAACTTTATTTTATTTGTAAGATAAAAATGTAAGACTTAACAGTATGCAGCCCTGTGAACAAAATGCATGACTACATGTTTATAATTTATGGTTCGAATGTGTCCGTTTTATATTTTGTGAAAGTTTACACTTTTTTAATCCTGAAAGTATTAATTGAGTTTTTTTCTCTTTTGTTAATAAATGTTATCACTAAAAAAAAAAAAAAAAAAAAAAAGAGTCAAAAATGGAATGAAAATACTCATATTGATCGATCATGATGCATAATTTGGGTTCTCAGTAGCTAAAATTTTATTTATTTTTTAAACCCTCCTACTACTGAGTTTCAAATACACATATGACACACTCGAGGTTTTTATAGAGTTTCTAAAAATTTTTGATGGGGTGGGAGGTCTTTTGGTTCACTCGAAATGCACCTCTGCTATTGTATATACTCAGTTAACCAGCTTATTTAGTACATCGAGCTAAAATTCTTGCAAAGACTTCCTTGCAGCACTTTATGGGGTTTTTGTTGAAACTGTTTTCAAAGGCTGTGGATTCAAGTGGAATATCATTGTGGAGAATGTAATTTGTTTGTGGTGTGGGTAAACTATATTTCACTAAAGTTGTGCTTGTCATTTAGCCGGGGTGTATAAAATTATGTAGAAGCGTTTTGGAGGTACCGTCGCCACAAACTGACACAACCAGTTGAATCAGACCCTCCCTAAAACAGTTTTAATATAAACTCAACATTCTAACCTCCAGTAAGGTAGCATTTATTGCAGGACTGTTGCATAAGACTGCATTTGTTTTAGCTATTTGTTCTTAATAAACTGGCAACATATTACTGCTATACCATTTTATGACATTAGTGGTGCTAGCAATGTCTGCTTTTAACCATTTCAGCAGTTAAGTGCAGAAGAAATCCACTGTTTTAACACCAAACTGTAGCGCAATGAATGGAGTCGGACTAGTTTTAAAATGTAATTAGTTCAGACGAATCATTTTCTATTTCTACTTCTCAGTTGTTAAAGGCTTATATTCCACCTTTGGCAACATAACAGTTGGCCAGAGAGCTAGGTGTTCTTGTTAGCAGCTGATACCTTTGAAATGAGTTTTCTGGCCTTCTGCAGGTATTTCTTCTTCTGTGTTCACATGACTTGCTGAACCAGAATTAGAATGACTACGTGTGATAGTTTTCTTTGATTCTAACTAAAAGCGCGCCCTTGAGGTAGTGTCTTGTTTAAGTATAGGATTCTGCATTCAGGTCATACTGAATAAATCTTATATGTGCAGACATGCATGGAAAACTCCTGACGGTTGACCTAATGTGGAGTCATAAAGAGTTTGATTTAAGCCTGTTGGTGTGACTGCATGGTTTAGCACCAGAGGTGGGGATCGCACAGTATATTACCGTAAGATACAATCATGATACCAGTTGTATCGTGAAACATTCTGCAATACTTAATATGTTGCAAGACAATCATCTATGATACAGGATCATATCTGTGTAAATCAGAAAGAACTAAAGAAAAAAAATACCCCCTAAAAATATCAATCATTCACTTGTTTTTAGTTTCTAATAATTAGCTTTATTACTTTAATAAAGTGTCCGTTTATTTGAGTAGCTATATGATTTGCTTTCCTCTTCTGTTATTTCTCCTAAGTTTCTTTTCATTCGATAAGCGGCATCATGAAGAGTCACGAAGGACTCCAGTGTGTCAAACGACTGAGCAAAATCCAGTTACAGCGCCTGCATATGTAATTAAAAAAAAATGCTGATATTTGTGGCGTTCAAAACGGGCAAAAATCTCAGCTTTGTAGTGCTTCTAAAGTAGCTAATGTTGGATCACTAAATAAACTACAAATAGTAGCCCGATGTGTGCATGTTCTGTGTGACAGATCTCACTATTCATTAGGCGGTCCAACATGCTGGCTCACAAAGCAGCGCACTTAAAAATAAATAAATCATCCATTACACACGGTAGCTTCTTTCAAACTAGTTCATCTTTGTTTAGCGTTGTTTCATCAGGCATAGTTTGCACAATACTGTACTATACCCCATGGAGGTTTGGTGGCAAAGTGCACAAGAGATTATATTATGCATAGATATAAAGGAAAATAAATAGGACTTATCACATCAAAAATTTAATATTATTGTTTCAAATACTGGTAAATATATTTGTGACCCTTACAGATGTGACTTTTTTTTTTTGCCTCTTTAAAGAGAGCCCCCACCTAACTCGAACCCAGGACATTTGGTTCCAGTGAATCTTTGACTTGTAAGAGAAAGCAATTTGATTTGTTGCTTGATGTGTAAATGCAGCAGAAAACCGAAAAGCAGCAGCTCTCATCCACGAAACCTAAATAGACTGATTTGTGAAATCGGTGGAGTACCATGCAGTAATGAACCAAAAGGCCTCCGGTTGTTCAGGATGTTGGCAGGCTTCATAAAAACCTCATCTGTTCCTTTTACCCTTTAAGATTACTGCAGAAGTACCCAGATAAAGAATAGAGCACTTCTCTGTGATGGTTACTAGTAGAACAGTAAGTATCCTTTGGAGTTTGAATAGAAATGTTTTGTTTTTATACAGCATTGCACATTGTACTTGTAACATAGGAATTATATCAAAAGCAAAATATTATGAGCAACAATAAATAATGTATTGGTTACAAAAAACAAAGCTGGGTGTGATGTTTGTTTTAAAAGACAGGTCATGCTATAGCTACAGTTTGTGCTGTCGTTGCATCAAAGACTGCTCAACAAGAAATAAATGACTTTTCAATCTCTTTGAGCATGTCCAAAGTGTGCCCGTGTTAATTTATGACAAATTCGCTTGCTCGCCTCTGTACACCACAGTGCATTTTATATCATAATGTAGTATAGACTCGAGGGGTTTAACAAAAGTATTGACCTCAACATCAAGGTGAAGAAATTTTGCAAATGTGATAACTCAAGAAGGATGTCACCTAGCATTTTGAAACAGATACCATAGGTGCTTCTACTTGGGAGGCTGAGGGGAAGCACTGACCAGTATTTTCATGCAGTCTTTTATTTCAGTGCATGGGAAGAAGACCATCAACGGGCTGAAAGAAAACAAAACTAAAAAAAGAAGAATGGGCACAAACTTTAGCAGTCGTCAAATCAAATCAAATATTTGGTCAAGAAAAAAAAAAAAAAAAAAAATTGTCTTGAAAGAAAGAAAATTGGGCATTTATTAAGGCCTAAAATCAAGAGATCGCATTAAGGTGCAAAGCATTTGTTATACTCAAAAACAGCAAGGCCAGATTAGATTTAGCCAGAAAACTTCTAAAAGAGCAAACACTTTTGGATGGGAAAAAAAAAACAAAAAAAACAAAAAACCCAAAACAAAAAAGTCTGAAATGAAACCAACTTGCACCAGAATGATGGGAAGAGAAACAGGTGGAGACAGTGTTATGGCAATGACATGAATGGCTCCCAGTGGAACCGGGTCACCAGCGGTTATTAATAATGTGACTGCTGACAGAAGTAGCAGGATGAATTCTGTAGCATACAGGGCTCCACTCTTTGCTCAGAACACAGCACGGTATACTTTGTGCAATGACTCAAAAGTAAAAACACCCACAAACATGGGTCAACTGAAGGTGGCTGTAATAAAGGCCTCTCAAGGCATGACACATTATTTGGTAATGCCCATGGGTTCTAGACTTCAGGCAGAAGTCCCCCCCCCCCGATCCACCCCTTTTCCCTTTGATTGCCTTGTATTTTAAAAAAAGTCTCAATCCCCATGAGATGGTACCAAAAAGGAAAAAGAAGAACAAAAGGACTGTTTAAGCATTTCACATCTTTTATTTCTGCATTTCATTTCTTCAACAATTTAATTGCACCCAGATCTACAATATTTCGAAAACGTGCACAAAAACGTGAGTTTCTTCATCCTGCAAAGAATAATAAAAAATAAAATCTGACCCAGGCAAAAAAGATAGCAGGAAACTAGTGTTAATTCTATAATTCTCCTTCTAATTAATCATAATTTAATACCTCAGCATAATATACTTAAAGACCAATATGTCTTGTAGTTTTGCCCCTTGCAGCATTCCCCCTCCCTGCAGTTAAAAAAAATATTTCTCTATTTAAAACAAATATTTCAATGTTATTATCATCACCACCATGGTCTTAGTAATTTAAGAGAAAAGAATATATTTTCCTCTTATTTAAGCCCACTCCTCATAACCAAAGCCCACCCACCCTTATCAGAATCCAATACACAACAATGCTCAAAATCCCAGGGTCTGCACTACGAAGCAGGTTCAGCATACCTACGATGCCTTCTTACTGTCCGACTATAACAGACATCATGCCACGATATCAATGTGGTAAGTCAAAGCTTTTTCTGAATATAGCAATGAGCCACAAAATTCTTAACTATAATCCCCAAACAAATATGTGAGTTTCTGCAGCCAAAGCCGGTAAAAGCTTTGTGTAAATGAGTAAGATAGGCTCATTAATATCACTGCCCTATCATTAAGGCACGAGTAGATCTATCATTACAAATGTTTATTCCAATAAACTGATGTGTTCCTCAGACGTCATCTTATGGCAAATGAGACATTTTAGCATTTTTGTTTCAAGCTGCAAACCTGGTGGCATCAACAAGCCTTGGAAGCATGTAAAGCACAAACAGAAAAACATAATTCAAACCTGTATGTGCGCTGTACTCGTCAGAAAACGCTACTGAGGTTAGACCGTCTCAGAACACCCCTTACCTCATAAGATCCAGTCTACCCAAAGGTATCTTCTAAAACCAGTTAATTACTCAAAACCGATTGACCAGTTGATGCTTTTATATATGCTGATCTGTTACCTCATGCATGTGTGTGGTCCAAGTTATCACTGCAATGTGTCCCATTAAGGAACTGAACTACTGTGTAACCTTCAGATCCCAAGATTACCTGGCGTTATGACGCTAACCACAAATCCCGCTTCGTAGTGCAGGCCTCTGGTTCAAGAAATAAAACGGATGGAAATACAGGAATGACACAAAATAATTACTCAGCAAATTAGAGGTGAGACATGATGTAGCTTAAAAAATTCTCATCTGAACCCGCACTAGACAAGGGGTAAATTACCTTCGGACTAAAAGGTTTTCCCTGCATACACCTTCAGCTGAAGATCACTTAGACCCAGTGAGACCCGTTAAACCCACAATGCCTCATTCAGGAAGTACAGCCTCAAACAGAAGATGGCAAATACCAACAAATTCTACTCATTCGAGGAGCTGTGTATTAAATAAAAATAAATAGATATTTAAAAGGAAGGGAAAGAACAGTCCATCTATAATGTTATTGTGTGTTTTTTTTCTTCATTTTTACATTTTCTAAGAAAAATCTGACATAAGAAAAACATTATTTATGCCTTTTCAGATTTTTCTAAAATTTTACCTACAGTATATCAAGAAGATCATACAGATATACAGCAAAATAAGAGGGAAAAATACAACAGAAGGAGTCCTTAAAAACTATATGCAAAGGGAATTTAAAAACATAATAAATAAATAAAATACCAATATCATGATAATGGTGTAATTACAACTGAGTAGGTGTCTAACCAAAGCAGAGGAGAAAACAGTGAGTTTATAGTACTTGGTTTTTGCATTAAGTTCAATAAGGGACCTCTTGGTAAAAAGTAGGGGGAGGGGTTACGTTAGGTGCTGATGAAGATCTCCATGTCAGTTGGCTGCGAGTCCAGTAGCTTCAGATGACAGCCTGAGCAGACAACAGAAAAATCCAACACTGTTTAAAACAAACAAGTTAGATTATCAGTAACACATGTTGCTGTATCTGAAAACTAATAAAAAAAAAAGTCTCAGACTTGTGGACAATCTGAGTGAGTGAAGATGGACGATTTCTGCTATCGTTTTACAGAAGGTCTTTTGACTGGCAGTTTGAGTTAAGCAGGATGAGATTTTTCCACAGAATACACTTGATTATCAAACTGCCCATCTATCAGGAAATCAACACCTGCTTCCAGCAAACTGATGTGCTATATGTCCTGATAATGAACTGTGTGACCCCACTTCTTACTTTAAAAAAAAAAAAAAAAAAAAAAAAAAGAAATCACCCTGCATCTGTACAGCAAGCTTAGCTGCAGAATTCAAATACACTGCTGCTGGAGAATTGGGGGTGCGAAAAATGATTTTAGTTTACCAATTACAGCAGGATAATTGGACCGTTATTGGCTGATAAACTGAGGTAAACTATGTTATGTCACAATGTTCTTTGAAAACATAATAAACAGGAGCCACACTGGCTGCAAATAAAATGTTGGTCAGGCAAAAGCGAATCCATCAATAACTGTGTGGTAGTGATGGCAGTGATCAACCCAACTCTGCTACAGATTTTGTTTGTTTGTACATTTTAGACTACATACACTTATATCTCATTGGTTTGTGCACATAATGGACAAACAGCTGTTCGAATGGTAAAATCCTGTGTTTTTGGCCCGTTCTGTCAGCCCTAGATTCTAGTGGGACAGTGTCACAGCTGGAAGAGGGGGTAATGAAATTATTACGAGAGCTGTAGTAATGAAGTGACTGTTAAAAACTGCCAGTAGTCCAATTCTAATAAATCTTCGGTAACCTAATTAAACGAGAAGCACTCCTCGTCTTTCCTCTTATGTGAGGAATCCATTGCTTCTGATTGATACTAGTTGGTCAAGTGGACAAATGGTAGGAAAACTCAATCTCCATTTATGTGTTTCAAAACTGACCAGCTGCACAATGTCAGAATTTAAAAACAGACAGCGAGAGAGCGCCATCTTCTTTCCATTTTGCTCTAGCCTGTGGCTATTTTCTTACCGGGCATTGATCAGGTACTCAGCCAGGCTGATACTGGCGTGGGAGCCAGTAATGGTGACCTGTCTGTCAGTTGAGCCCTCCACAGGGTTGGCAATCTTGATCTGAGCCCCTGACATCTGACGGATCTCATTGATCTTTGCGCCCTGACGGCCGATGATACAGCCAATGAGCTGGGGAAGAAGAATTACGTGACACTATGTCAATACTTTCACTGCAATAAAATAAATAAAAATAAAAGGTTGCCAATTCAAACAAAATGAGCTACTCAGAAAATCAGCAAGTTTCTCTGTTAAGAAAAAAAAATTAAAGTCACATTAATTTTGACTTACATCGTTTGGAATGGTCAGCTCATGAGAGCCAGTTTGTGCAGAGGCATCCATCCCAGCTGAAAGAACACAAGAGTGAGTTGATTGCATGGATTAACAGAAACAGACAGCAATCAAATTCCTCCTCACAGGAAGTACACCTACCCTGGAAGCCCTGGTTGCTGTGTGCAATGGGGAAGGGGCTCTGCTGCATGGCCAGCTGGTGAAGTTTGGTGAGCTGTTGAAACAAAAAAAGAAAGATACGTAGAGCACAGACAGACAAGGATGTGTTAAGAAACACTGAAAATAAACTTTAAGACTGAAATGTTCTTTCCCTTGTGTAAGTGGTGGTTGTGATAATGAGTGGAAATCATGAAATTGTGAAATGAAAAATGGGATCAATGATTTTGCTTTAAGATATTTATGTTAGGATTTGAATCTATAATCTTTGGAACTGTTAAATGGATGTGCATCTCAAGCAGTGGTGGCTGTGGGAAGGGCAGCAGGGAAAAAAAAAAAAAAAAAAAAAGTCAAGAGGGATGAAATAAAAAGGTGGTATGGCTTCCCCGGACCGAAGTTGCAAATATATTGGATCACTTACAGAGGGCCCCTCACTTACATCAGGCTGTGGAATGGCGTGCTGCCCTTGGACAGCGTAAGCCTGCAAGGAGAGAATAGCACTTAGGAGGGTGTGGCAGTGTGACATGGTGCACTCCAATATCCATCAGTCCTCTGTTCTTGCTACAAGGAGCAATGCCAGGCATGCTACTAGAATAGCATTTCCATAACTAAACTCTGTTAAAATAAAAGTGTTTAAAAAAAGAAGAAAAGAAAAAAAAAAAAAAGTACTTTTATTACTTTACCTGACCACCTGCAAAGATGACAGGAGACCCTGAGGGTTTGGGTCTGTATGGGATGGTCACTCCTTTTGGTGGAGACTAGAAAAACAGAAATATTCACCTTTAACTATCAATAACTACGTAAAGTATCAGTGTCCAGAGCCCATTTACAAAATCATAAAAATCAGGATTACATTAAACAATGTTTGTACCTCAAGCATGACAATGCAGATCTGCTTGACACACTCAATAATGGACTGTGGAGTCCCTGCAACGGTGATGGCACGTTCTGTTGAGTTGGGTAACATGTCCCCTGCTACTTGTACCTGAGCTCCTGCAGACTACAAAGTCACAGCAAGAATTACAACACCGATCAGGGGAAAACAACAACAACAAACAAAACCCACAACAGGATCTGAAATTCATACAAGACTAAAATACAGCAGACAAACCTCTCTGATTTCTTTGATCTTGCAGCCACCTTTACCAATGAGTGAGCCGCACTGGCTGGCGGGTACAACGAGGCGCATGGTGACTGGTGGTTTGCTGGTGGCTGTACTGTTAGTCATCGAAGTGCTGATGTCCTGTAGGGGAAGCGGATACAACAGGAGGCTTTAGAAAGTGGCACTTGTATAGCCGCTACGTCTTTAACGTAAGATACAACAAACAATTCTAACCTCCTCCAGTTTCTCTATGATCATGGAAAAGGCTTTAAAGATAGAGGTGGTAGGTCCCGCGAGAGTTATGATCCTCTCTGGGCAGTTCCCCTCTGAGATGTTGATACGTGCACCACTCTGCAAAGAGACAGGGAAAAAAAAAAATTGAATCAGTTGCTTTGTTGTCATATGATGCATGCGTCACAGTAAATGTTGACATGTTCTTTCCTGATTGTTGGAAAAAGACAGACTTACCTCCTCTCTCATCTTTTTAACAGACTCTCCTTTCTGTAGATAAAGAATACAAAACAATATTTACAAAACACACCAAGGGACATGCCACAGTTAGCATCGTTCTGGCAGTAAAACCAGCTTACCTTGCCAATAATGCTTCCAACCTCCTACAGAAGATGACAACAAAAGTTTGTGTTAAAACAATACTTTGCGGTTTTCTTTTTTTTACTACAGCTAGATTAATTTTAAGGAATAAATGCAGACTTTAAGATCCTTATAGAATCTAAACCTTATATCAGTGCTGGAATGTTGGGGTTTTTGCACACCTGAATCACATGCAAGCCTTTACAGCCATATAAATAGTTACAATAATCCCAAAAACCTGTGCTGACCTACTTTTTCACCCAACACACCAAAAACTGATCTGCAATCAATAAGGGGTTTGATAACAGCTTTTGATATCTTTTCAGTCTATCCATAGTTGCATGCAGTCACACTCACCTTCCCATGCATGAGAAGCCTGATGGTTAAGGTGACATTAAGTCCTCCTTCAACCAAACTGGAGTCCATTGCTGCAGCTGAATCCAACACACACTCGCACGCGCTCTCAACACTGGCCAACAAAGTGAGTCTTTGGTCACTGGCTGAACGTCTGCAACAGAGTGGAAAAATTAACAGTCAGAGACAAGCGTAGTTGGTGGAAAGTGTGAGGCCATCTGCTGTCAATGCAAATCAGTGAAGTGATGCGGGCAGTGCACATCTTGTAGACTTTAACGCCGTTTTCCAGCCACGTCGAAAGAAAGACGTTTCAGTTCGGTAATTGACATTAGACTGGCCCGAGTCCACTCATTCACTGTGCACAATGACCCACTGTCTCTCGGCGGTCGTGTCTATTTTCTGGCATTCTACAGCGGTGGCGACATCTCTTTAACTCTTGTAGTCAACACAAGCTGCTCAAAACAATCATTTAAAAAATCACCGTAGCTTTAAATAAACTTCACAACCAAGCTAGCAAGAGAAAGCTAACAGCGTGACGTTATGGCATCAAATCCTGTTTGAAATGAGCATCCCAGCTAGTCACGCAAACGAGGGTAAGAGGAAGTTAGCTGCACCAAAACATTTTTCCACTCAAAACACTCGCTTTTAGCTACATGTACAGATTGAGTGCTAACAGATTTAACCATTCTATCTTAAAAAATATATAGCATTTCGAAGCTAACTCCTGCTCCACCATCAAGCTAAAAATACAAATCAGTGATTTTCCATCCAGCACGCTAGCGTTAGCATTCAGCAACTAGTCGGATCCCGCGGCCTACGAACCGCACCGAGTTATCCCTGTCCTTCACTCCTAGGGGAAAAACACACATATACACAAAGCTGGAAGACTTACCGGAACCGTCCCTGGAAGTGTGTTCAGGGGGTGGGTAGGGTGGCAAGGGTAGAAGGGGAGAGGTTCGGGAGGGAGTTTTAAAAGGATCTGGGGAAGAGGGAAGCGACGCCGCTTTTCGATCGGACTCCACTCTCCTCCTCTGCTTCGCACAAAAGACAAAACGCGTTCAACTCTGACCCCTTTAATGCCCCGCCCCCTCAACTAGGTCAGCCCCGCCCATTGACGTGATATTCACTCCGTACAGTACAAAACAAAAATATAACTAAATAAAACGAAAAAAGCAAAAAATTCTTTTATACTACATATTTTCCCAAACGCAACAAATACCATTTATTTATTTATTTGTATACATTCACAATGTGTACATTTCTCATTCACAAATAAGTTCATATTGTTTCTGCCAAAATATCTATAAATTAATAACCAAAAGCAAAAATAATACTGAAAAAAAAAACATAAATAAAAACTAAAAACTGTAGTAGTAGAAGATACTGGTAATATCTTTGCTAATATGGTAATTACTGGTAATTTATTTATCCCATATTTGGTAATTTCCCTTGTCACAGAGGTTGAAATACTACTAGTCCTACTAAATGTAATAATGACAACAATATAGGATTCATTTTCTCCTTCCTCTTTGCTTCGTCTCTCCCTTTAGTGAGATCGCCACAGTGGATCATCTCCTGCAACCTTATCCCTATCCCTAACATCCTCCTCTGTCACACCAACTGTCAAATGAAACCAAATTAACCAGGTAATTTAACCACATACTTATTTGCAATCCCTGGTTGTCATTCTTAGTAAGGAATTTGACCACTACTGTACTTGTTGAAACTTCGTCAGAATGCTGTAGGACTGGTTCTCAAAGTCTCTCTTCTGAAGGTGTGAACAACATTCTTCCACAAAATATTTTAGTGTTTGGGATTTTGATGATCAAGGCAGAGAGCTATGGGAGATCCAAAATCTCCAGCAGGGATTCAGCTGGACTGAGAAATTGTGAGTTTGAAGGCCACATCACATAATTACATGGTTTTTTATCTTTATTGATCTGCGCAGTGATATAAATGGCAAATATTTCCTTTACAGAAGAGGTTACTGTGGCATGTTTACATCGCAGCTCATTTTCATCAAATCTGATGAAAAAAAAAAAACCAAACCAGAGGAAAAGGTGATGTCTAACCCAGGGGTGGGCAACTCCAGGCCTCGAGGGCCGGTGTCCCTGCAGGTTTTAGATGTGTCCTTGAACCAACACAGCTGATTTAAATGTCTTTTTGTCAGCACCACCATTTCCAGCGATACAGTACCATCCTGTAAACTCTTGCTGCTATCATCCCTGAATCTTGTCTTCACCGGCTCCACCCGCTCTCTTCTGCACCTCTCTTGTGCACTGTGCATTGTTTTGGACAGAAGACCCCAGATATTTAAACTCATCGACCTACTATCTAACCTGCACCTGTCTCCCTCTCATTCACATAAATATTTTCTGTATTGTGTCTGCTGGCCTTCATTTGTCTTTATTGGCTCAGTTGAGGCAGATGTTGTCAACACCTGGCCAGTGCAAACTAACTGTAATGTGTGTATTCTAAATAGTGACTTATGGAGACAGACCCACGGGAGGTTTTGAAAGACTCTTCGCAGTTGTCTGTAAATCCAACAGATGGCACAATAACACTGTGAACGTAGCTGGTGGCGGTTCTCTTCAAAGTCCTGCATCCATTCTGCCATTGCTCAAAAAATACTCATTCATAGCTCGATGAGTTGACCGAGGTGTCGTGACTGTACCACCTAAAAACGAGAAGCACTAAAATTAGCCATGTGAAAAAGGCATTTTGCCCAGTTAGAGATATAAAATGAGCAAAATTCCTTTGCGAAATGAGTCAGCACTCTAAATTTAAAAGAGGAGCTAGAAACTGCATGTTTTAGTTGCTGAATTATAAACATATCAACTAATAATTTATATTACTGCAGTGAATGTCTCACTACTTGACTCCAGCTGCAGTATTTCTATAAATTTCTTATTATGAAGAGAAGACTGCTAATAAATAGTGTGATTTGTATTTGCTGTGACAGATCATTAAGTGTCTTTAACAATCTGGGAATATATATGTATTCTTCGGCGTATCAGTCTGGTGTTTATACATATCTATCCTTTTACCTCTGATGATGTTTGAAAACCTGTCACAGTGGATTTGGCTGATACACCGCATATTTTCTTTTTCTGTTGTCATGCATACATAAGCAGAACAAATAAAAACCAAAACGTCATGAAATGTGAAGACTTGAAAGCCTGACCTCTTGACCTGAAAATAATGAACCCCAGTCATTCATATATATTTTTTTCTATACGCAGAATATGATTGATGACTTTCTGCTTCACGATGGATTGCCTTGTTTTCTGCAAGTCTGTTATTTGGTTGAGATGATTGATGGGATAAACAAGCATCTTAATTGTCTGCTAGTGTTTGTTTTGAATTAAAAAGAATACAATCAAAGGCACTGCTGTACAGTTAAATCCTCGCAGTTGTGATTCTTATTAAAGCAGAGTGCTATATATGGCTGGAAAGCAAAAGAGATAGATACAATGGAACAGTATAACCCTATAACCATGTGTTCATGGTCTGGTTGACAGAGTATTCTGCCTGAACTCACTCACCACATGTTCATTAATCTGGTGCACATCAGAGCACCCACAATACAATTAGTCAATGGACAGAATAGCTCGCTATTGTCTGTAACCAACTTTCTATTCTCCTCATTTGTAAATCTTTAATAAATCCAATTCTCTGATGTCCCACACAGTGTGGCTTACACCTTTGTGTTTACGTGCATGAGTCATGAATCATGTCTGGCTCAGTTTATTAGGTTCAAAATCGCTCTGCTGTCGATAGATTGCCCCCACGCTCGATGCAGTGGAGCTCTGCTACTCTAAAAAACAGTTTGTCTCAACGTTTCCTGTTTTTTTTTAATTTCAAAAATGAATCCAGGCAGTAGATGTTTGCTCTCGCTTTAAGAAGCCATCTGTAGTGCTGTCTGAATGGTGGCAGGCTTACAAGGCTGGTGGTGTTTTTAAATTAGAACCATGGCTGACCAGATTTACTCCTATCCAGAGATTACGACACGCTGGCTGCGAGTTAAACATCTGATGTAGGCAATAACCCCTGCAGAACACATTAACACTGTTTGGCTTTTCCTAAAGGGAAGGTAAAGGGTAACTTAAAAACCCATTAAGTGAAAGACATAAAACAACTGTTTTTGTGTGAGGACAAAAATGTGTTTAATTAGTGTAAAAATGCCTGTCTCTTTGATCTGAAGCACAATCACTGAGAGCCGGATTATACAGAGGAGAGGAGGTGCGAGCTCTTCAGCCTTTCCAATCAGCACATGGTCTCCCTGGCCTTTCATGTGTGTCTCCCCCGTCGAACAATTGCTTACATAATCATCTGCTTACTTTAATCTCTGCATCTTTCCCACAGTTTGTGCTCTTTTATACTTCTCTCACTTTTCTCTGTGGTACCCCCATCAAATTCAGTGCATCCTCCCATTGTACACAGTGTGTCTCCTTCAGTGCTTTTATCTGACATGCCCACTGGCACTCTCACTCTCTTGTCCCTCTTCCCTCCACTGGTGAGTGTTCATTGATTATTGTACATGAATTGTATGATGAAATGCCACTCGCCCACCCGGCATCCTCTCGTCAGTGGCCCCTGACATCCCACTGCCTGCGAGCGATCCAGACTATCTTTGCCTTTGTGTTTAATGATCTGAATGTTAGATTACCTTTCTCTGATATTCATACCTGGATTAATCTTTTTTAAAATGGCGTGTGTTTTAGTGGTGTGGCATATGTCAGTAGTACGCCTTCGACTTTTAGCAACTGCAAATATGGAATGCCAGTGCAATCTTTTACGGTGGAAAGTGATCGTTTACAGCGATAAAAAGGGAGACTAAATCCAATTTATTCTCTTCAGCTGTAAATTGTCTGCACATATTAAAGCAAATTATCTGGATTACAGTGTGAAACCTGATGACACACTCGAAGCCAGAGAGGCGAGTATCCAATTAGTCACCTAATTAGCAAGTGAATGTTGTTGTTATAAAAATTAAAGGTCTTGAAAAGAGAAGGAAAACAAAAACAGTGGAGACAAACCTGGCGTCTTTTGAATATGATACCATGATTTAACTGATAAAGCGAGGACACCTGTCTTTCCATTTTTGATTTGTGACATCTGACGCACACGGTGTGACTGTGTGATCAAGGCATTCATTTTTTGACAGAGCCGTAGGCGCGTTGTACAGATCTGTTAACTCACTAAACTGGAGATGCGGGGTTGCACAGTGGGGCTGAATTCTCTCTGCAGGGGTGTGAACGGATCCAAAAGCCTGAGCTTGTATGGTGACTGCAACGTCACTACCTTTCCACAGCCAAAGTTAGATGGCCCTGCAGGGTCACAGCAAGAGGTGACATGTGACCATGTAAACTGTCCAGTCAGGAAACAGAAAGGATGTAGAACAGCTGTGACTTCCCACTTTTATTTTAAGACAGTCTTCCGCAAATAGGTTGCCCCTGCTGAGACAAATAATTGGCGTGATATCTTGGGGGCACGAGCATGAGGAGCAGTCTGCATTTTAATGCCAGTCCTCCACAGGAAGAGCCCAGCTATGCATGCCACTGGGCATGATCTGTGGATTCTGTACATTCAGGGAAACGCACACTGTACTATTGAAACTTAAGACAGACTATGGCTTTTAGGTGAGTACAACAAAGAAAAAAAGAAAAGAATGACAAACAAATTTTTATGTGGTGAAATGTTTGTTGTTCTACTTTAAATGCATTTAAAATTAAATAAACAAAATGTGCAGATCAGTTAAAGATATTGTATTTTACTTCTTTATGCTTCTCCAGTTCATTTGTATCTTTTTGAGCATTAAGAGTACAGTTGTCTATGATGTCCCAGTTAATATAAAACTCTGATGGCTGCTAAAAACATAGATCTTACGCATGGACATCAGCTACCTTTGTTTTATTAGTAATGGGATTCAGACCTGTGGACTCCACTATAAAAGCTTTGCATGATTCAGTTCAATTCAATTCAATTCAATTCAATTCAATTCAATTCAATTCAATTCAATTCAATTCAATTCAGTTCAATTCAATTTATACAGTGCCAAATGACAACAACTCAAGGCCCTTTATATTGTAAGGTAGACCCTATAACAATACAACAGGAGAAAATGGCAACAATCAGACGACCCCCCTATGAGCAAGCACTTTGGTGACAAGGAAAAACTCCCTTTTAACAGGAGGACTCCAGCAGAACCACCTTCAGGGAGGGGCAGTCGTCTACCGCGACCGGTCGGGGTGAGGAGAGGAAGACAGAACAAAAGACATGCTGTGGAAGAGTTCCAGCGATTAATAATAATAATTAATAATTAATAAACCAATTCTGTTTACATTATACATGCTTCCCTTAGGCAGTATCATCAGAAGACATAGTGTACATTTTCACTGCTATGCTGATGACACCCAGCTCTATCTATCTATGAAGCCAGATAACACACACCAATGAGTTAAACTGCAGGAATGTCTTAAAGACATAAAGACCTGGATGGCCGCTAACTTTCTGCTTCTTAATTCAGATAAAACTGAGGTTATTGTATTCGGCCCTGAAAATCTTAGAAATATGGTATCTAAGCAGATTCTGACTCTGGATGACATCACCTTGGCCTCCAGTAACACTGTGAGGAACCTTGGAGTCATTTTTGACCAGGACATGTCCTTCAGTGCACATATTAAACAAATATGTAAGACTGCGTTCTTCCATTTGCACAACATCTCTAAAATTAGAAATATCCTGTCTCAGAGTGACGCTGAAAAACTAGTTCATGCATTTATTACTTCTATGCTGGACTACTTTAATTTATTATTATCAGGAAGTCCTAAAACTCCATGAAAAGCCTTCAGTTAATCCAAAATGCTGCAGCACGAGTACTGGCAGGGACTAGAAAGAGAGAGCATATTTCTCCTGTTTTGGCTTCCCTTCATTGGCTTCCTGTTAAATCCAGAATTGAATTCAAAATCCTGCTCCTCACATTCAAGGTCTTAAATAATCAGGCCCCATCTTATCTTAATGACCTTGTAGTACCATATCACCCTATTAGAGCACTTCGCTCTCACACTGCAGGCTTACTTGTTGTTCCTAGAGTATTTGAAAGTAGAATGGGAGGGAGAGCCTTCAGTTTTCAGGCCCCTCTTCTGTGGAACCAGCTTCCAGTTTGGATTCGGGAGACAGACACTATCTCTAGTTTTAAGATTAGGCTTAAAACTTTCCTTTTTGCTAAAGCATATAGTTAGGGCTGGACCAGGTGACCCTGAATCCTCCCTTAGTTATGCTGCAATAGACATAGGCTGCTGGTGGAGTACCATGATGCATTGGGTTTGTCCTTTTCAGTCACCTTTTTCACTCACTATGTGTTAATAGACCTCTCTGCATTGAATCATACTTGTTTGTAATCCCTGTCTCTCTTCCACAGCATGTCTTCTATCCTGTCTTCCTTCTCTCACCCCAACGGGTTGCAGCAGATGGCCCCGCCTCTCCCTGAGCCTGGTTCTGCTGGAGGTTTCTTCCTGTTAAAAGGGAGTTTTTCCTTCCCACTGTGGCCAAAGTGCTTGCTCATAGGGGGTCATTTGATTGTTGGTTTGTTCTCAAAGCACCTTGAGGCGACTGTTGTTGTGATTTGGTGCTATATAAATAAAACTGAATTGTAAGTAAATAAAAATAATTCAGTGCAGAGAGCCTGGTTGCTGCTAGCAAACAGAAGCTTTGAAAAGTAAGTAAGTGGAGCATCTGTGCTCACAGCCAGGGCTGTGGGCTTGACATGACCGTGGGGCGACCGTGGTTCAGGGGGTTGGGAAGTTCATCTTGTAACCGGAAGGTTGCCGATTTGATCCCCTGTCTGTCCTGGTCGTTGTGACCTTGGGAAACCCTACAACAGTGGTTTGTGAATGTGAGAGTGAATGAATAGTGGAATTGTAAAGTGCTTTGAGTGTCTAGAAAAGCGCTATATAAATGCAATCCATTATGACCATGCCATGGATATCTTAGTGACACTGCACAGATCTAGATGTAGAAAAAGGTGTCTGAAACTGGACATTGAGGAAAGCCTCACAATTGACTTGTTTATATATTCTGTTTATAAACATTTACTATTGCAAAAGTCCATCCATCCATCTTCATCCGCTTTGTCCGGGGCCGGGTCGCGGGGGCAGCAGCCTAAGCAAAGAGGCCCAGACCTCCCTCTCCCCAGCCACCTCCTCCAGCTTATCCGGGGGAATACCAAGGCGTTCCCAGGCCAGCCGAGAGATATAATCTCTCCAGCGTGTCCTGGGTCTGCCCCGGGGCCTCCTCCCGGTGGGACATGCCTGGAACACCTCACCCAGGAGGCGCCCAGGGGGCATCCTTGTCAGATGCCCGAACCACCTCAGCTGGCTCCTTTCGATGTGGAGCAGCAGCTGCTCTACTCTGAGCCCCTCCCGGATGGCCGAACTTCTCACCCTATCTCTAAGGGAGAGGCCAGCCACCCTTCGGAGGAAGCTCATTTCTGCCGCTTGTATCCGCGATCTCGTTCTTTCGGTCACTACCCACAGCTCGTGGCCATAGGTGAGGGTAGGGACGTAGATCGACCGGTAAATTGAGAGCTTCGCTTTTACACTCAGCTCCCTCTTCACCACGACGGACCGGTGCAGCGTCCGCATTACTGCAGCTGCAGCCCCAATCCGTCTGTCGATCTCCGGCTCCCTTCTCCCATCACTCGCGAACAAGACCCCGAGATACTTGAACTCCTCCACTTGGGGCAGGAACTCATCCCCGACCCGGAGTGGGCACTCCACCCTTTTCCGGCTGAGAACCATGGCCTCAGATTTGGAGGTGCTGATCCTCATTCCCGCTGCTTCGCACTCGGCTGCGAACCGTTCCAGTGCGAGCTGGAGGCCCTCACCCGATGAAGCCAACAGAACCACATCATCTGCAAAAATCAGAGATGAGATTCTGAGGCCACCAAAGCGAAAGCCCTCCGCCACTTGGCTGCGCCTAGAAATCCTGTCCATAAAAATTATGAACAGAACCGGAGACAAAGGGCAGCCCTGGCGGAGCCCATCACCCACCAGGAACGAGTCCGACTTATTGCCGGCAATGCGAACCAAGCTCTTGCAACGGTTGTATAGGGATCGAATGGCCCGTAGCAATGGGCCAGACACCCCATATTCCCGCAACACCTCCCACAGGACACCCCGAGGGACACGGTCGAATGCCTTCTCCAAGTCCACAAAACACATGTAGACTGGTTGGGCAAACTCCCATGCACCCTCAAGTATCCTGGAGAGGATAAAGAGCTGGTCCAGTGTTCCGCGACCAGGACGAAAACCGCATTGTTCCTCCTGTATCCGAGGTTCGACTAACGGATGAACTCTCCTTTCCAGCACCCTGGCATAGACTTTCCCAGGGAGGCTGAGGAGTGTGATCCCCCTGTAGTTGGAACACACCCTCCGGTCCCCTTTCTTAAAGATGGGGACCACCACCCCGGTCTGCCAGTCCACAGGTACTGCCCCTGATCTCCACGCAACATTGCAGAGGCGTGTCAACCAGGACAGCCCTACAACGTCCAGAGCCTTCAGGAACTCGGGGCGGACCTCATCAACACCAGGGGCTCTGCCACCAAGGAGTTGTTTAACTGCCTCAGTGACCTCGCCCCCGGAAATTGGCGGGTCATTCCCCTCATCCCCAGACTCTGCTTCCTCCTCGGAAGACGTGTCAGTGGGATTAAGGAGGTCCTCGAAGTATTCCTTCCACCGCCTGACAATTTTCTCAGTTGACGTCAGCAGCGCTCCGCCAGCACTATACACAGTGCAGGTAGAGCACCGCTTTCCCCTCCTGAGACGTCTGACGGTTTGCCAGAATCTCTTCGAGGCAGTCCGAAAGTCTTTTTCCATGGCCTCTCCGAACTCCTCCCACACCCGAGTTTTTGCTTCAGCCACTGCCCGAGCCGCATTCCGCTTGGCCTGTCGATACCCGTCGGCTGCCTCCGGGGTCCCACAGGCTAACCAAGCCCGATAGGACTCCTTCTTCAGCCTGGTGGCTCCCTTCACCTCTGGTGTCCACCATTTGGTTCGGGGATTACCACCACAGCAGGCACCAACCACCTTGCGGCCGCAGCTCAATGCAGCAGCTTCGGCAATGGAGACGCTGAACATGGTCCATTCGGACTCAATGTCCCCAGTCTCCCTCGGAATGCTGTTGAAGCTCTGCCGGAGGTGTGCGTTGAAGATCTCGCGGACTGGGGCCTCTGCTAGACGTTCCCAGCACACCCTCACTACGCGTTTAGGTGCACCAGGTCTGTCCAGCGTCTTCCCCCGCCACCTGATCCAACTCACCACCAGGTGGTGATCAGTTGACAGCTCAGCCCCTCTCTTTACCCGAGTGTCCAGAACATATGGTCGCAGGTCTGCTGATACGATTACAAAATCGATCATCGACCTACGGCCTAGAGCGTCCTGGTGCCACGTGCACTTATGGACACTCTTATGTTCGAACAGGGTATTCGTTATGGCCAAACTGTGATTAGCACAGAAGTCCAATAACAGAGCACCGCTCGGGTTCAGATCAGGGAGGCCGTTCCTCCCAATCACGCCCCTCCAGGTCTCGCTGTCGTTACCCACGTGAGCATTGAAGTCTCCCAGCAGGACAACAGAGTCTCCAGGTGGAGCACCCTCCAGCACCCCCCCCCAGGGACTCTAAGAAGGCTGGGTACTCTGAACTGCCACTTGGCGCATAAGCGCAGATGACAGTCAGGACCCGTTCCCCGACCCTAAGGCGCAGGGAACAAACCCTCTCGTCCACCGGGAAAAACCCCAACGTACCGGCAGCAAGCCGAGGGGATATTAGGATACCCACCCCAGCCCGCCGCCTCTCACCAGGGGCAACTCCAGACTGAGACAGAGTCCAGCCCCTCTCCAGGAGACTGGTTCCAGAGCCCAAGCCATGTGTAGAGGTGAGCCCGACTATATCTAGCCGGTACCTCTATTGCAAAAGTAAATATTATATTTAAGAAAAAAAGAAAAGAAGGCTTAATAGGTCCTTTTTAATGTCCCAACCTCTTTTATCTTCCATCGTCTTTGAATGCAGCACATTAGAAAAAGTGTATTATTTAACCAACTTCAGGATGCCTGTATGTTAAGCAGCTGTGAAAGACACAAACACACCTGGAGACAAGGCTTTCTGAAAGACAGTTTGGTATATGTTATTCCTAGACGCAGTACTGTATACAGAGATTGTTACATAAAACAGATTGTGAATGAGGGAGCGGACTGATCTGATCAAGCTCGCTGCAGAGCTTGGCAGCTGATGGACGAACAGCTTTCTCCCTCCTCCAAAACAGTCACTGTATACCGTACTCTACTCACTGGCTTCAGTACACACAAGGAGGCCAAGACAAAGCAAAAACAATCCCAAGTTTCACTCGCTTTGCCAGCAGTGTGTCACGATTTTGTATGGGTTAAAATGCTGAAAAGAGCCAGTCACAAACTTCATCTTGTTACAAACTGCATGGTTGGTTTCTGTTTAAATTTCTCCACTAGCAAATCAACCAAAAAAAGCACATCAAGAATGGCAAATGGATTGTGAAAGCTATTCATTTTTCTGAATTGCCATTGTCAAAAAAGAAGGAAAAAAGAGAAAAGAATGGTAATGCTTTGCTTAACATCATTATCTTTCTTATTCAAACAAATTCTTTATTGTAACAGACTGTAAAAAAATTAAACATGGTCTTTGTATCTCTTAAGTGTTTCGGGAAAACCTTTATTGAATAAGAAAATAATGTACCACAATAAAGCTGCTGGACAGTGTCTAACATGTTTCTCTCTTTTTACTATAGCAAAAAAAATCTAGGTCTGCATCACTCTTTATTATAGCTGCTCTTGGTTTTATTATTCATACAAAAATAGGAAAATAATAATTTCTTGCATTATTATTTCCTTATGAGTAGTTTTGTCTTTACAGAAAAAACAGCATTGCAGGAAGTGTCACTGTTTGATCGACACTTATTCACAGATATGCACGACAACATATTCCAGTGCTACAGCACTAAAAAATGTTTGGGAAAATTGATTTACAAACAACAGCATACACGTACATAAAGTATATATAGGTCAGGCCAGGACCCTTACTGGATACTGGGTGGAAATCAAACTTGCGACTCCCGCTCCAGAGGTGTGTAGTTTTACCATCACACTATCCAGCTGCAGCATTATTTTAATAAATAATGCTGTACATATGCAATATTCAGACACTATGCAGTAATAATTCCCCAATGAAGTGTATATAATAGACATAGGAGAACATTTTAAGATTCCATGACATAAAAGTTATGAAATTATACATACATGAAAATATAGATATTATATCGAACAGCAGGATGCAAACATATGGTATTACATGATATATGGTATTTTTGAAAGGGTGTATTTTGCCTTTGATTACTTTCATTACTTAAAGGCATTAACAAAATGCAAAATTATGCCATGACTGTTTAACCCCTAGAGGGCTCAATTTACCCCATCCTTGTGCTCATTATCCCTCTACATCGGGGCATGTTGTGCAGTAGGACTAACTTTTTTGACAGGTCATTGGTGTAAAACTATAATAACTAGAATTTGATAGATACAACAAAAAAATATTATTATTTGAATATTATTTTTATTATTTTTAACAAATGCAATTTTATTTGGCATCAAAATCAACTGTAAAAAGTTGCTCATCATACCTTCTTTTCTATAGAGATAATAAGGCAATGCAATGTGGATGTATCACTCTGGTGACTGTGGAGATGGTTGGTTTAGGACAGTGGTGGGTGGAGATGCTCATTCTCTCCTCACATTGTCTTTGTTTTCACATAGTCATACATTCACCTATTAAACCACAGTGACATGACAAACACACAGCCAAGTGGCCATTTAATTGGCTTTAGTCCATAGGTAGGATGGTACACATGCCACTGATCCAAATCCTGTCAGGCCTTGTAGGGTGTTCAAAGAAAAAACAGATGTTTCCACTAATATCTGAAATATAATCGAGCAGGTAAATTTACAGTCCATTATGGTTGAACTGGGAACTAACTAGCCAACTTGTAAAAAAGCAATAAGTCAGGGATTACTGCCAGATACCTTACAAAGAAGAAGTACACACAAAAAAAAGCATTCAGTTTACAACACAACCACTGGCCGCCTCTGTGCCCCCTTTGGATATCCATCCTTGGATCAGGAGCAGAGTTATTAGTCATGGTTTTATCCAATCAGCCATCCTTAATGCTTTTGCTACTGGGCATTACTCTGGAGAGGAAAGATTGTCTTTCATTGTCAGTTTGATTTCAAACTGGAGATTAGTCGTATTCTTTCAGTTGCTTGTGGCACAGACCTATGTGTATTTGTGTATGTGCGTGCTTCTGTGTGTCTAATAATGTTTGCATTTGGGCATACAAACATCTGTGTCGAAATTATTCACTTCGGGAAACCTTCATGAGCTCTTTTTGTGTTACATTCTGTACATATGAAGATTAATATCTGTCAGTCAAACTGTAGCGGTGGGTCATCTCACAGGCAAAAATCTGGTAGTGATTCAGAGACTCCCCAGAATTTCGCTATAATCATGCGTATTTTATATGTGAAATTGGAGACATTAATATTTAAAACCTGACCTTCATATAATTATAATTCACTTAATTTAGGATCATAAACAAAGAGTTATTCACCACTTAAATCACCATGATTATATACAGTCTACATATTAAAAAAAAAAGGTTTATTACAGCAACGATTTTAGTTAACAACAGTGGGCTTGCTGGATAACAATCTGTGAACACAATTTTAGAGCAACATTATAATACATCCGGACTTTCTGTCTCTGAACTCTCTGAACTCGTGAGGACTCAGTTTCATATATTGAGACTGGGGATAGCTATTTAACATGTTTGAATCAATTTACAGCTGTTCTGAGGGTGTCTTCAAAGTCTCCAAAGACCTTTCTAAACATCTGGATTAAAAAATAATCCAGTGCAGTGAATGACAATAAGAGATTTCCCAAGATAAGCCCGTGTTTGTGAATCAAAACAAAGAGGGCAACACCATGGCTCAGACAGAAAGCAGAGTGGCAACATGGTAGATGGATTTTGCATTCATACAGCTAGAAGTGTCTGACATTTATGTAAGCATTATCAGAATAGCCAGAGAAACTGGTAGTTTCCAGTGTGAACTGAAACTATGCTAAATCAGAAAGGCACAGACTATGTGAGTTAATGTCTTTCTTTGGTGAAATCAGATACTGGAAGCTGGAAATAACAGTGTGACTGAACCAAAACAGCATGATTAAGGCCAGAGAGTACAAATAATAGGCTGAAAGATGCTATAAAGAGCTTCACAGTGGAGTAATAATTTAATATCAGAGTTCCCGAGAGAGACCAGTCTCTCAAGAAATAGAAAAATTAGATATGATTCAAATATTGATTATAGGCCTGCATGTGCGCGTGTTTGTGCAAGTGAGCTGAGTCCTTTAAGAATCTTTGTATTTGTTTATATAAACAGTTCTACAGCACATGTACTGTACAGGTATTTTTTAACTAATCTCCAAATGCAATTACAGCTGAGAAAATGGTTTGCTGATGCAGCTTTTATCGTGTTGTAGATGTGTACCTGTGTCTTTAATCTCTCATTTACACTGAGTTAGCCACTCCAATAAAAATGAAGAAGAGTCATCCTGGAAGTGAGAAAAGAAAGAAAATAAACAGGAAGAGGATAAAAAAAAGTGAGACAGAGGTGAGTGGCGTAGATAATAATGATTAACACCAAATAACCAAACGCTGCACATCTGATCCTAAATGTGGGAGAGACTTGACTAAAGTATCTTACTGTGGCTTAACTCGACTTCTTTTGTGTATGCTGAAGTTTAACATCAATTAACTTAGACGGCAGAGCAGCCTATGTGCCCAGCTCTGCCGTCGGTGACATGACCCAGTAATATTATAACTGCGATGGGAGGCTGGTTGGAGGGGCCCACTGTGATTTTTGTTGAGGTCCCCAGCAGACTCTGGAGTCGCCACTGAGCTCATCCATCTAACTTGGATGTAGCAACTGTAAATCAATCAGTTGATCAACTGAGACTAATTGATAATCCGTTTATTCTTTCAGTCACTTTTCTAGGAAGAACTCTAGGTCCAGCATCCCAAAAATAAAGATTTCCCCCCCTGTTTTCTCTTTTTAATGGCTGAAAACAATTGTTTTCTGTCTTGTGATGTTAACAAATTACGTGGATATTTGTCCTTTGCTTTTACCAAATCAGAATGGAAAATGAAAATAATCGGCTGATTAATCAGTGATCGGAACGATCGTATCTGCTGTTTCTGACCAACTTTAAAAAGCGTCATCCGATAAAATCACCAACTCGATGTCAGTCAAAGCTCGGGCCTGCGGTCTGCTTTTTGAATGAATTTTTCCTTTAAACTCCCTCTTCTCTCTCCTTGAATCATCAAGGAGCATCACTCCTCACAAACGGAAAGAATAGACATCCAAACGCACGCACGCACTCATGTGGCCTCTCTCTGCGCATAATGATTCATCAACCACCGTTTGCTCATGAAACCGTGATTTCGGGTCCGATGAGTTCATTTACGGAGCTGGGTGGTTTGTCGTGGGCCCTCGGATGCCCCCACCCCCACCTCTCTCATCCCGCGTCTCGACGGACCAAACGCTGCTGCTGCAGCATCACCGGCAGCCTCCAAACTGCGTTTTCCCTGCCGCGATGGATCCCTGAGTAAACCGGCGAGCTGCTGTCAGAGAGACACCGCTGTAGCTGCTGTGGACAAGGACCGACACGCAATGACCGCAAAGAAATGGTGCCATAGGCTCCAACTAAGAGATAAAGAAAGACAATTTTATTTTTAGCGATGTTATAGGATCGCCTTGTTTACCTTCTCGACAGATAAGCAGCCGGGTGACTGTGATATTACGGCATGTAAGAGCTGGATAACTATTCCTGTGTGACCGACACCCTTCTGCCGCTGATTACAGTGAAATGAAAAAGGTAAGCTTGTTGACACGTTCAGGATTTACATCGGGCGTTGCGGGTTTCAGTGAAGAAAAAAAGAAACAACAAACAACAAAAAACCTGACAGCTCAAATGGGAGCTCATCAGGCTGCATTGTTGCATCGACAATTCCAGTCTTCTTGAGTTGAAATTGACGATTGATTTGGGTGTTTGGATTAGGTCGATTTTCACCTGTCGAAATACGAGTGTGTTTTTAGCGCAAAGAGCCCTGTAAGTAACTTGACATAAATCAATGTAGGTATTATGCCAGCAGCTTGATTTATTGTGAATGTAACAGTTATTCACCTCAGGATGCCTGGACTACCTGGCTTCAGCCTGCCAAAGCCAAAGTCGGTTTATCCTGTAAGATAGTGGTGCCTGAAATCTTTCTTTCCCCTTTTTAGTCTTATGCGCATGATCTGTGTTTGTCAAAGTTATCAAATCTTTGCTTTCATCATTCCTGCAGGGAGAAACAGCCACTGAATTCAGAGTTTGGATAGGGAAAAGCATGTCTTTTGAGAACAATTAGGTGAATCTCTGTTAGCTTTTAACTCAGATTTTGAATTAATCAGAACCATATATATATATATATATATATATATATATATATATATATATATATATATATATATATATATATATATATATATATATATATATATATATATATGTGGTGGCATTGCTTTTTCTTTTTTTCTCTTGATCTTTAATGAGTGGAAATAAAACCCCAAACTAGCAGCAAAAACTCAGGCTATCCTCGAGTTTCATCATTCTCGGTCCTAAAATATTGCAGTTTTTATTATCGAGTGTGTGAAAGACATATTTCTAAGGGGCCCTGTCCTCTGGAGGGAGCAGGAGCTGCCTGCTAAATTTTTTGTGTGGACAGAAACAAGCTCTCTTCTACTGTAAAGCTGCAGATGAGTCCGTGGGGGATGATCGATAGCCAGTTTGTATCAAGGCTCGTGTTTCAGCTGTCATTGTCGAACAGTGGTCTCTACAATTAAAAGCCCATTTTGTTAGTGAAAGACTGATTAATAATTCATCCGCAGCTCAATGGAACCACAAATCTGTGGATGGCACACTGAAGGATGCCTGTGGCTTCACAGTGGCTTCAATCTAGTGCTGTGCAGGCTGGAAGGTTTACACATCACTATATAGGCTGGATGGTAAATACACACTTTACTGTTTGCTGACTTTTAAATGTGCACTGGATTGTTTGCTCTAAGCAGAAAACTAAAAGCATACACACTCAGTGTTGAGCAGTACAAACAAGACATCTCTGGGTATCCAGTGTCAAACAGCTCTGTTGGTGGTGGACTGTAGCCTCTAACTGCGGTGTCAATGTCATATCTGCTGCCAGGGAGCCAACAGCCATGATGATACTGTACCACGGAGTTTGAAGGAAACCCAGCTGGCTCCGGTCCAGGATGGTGGGTGTTTTAAAAACCGGCTTAGTCAGGGCTACTGCAGGGAGTGATTAGAAAAGATAGCATACAGTATCACACACATCAGTGTGACGTCAACAGGACGCAGAGCATTAGAAGTATTTTCACACCAGGACCCGGATGAATCCAGAAACTGAGCCAGAGTTGCAGAATCCATCACACTGAACCCATTATGTGAATATTTAGAGAGCTGTCATGCAAACTATCCAGGCATTATTATTTTTTCTTAAATCTGAAACAATCTCAAAGATGAATATTTGTAGTATCTCCTAGTGAAAGAATGTATTTAAGTGCACGGAGTAGCGTGTAATCTTGAGTTCAACTTGTATGCTACATGAGTGCTTCCATTTTAAGTTATGTAACATTTCTACTCACCCACATTTCAGTACGAAACATTGTACTTTTTACTCCACTACATTTATTCACTGGTGGAGGAAGTGCTGAAATCTGTTACTCAAGTTAAAGGAGCAGGCTGGAGTGTAGAAATATACATCCCTATAACTAAAAGTACTGCAATTAAAATATATTTCAAGGTAAAAATGTCAAAAAAAAAACCAAATGGCTTTTTTTTTTAAAGAATAAAATAAAATAGTCATTGGTTTGATGCATAAATGGGTAAATATCACCTTAAAGGGGTTGTTCACTCCAAAATCAAACAGATATTTTTTCTGTCACCTGCAGTGGGTTTTCCCATCTATATTTTTCAACCTGTATCAGAGATATGTGCTATAGAAATGTTTGTATTTTCTTAAAAAAACACAATTAAAAAAAAAACAATCCACAAATCGTGGTGCGAGCAGTTTCCTGTAGGAACATTTTCCTTTCTGCTCTCTCCACTCTCCAGCCAACCAACTATCCAGAAGGAAGCCGTTCACCCGTGATCACAGACTTGTACTCGAGACAGTGTGACAAGATACAAATATTAATGGCGTTTATTTATTCTGAGCTGTACTGTTTGCCAGCATGGCTTGTGTTTTAATACGGTAATCTGATAAATGTAGTGGAACAAAAAAGTATCTGGTCATTCAGGTCAGCTTTCACAATAAAGCCCCGAACAGTAGATGTAGAGATACTAATGAGTACTTCCTTAGTTAATAAAGGTAAAGACCAATACACCAAACCAAAACAGTCCAGTACAAACAATAAAAGCTGGGCCTAACTGCATTTAACAGACACAAAGCAACATTTTTTTTTATCTCTGTTTTGGTCTCTAGCAGCTTAAACATCGAGCAATTAACCTGCTAAATGTTCAGCCAGCTAGTCGCTAATCATCAGTTTTCTATTGCAGAAGAAATAATGTTAAATAATCTTTTAACCTGAAAATAGTTGTCTGCTGTTGCTGAAAGTGTCTGGGAGTAAGAGAGGTGGGAGTAAATCAAAAATGAAGTTGTGGACAGGGAGCTTCACCTCACTGTAGAGCTACATAAAACAGTGGGAGCCTGGAAGCAAATGGAGCCGATAATTCTCTCCAGTCTCTTTTGCTTACAGTTCATAAGGTTTCCTGAAGTATGACTGGCCGTGCTGGTCATTACCTGTATCATCAGAAGAGACAGAAATATCATATAGCATTGGCCTAAAAAGCATTTCAATGCACAAGCAAAACAACGTTTTCTTATTCTGTCTCCTTTGTTATTCATTTGGCTGGATTTCCTCCTCTCTCATCTCACTCTAGATTATCAGCTGTATGTGGTGGGAGTAAGGTCAGGTGACAGAAACAACAAGTTAAATACAGTATAGCAGCTTCACCAGCCTTTATGTCGCACTGTTATATTGACTGATGTAGTACTATAACTGACAGCAATATAGTTTGCTGAATTTAATATGTCTGTTGTTATTAAAACTACTGTTTGAGGTAGCCTATTGATGCTATTTGTTCCACATTTGTAATGTCAGTAAAGGCAAACCTGTAAAGGGAAAATGCACTCACTGGACCTGAATTCTAGAAATGGATGAATTTGGAGTTTAGATACAGAAATGGACTACATTTAGACTGTTTTAAACTATATAAACAAGACAATCTTAGTGAAAAGTTACTTATCTGTTCGCTGTAACCTCATCAAAGTGAAGTTACTGAGAGACTTTTTAAAAATTTTGTTTACTTGATCCATTTCAACATGGCAACCTATACCAAGTGCAGTCATAAAGTTAAATCACTCCACCAGACAGCTATACCTGATTTACATTTGGCTTATGTTTACTCCAGGATGTTTTCTTATTCACATCTGGACTGTTTTGAACACAGCTGCTATTTTTAGATTGCTCAGAAGAGGTCCCATTCTGTCCCCTTGCACTTTTGTGAGCTTCTCCGGTGTGTCAAATTGATGATTGTTCAGTTTGAGTAACAGAATGAAGTCTCGTGGAAGCAAATCTGCTAAACAGCGAGTGAAGATTGTATTTAGCAGCTTCATATTTTGTTGGGGTTTGTTGAGGTAGCTCAAGTTTGGTTTGGTTTTTTTTGGCTGCTCTTGTGCATGCTGCGGAACTGAACACATGGCATCATATATTTTTAACATAAAAATTTATATGGGCGTCATCGTAGATGGCATGATATATGACAACCCGTAGTTTGGACCCAGCTCTTATCACCAGCGATGATCCTCAGCATGTGGGACCAGTTAGAAACACAAGCTGATCTTTTGCCCTTGTACAAGTTTGAGGTCCACAATGAAAGTGGCTAGAATGGAAATTCTCTCCTTGGAAATCTTTGCTTATACTATTTAGTAAAAAGGCAGGGATTCATGAGATCTTCAAGGTGAATTCTGTGTGAAGTCTGTATGTTCTCCCCGGACCTACTTGGGCTCTCTCCCAGTACTCTGGCTTCCTCCCACATTCCCAAGGCATGCATGTTAGTTTAACTGATAATTAATTGGCTGTAGGTGTGACTGTGTGTGAATAGTTGTCTGTCTCTCTGTGTTAGCCCAGCAATTGACTGTCAACTTGTCC
This sequence comes from Maylandia zebra, assembly GCF_041146795.1. Lineage (NCBI taxonomy): Eukaryota > Metazoa > Chordata > Actinopteri > Cichliformes > Cichlidae > Maylandia > Maylandia zebra. The sequence goes on from NC_135186.1 coordinate 26,733,065, forward strand.
AAAACGTACCCCACCTCTCACCTAAAGGTAGCTGGGATACACTCCAGGCCCCCTCTGTGATCCTAAACTGGATCAGCAGTTAAGATAATGGAGTTTTTGTTAACATTTTGATGGGTAAAAATCAGTCAGACTGATGGATGAAAATCATTTGATTGAATATAACTTGAGTACAAAAAAAAATCCTCATTGAAAAAAAACTCGCAAAAAACAGACATGGATAAAATAAGAATTCAAAAATGTTCTTAAATGAGACCCGTTGTGTTTGCTGTCTGACCGGGAGAAGAAATCCCATACAGTATTTCAAGCTGTTGTTTCTTTGTATTTACCATAGCAACAAGCCACCGGTGTAACTTCGGTTCATGCAGAAGAATGGCGCTCTCAAGCCAGCCATGTGTACAGTTCCTTCTTATCATTGATGAAGTGTCTTAGTGCTCCATCTGTTCAGCTATTGTCTCATCATCATCCTCTTAAATTTTTTGAGAAAGACGGCTAAAATTAAGAACAAAGATGGCGTGATTTCAGCTCCGAGGAGAGTCGCTCATCTCATTCTGTACGTCCGAAACAGAGAGAGATTTTATGACCTTGGTAATGCTTCTCTCGGTCCATCTCACACAGGAGCCGATGAAGCGGCTGAAGGTGATTAAAGTCTGCCTCCATTGATGGTCCTCTGTGCTGCTGAGTCAGTGACCTTTCCTGCCATCGGGTCACTGTGCTCAAATAGCTCCTCTGCTTTCCTCTCCCTGTCTCCTACCCTCTTATCCCTCTTATCCTGTTCGCTTCCTTTGTGCCCTCTTCTGTTTAGCGGCTTGTTTCACGCAGCAAAAACAACCCCCAAGGACAAATCAAATGAAATGATAAACATTCCGCTACATTGCACCAAAAAAGCTCTCTCTCCTCGGCATACTTCAACTGTCTTTCAGCGTTCATCAAATTCAAGTTGAAACATCTCATACTTTCCACTTCTTGCGAGCCCCAAAATAGAAATAACCGTTTTACAGTATGCCCCTGACAAGTGTCTTGTTATCTTCCTGCATGTGTCATTTTACAATAAGTCCCTGCCTGGGCTGCGTCGCTGAATGGATCCTCTGACACAAATTTGCATGTTATGCTTAACGTTTTTCACCAGGGACAATTTATCAGAATGCAGCAATTAAGGAGTCTGTGTCCCCTGGTGATTAATTATGTCTCATGTGTCCACAGCAGAGACAATCCCAGGAACAGTTGTTTGTTCAGGCCAATGTGTGTGCATTTTATTTTTTTTATTTTTTATGTGAAAAACAGTTTTCTTGGTGTTGAACAAACATTTGCTTTGCTTTTTCCTGCACGACCAGTTTGCAGCTGGATCCAAATAAAAGCTAACAGACAAGGACAATTGACAAACCGTGATCGAGAGACGTCTTCTGTGTGAAAGGTAGAAGCAATACTGTAGGAGACAGAGAACAGGAATAATGCAGGGTGACATTCAAAGCTCAGGGATATTTTGTTTTGGAACTACAAAGAGAATTTCTTCATTCTTCGCTTGCATTTCTGGGGCAGCTCTCGATGATTGTGTCTGTGGGTGGTTTTGTGTATGTAAAAATACTTTTTTTGGATGAGGACTGAGCTCACGGGTATTCATTGTAATATCCACTGCCCTTGAATCAGAAGTCAGCTTTAATTACTTCTTTGTAAACATAAGAAAACTGGTGTTCAAAACAGATTTTGCCTTTTGGAAACCTGCTACCCTCCAGCAGGTCCAAACCAAATGCATAAATTCACTTACATATTCCAGAGAACAGTGGGATAACAAATGCTCATCATGCTCTAATGTGTTGCTGGACAACATTGTGGTAAACAAACACAAGCATGCAGAAAAAGTGTTAGTTGCATTATCCGGGGAAAGATCCACTCCTACCTTAAAATGCCTGCAGCAAGATTTGTTTGCTTTAAAGCCAGTGTTAAATTGATAGAACTATTATTAACTTGCTTTACTAGTATACAATTGTTTGGGCCTTGATATTCATTTTACTGCAAAACAGTGGACAGACAGTGAGCTTAATAGGGAGCCAGAGAGCAGATCTAAGCCCTCTGCAGATTAACACTATGGGTTGCCTGCCTTCTGGCTCTTGCCGCCAATTACATTCACTCAAACCGAGACCTGACCCCGGGTGCGTGCTTGTGTCACAGTCTTGGCCCCCGGCACCATATGGACATGGCATTGCATGTTATCACGTGTGTTGCTAGCACTGCATCTCATCACCTAAACACAAGATTATTTTGACCTTTTGGCATGCATGGCTTCCCCTGATTTCATGCATGCAGCATCAGGGTCCGAGTGTGAATAGAGATAATTAACACTTCTGACCAGGACTGATCTCTGCAGCATCTTTTTAAAACGTAACAATTAAGAATGCTTGCTGAAATAAATACTCGACTGGACTCTAATTTATTCAACGAGATACTAGAGATGAAAAATTCATTACTGACGCCAAGCTGCAACTGTTTTGTTTATGGTCTATTAGTGATAAGAAGAAAAATGGAGCCTCTATTCTTTGTGAAATTTAGACATCAAATCACCTATTCTGCAGCAAAGTTTTGCTTAAGTTAGAATCATTTAGTCCTGGTGAATGTGGTGACACTTATGGTGACAGCAAACACTTACCCCCGAGAGCACACTGGGTGCATGTCTGTGTTGTCACGTCTCAGACGAGGTTCGTTCCGTTCTTTGCACGATTTCAAATTACACTTGGAGCGTTTCAGAAGCGTTTGGTCTGTAGGAGATTGTTTGTGCTGTTTCTGTTCTGACATCCTGCTCTCCTCATCTGCTGTTTGGGCAAAAATACAAAAGAAGGAAAGCATTTGTGTCAATGCAACCAAATAAGCATACAGTACATTGTTTAAGCGCAGAAGTCGGTCATAAAATAATTTCAAACATGATCAGGTTTGCAGATGATTTGCATGCACACAGTACAGTTTTTTTTTCCACACAACAGCTGAAGACAGTGAAACCAGTTGGAGGTGTGCAGCCTCTTGCCTGCAGCTTTTCTAGCAGCTCATTGTGGCTGTCCATTCTGTTTCATGACACTCTTTCGAAAATTAGAGTGTATCGATTCATGGACTAATGCCACAAATGATTGTTGTCTTGTTTCGTACATACACTTCTGGCAAATGATCACGGTCACCCTGTTTTTGACAGCTGAGTGCTTTTTAATGTGATCCAGGAACAGTTTTTGGTCCACCGCACAATGCATGACGTAAAGAGAGGCTAACTAATAAGGCTGTTATCAGGGAGATTTAATTCTGCTAGATCACATGTAGATATTATTAAGTTTCCCTTTGTTTAGGTAGGTTATCTTGTTGTAGTGCTGGGAGGGATCATAGACTGCTGCTACTGTGCCAGTCAAAGCTGCTATACAAAGGTTGCATCCAGTTGATAGTGAATATTTACATTCTCTTTCTGTAATTATTACCGTTAGAAAACAAATGGTAAGGTTAAGGCACCTTAAAAAAGCCATTTATTTCCATCTGTTTTTGTATCTGATTTTATATATTGTTGAAAAAATTATTTTAAGATTTTAAGAAGTTCAAAGTGAATGAGCTTAACTGTAGATGTGTCTACCTTCCAAAAACGATTTGGACTTCCAAAACTAGCATAGAGCTAGTTCCACTGGGTTTGTATTTGGATCATTTTGAAATATTTCCAAGTATATATTTTTATAAAGTTATCATGTATAAGAACGGCATGTAAACTTTAGTCTACTACATAAAAGTCAAACATATTACACACCAAACCAACATTCCAACCTCCTGCACTGTTACTGAAAGCAAATACTGCATGTTGACCGTAGAGCATATACTCTTAATTTTGGCCATTAAACATAAGAAAAACATTGTTTTTCCCTCTAAACTGGACCAAATAAATTCAAAAAACAAAACTTCTTTATGCTCTTGTAATTAGCCATTCCCACCCACACGAATCAGGACAGATTGTTATGGTGTTTAAACAAAATCGAGGTCTTTCTGTGTTCAAAACACTCTTATTATTAGGTTTGTAATTGTATAATTCTGTTTCTCAAGGAGCTCGTCGACCTTTAATATGTTAATATGTCTCCGCTGCAAAGGCAGTCAACAATATCCAAATGGTATTAAATTATTTACCCCCCCAAAAAACACTGGCACATATAAGAGTTTCACATGGAGGCTGCGCACAATGTGCGTTTCCCACACCATGACTGTACAAAGGCTGCATCAAGCCAGGCAGAAAACATTACATTATTCCAAGTAATATTTTCTGTCCACATAAGTGGTAATGTGTGCACTTTCACTGGCACACACGTTCTCATTTAGGCAAAGGATTTCAGGAAGGAATACTGTAGCCTTTTGTGTGATGCAGATTAAACTAAGCTCAAGTTGGAGACTGGGAAATCACACCGTGGCTTTGCTTTGGCTTAATCCTGCCTGTGCATGGTGTCAAGATTTTGAATAATAACGTTAAGTCACTCCCACAGCTTGAGATATAACAGAAAAGTTAGAAAACTGTAGCCATATCAGAACTCAAAGTGCAAAGCAGTCAACAATTAAGCATGTGACAACCGTGTCAGCTGGAAATCACATTACAGACTTCTGATAATTTGTTAAGCCAAAAAAGTTTTAGTGGAACGTTCCTACCAACCAAATAATGCATAGACGCAATGTTTTAGCTTCATGTGCAAGTCGTAGCTGGATGATGGTCGATATAACGTGCAGAACTGGGGCGACAACACTGTTGTTTTCATTGTGAGTTCCATAAGTGTTCAGTTTAGGCAACAATCAATGATAGGTTTGATAATTTATGATAATCTTTTTAAAAATGTAACATCTTTACATCTACTGTCAAATATGGAAAAGAAATAGTAAAAACTTATATGTGATTACTCATGAAAGTAATATCGATATCGAAGGGAAAAGGAATATGGCGTTAAACGTGCTGTGTACATGGTTGATGTGAACATGTTGTGACTTCAGACTTACTCAGGTCCTATATGCTAGTTACTGGTATTCATAATTTGTCCATGTTCTTTACTTTAGACTACATGGGATTTTTTGTACCCGTAGTAAAGCATTGACTTTCAGAAACCTGTATTTTCCTACCACAGGGCTGGTTCATCAGAGCCTTTCTGCTGAAAACAGCTGCCTGTTGTGGCTGAGAAATGATGTAATGTGAGCAGAGATGGTGAAATGAAAACAAATGAGTTAGAGGATATAAAGCTCCGCAGAGAAACTTTATTTGTACATTTGTCATTGTAAGCTAGCACTTCAGTGATTATGAACATAATGAGGAAATGTGTCTCTACTTATTTTGATGAAAATTAACCAGCTGGCTTTAGGCTGCTCTAAATACATTTCTTTTACAAATTAGTCATATAATATATCACTTTCATTTAGTTAAACGACATGAAAAATCCCTTTTAATTGTTTTCGTGCATTTACTTACTGTAGCAGGTTTCTGTGTGTCTGGCTGCACTTCGTTTACTACTTTCAAAACTTACACCTACTTTGGGTCTGGAGAGACGTAAACGCACCCGCACTGCCCGTTTGCTGTCAAGGCCGCAAAGAGTCAAGAACAACATTCAACCTTGTGACATTACACACCTGCATCCCCTCAACCCACACATGCACACACACTCACGCAAACTTTGACTGTAGCTGGAAGGAGTGATTGTGCGCTGTGTCATCCTCAGCAGTGAGGCAATTTGAAGCCTGTCTCCCTTTTTCACAGATAGATGCAACACGTCTCCCAGGATTGCTGAATACAAACACACTTCTGATCACTCATCCTCACTATAACCTTGAAGCTAAACAGAAGGGTTTATCACATGACACGAGGTGTGCTACTACATTTTTGCTGTATTAGAGCTCTGCTACATTGAATCCTGCTGTTGTCCTGAATCCTGCAAGTGTATTTATCCCACCTATGTACCAAGTTACAACGCTGCCAGTACCAAACCTATATAAATAGAAGCAGCATTTTCCCAGGTCTACCAACGAATGGCAGCCTGAAAGTGTTTAAGTGTATTATTAGTGTATTCCATCCTTTCTTAATTTTTAAAGGGTATAAATCCTCCTAAACTAAGCTGATACCATATCTAGTGTTCCCTGTTTTATCTTAGAACTGCAAGAGATTTGCATGACAATGTGGTCACGTCTTCACACTATTAAACTTAACAAGAGCATTAGCGCATGTGACAGCTGCCCTCGTTTCTCTGCGTCAGTTTGATGTCTATATATTATTTATCGTGCATTCATGGACATTCGCACTCATTGCGCAAAGTGGAGCTTGCAGCACTCCAAGTCACACGAATAATTGTTAAAACACAGTTATGTGGGATCTTGTCATAATAGCGGTACATATTCATTATGTCATGACCATCTGTTCATATAGAGAGTATAGCGCAATATGTACTAGATAAGTATTGGAGCAAACATATTTGAGTAGCAGCCTATCAATTGATTATCGTGGGCTAATGGACGGCAGTGATGTGTTTTCACTAATTTCATTGGATTTAGGGAGAAAATGTGTGATGTCATAGAGACACTTGTGTTGCTCTGTCACTGCGGCAGGATTAACAACACAGGCAACGAACTGACTTCTGCAGTTCCTCTGCTGTCTTGTGTTTGTGCATATTTAAAACTCACAGTCGCCACAGCAGGCTGTCTGAATTGCTTATGTTTCTTGAACATGGCTTGACCTCTTGTTTCACTTTTATCCTTGTATGTGGGGCGTCAACTGATGGACAGGTCACCCTGAGCTCCATGTTTTAAATCCCTGTCGTGCTAACTGTAAAACACCAGGAACAGCAGAACAGCAGCAGGGAGGCAGCTGTGCCTTGAGACTGCCAGGTAATGGGGCAGCAAGAGGCTCCTGAGCCTCACAGGAGGCTAGAGGGCAAATCCTGGATGACTTGGAGATATATGGCAGAATCAGTCTTTCCCATGGGGATCCCGTCTGGAAGCACGACTGTGATGTAGGTCTTGGATAAAGGAGTTGTCTCAGACCTCCTCTTGAATTCTGCACATCTCTGTAGCTTAAACTTACAGAACTGGCAGCTGAGCATTAGGAAGTGACTAATGTCAGAACCCGGATTTGCCACCTGCTTGGAGAACATCTGTCTGTCATCACAAGGCGATCTCACTCCATTAATCTATTGGATATGCTAATGAATTTCTTGTGGAGAGTTGCAAGGATTCCCAAAGGTCACTGTGTACTCTTATGCATTGCCTTTCCCTTCCATGCAATGCTCCATCCTTTAGCTTCATTTGTATATCACATAGAAGTACACAGTAGCAGTAAGCAACCCTGGCTCCTGCTGTCCTTAGACATTGTTTGTTGATGTCATGGAAGCATTTTGTTAATTTTTCAATTAGCCCTTTGTATTTCTGATCATTTGTAGCATTTGTGAGTAAAAATCTATCTAACTATATCTATATCTGCATATAGATATTTATATGTAGATATCTGTGGTTGTAAACAATGACTGATGCAGGGAATAGGAAGTCTTGAACCACATATCCTTTATTTGCCACAAAGATATCCTGACTATAACAGAAGCCTTGAAAAAACAGCAGATGGGATCCCAGATAGCTACAACTTTTTTGCCTCATGCTTTACTTGAGTAAACTCAGCTGTGACCAACAAAAAGGTCCAAATGAGATTTGGCACATTTGGCCTAGCATCAGTTGCTGTAGGTAGGTCAGCAATAGCTGAAACAAAAAAATAGTAGAAAGTGTCTGGAGCATTGCTAAAGAGTCTGGATGTCTGACTTTTAAGTGTTTTCTTCTTTCTCTGTTGCTTTTGTTTTGTTTAAAACCCCTCCCTGATCACCTGAACCAAATGCCAAATATCTCCATTGGTGTGTTTTCTTTGTTGACAAACAGCACCTTGTCTTCTTGGTGCCACTCTACATATTGTCACTACAGTCCAATATATTTAACGATAACATTTTAATTCCATTCAGTTCAATATGATTTATACAGCGCCAAATCACAACAACAGTCACCGCAAGGTGCTTAATGTGGTAAGGTAAAGATCCGACAATTATGCAGAGAAACCAAAACAATCAGATGAGCCACTATGAGCAAGCACTTTGGTGACAGTGGGAAAGAAAAAAATCCCTTTTAACAGGAAGAAACCTTCGTCAGAACCAGGCTCAGGGAGGCCTGTCATCTGCTGCGACCGGTTGGGGGTGAGAGGAGGGAGACAGGATGAAAGACATGCTGTGGAAGAGAGCCAGAGATTAATAATAACTAATGATCAAATGCAGAGTGGTGTATACACACATGGTGAGGGAAGAGGTCCATCCATCCAATTTCTTATGACCAGGAGGGTGAAGCCTATCAAGTTTATAGTTAACTAAACCTAAATTGCGCCTCATTTTTGTTGTTCAATGTTTCATTGCTACAATGACAATAAAGATTCTGAATCTTGCTATGAGGCCACAGTGCCAATCACTGCATGATCATGCTGAAATGGTAAATGGACTCAGAAAGCTCCTTTCTACTTAATTTGAGTACTTAAAGCGCTTTCTACTACAAGTCTCATTCACCCAATTACACCCACACACAGCACATAAATATAAATATTTTACCATTTTTATATATTAGCCAAAATCACATTTCATGCAGTAGAATGCAAGATATTAAGTTCATTTGAGACACACAGTTTATACAATTTATAAACAATCTGTTCCTTTGCATAGCTGTACTAGTGCTTTTGGAGCCTGATCTCAGTACATGTGCTTCAGCGTTTGACAAAGAAGATTTTTAATACATCAAATAAGCCATGACGTTAACTGAATTCTGACTTTGTTTGTCTTGTTTGTTGTGCTGTAGAAGCAACGACAGTTCATCTCTATATCAATTCCAGCTTGTTTGACAAAAAGGAAATATGGAAATTTAACTTCAGCAGTCAGTAATGAGATTTTAAAAATGTAAAGCTGAACAATGTAATATAGCAAACAGTCTGTTCTCAGTCTGCTGTTCTTAAACTAATTAACCAACAGTGGTTGCTGTTTCCACTGTGAGATCAATGCTTGGTCCTTGTTGGGGCTGTTGTGAGCAGTAGTGTGTCAAAATGTTTCAAAGGTTGAGAGGTTTGAGGTGGAGAAGAGAGAGCAAGTAACTTTCTTCTTTAAATGGTGGAGAGAAGGTTTTTTTCAAATGCTCTCTGGAAGCTGTGTGATTGTTTCTGCCTGATCCTCCTGCATACGCTTGGTCACTGCGCTGTGTAGAGTCTCATTAGTATGGATGTCAGCGCCTCTCCTTCAGCTGAACCTGCCATGCCACTACAGTAGTAGAGCTGCCTGCCTGCCTGCCGCATTGTCCCTGGATGGCCGATGTGAGGCTGCCAGCTCTGTCTCCTCCCAAGGATGACTGAAATGTGGGCGAGCGTCAGAAGCTGAATGTCATGATTCAATCAAAGGTGATGTCTGTGCCTGGATGTACAGAACAGGAATTCATGTTTCATATGGCTGTATAAAGAGAAGGGTACATATAAGAAGGCACTATCATTGCAATAAGCCTGCTTAAGAACAAAAAATTACAGCTGAGGTAAGACTGGGGAAATGGCTGTTTGGTGATAGTGATTCAGTCTACAGAGCTTCTGTATTTAGGTTGTACTGCAAGCATCAAGCAGCCCATCAAGTATTCATCTCTGGATTTAGGCTGTGGTGGCAGTTTCTGTAGCTTGGTGTGATACCTGACTAACTTGATTTTGTTGTGATCAGGGATTTGTTCTTCTAGTCAATAAAAATATTCCTTTATGAGCCTGACTGTATGATTGGGCTTCTTATCATGCTGCAGAATAAATTTGGGGCTGATTAGAGGCATTACTGAATATACTGGTTAAAACATTTAAAGTGTCCAAAAGCTTTGCACAGCACTGTATTTGTAGCAGTTATTTCATTTTTCTTGGAAAAGGTTTCAGATCGTCTTGGATTTACGTAGTTGACAGCCTGGCTTATTGTTTATTTACTTTGACACTTCTGGCTGTAGCTCTTTCGTCTTGTGTAGCGAAATCACAGGTGGTGATGTTCAGTACAGGCCAAGGACAGAACTGACATTGAGGGGAAAAACATATGACACTTCCAATATCTTTCTTGAAACAAAACAGATGTTTGTGAGTCAGGGTAAGCTTTTGGATGTAGGAAATGTGTGAAACTGAGACTTCTGCAGCACAAGCAAAGAAGAATCAAATGAGCCAAGAAAATATAAAACCAGAGATCACAGATTTAAAGGCCAGTGTCGAGGGCCAGTGTTCTGCAGGTTTTAGCTGTGTCCTTGATCCATCACAGCTGATTTAAATGGTTCTCCAGAGGCCTGGTAATAAACTAATCTTATGATTCAGGTGTGTAGACCCAGGGTGAGATCTAAAACCTGCAGGACACCGGCCCTCGAGGCCTGGAGTTGGCCAAGCCTGGCTTAGCCTATCTTTGCATAAAAACTGGAAAACGGAGGAAATAGCCAACAGTGCAGGTAACTGACTGATTTTATGGGTTTTTCATGTTTCATTAGCTGTTGCTTGTTTGTTACTGTGTAACTAGCTGTCACTTTTTAAATTGTTCTACTTTTGTTAAGACTTTTTATTATAGGCTATCTAGCCATTTTGACTGACAGATGGGTACTAGTAAAGAGCAGTAGATGCTCTGTAGCTGTTTGCAAGGCCTCGCTTCAGCTAATTCAACTCACAGAACTGCACCTCTCTCATACTTACAACTACCACAGCTTGCTGTGTGGTTAGTTGCACTAACAGAATGTCCAGGAAGTCAGTTTGGGTGACAGGTATTCTAGTTCAATTACTTAACTAATAAATTAGCAGTCCATCTGTGTTCTGCCTTGCATGCATAAAGTCTGGGGAAGCTAGCTTTAAATCATGACTTAGGACTCCTCATCTAATATGGTTAATTCTGGGCCCCAAGAAATCAAGATGCCAAAATCAAGGCTTTGAAATTAGTTTTCACAAACCACTGGGATGTCACAGTGACTGTGTTCGTCTTTTACATAGGCTACAGTACATGCTTGAAAGCCTCCAAAGGACTTGAGCCTTGACTTGGACTTCATGACCAAAACTTTAGCACTATCTCACAGAAAACTCAGCCTCAACCTGCTGGGCTTTTAAGTCTTTTACATTTTCTTGTCCCAGTGTTCAAACCATTAAATCCAAGTGATGTTTATACTGATAATGAATGAAGGAAGGAATGACTGCATAAGTGTAAAACAACTACCCAAGAGATGTTTATGTATTCCTTCTCTGTGCACCCATGGCCATTGTCCTATGTTCCACCTCAAGGCCAGAGGATAAATTCTCCTCCTCTCACTTCGTGCTGCTTCGTCATCACTCCTGGCCTTCAGTCAATCGGTGTGACAATGAGATGAAACTGCACTGCCTTCACAAAGTCACCTGATTATACAATATTCTGTTTTTAGCCTTCACAGCGTCACCTCATCTATTCACATACCGCCGTGCTTCAAAACGCTTCCAGGAACCAGAGATGAAACTTTTTATTATTAGAGCTGTACTTTGAGGTCCATTGATGTAGCCTAATATTACATAAATTGGTTGACAATGCTGGGCTTTGTTGAGCTGTGATTGCACCGGGGTCCTGCTGCGTGTGCTTTGCCATTTCCCACTAAATCTAACCTTTAAGACGTTGCATTTCAGTCGTCATGGTTTCTTAGCTTCCCCTCGCACCTGCTCTATGCAATGCACGCCACAGGAGTGAGAGTTTTTCCAGGCATGACTCAGAGACAGTGACACCCCCGCCCATAACACTTTTCCTCCTCATGTGCTCACAGTAAGACATATTGACATGTTGTCTCAGTCTTTTTGATAATGCATTTGGTCCTGCTAGATAAGAGGCCCATACATCAAGCTGTCACAGGTCTGTCGAGCAGCAGCCTCACCTCATCACTTATATTCTCTCTTTCATTCTGTACACTTTGACTGCGGTACACTCCCACACATTTCTGTTTACCTACTTTTATTTTTCACTCTTTTCTGGGAGCTTTTAATTCTAAAATAACCTTTTCTATAATTTCTTTCTTCATTGTGCCTTCATTAGTAGCCATTCCTTTCTTTTAAAGGGACAGTTCAGCTCAGAGTAAAATCCACATATTTTTCCTTTGGCCTGTAGTGCTAGTAATCCATCTCGATTGCGTTGGTGTGAGCTGCCCAGATCTGGAGATATTGGCTGTAGAAATGTCTTCCTTTTCTTGAGTGTAATCGAACCAGATGGTGAGATGGTATTTTGATTGTGGTGCTTCAAGTGCAAAAAAAAAAAAAAATGAAAAGAAAATTGTTGAAAAAAAGAAAAAAAAAGTCTCTTTCCAATAAAGATGACCCAGTTTCTTCAGATAAATAAATAAATCAATTTAGAGATTTTAGAGATTAACATGTGTGCAGGAAATACTTTCTTTTGCCTATATCCACCAGACTAAAGAAGATTGGAGCTAGTTTTTAGATGAACTGGCCCTTTAACTGTCCTGCATTTCTGACACCAAGAGCATTTGAATTGGGCTCCTTGACTCCTTCCCTCCTCCTTCATTTCATGGCAAGTATAAATGTGAGTTTTGACAAACAAAAAAGTAACGCCTCACTTGAAAGCAAGAAGAGTGGGAAAAAGTAAACAGCTGATGGAAAATGTATTTAAAAATTAGGAAGGCTTGGGTTTGAAATTAGAGGAATGACCAGCTCCTGAGGGTAAACAGGGCAGAACAGGCTCATTTATCACAAAGCGAAGCCTTAAAGGCAGAACTTAGCCGAACAGGTGAGAGGAAATGTCAGTGAAACCGATGGCGGCTGAGATATATGCAGGAGCTCGTTGGTGGTGTTAGCAATTAATTTTTTGTTCATATACTTGACAGTCATTCATCGATTTAAATTATGCTGCCAATCTTGTTGCTGATGAGAATCAACATGGTGAAAGGCACACATCAATCTCTTTTGCTAAACCCAACCAGTGAATGTCCAGTAACGAGCCGCTCCTCATTCTCTCAGCACCAAATAGACCCATTTGTCCCGGTGCTGAGTCTGGTGACCCAGTGTTTGTGTTTTTGATTTGATATTGTTTGATTATCGTTATTCATGGTTTTGGTTATCTTTATTTCTTAGTGATCTTAGTTTTTCCTCCCTCAGTGTTTATCTTAGCCTGTGTATAGTCTCTGTTCCCGCGTCTACTCTGTGCCTTTCCTGTGTTCCACATTTTATGTCTAGTCACCCTTGTCTCTATGTTCCCTATGTCTCCCCAGTCACTTGCTAAGCTTGCATGTCTGGAGTCTGAGTTTCGATCTGTGTGTTTCCTGTTTTATTTTGATAGATCCGTTGGGTCGTACATCCTGCCTGCCACAGCACAAACCACGACACCACTTCCATTTTGTCAAGCTCGTTCCTTTCTCAGTGAAGTGTTCATATTGTCCTTGGTCTCTGTGCAGCTCTTGCTCCCAACTTTACAGATATAGATTGCTGGCCAGGATCCCTTGGCATCACATATTAATGTGCTGGGTACTTTTATGCATAATTTGTCAAGGTGCAGGACGGAGGCTGTAAATGAGTGTATAATGTACAGTACCAGTCAAAAGTTTGGACATACCCTCTCATTTAATGTTTTTTCTTTATTTTCATGACGATTTACATTGTAGATTCTCACTGAAGCCAAACTTCAGCTGTCAAACAGGTGGCATTATTTTAAACTCCTGAATACTTTGGTATGCAGAGTTCATGGCTGACTCAGGCACTGCCAGGAACCCTATTCCTCTGCCTTCAAAACAAGCCCATTACTCCTCCACTGACATTTGGTTTGCTGTGTTTGGTTTTCCACTATAGAAAGAAAACCAAATGTCCTTTGGTTACAGAAGTCTTGTCTTTTATTCAGAAACAGCTTTGCACGCCTAAACTGCGCTGCCATGTTCTGCCGTGAACTTTAACATTTAACGTGCTAACTCAGGCCTGTACACTGTGAGATGTAACTCTTTGGTTTTCTGCAGTTTCTTTGCGCATTGCACGATCATGTGTTGAATTTGCAGGGACATTCACTCCTGGGAAGATTTGCAACTTTCCTGAATGTTTTTCACTTATGATGCAATGGACGACCTCAGATTCTTTGACCTTATAACCATTCCCAGACTGATGTGCAGCATTAATTGCTCTTCTAAGATCATTCCTGATGTCTTTTCTCTGTGGCATCGTGTTAACACACCAATGAATGCTCCAGACCATCAACCTGCTAAAACGTCTGCTTTTATAGAGGTGTTCACTCTTTGTGGTGATCGGTTAAGCATGTACATCTAATTGGCAGCACTGTGTCTGTTACTTACCCTTTAATTTCTATGGAATGGTGTACTCGGTTTTTCAAAAGACAGCATAAATGTGCAGTGAAAACTTTCTTTTTCACGTGTCTGTAGTTATCATTAAAATGTTTGTTTTCTTGCTGTAAATGAGAAACAAATCTTTGATTTGTTCAGTGTTTCAGAGGATGACACCTCTGCCACTGTTGGCACTGTCAGTTTCTGTAAATCTCCTTGAAGCTGCACCTTGATTTAGCTCTTGTAAGCCTTTTACTTTAATAGGCCACACGTTGGAAAAACGCACATGTGAATAAACTCTCCAGAACTGATAACAGTTGTTTCTGTAGCTATTTTTATTTTATTTTAGGGCGAATCCTCTATTGATTGGGCCTTTCTTGTTCTGAGATCAAGGCCTTTCCTCCAGCTCAAAATGTGGTCAGGATTTTCATTCAACATTTCAAAGTGTTCTCAGGGCACTCTGGCACCAAAAATGCTGATCCCTGGTTCTGAGTGATGTATCCTTGAACAAAACAACTGTACTTTTGCATTATTTATGTGCTTGGTGTTTGGTATGCTAATAGTGAACATTATTTTATTCCTCCAATGACATATAGCTGCTCTCATCCTGGTGGTACACAGCCCCAGCTGACCAAGACCATCAGCGACGCTGTCAACGGAGGAAGGGCAGCTCCTTTCCTGTGCTGCTAGTGAAACTTTTGGTTGCAATTTAACTAAAACACCAGAAGTCACCTTGTAAAGACAGTTTTATAGTTTTAAAAGTTTGTTTTGAGACTATAGCTTAATTCACTCTGACAGTCTAAAATATTTTTATGCTATGTTGTTTCTCTGCTTTATTAATTTACTGTCAGAGCAGCTTAACTGAGTAACCCTTTTATCTTATCAGCCGCCCAAAATCCCATGTTTTATCATTTCATGTATCATCCTCTGCATCCAGCAAATCTGCACATCAGCAGAAACCACTGCAGAATATACATGAATTTTAAATTTCCCTCAGACGCAAGCCTGAATCATGACCATCTAAGAAACTAACTGCCTAACTAGCTGACTCACAGCAGGTTTTTTGATGATCACCGGGTAGTGGTGATGTAACAAGCAATCCCTGGAAGCCAGAAAAACACTCTGCTCTGTATGCTGTAAATATATCAAACAACTTAAGAACATTAGTGTTATTTAAACATACAAATTAAATCCAGTAAATTGAATCCACTGGACAATAAAAAGAAATACTGTATGTCCCTTGCACTGGCTTCTGGTTGGGCACAGATATCAGTTTAAAATCCTCACTCTTTCTTTTACGTCTTTACGAGGAGAGGCCCAAACTTATATCATCAAGCTTCTTCACCCTTACTCTCCAAAACAGATCCTTAGATCCACTGATGGTCTTCTGACTATCCCACAGACCCGTTTGAAAACAAACGGGGATCACACTTTCCAAATCCCACCACCAATACTGTGGAACAGTTTACCTCCCCCTCTATACACCATTGACTCTTTGGCTTCTTTTAAAAAACAGGTGAAACATCTATTTAGACAGGCCTTTGGGTAATGTTCTTGTTATTGTGTAATATGTTGTTTTGTCTGATTTGTTTTTATATTCCCTGTAAAGCACTTTGTAACAGATTCCTGTCTTAAAAAGTGCTATATAAATACATTTTACTTACTTTTACTTACTATACACGTACAAATATCTAATTAGCCAATCACATGGCAGAAATTCAATGCATTTAGACATGGAGACATGATCAAGATGATGTGCTGAAGTTCAAACTGATCATCAGAACGAGGAAGACATAAAACATAAAACATAAAAACATCCAGCCTGCTTTCTATTAACTGTTCAGGCTAGTGATGGTGGTGGTGTAATGGTTTGTGGGATATTTTCTTGGTAGACTCTGGATCCCTTAGCACCAGCTGAGCGTTGTTTAAAGACCACAGGCTTCCTGAGTAATGATGTTGACCATGTCCATTCATTTATGACCACAGTGCACCCATGGGATGTGGTGGAAGGCGAGATTTTCATTATGGATATGCAGCAATTGTGTGAAGGGGTCCAATCCATTACTAGCAAGGTATCCGGTGAGTCTAGTTGAGTTAATAACATGAGAACAGGAAGCAAACATATTTAGTTTGAGTGGTGCAAGAGGGCAGCTGGTGTGAGCTGCATTAGTCAATGTACACAATAAGTCTGATAACAAAGGCGGGCCTCAAAATTGAAGGGCCTTGTATCAACAGCTCTAAATAATGAATCTGAATGCAACCACATTAATATTGTATTTTGTTTCAGGTTTTGCATATGAATGTTTTTAGGTGTGTATTTCTTCACATTAGAAAAAAAAATGCACAAAAGGACATTAATAAGTAATCAAACAGAAGCACATCCAGTTACCAAAAGCAAAACTGGCCCATTCTCTGTATCCTCTACAAGGGAGTTGGAAATATGGCTGCAGACCAAATGTGGTTTAACTACAGTAACAATAGCTGTCAGATTATTGGGTTAAGCCAATGCCACTTTGAGATTTGGGCACACAGCTATTTCCTTTCCTTTGATTATTGCTATTAGAGCAGTAAAGTGGTTTCTCATTCTTTATTTTGTGATCCCCTCAATATCAAATCTCACTTTAAGCTCATCAAACCCCAATAATGCCCTTGTGTGGTCTTAATGTCAGGCAATAATGCCAAATCCTGTAAAAAAGAAGAAGAAGAAGAACTAATTGAATTTCTTCAGTATAGTGATTACTTGAGGTTTACCATAAAACATATCATATTCCAGTCATTTAGTAAGTGGGTTGGGTTGATTTCAGTTAAAAATCTCTGAAAGATGCAAAAGGTATATGATATAAACTATGTGTGCTAGCAGTAATATTGTTTGGTTTCACTTTTTTTAAAATACACAATGCTGTCTTGCATTGTGTCTTGCATTGCTTGTTATAGTCAACAGTAAACCCATTAACCATTAAAAAGATTAATATCCTGTACACAGACTGTGAATAGTGAAGGATTTTCTTTCATTGTTATTATGTAGACAAACATAAAGTGGTTGCCCTCCCATTTAAATGATACCTGTTGGTTTCAGATTGATGCTGTTGGTGTACACTGTCATGGTCAAGAAACCAGTTTGAGATTATCTGAGCTTTGTGACATGGTGTGTTGTCCTGCTGGAAGCAGGCTTGTGAAGGTGAGTCATAAAGAGATGGACACGGTCAGCAACAATACTCAGGTAGGTTGTGGTGTTTAAATGATACTCAGTGGGTACTAAGGGGTGCAAAGTGCCAAAAATAAAATAGCTCCCACATAATTACCAGCACTAGCAGCCTGAACCATTGGTACAGGGGAGGGTGTTTTCACATTGTTTACGCCAGAAATCAAGACCCATCAGACCAGGAAACATTGTCCAGTTTCGGTGAGTCCGTCCAAATTGCAGCCTCAGTTTCCTGTTTTTCACTGATAGCACTGGTGTGATCTTTTATTGCTGCAGACCATCTGCTTCAATGTTTGATATGTTGTTGTTCAGAGATGCTCTTCTGCATACGTTTGAGTTACTGTTGGCTTCCTATCACTTGAAAGCATTAACAAGGCATTTTCACCCAGCGAGGATATTTTCGTGTTTTTTAAACCATTCTCTGTAAACCCTGTTATGCCCTTATAAACTTTGTAAGATGAACTTCTTAGTAAAACATTGCTTCTTTGTGCATCCAGCAGGTATGAAGCAATTTTTATTTATGAGTCTAAATCCAATATTTGCTTTCCTTTTAGCTGTTTTCACTCTACACTCGCTGCTTGTTCTTTAGCTGCTAAATGCTCCTCTGGGTTAGCATTGTGGAGTGGGGTTTTATGGCTGGAAACTACTGGCTGTTATGGCTTGAAGTGACACTGATGAGATCATGTTGAAAGTGAACCAAAACTGTAATGTTGCACACGGGGAAAAAAACAAGAATAAGCTGAAACACTGCATAATGCTATAAAGAAGAACAGCAGAGTCTGTGTGCTAAAAACACAACAAGTACAATATGTAAAATTTGTGAAAAGTGAAATGATGTGGATTATTAATTCTGGACTAATTCATTGTGGTGATATCACAGCTCCCTTAAAAAGAAGACAGGAAAATCACAGCAGGGTTTCTTTTATTATTTTAATTCTTATTGTCTGTCTTTTTTATGTATTTAATAAATTTGTAGGTCTCTGTGGAGAACTCATTTATGTGACTCACTGCTCCACTGATCATTAAATGTCAATTTACGGATTTGTAATTCCTGTGTGGAAGACTTTGCTGCAGTTTTTGTAATACTGACTGCATTGTACCGACGCTTCGTGTTGACTACGGCATCGGTCACTGCCTGATCAGTGTTTGCTATTCTTTCTTGAAGCTATAACTCACTGTGTAAACAGCAATGCAGTGAGAGGGGAACAAGTGGAAATACAGTGGCTATGCATCAGTTTAACTCTGATGCAGCTGATCTCAGCCTGACAGCAGCTCTCCGGCTGATGATAAGCTATGTTACCCGCACTTCTTCCCTCTGTTTGTGTGTGTGTGTGTGTGTGTGTGTGTGTGTGTGTGTGTGTGTGTGTGTGTGTGTGTTGGTGCAGCTGGCCTGACAGCAGCTTGATGGTTGTGTGTGATGGAGTGCTCACAGCAGGCTGACCAGAGTAATGAGAAGTGCATGGCTGCAGCTGATACTCCAGAGCTTGGCTCACCTGAAATGGATCCTGACCCACGCAGGCAAACCACCTCACCCTGATACAATAAACTTTAAGCTTTTTAGAGGTCATTCATAATGCTGCATTTAGCCAGCTTGTTTTCTTTTTGACTGCCCTTTGGAAGGTTTATGTGTGACACTATCAATGTTTTTAATGGTGGAGGCCCATCTCTTGACCGAGGTTTCATAAACGTTAGTGTAGAAAATTGACCACTTTATGGGGAGCGCACCCCAAGGAGAAGAATTCTCTACTGTTTATCATTTCAGTTGCTGGTCAAGTAGCTCTGTGGTCACGGACAAGGTGTGTCAAACTTCAGGCTTGATGTTACTGTCAGATCGATGAGATGTTTCGAGTTGTCTCCTGGGTGTTGTCCTCTGGAAGCCCCGTGGCAGACTTTTTATCAGACGGGGATTTGTTGTTAGTACAAGGATACACAGTGCAGTGTGTGGCAGAGGGACCAAGTGATGCAGGAGTCCTGTCGCAGTGATACGAAGGAAACCTTGCAATCGAATGTTATCCTGAAACTGTCTGCACAAGAAAAAGAGCGTCATTTGTCCGAGAAAGCCCCCAAATCCAGCATGTGGTTACATTGCAGTGGCAATGACAATAACGTGGCAATAACATGCTCACAGTCATAACATGCTGATGTTTAGCAGGTAGATTTTCCATGTTCCCAATAAGCCTCCCATTCTTTTAACCTTATATTTTTATAATTCCCCTGAAAAGACCACAACAAATGACGTCTCTGCTTAGCAACAGCCTGCTAATCGCTTATGTGTCTGTGCCACTCTTGTCCAAAAAACTATTGAAAACACATGAAAGAACCATAAACTCACAATGGGTGGGCGGGTTACTTTTTGATAAGTATAAATTCTCTGCTAGCTTTTAGTCTCTTCG
The DNA here is from genome assembly GCF_041146795.1 of Maylandia zebra. Taxonomy (NCBI): domain Eukaryota; kingdom Metazoa; phylum Chordata; class Actinopteri; order Cichliformes; family Cichlidae; genus Maylandia; species Maylandia zebra. Next base: position 26,752,973 of record NC_135186.1, read on the forward strand.
GGGAAATATTTTTGAACAGCAGAGATTAAATAAATGGACCCTCATCCTTTAGATGCAGTAATCGGCTGGCACGGAGATCACATTTTTTATTTGATCTAATTAGATATGGGAATTTTTACAACAGCAAAAAACAACTTGGACATCTTAATTCATTGAAAACTGACTTGGCTCAATATTAATGTCCCTTTGTATCCTTTCTGCATCATTATGAAAAACATACAGTTTAACTGGCTTATGTAACATTGTAACACCTAGTTGCTCACCTTTAATGTATAGAGAGTTTGACTTTCTCATCAGGTACAAACCACATACTGGAATTTCCTTGCAGCAAAAAGGTTGAATCAGACGATCTTTATGATTTGCCGTACCTTGAAAATGCTCAAAGAAACTATGAAACTTGACAGGAAGAATTTAATAATGGAAGCTGACTCCGCCAGTGCATTGACTGATTATTAGTTTAGTTTGTAGAGAATCTGATACGGTGCTACTCAAACTTCAGTGAGTGAACAGGCTGTAACAAGCCATCCAAATTAAATGACAAAACAGGCTTTGTCACTTGTCCATGACCTCCACAATGACAAATGTTTATGGTCTAATGCTGCTATTGGCAGGATGACATCATTCCCAGCCACAAGAGCCAGCCTGGTATTGTTTTCACCTTGTAAAGCTGTGTCTGTGTGTAAAGCACAGCAAAATGTGTTACTGGAGACGTCTGCTGGTGCAGGAACTAACACAAAGGCCATTTTTAGTGCCTGATGTATACATCAGTTGACTAAAAGTTTAAAAGCAGCCCTTGATAGTTGGTTGCAGACATACTAGTTGGTAAATGTATTTATTTTTCTTAGTTTTCTTTTATTACATCTTTTTATTGATGTGCAGTCATGCAAAAAGGAAAGTTTTCACCGGACTCTAAGCAGTCCTGTGAAGTCCTGCTGCAGGATTTTAGTCGGGACTTTGACTTGACCATTTCAACACCTTAATTCTTTTTCTTTTCAGCAATTCAGTTGTTGTTTTGCTGCTGTGATCTTTCTCCTGTTGCATGACCATCAAGTATTAGCTGTTGGACAGATGGCCTCACATTTGACTGCACATCAGTGACTGCAAGGTTCCTAGTTGTCATGTCTGCAACACAAGCACAAATCTTAATCTCTCCACCTCCGTGCTTGACAGCTGGTAATAGGTGTTTGTGGTAATATTCTGTTTTTGTTTTTCACCGGATGTAGAGCTGTGCATTATAGCCAAATATCTCCACTTTGATCTTATCTGTCCAAAGGATAGTGTTCCAAAAGTCTTGTGGGTTGGTCAGAAACAGTTTTCCTAGCCTAAGCCGTACTACCCTTTTTAGAGAGGAGGACAACATGTCCAAACAAGCTATACTTGTTTAGTCTTATTCTAATTGTACTGCCATAAAAGTTTTATATTTACCATGCTAACTGAGGCCTGTAGAGTCAGAGATGTAACCTCTGCTTTTATAGAGGTGGTCAACTAATCAAATGTATTTAATTAGCATCTCCCGGCTGTTACCTGGCCTGTTAATTCCTATAAGGATGCAGTTTTTTCACAGGACTGCATAGAGGCTTGCGAAAACTTTCTTTTTCACCTGACTTTACATTGCCAGTTAACTGTTGGGTTTTTGTTTTAATTACATTGCCACCCACCACTAGACAGCAACACCCTTCTCTTTCTCTGTGAAGTTGTAAACCTGCAAGGTGGAAAGTAAAGACAGATAACAGCTGCATGAACCAGCCTGGTTCTGCAGTACTTTAATCTAGAAAATTTATGGTTGTTTGCTATGTCACAATAAACTGCCAGATAACCACTCGACTGGAGCAATGTGTAAACACATTCTGCAAAGGTGTCTGGCCATTAACCTGCAGGGAAAGAAGGCTGCCGGTGCTAGCACTGTTAATGTTAGCCACACTGATGTGACATTGTGTGTGCACTATGTTATGATGCTGCAAAGTGTCATACGCTTCTTTGGCATGTAAAGTATAATTATGTCATTTTTGGTTAGTTTTGGTTATGAGTAGTAATAAACTTGCTTTTTATTTAGCTTAGATTTCTGGGCACAACAATGCTGGCTATTGTTTAAGCAGAAGAAATGTTTAGCAATCACTTCCTTTAAAGTCTGATGGTTTATTGAACCATTCCACTCCCAGACCCCCCTCCCAGCAGAGAAGCTTTTAATAACCCTGTAATAGCTACTACACTATTTCCTCACTGTTGCAGCTGATGCTATTCTTCCTTAGAAGACAGTCTCAGTACAAATACATAATCAGATTCTCCAGTCACAGTTTTGAGATCTATAAAAAGTAAGTATTCTCTATCTGATAATAATTTGTGTTTGATATGGGGTTTGTTTCCCCCACACCTGTCTGGAGTCTTTATATTTTTACATCATACCATCAGAACTGCATATTTTACAACTGGTGTATGAGCTAGTTTTTGTATTACAAATTCTTGCATTCCAAACTCTTTTAGCAGATGACTATGAAACATCCTCTTAGTGTCAGTCTACGCAGATACAGTGCAGTACTTCATCCTGAGCAGATGAAGTGAAGTGAAAGCAATACTAAGCAAAACACACATCTGAACTGAAGACAGTTTAAAATTTATAATTAAAAAAAACATGATTTTCTTGGTTCTTTACACACAGTTTCCCATTCTTCTCTCAGCTCTGTGCCTCTTTTTGTTTCTTTCCACCGTATGCTCATAAAAAACCACACATGCAAACAAACTGACAGATATACAGTACATTAGCTCAGGGGCTGACAGTGCATTTAAATACCTTTGGAAAACTGCTGCTGGTTTCCCTGACAACATTAGAGGCAATTGATTGTGCTCAGCTCCTCCAAGTGTGGGTATCATGCTCGATTCAATCATCAATGCACCTGATGTACAGTAGCAGTGTTTTCTCTGACACTCACTATGCGGGGAGGCTTCTCCCAAGCGAGGCACGAATGGCATGCCTGCAGGAAGTCATTATGACTTGTTTTGCAAGCTGTAAATGTCCTCCAGCATAGAGGTGAGCCTAAGACTCATGCTGCATTGCTGGAGAGCACTTCCATTTTAACACCGGATCTTCGTCTTCTCTACTTCATGCTGTTATACTAGAGGCAGTTTTAAGAGAAATGCTTTTTTTTAAATGTTTTTTTTACAACCCAGACAAAGGCTACTGAAAGTTTTGCTAACCAATCACACTATTCTTCCATTTCCCGTGACCACCTGTAGTGCCTGACTCGTTGGTTTGTGTTGCTGTTCCTGTTTTCTGCCCTTGTCTGACCACAGAAGTTATTGCCATACACACTATTTCTGTTCATTTTGTAACTGATGCCAGTGGAGCGCCTAGATGTTACTAAGCTGTTAGCAGTCTGCTGTCATCTCTCTCTCTCCTTCAGATGGTGGCTCATTGAGTCTGCTTTCACTGACATCACCCAGACATGCTTTTTAGAATAGCTGAAATAATTGAAGATAAACACAGCAGATGGTTGGAAAAATTGCTTTATGGCCGTTTGGTTCTGCTCTTGGAGTATTTGTTTGTGGGCTCCACAATTAAAGAAAAACAGACCTTTTACAAACCCTTCTGCTAACATTCACACTGACAAAGATCTTTATGTATTTTGTATATCTGCTTCCTGCTGCCCATTTGAATACATTTTTAGCAAAAAAAGAAAACGATTTCATCTTACAGAGTGGCTTTTCCTGTGCCATGAGAATGACAAATTTCTATTCTGCAAAATGTCTAACATTTAGGAGAAAAGATAAGAAGCTGTATTGTTCTGAGAGCGAAAGAAGAATATTGTTTTTGTTGCATTGCATTGCAGTGTATTAAGCTGTGATCTACTCAGACACATCTTTACTTAGAGTCGCTATTGTTTTTGCTTTAGAAGAAGGCTGCTGTACTCAATTTGAGCATAGCATCAGTTGGCCACATTATTTATTTTTGTTTATATCTTGTTTGTCTAGCAGTAGCTATATAATTAGGAAAAAGGATTCAGCACCAAAGGTAATATTGTTATACAGAAAGGCCCAGACAAGCATGATGGCTCAGTTTTTAACACTGTTGCCTTACAGCAAAATAGTCCTGAGAATATATACAGCTAAAACAAAACATCTGGGGCTAAAAAAAAATTATATTTTCCTTGAAAACACATACTCTCAAGTGAATAGAAAATAGAGTCACGACAGTGAAAAAGTTGGATTTTCTTTTCTTCTTTAAATCTTCACACAAAAAATTGTCCATTTGCTGCACCCACAGCTTTTTAGACCTTTGGCACTTGAGCTCTTAATTTGTAATCTGGAGACATTTCACCCCGTGTTTCTTTAACCCCCTACCACACATCGGATTGGTCTGATAATCGCTTCTGACGTGCCATACGCTCTAGCTGCCCCCAGAACAACTCAATAGGCTTGAGATCTGTTGACTGTGCTGGCTACTCCATTTTACACAGACTAGTAGCTGATTGCGTCTTCCCTCTGTGGTTCTTGCCCAGTTTGCTTTTGGTCATTATCCTGTTATAGAAGGAAACTGTCCCCCAGTCAAGTGTTATCAACAGGGTGTGGAATAGCATCACAAAATGGAGTGATAACCACGATAACTCTCACTGGTACACTTAAACTGTCACATTTCCTCCACAGTTTTTCAAAGATGATGTAAGGCACTCCTTTAGTATTTTTCACTTGTTCAACAAGTTATTTTTGAACCAAATAGCTGAAACCTAAATTTCTCTTTTTCCAGCCTTCACCTGTCCAGTGTGTGCACGTGTCTTTTCCTTAGATATTAGTTAGATATGGCTTTATTTGCAACTCTTTCTAGAGGGTCAGCATCCTCTCTTCTGCCTCTCTCTTGTGTTGACAATCAGACAGGTGTTTTATAGGTAACATTTAATGAAGCTGCCAGTTGAGGACCTGTGAGGTATCTGTGTTTCACACTAGAGCCACCGATGTATCTGTCTTATCTGTTTTACTTAGAGACACTTTTGAACTGTAGGACACATTGTTGTATAAAATCATCAGCTTTTGGGGGGACAGTCTCATGCATTGAATAGCCTTCATTCTAGTGAGGAGCATTATAGTCAGAAGAAGGTTGTTATTTCCATCTGCAATTTATGTTTGGCAGCAGAAATCTCCTTGCATTTCTGTGTGCATATATGGAAAAGCAGAGGCAGTAGCAGCAAGACCCCAGTGGAAAACCGAGTAGGCAATAGATATGACACTGTATAAGTCAGACACAGCAGGGACCTGGATAAATGTGGGTTGCAAAGAGACTTGCAGATACACAGAAACCGTTGGAGGCTAAATCAGCCTAAAGACCTATATAAGATCTTCTAAATGGATACATAGAAGAGCATTAGCTGACTCATCAGTTTATGTTAACTGCAGTCAAGTGATCTGCAAGGTCTGTGGCCAAGCAGGCATTGGGGCTTGCCTAACACCATATTCAGTTTTTTGAAGTTCCAGCACAAAGGATTGTTTTGGCCATTTCAAAACTGTAACAAAACCTAGAAAGGCAGATGTTTCTTGCTTTACTGATCAGCGGAATAGTATTAAAGTAGCCTAAAATAATTGCAAAGGGGTTTTCTAGTGATCACTTAGTCTTTCAGCATTAGCTTGCATTAATGCATTTTGTTATTAGAACACAGAAGTGATGTTCTTGACAATGGGCTGCTTTACGCCCACATACCTATCCCATTAAAAATTAATAATTATTCAAACTTTTTTAAATTTAATTTAAAAAATGACTGTAAGTAAAGGGTTTGTGTGCTTTCTACTCTGTGTAGCCAAGACAAATAGAAAAATAGAAAAAAAAGGCCTCCACAACACAGAAGCAAAAGAGCGAAGCATATTGATAAAATAAAATTCATAAAATAACTGATGAATTTTTCTGAACTGATTTCTTAAATTATTTATATTCTCAAATACTTCTCTTTCTATTTTCTCTCTTTAACCCCTGGCAAACAACTTCTTATTCATGACAGATGAACAGTGCTGAAATTTATCCTGGGCTTATCAGTCTTTGATTGAAGCTTTAGAGTCTGTTTAAGCGATCTGGTGTGCAAAAAAAAAGAGAAAAAAAAAGGAGATAAAAATACACTGACAGGCTAAGGGTGTCTAAATTGCAAAGAAGACACTCTAAATGAAGTTATTGTACATGCACTCACGAACCAGGACATGCATGCTTACATCTGGCCAACCCATTTTGCGCACTGTTTTGCATGGTACCTATTTTCCTGCGGACAAAAAGTCTCTGGAGGACGGTGCCTATTAGTGCATGATTGACATCAGTGGAATTTCTTATGTAATCCATGGAGAGACAAGGGCATTGTTATTTCTCGCTTTCCCTGTCATCTGGGTTTAGCAGCGGCTGTGAGTTTTTTCCCCTTTTGGTTCAGCTCCCAGGGCCAAATGATTCAGAGATGCTGTCACATGACACAAGATAATGAGTAGACTGCACTACTGCAGCATGACAGCAAGGAGGTCTGCTCAAATACATTGCAGCAAACTTTGCCTGAGCATCCAAGGACAATGCTTTGTTACTTAAAAGGGTTGTATGCATTGTGTTTTGTTGTTTGCGTGTGACTTTGGGGATGCTCATGGGCACGTTTGATATTTATAAGCTCTGTGCACAAAGGACATGTATGTGTAAGAACGTGTGTATAATGCAGTTCGATCTACAGGAAAGGAAACTTGATTGTAAACTGCATCCATATGATACACAAGTTGTAATGTTTATTTGGTCCAAATATCATTAATATTATTAAAATTGGGAGAGAACTCAATTGCATGCTAGGATAATTATCGCTCTAATTGAATCCAAAATGATGCTCGGAGTTGCCAGATGTACACCATGTGCTTTTAAAACATCTCATATTGTCTTAAGCAAAGAACACTGTGTGATGTGTTGTTTTGAAATTCAAAGACAGCCACAAGGGAGATGAACGTGGCAACAGAGTTCCTCTCCAGCGCACTGAGGTTAAGACAATTATCGTCTTGCTGCTACTGGCCTTTTTATCTGACATTGCATTGTTTTCTGTGAAGCATTGTGCCATTTAAGGATATGCAATGAATGACTCCACTCTCAGGCATGCACCATATGGCGCATTCAATTCGTGCACTTTACTGAGACATCCTGGGCTTTCTTTCTAAAAGGAAACCCACAAGAAGACATGCATTCACAGCGAGACAGAAAACAGCTTATTCTTGAAGGACCAATCCAGCACTCCTATAAATCTGAGGGAGTCAAAAGCTATGCAGTAAATTTTAGCCAGGAACAGTCAAAACAGATGCAGCATACATCAAAACATCATGACCTTTAGCGCCTTATATAGGTTTAAAAGACAGATTTAGATGAAACAAAGTTCTGATGATGAAAACAGTCACATGTTTGTGTGTTGTTTGGCTTTGTTAAAATCAGTAAGGTTTTAGTTTAGTGGAAGAAAAAGATGCTTTTAGAATGACTAATTAAACATAACATATAAGACAAACCTGCAATGCTAAGGGGCAGTCAGTGCATCCATACTGTATTATGCATAATTCAGATTGTCATGAGATGCTTTTATAAGGCACCCTGGGAGTATAAATGCTACAATTAGGTCAATTTAGCCCATTGGTTGGTGGTTGCTGGGCAGCATGATGACATCACAAAATATCAGATATAATTCAAGTTTTGTGGGTATAGTTTAGATGTTACTGTGGTGAAATTAAAATGATACGATGCTTTTATAAGGTGTACTGGGTGCATAAATGCTACAAATGAGACGTTTAAGTCTGTAAGCTGTTGCCTGGCAATGTCATGACATCATAATACCTGTTTGTAGATAGACAGACAGAGATTGAGTGATTAATTTTATCATTAAATATTAGTGTACATGCATTTTATTTTTTCTTTAGTTATCTGTTATTAACAGGTTGAGAAAGCCCTGCAAGTTTTGACAGATAAAATTGGTGGCATGCCCCTGTAACTCCTTTTCTTTGTCATGTGGATAGTATTGCCCTCTTCAGTATACGACAATTAATGTTGAGGTTCGTGGCCACTTAATTTCATGCAGGTCAGGTTATGAAGTGTTTTGCCACAGCGGTAATCTTTTAAATGCCAAACAATTTTCAGATGGTGTATTGATGGTCTAAATATATCGACAAATATAGCAACGATGGAAACACGTGTTGTCATGAAGTGAGGCCGGCATTGACAGTACAGAATAATAGTACTAGCTCAGCAGTAAAAGGCCACACGTCACGATGTTTTTCTGTATGCTCCACTGAGCCTTCAGACAGACTACAGGCCCGTGTTCTCATAAATGTACTATACATGTCTGAGTTCAGCGTCATAGTCTTTTCGGCACAGAAAGAGCAAAGGAAAGATCAGTCTGTCCACTCATGTGTATTCAGGCAGAAGGAACAACAGCCCGGCGCATTCTGTAGTGACTATAGTGACTTCTATCTGCCCATTTAGAAAGACCATGCAGGATTAACATGCCTGCTTTAGAACCAAGTAAATCTTCTATGCTCACACAAACACACACACACATACACACGTTTACGGTATTTACACGGCATGAGTGCAACACAAGCATGCATGCACACATCATAAACGCACTGCATAAGTCCCCCATCATGAATATTGATAGTAATGAGCTTTTCCTCTGTACCTGGGTTCATGCTGTTGAGAAGGGATTGTCCCTTATGGCGGCGGTGGCACTGTCACCAAATGAAGATATGCAGTTCATCTAATATTGAATATCATCCAGGCTGGGATCCATAATTCATTATCTAAGTGAAGACGTGACTCTCGTGAAGAGGATGAGATTTAAAGGCTCAATGGGAGGGGTTGATAGAACAATGGCCCGCACCAGGTGCCCTCATTCAGACGGCAGCTGAGATCACTTCCTCTGTCTCTTCCATATCCCTTCAAGAGGTGAAGTTCAAGGCTTGTCATTGCAGGAGGTTATCTTGGTCTTCTAAAGAGCAGCCACAGTCCCTGCCATGCAGTACTTATGCTAATGAGCCCAAGGAAGCACCTAAAAGCTTTTAATTTGCTCTGTTTGACATCATGCCATTGGTGATGTTGTCTGTCTGCCTACATACAGATTGTTACGACTTGCACTTAATTGCATTAAAAAAACGGCATTGGAAAAAAAAAGAAGCTTTTTCATAATTTTTTATATTTATAATCTATTGGATGGAGACCTGTGACAGTGGAGGCTACATGAGTACAACGGATTCATTGTCATGTTCAAGGATCCAGTTTCAGTGATATGAGCTTTGTGACATGGCACATTATCCTGATGGAAGAAGCCATCAAAAGATGGCTACACTGTGGTTGTAAATAGATGGTCAGTGACAATACTCAGGTAGGTTGTGGCATTTTAACAATGCCCAGTTGGTACGAAGGGGCCCAAAGTGTGCAAGAAAATATTCAGAACACGATTACACCACTAGCAGCAGCCTGAACTATTGATACATGCAGGATGGGTCCATGCTTTCATATTGTTTAGCCAAAATTGTTGTTGTAGCAGAAATTGTTCTGAACATGTTCTGCTCTATTATCCCCGTGTTGGTGTAGTTCCTACGTCATCATAATAATGCTGGTGACCAATTACAGTATCTGAGCATTATATTAGCATTAATCAAGAAGTTAGGTAAAGGTATTAAAAACTATCACTAACAAAGTCAGTAGCAAAGTTGATCTGGACCACCATTATTATTAGGATGCAGGAACACCACCACCACAGGGATATCAGATACACCAGTCAATGTTTTTCCAATTTCGGTGAGTTCATGAAAATTGTGACTCTTGCTGTAGCTGATCTTCAAGGTTCGATGTGTTGTGCATCCAGAGATGTTCTTCTGTGTGCCTTGGGTGTAAAATTGGTTATTTGAGTTACTGTTTTCTTCTGGTTATCTGGTGCTGTTAACCATGTCATGTTCAAGTGACTTAAATCACCTTTCCTATCCTGAGGTTTAATTGAATGACTGTATAAAAGTATGCAGGCATGCTATAAGAGACTCTGGCTACTGAGTCACAGCATTGTTTTGAGCTAAAAGTTAATACCAACACACTAACATGCTCAGGTATAATGCTAACATTAGCATGACTTCTTTGCTATATATAATTGTGTTCACGATGATAAGTCCGGTTATAGTAACAGTACATTTCACATCATTAGTAGTTGACTGAATAGACAACTTAACTCCATAATGTGACACAGTGAATATTGATAGTTTTACTGTCTTGGTATTTTTAGCTATATGCGAGCACAAGAGTGCTAAAATGCTTAGTATAGGAGCACTGATTGTGATACACAGGACATGCTGCTAAAAGTCCAATGTGCTGAATCTAAGTTGAAGAGTGCTCCTGTTGTTCTTCTAGGTTTCAAAGGAAATAGGAAAATAGTGAAAAATCCTGTCCTTATTCCCAGAGGTGATTGTGGATTCCTGCTACAGCTCTGAAGAGTGATGGAGTTATACAGACATATCATTAGGGTTTCAAGTGGGCGCATACCATCCTCAGCATTTTGCTGACTTGGCCCACAACGCCTCCAGTAAGTTCAGCAGTGAGATCCGGTGTCCCAGAACAACCCCTTCTCAGTGTCTGCTTAGTCCACTGGCTTTTTTGCCCAGTTACAATAGTTTCTCTTCAGCCACAACCATTCACTGCCACATTCTGCTGCTTGTGATGTTTTTTTGATGGTTTGCCGAAATGCTTGTCCTTTAATCTCTAGGTCTTTGTGGAGTCTTACTGTAGATGTTGCCACAAATCCCTTGCATCCAACTTCCACTGGCCAAATCTGAACCTTTCAGCCTGGTTGCCTTGCTTTCACAGCCAGTTCACAGTACTATAGTTTCTCCCTCTCAAAAGCTTCTTATATGGGGCACAGTGGACTCAACAAAGTAGGCAGTATGATGTGAGTTCAACCACAGCACAATGTCTGATCTAAGGCTAGCAATGGCAGTTTCAGGGGCCTAGTTTAAGTTGCTGTCCATCCACCCGCATCTTTCAATCTTGGGCTGCTCCAATGGATACATTCCAGGATTGGAGCTGTAGCTTGGTGGTGTTTTCCTCGGCATATTCTCAACTGCTCTTGTAAATGATATCAGGTGAACAGACATCAGGCTGGCTTTGCACTGATTTTAGAACTATGAGTTTCCATATATATCTGCCAGGCACTTGAGCACTTTGCTTTGCCTCCAGGTGTAAAAACCTTGGGAAAGGCGTTACATCCGGTGAGAATATGCTTGAGCATTGATGGTGCAGAGTCCAACGCTCAAGATGGGTCTTCACCCACCCACTGTAAAAGATTTGTGGGCATTGGGATGACATCATCAGTTGCTATGATGATAAAGTGAACCCTACTGGTTTTCATCTTACGTTATCTAGCTATAGATTTCATGACCTATCCAGCAGCTTTGCGATATGTCCTTCTGAACTGACTGTCATTGCTGCTCACACAACTAATAAAAGATCACTTAAGTAAATCTTGATGGGTTTTAACTGTACAGGTTGCACTAAAAGTAAAGTCACCCTTTTAAACACTCCTTACCTTTGTTAAACTTTCAACCAGACAATTCAAAGATGTGCTAAATACCGGATATTTAGTTAGGTGATGGCTTCCATTATTTTAATAATCAAATGCCATCTCTTTTTTATGCTTTCTATGCTGTGCTTATGGGGTGTTGTTGAATTGCTTGTTCAGTCTGTAGATATAATGTTGCATTTACATTTAAAATCATTTATTTTAAAGATTGTTGTATGTGCTATGTTCTGCTTTGTACTGTGGTAGGTTGTTTGTACATTTATTGCTCCTGCTATTGAATTATCTCATTCACTTTGGAGACGTGTTGTTGCTGCCTGGAAGGCACTTTCAAAACTGATGCATCTGAATACTTTTCTAGGGCTATAGTTCATTAACTATAATTTAACACTTTAGCAAGTCAGATAGACTAATCGTTCAGACTGTAACTTTAACTTGGAGGGGATCATTTGCCCTGTAGTTGCAGCTGGATCCAGTTTACCATTATGAATAATTCAAACGATACACAAGGCCACTTTTAATTTAGATATTCAGAGCAGCTATGTTTACTGCGTCATCCCCTTTACAGTCAGCACTTTTTTTTCCCATTTTGTGTTGTGCTCACAGTAAGGGGAGGGTGAGGGAAAGACAATGAGATGAAAGAGGAGGCGAACATGAGGAAGCATTTATGCAGCTGCAGCAGCAAAGATAAAGAGCGCGCCTGTATGTGAGCGTGAATGCACGCCCGCTGCTGCTCTCAGGTAGATTGTTGTCAGACATGTTTTATTTGTAGTGAGGGGGCAAAAGAGATGTAGTTAAAGCCTGAATATCTCCTCTTTGATGTCGCAGCAAACTAACAAAGCAAACAGGGAAACAGCCGCGTGTTACCATTCACACTGCTTCTAAACTCCACGGCATATCATCAGGCTTTCAGTGGTGGACCACATAATTGATATCCCTGCCCCCAATTAGAATAATAATTATCCCTGCTGTTCTGTTGGAGCCATCTAACTCCAGGGGGTTAAAAGTGATGGGGTTTTTTGTGTATTTTTACCCCGTGACTTTTAACATGATTGTTTACTACATGGTACAATAAAAAAAATCTGTTATTGCTGACCTACAACATGAAATGTCATGACATAATAAGATTTTAGTGGCAAATTAGTTTCCTTACAAAGGCAATGAGGATTTAGAACAGAGCTCTCTTTTATAAGTGTGTGCAACTGTAACAGATCAGAGAAAGTAAACTCAGATACAGCCGGACTCCTGCTTCTGTGAGCATTCATCTCTCACTGCAGGACATGTTAGTCTGCACACACAGCTTTAATTATCCAGAAAGATGACTTTGCTGCTCATTAGGCTCAACCAGGAGACAGGTGACTGGCATAAAGGATAGATGCAGGTGATCTAGAAAACACACAACCCTAACCCACCACTCACTTCTCAACATGGACTGTTTGTCAAAAGCGATCGACCATTGAAGGATGAGAGGACAAGGGAACACGGTGGCCCTTCTGCATTTCCTCCTTTTCTCTGTGAGCTATGTAAATTTGCCCACCGGGGGAATTATAAAGAAGGAAAAACTGTCCAGTTTCATTTTCAGCAGGCCTAAAGAAAGCTAAGATGACTCATGTGGTGAGTGTTTGCACTTAAAGTAAAACCATAACTGTTTGGGGCAATGCAACATGATGTACTTTCCTTATTCTGATTCAGTCCTTTTATCGGGGAATATTTTGGACAGTCATTATTTTGGGCAACCTAAAGAAAAAGCCTGCGCTGTGAATAATTGATAACTAACCGGAGATGGCTCCCAGCCTGTAGTTTATTTCTATAAAAAAAGTTAACTTGCTGAACGTCAGCCTTGTGTGGTGCATATCTGTCATCTAATGGTTCGTGCAGAAAATACTGCTCAGCATATTTTATACAGTGGAACTTGAGATGTATACAAACTGAGGGGATTATCCGTTTTGTGGGGAGTTTGAAAGTTTCTCATTTTCTCCTTTCTTTCCTCCCCAAAAAAGGTTTTTGCTCTTCTTGCCAGTGCTTTCATCAAGACAAATGGTCTTGGCAAAGCCTTTGGCCCCATAATTAACACCAGCCCAAGGAGGAGCCATCTCGGCCTGCGACCTGACAGGCCTGTGCTCACAATGGCCTCACACATCAGGGCCAACGTGTCACAGCAGATCTCCATTCACACCAATTTCAGTCCGCACATGTCTCATCTCATCACTACACTTCCCCAGGCTTTGTTGGATGTACAGTTTCTACCAGGTTACATGGATGATAATATCAGTATTGTAACCATCATTACCATTGCTCTCTCCACGATATGCTCACATTATATTGTATATTTATAGGGAGTATGTTTATTTCCCCTCTAAAAACGAGAAGGTTATTTTTCGTAGCACTCCTTTTAGCTATTTCAGGCAGAAAGCCACCATGTCCTTCACCACTGCGCTGCCTCCTTTGACAGAGTGGCTCTTTAGTATGGAGGTGGGAATGGACAAAGGAGACTTGGGAACTGAGGGCTCAGCAAGATTTGTCACATTTTGACACTCGCTTTGCTCTACTAACCCATGTCACACTAGGTCAGCGTAATCCACCCCATTTTTCCCATTTCCCAGAACAGATAGAAGTAGGATAGAGGTCATTGTGCATCCAGTTTCTTTCAGTTAGTCCATCTTTGATTAACGCAATAGTCTGGAGTATACATGCTCTAGATATTACCAAACTAGGTTTTAAAAAGTAACAATAGGTAGGTTTGAGTTTTGAGATTATTAGAGGGAATAAATTAGAATTTAAGTACTTGATGAAGAAGTGAATGCCTAACAGTTTTCCAAATAGGAAAACTCAGAGATAGAGTAGTTACAGTATAGCAATGAATGCAAACTTTTCCATATATGCTAAACCAAAGTTTTCTGTGCCCATAAAAAACCCAAAAAAGACAAGAAATACAAGAAATACATGTAATTAAATGTAAACATTTTTATGGATAGAATATTGAGGTGTACTCAAGGGGTTGAGGATGTCTGTTTTGTGGTCCAGGATCACTGGTTACCTTGGCTCTCAGCTGGAAGCAGAAGGATTGACCACTTTGGGTTAGGGATGAGTTACTGCCTCAAATGAAGGAGTTCAAGAATCTCCAGCTTGTTCAGGGTTCAGGGGAAAGGTAGAGTGACTGGTGCATCACACTGTACCAGTGGTTGTGGTACGTGCTGTGATGAAGGGAGCTGAGTATGAAGGCAAAGCTGTGAGGTAGTGATGGTAGAAATTAGCTTCCTCCAAAGGCTGTCTAGGCCTCAGAATAGAAACCCGTTTCTCTGGATCAAAAAGAAGCCTGCTGATGTGGTTTGACCATCTCGCCAGATGCCTCATGGGTGCCTCAGGTGAGTTGTTTTGGGCAGGTGCAACTTAGAGGGCAGGAACAGGATAGTTTATGTCTCTCGAGTAGTCATGGATCTCAGTATCCTCCTGGATGAGCTGGAGAAGGTGACTTGGGAAAGGAAAGTGGTAGAAAATTAATGGATGGTTAATATTAAAATGTTTAATAACTAGAGACAGATAATTTATGCATGAGTAGAGGGATTATTGTACATATAACGATACCTAACATTTAAATTCCACGGTCTGGTTTCAATTCACTTTCCCATTTCCTCATTGAGCAGAATTTCCATTCAGGTCTAAGTTTGTTTATGGATTTCTACGTGGAAAGTGACGTGTGACCGGCAGGTCTCCTTTCCCCATCTTTTCATGGTGATAAAGGGTCGCACAGACGCACAGGGATCTGCAAAGACAAAAAAGTAACTTTGAGAAGACGTTCCGACTGCATACAGTGTGGCATTATCACCTTCCCTAGGGATACTCTGATTAACTATTCCTAACCACAGAGATTTATGTGCTGCTTCTTTTACATAATTCCTTATCTCTGCTGCTATGAATAATTCATGTGAGACTAAAGAACTGAGAAGACATTGTGGTTGAGAGTGTGGGGAAATGAGTGAGGACATCTTGAATTGCCTTTGTAGGAAGTTTGAGACCTGAAGTAAATACTGGATTTTATAATTGGAGGACTTCTAGTGCAATCTTATAATGAAATCATGACAACCTCAGCATATTTATCCAGATTAGTAAGTAAGTTGCTCATAGTATAAAATATAGATTAAATAATTAGTGTAATCATGCTCAAAATACTGAGTTACCGTGGTAGCCACTTATAAAATGTTTTTTGTCTTACTCTTGCATATTTCTTAACGTTAAATTTACATTTTACAGCATTTCTAAGCTAAGTATGACATAGAGACTTGGGGTCACAGTAACGTGTCCTTTTCTACCTCCTTTTCACATTATGCATGGCTACACTTTCATTAAACTGCATCAGCATTTTTATGCTTAGCAGCACTCACCCCCTACATAGTACCCCTGAGCTGAGCTCCAAACTATTATTTCTTTAAAAAAATTTGTTGAGTCCATTAAAGAACAAACTCGAAGTTGTGATCAGATATTATGGACTTCTTGTGCTTGTGCACTGTCATATGACGAGTTGACAATGACATATAGCTGACTATAATAAGGCAGGGGCCAGTAGAAAGGTCCAAATGCATATAGGTAGCCTACTCTTTGCAAACCTTTCATGCTTGTGTACTCACGCTGCATTAAATGGTGTAATGGTGTATTTGACAATATAGACACCAATTTTCCATACTTGTATGAATCATCTTGTTTCACGTCTTCAATGAAACTATATGCTTTTATGTGAAACTGCACAAGAAACTCTTTATATACACTTTTACTTAGAATAAACTTATGGAATGTCACCATGTCACATTTATTTCTATTGACAGTTGCAATAAGTTTTCACCATGATCTTGATTTGATGATGGGAGAGCTGGACTTTCCCATCTCAAACACATTCCAGAAGGAATCTCGTTGGGGTTAAGGTCTGGGCCCTTTGGTGGCCAATCCTAGTGTAAAAGTGGTCCACGAACCACTCTTTCACAAGCCTTGAGCCCCATGAATTTTTATAATGTTAATGTGAAATATACGGCTGACATCAGGGAGGAAAAGAATCCAGTGATGGGGGGAAAACTGGTAATTCAGTATATTCAAATAGTCAGCTGATCTCATTTTTTGTGCATAACATTGCTGAACCTAATCCTGATAAACTAAAGCAACTCCAGATAATAACAATGAGTCCAATCTTTAGGCTCCCTAGCAAATGGGAACCCTGTGTCCCAATTAGCTTAACTAATAAGTGGTTTTCTTAAGGCTCTACAGCTGTTTAGTCCCAACCCCTTCACATTGTGAGTTCTCTTCACATTGTGTGGAAATACTTGTACTTTAATTTTTAAACGTAGTTCTACTGTTAATTAAAAAAAATTAAATACTTTGACATTTAAATGAGCTCTAAACATTATTTTTTAGATGATAGTTCAACACTGTACATAGTGTTGTTACTCTGTTTGTTGCCTGTGGTGTTATGCACTTGGTCTTTGGCAGTGTCTTTAAAGTGGACCAGCTTTATTTCCAGATTTGCAGCTCCATGTTTTCATTCTCAAAATCTGTTAGGTGTACCTCTGCATGAATTACAGTTCAAAATAATCTTGATTTATCTTATACTGAGCCTCTCTGCAGCTGCTCAGTTAATTCACTAAAAAAAGCAGTTTTCGCTCTTCTCCCTCATCACTCAGTGGCATCACTCAGCACTCTTCATTAAGGATATTCTCTCTGTTTCACATCATTTAGAGCCACGGGTCTAAAAAAAACTGCCAATAACAGAATACGTGGTTTAAGTTTAAGATTTTATGTGAGGAAAAGCAGAGTAGGTTCACTTGATGGATGTATCGTCCTAGATACCTGAGATGCAACCGGAACCAAAGTAACGTTAATTCTCCAACAGGACTTAGAAAAAAGTTGACGGGTGAAGCTCTCACATTAACCTGCTTCATGCCGTAGACACAAGGATTGGTCTACTGTCTGGTGAGCCGTTCTGATTCAAATAGCCAACTTATTTTGCGTAATGTATTCAAAGGAGTTTTGGTGAAGGCTTCCATCCCTCTCTTTGAAATCAATTCAAAGTCTTGACTGTCAGAAAAATAGCCAAACGACTTTGGGTTGAAGCTAAGCCTTCTTTTGCCTTTATGCATTTTCAATCTCAACCTTTTAAATCTTTCACACAAACTCCTTTTCTCTCCGTCGGCCTGCCTCTCTTTTTCTTCTGCCTGCTTTATTTTCCACTTTTCATTCTTTTCCTCTCCTGCACTGAAAGTCATTGATTCAACCGTCTACTAGACAAAATGTCCCAGCAAAAAGATGGGGGAAAAAGACACATGAAGGGTTAGTAGGCACTGTAGGGTCTATTCATACATATACAATGACCGAAGGTTTGCTGAAGTCTTCTGAGTTTGATGTGGTTGTGTTTAATCCCGTCAGTTTCTGCAGACAATGACTAGCTTTCAGACGAAAGTGTTTATTGTGACTGTTTAGTGGAGTATGGTTTTGTGGTGTTAAAGATGTAAATTGCATGCCTGTTACTCGTGGTTCAGCTAAGAGAGACTGGTAAAAAGAAGCATTTTAAAGATTAATACTGGACCAGCTTGATGTCATATATGTGCCAAATGTTATGTTTAAACATTTGGTTTTCATTTTCAGTTGTAAAAGTGAGAAGATCCCAATATTTGCCCAGGAGTAGAGTGGGGGTTTTTTTCTGGAAAGCTGAAAGACATAAAGTGAAATTATGTGTAGTCTATTTTGATTTTTTATATAATCTTGAAGGAGGACTGAAATATTTCTTCAATTCTGGGCTTTAACTCAGGCAGTAATATGTGTTAATTAAAATGTAATGCATCAGAAGTTTTTCAGTAGCAGTTTAAAAAGAGCATCTGCTTCATGTGTTGTGTGTTGATCGCATCAGGAATCAAATTTTAGTACTTTTCCCATTTTAGCTTATATATCTGTTTTTTGCAGCTTGGCTGCATGCAGAAATTAATATTTTTAATGAAACTCTTTAGAGCCGCACATCCCACATCGAAGGCCAGCTAAAGTAATGAATTTATATTAAGTAGTTCACGAAATTTTTCACAGGAAGGCAGTTTTTGTTTAATGAAATCAGGGGGAGGTTCTGTGTGGCCGATATGTTCTCATTCATGCGCACCAAGTACTGCTTTTCTGTCAGGTGCTGCTGCTACTACAAGTTAATGAGTAAAGGAAGTCACAAACTTATTTTTCTGTTATGATCAAGTAAACTTTTCACCATCTTCATCAGGTCCTGTTTGCATCTTTGGGTTTTATGCTTTATTTTGTGCTGTTTTCACTCGCTGAATTGTTATACTTGTACTCACTTTTTAATTTGTTAAGTTTAGGCACGAAAAACTATGTGATTGGCTCTAAAAACTGTAGCTCAATGCTGGAGTCACTGGTTAAAGCTTTTACTATGTATGTGAATGATCTCTGCTTCTGGTTTGTGTTGCGCTTGTTACAGTATCACTACTAGTCAGCAGCGGGCAGTGTTTGTAGACAAGTCAGCATCTTGGTCAAAAGTGAGGCTACTCCAACTGAAGAGACATTAGAAAAAGGTCTGAAGGAGCAGCTACTTAAAATTGCTGATCATTACTTCACAGTTGCAGACATTTATCTGAAAATAAATAAAAAAAATAAAACACTTTAAAATCAGAGCTGATCAAAACAAGACTAATGATGAAGGATTGAAAAAATCTGTAGTGGGCAGTAGCTTGATGGGGGTCAACCTGTGCAAACAAACCAGTGTCTAATTACATGTGGAACGTGAGAAATGGCTGCCGTGCAACTCATGTTTACCCCAAATTGCAGTGAAGAAGAAAACTCACGGGGGAAACGGCTAACAGCAGGGGAAAGCTAATCAGAGAGTTAATTAACTAAATTGACACATTATTGAAATTGAATCATGATGATAACATACCCATGCTGACATCACAATGCAGTGAACAAATAGATTAATTCCTCTCTGTTTTGCCCTTTAGAGGTATTATTTCTTCTTTAGCTACACAGATATTATGATGTAGACGACTGTATCCCGTATCAAAGAATCAATGCACTATGACACCAACTATCACATTAAAATGTGATCATAGAATTTCACAGCATTGCATTAACTGTTTCGGAATTACAACTATTTTTATACACAGTCCCCCATTTTCAGAGGCTCAAAAGTAACTGGACACACTGGCATAATTTTAAATACAAGGCTTATTGTTTATATTTGGATGAACATCATTTCCAGTCATTGACTGCCTGAATTTTAGATGTCATAATCATCTTCAAATGCTACCTGTCCTCTCTTAAGATGATTTGACGGGCCTTTCCTGCAGCCACTTTCAGTTGCTTGTTTTCAGTTACCATTTTTGAGGTACACATGAGATGCACATTCTCTTTTACAAACAGCAGTGCGTATAAGGCAAGCGGTGCATGCATGCTTGTTGGGTCATACATTGCTAAAACATCTAGTCATTCATATTTTTTATCCCTAAAGAACTACATCACCCCCAGCATCGGATGTGATCGCTGGCACTGAATTACGCCATGATTCCCACCCCCTGAGCATCTCTATTGACACGCATTTCTTAATAAATATATGCAGGCGTTAAACTGAGTGAGCTTTTGCTTCCTTGCGTGATTCTTACGTGGCGACTGGTCGGTGAGGCCAGTCATCATTAGCAGTATTAATGCCTTGGGTGGTTTGCGTAGACCGCGACCCTCTGACATTTTCTCTTCTCATTCTCTTATATACCCAAGCTGGAGATTAATGTGTGGTTTTTATTTTTGCTGCAAACTGTTTAACAGGGAAACCAGCACAGCCTCAGACTCAACCCTGCTGAAGGCAAGAAAGCACATGAGGAAGAGTTGTGTGTAAGCTCTCAAAATTATTATCCCAAATATGTACGCCTCCACTGCTCTGCTGTCCGGTCTGAATTAGCATCTCTGCTCTAAGCCACAGCTCTCAGCCGCTTTACACCATCTGTATATTTGACAGGAAACAAAGACGGGTTGTAGTGGTAAAGCAGTGGTGCCACAGATCTTATGAGAATGGCCTCTGTGTTGCTGCCTCCTCTGAGCATTGTTCCTATTAATCAGAAAGCCATTTGTGATGCCGCATTAAGTCCTCGGATGTCTAAAATGTGACAAATGATGATTACCTGAGGGAAATCGATGTTGATCACAATACTATTAATGGTCCCACTGCAGGAACAGCATCCATCGAAGTACAAATCTGGCAAGATTCACCGGCTGTGAAAAAGCACTAATTTAGAACTAGCTTTGTGTCAGGTGATTCATTTAATAACCGAGGTCTGAGAGAGGGCCGTGTTAAAAAAAAAAGCTCACATCTGCTACCTTGTGCTTTTTTTGACATCAAACATACTGAACAAAAAGAAAACAAAACCTGCATTGTCTTATCTTGGCAGTGTGAATACAATCGCGCTGTTATGTGAGAGCAGCTGGTGAGTCACTCGCTGTAGTATTGCAGATAGAAAGACAGAGAAAGGGGAGGGGAGTAAAATACTTGATAGTACATGGATGCCGTATTACAGAGCACTTCTTCAGGGTCAAAAATATACTCACTCATCATTTATTCCCCTCCCCATATCTTAGGTCAACCAGGGGCAACGAGCTCAGCGGCACCGACTTTAGCTATGCGTTCGTCTTCCTGTTACTCCTCTGCGGGGGATAAAATCCATATACCACCTAAAATTTATGGTCTACTTCCTGCATGTAGCCTCATATGAACAAGTCCACATATGTGTGTGAAGTGTGCTTCAAGTTGGACAAATAAGTCCTTCAGCATTTACGTGTGCTCTAACTGCTTGTTTAATTCAAGGATGCAGGAGCCTCTCATAGCTGACTTTGGCCAGTAGGATGGGCACACCAGTCCATCACAAGGGTTGCAAGAGATTCTAACAGTCACACCGATAGCCAAAGTTAGACTCAGTACTGACCAACAAGCTAGCAGTCTGAAGAGGAGAAGCCCATGTAGGCACAGGGAGAAAGGATTTATCTTACCGAAAGGTTCCGAACCATTTTACCATGAGGTAACAACGCTAACCAGTGCAGCACTTTGCTCCTCTCACTTTCTCATTTGGAACTATTCTTCAGATTTTTGCATCCAGGAAAGATACTTTTGTGAAACTGAGGCATAGCTGTGAGAGGTCACATGTTCATTCTGGCCCATATAGAAAACATTAAACACATCAAATACAGTTCAACGGTCTCCTTCCATAAGCCACTAAAACTCAGATCACATACACCTACTAATCGGAAGGCTGGTGGTTCAATCCCTGGCTGCTCCAGTCTACATGCCAAATATGCTTGGGCAAGATACTAACCTCGGGTTGCTCATATGAATGTGTGTGAATGTTAGATAGAAAGCACTTACACAGAAAAAAAGTACTTTTATGAATGGGTGTGAATGAGGCAAGTTGTATAAAGTGCTTTGAGTGCTCAGGTAGAGGTGAAAGTGTTATATAAGAACCAGTCCATTTACTATTTTCAGACAGTTTCAAAGCTATATAATGTGTTAAGAAACAATCTTAGATTTTCACATACAGACTTGTGATAAGGATTATAGACTAAATGATTAAAGGTGCCTGCTTACACTTAATGACATTTTCAAAAACAAACAGTCTGTTTTTAAAGTGTAACACAAAAGCAAGCAACAAAAATTTGCATATGAAGCCTCCTTTTTTTGTCCTGAAGGCAAACTTCTCCCATGTGCGTGCTATTTACATCAGGATTCCTCATCTTTCTTGCCCTTGCTATCGCATTGTTAAGTTTGTGGATGCACAATCACCAACTGTCAATCAGTGGAAAAATATGAATCCCCAACAAAATGTCTTTTGGCTCACTCTTGTGTGTGCATTAGATTTAGAAAACGGGGCATGCCAATGGTACTAATGGTCAGAAACCCACAAACTGATACTGAAAATCATGCTTTGTCCAAACTGATACTATGAGCCTATGTTCAGTCTTGCTTGTTGATCAAAGACCAGTGGCTCAACACCAGTGAGATGGTGGAGGTGTTAAAGAGGTTCTGGGAGAGCCTCATCATCCTCCCACCAAGCAATCATAAGAAGACCATGCACGAACAGAGGATAGTGAGAGGTGAGCGTGTGTGAATTTACAGTTTGTGTGCTAGACAAAGGGAGAGAGTCACGCAGAAAGGGAGGAGGAGATAAAAAGAGAAATAGGTATAAGAGGGAGGGAGGAGATGAGGGGATGGTGAGAGCCTAAGCAAGAGAGGTGGCAGGCAATAAAGCGCCCCATCAATCTGGTAAATGAGTGTCCTTCCAGCAGAGGGTACTCTGAGAAATGCAGCCTGCTCTGTGTTCATCAGTCAGAGGTTTAACACTCATCCTCCGCTCCAACACTTCCTTATCGAAGGAAAAAGCAATTGAACAAATGCTTGGAGTACAGGTCGCTCTGCCAATTTACTTACAGTATGAACTTGTCTGCTTGGCACCTTGAAGGATCATACTAGCATTAGTGAGGCTTTTGCTTAAATTGCTATTGACACTTTCAGTCCATTTACACAAGTTTATTATGGGTGTTCATTCATTGTGACTTCTATTGACCTCAGTGTGGCTACAAACATCAGCAGCACTTTAAAATCTGTTTATATTTCCATGATTTTTTTTCTTTTTTTATTTCCAGGGCTATTTCTTATATGGCCAGTGCAGCAATATCATCTGGTTAACACACAACACCTTTTTCACTTTACACGACAGATTGCACGGTGAAGATGTTGCTCACGGGAGATGAAATTGACTCAATAGCTGTACTTAGCCTAAGAGCACTTTTTATGCTAGTGCTCACGTATTGTAAGATTTCATCAACCTGTTTGTCTGCTTGCACACTACCTGTCCCCCAAAATACATGGTCAATGCAATCATGTGAAAAAGAAAGAACATCCTCTTTCAATTCTAGGACAAAAAAAAAAAAATCACGTCCTCAGAAATAACATAATCTGAAATGCAGAAGCAATGTGCGAAAAACTAAGTGCTCTTTTATTGATTCCATAGGAATTAAGAGGGTAAGTAGCAGCCAGGTGCTGCTAATCAAATGCACTTGAGGTGTAACCACCTCTATAAAAGCAGAGCTCTTGGCAGTTTGTTGGTTTAGAGCATTCAGGCGCCAAGGAGGAAACACATCAGCAATGGGCTTCGAGAAGCAATTGCTGGCCATCATCAATCTGGAAGGGTTATAGGGCCATTTCCAAATAATTATTAATAATTTGAAGTCCATCATCCTACACTGAGAAAGATTATTCACAAGTGGGAAACATTCAAGACAGTTATCAATCTTCCCCGGAGTGAATGTCCCAGCAAATTTACCCCAAGGTCAGACCATGCATTGCTCAGAGAAAATGCACAAACCCCAAGAGTTACACCTATGTATGTTAATGGTTAAAGTTCATAACAGCACAATTAGAACAAAACAGAACAAGTGTGGCTTGTTTGGAAGAATTAGGAGAAAACACGACTTGGGTTTGTTAAGTTGTGGCTGAACAAACCGCAGATATCTCTGGGGGGGTGGGTTACTACACCACCATCTCTCTCTCTCTGGAGACATTTATTTAAACTTATGCTATAAATTCACATAATTTTCTTCAACTATGCTACCACAACCCCAAAACAGATTTAGCCTTTCTAAAGTAATGCAAATGCAACTGTAATGTCTCCAAGCATGGAACAAAAGAGCGAAGCCCATTAACCTCCAGTCCTCAAGGACAGTCTAGACTGGGTCACTGTACCAAGAAAGCACATAATCACCAACTGTTTTCAGTGAACCAACTTCTAGATATATCACACACACATATTACAATATGACTGCATATAACATATTGTACAAAAACACAGTCAAAACTACACACCAATCACAACTTTAACTTTTAGACCTCATCAAAACCAGTGTCCTGGTTGTATACTCACCCTGCTCTCCTCTCTCCATCCTTATTTGAGAACCACCTTTTTGCTTTGGCTTGCTAAATATCATGTATTCAGAGGTGGAAAGAGTACTCAAAATTTGTACTCAAGTACAAGTACTGTTACACTGGTTAAATTGTACTCAATTACAAGTAAAAGTACTGGTGTTAAAAAAATACTTGAGTAAAAGTACAAAGTACTGTTCTCAAAAACTACTCAGAGTATTAATTACTTTTTAACAGACTGATGTTTTATTCTGTTGTCAATAGCAGGCATTCAACTCGATTCACCAGTATAAATATTTATGTTCAAAGCACATTTTTCAGATGAACAAGGTATAGAAAGGTAACTTGTTTTGTAAATAAATGTAGATATAAAAGAAGGAATTTTGTTTGTTAAAACAATGACAAAAATGTTTCTGAACATGCGTAGAACCATTTAAACTTTTCCCCATACACTGAACAACAGGCAGGTAAGTGTCTTAAACTCTTAGCATTTCTTTCACACTTTACTTTCTGAACCTTTTGTTCAGTTTCAGCAAGAGCTGGTTTTCTAAATTAACAGAGGCAATCCGACTTCGTTTGGCAGTGAAGAGTAGACCAGCACAGCTAAAAAGTCGTTCACACGCAGCAGAAGCAGGCAGAGCTGTGTTCAGTTTAAGAGAGAGGTTTTTGATGGCTGAGAAGGAGTGCAGCAGCTCCATGGTGTCTGTGGCACAAGCAAGATAACCATCAAGCTCAACTGCACTTTGCAGCCTTCTGGAGATTGGTCTGGAGAAGAATTCATCTTCATCAGATGACTCTCTTTGCTGATCCTCACTCTCATGCTCTGTCGTTTCAAGATGTTGTTTGATGTATGTCAAGGCTGTAATTGCAAGTAGATAACACAATTTTGTTATTTAAATTTCAGTGATTATTCCTGAACACAAATTTAAAATCGGCAAATTCTCAAAAAGGATTGTTTAGTATTCAGGACAGACCATCAATAACTTACAATGTATTAGGTGAAATACTCACTTAAGCATGTGTTCAAATGTAAAAATACACAAAAATGGGATCACATGAATCCTTACCAGCCTCTATTACATCTGCTCTGTCAGTCCAGGAAGTCTTGAACTTGGGTAAGAGGACTGCAGCTGCAGCCAACTCTGGATCCTCCATCATCGCTCCAAAATGCTTTTGAAGGCCATTTTGCAGGGCTCTGATGAGTGGCACGCATGTCTTGCTTGATGTCTCCAGCCTGCTAAGTTTGGACAGTAGTTGTTGGATTACTGGCAGGAGCCATCCCATAAAGGAAGTGGACTCAGACTGAAAGATGTTTGAAGCTTTCACCAGTGGCTTCATGGTGGTACAGTACTCCCTTAGGAATGCAACTTCTGCAGGACTCAACCTGTAAGACACAACAACAAAACCCACCATGACTATAATAGGGATCTTCTGATTTAATATTAAGAGTCTGCTCACGTTTTTAACCATACATTAAGGAAAATTCACAAAATTTGCAACCATATTGGTAGGTGTCCAATTTTACTCACATTTTCACCTTGAACTCCTCACAAATGCTCCTGGTGGCATCTTCCCCCTTCTCATCAATGGCAAGGTAGGTTGAATTCCATCGTGTTGCATTGGGACGAATGATCTGTAGCTCACACTTGTCCTCTACCACTTCATTAGCCAAATGAGATCAGCCAGTTTTGTTCCAAATGGCCTGGCATTTTGCAAAGGTTGCACGGGAGAGCCTCTTGTAGGTGTCATTCATGCTCTCTGCTAGGGCAGCATCAGATGTTGCCACAAGGTTTAGCAGGTGACATGCACATCGCTGATGAGGCGGAAGTTGATACTCCAAACCAGAGTCTTCATCAAGAATTGCACTTGCCTCATGGTAGTCAATATGGTCAGTCAGGTCAAGAGTTTCTGGGTCTGCTTCATCTTCAGCTTCATCTGCATCATTTTGTGCCCCAAACATGTGGAAGGCCTTGACAAAGTTGGATCCACTATCAGTTGTGGTTCTTACAACTTTGCCTCTAATCTTGTATTGGCAATGGATATCATCAAGCGCACCAGCAAGCATGTCAAATGTGTGAGACCCTCTCAATCTTTTGCATGCTAGTGCTGCAGATCTTCTTTCCAGGGACTCTTCCTCTATCCAATGGCATGTGACTCCAAGGTAACTTTTCTGATGAGCTGACCAACAATCAGTAGTGGTAGCAACAAATTTGACTTTATCCAATGCTGCAACCAAAGTCATCTTCATGTGATCAGCAGCTTCACAGATTCTGGCACGGACAGTGGGTCTGGAGATGACTTTGGCTTGAGGTTGTAATGTGGTAACCAATTCTTTGAAAGATGGCTGTTCTACCACTGCAGATGGCTGTAGACCCTCACATATGAAATTGATGACAAGCTTGTCAACAGTTGCTTGTGGAACATGTTTGTTTGCAGCTCTCAACATCAGGTCTGGTAACTTGGCTTGCGTATTTGCTGAGCGCTTGTTTGGTGTGGCTGTGGTCTTTCGCTGTCGAGATGTTGATGCCACAGTGATATTGTACTGCTCAATCTTCGATGGATGTTTCCTCTGTAGAGATAAATATTATCATACGTCAGGTTCATACATTACTTCATAACATCACTGTGATTAACACTAAAGGAAAACACATTTTTAAAACATTATTCAACTAGACTTGAGCTAATCTTTGATTGTTGAGCATAGTATAAAAGAGTGGTGAATTGGTCAAATTTTGCAGATATATTGCTGTATTTATTTACAAGTGTAAACCAATTTTGAACGATCATTGCAAAAAACATGAATTTCTGTATACATTCTAAGTTCTGTAATATGTATACTATCTGTAAAAAGAGTATCGACCAATGTATCAGTATCTAAATTTTTAACTCCTTTTTATCAGTATCACCCTAAAGTTTTCAGTATTAGTCAGGTTCTAAAAATACTAAGAGAGCAAAATATGTGTATCTAGCAAATCTAATTTAAGAAAAGGGATCACATACACAAAAATGCTGCCCATACAGCTAACAAATAAAAACAATCCACATTATGTTCTTTAAAAAAATATATCATATTGGGAAACATATAACCCTACTGATTAAGAGCCACGTCACTATGATAGACCTATATCAGGCCAATGATACTGATCAACTGATCCATCAATCGGGCTCTGGTACATGTCAGCTGAGAGCTGGAAGATTAATTTGAGATGCAGCTCAGCATTGTGTTCAAGTTTTGTTTTTTTTGTTTTGTTTTGTTTTTTTATATATATATAGGCCAGCTGATTGTAGGCCTGTGAGTTTTAAATGACTACAAGTTTAATTTATTGTAATGACGGTGGTTATCCAAATAATAAGCTAAAACATTCCTACGAATTGTAGCTCAATTATGCATGCACACACAAGCACATTAGCTAGCTCCGTCTTATTTTAATATCAGGCTAACCAATGGCGGTGACAATATCTTAGCCAAACTAGTAACCTTAAAACACATGAAAAATAAGAAAGCAATATCATACACGTATAGTTGTAAAACCTCTTACCTCAATGTGTTTTTTTAGATTAGATGCTGAAGTCTTGTAAGCTGAAATGACTGTAGAGGTCAAACAAAGTTTGCACTGCATCTGGACGCTGTCTTCTTTTCTCCCTCTGTACACGAAAAATTCCTCCAGGTATGGCCACGGGCACGCGTCCTCCGTCTTTTCTACGTCGTTTTCATGGTTGACAGTGTTATCCTCTGTCTCCATTTTGGCTTCTTTGTCTCCAAATCTTCCGTCTATAAAGTAGTTTATACTCCACCATTTAGCACCTCCAGACACCTGTGCCTGCTGCTGCAGCGGAGTTTATTCTTTGCTTACGTCTTAAATTGGCGCGGTCAATCGAGACCGCGCCAATTTAAGACGTAAGCAAAGACGTAAGCGTTATTGGCTGCAAAAATGCAGACGAAAGGTTTGAATATTAATTCAAATTGTGGGCGTACTCAGTAGTGACTTTTGATTTTATAAGTAGCGAAGTAGATTACATGGTGTAAGTTGTACTCAAGTATGAGTAAAATTACAAACTTGAAAAATTACTCGTAAAAGTACAAGTACCCAAAAAATGTACTTAATTACAGTAACGTGAGTATTTGTAATTCGTTACTTCCACCCCTGTGTATAATGCTAGAAAACTGATGAACTACTCTATAAGACACACAAAAAAAATTCATAGTTGATGTCAACAGGTTCATGGGCATTTTGAACAAATGACAGAGAGCAAGGCCAGGAAGTGCAAGTAATATATTTCTGAGCATAGCTGAAAAGCAAAGTATTAAGGTGTTGCAGTGACCTAGTCAATGTCCAGACATCAACCTTACTGAAATGCTAACATAAGATCTTAAGACAGCTTTGCATAAACAATTGCAAGTACGCCTCACTAACGTGAGGCAATGTTATTAAGAAGAATGGTCCACAATGATCTGATAGACTGACAAAGTCATACACAAAATAAATATTTTAAGTTTTTGTCGTTAAAAGGCCGGTGTGTTTGAGGTGCGGACCAAAATGCAGACACGGGAGAAAAACAAAATATAACAAAAAGCGAGCCTTTATTGTGGCTGATATCATAAACACAAAACAAAGGCAAAGGCGAACTGAGAATAGAGCTAAACTAAAACCTAAACTGGGATAGGCTAAGACTAACATGAAAACTATCAAAGGGGAAGTGAACATGAATCAAAACAGGTACATTCAACCTAAACTAAAGCTTAAAAATAATCCTGAGACTTGACATACATGATACCAGACAGACAACCTAACATTAAAAACACAGAAGGGTAATGAGGGAAGTGGAAACACCTGTGCAAACAGCTGACACAAATAAGCATGATGCCACAGGGGAAGGAAAACTAAACACACTGAACATGGAAATACGACTTTCAAAATAAAACAGGAAACGTAGAGAGACATGAACTGGGACACGCAAGCTTGACACAGGAGCCAGAGAGAGGAAGTGAGAGAGGGACAGAGACAAAGAGGAGAGAGACACAAGGGGAACCTACACGGTCGAGGAGACAACACATGACAAACAGAAAAAGACTCACAAACAAGGAGACATAGGAGAAAAATAACCTAGACTAAAACTCAACTAAATCCTAACTAATAATAAGAACACAAGAACTTAACATATTTCCAGTATAACATAACATACAAAATCGAACATGCGAAATAACTCAAAATGCTGGGTAAAACACCCAGCCCCTGACAGTTCTACAACTATTGAAGCATGGCACATGTTTATTTTTTCATATTCTGCTTCTGTATTCTGTCTCACTTTTTGCTAAATAAATAATAAATGTGTAGAAATTTACATGTGGTTGTTCATCTCAGGCTATATTTAAATCATTTTTGAAGCTAGAAAAGACCAGATGATTTTTTTCTTATGTCCTGATACATAAAACTTTGACATGAAAGAAGTGTATTTGGAGCCAGTAATTTCCCACAGAAGATGTTAGAGATTCATTCACAGCACTGTTCAGTGACCATGGACCGTGAGCAGACATCTGGTGAAAACAAGTCCCATGTTAACGCTTTAAATATGTCTCTAATAAGGCCTTAATGCCAATGGGAGCTGCACATAAACCTCTGTCACCATGCATGTAAGCCAGGGATCATAACCATCACATACTGAACCCAGACCTGCAGCTTCAGCTTTGATCGTACTTTGAGTCTACATAATGCAGTTTCCTATGTGAAGAACAGAAGGCACGCAGATGTAGCTACAGATGGATAACCTTCAGAGAAACTACAATCTCCGAGGAGCTTCAGATGCTCATTTGGAACGTTTTTACTGCCGTTGTTTGCTAAATAAGATGTTCGGCACATTTGGAACCTTTTTGTAATTTATTTTTGTTCAGAGAGAAGTAAGATGCTGTTGTCAAGGCTGAGTTGTGTTGGTGGAATTGTTTTGTGGTGATATGATGCTTGGAGCGCAAAACAAGCCAAGCGTTCGTCATTGTTGTCATGAGCATTGTGACTCGACCGCACAATCCCATAGCTGTTAGTGGCGGTGACAATGTGAGAATCAGTAATAGACTTCTGAGATGAATGTTAATACTCTGTTCTGTGCTCGCACAATGATGTGAATGTTTGATATCAGCGTCAGTCATGGAGTCACACAGAAAGAAATCATACACAGATTAGAGCTTAATGAATGTCTGCGTGTTTTGTGTTTTAATGCCAGCTTTCTGTCAATACACAAATACGCAAAATACACAAAAAGCATTCAAATGTGTGAGTGTGGTACTGTTTATTGTGCGCAGTCTGGACACCTTCAAATGATAAACTAATGTCTCTTGAAAGTTTAGTAACCGGTAGTTATTATTCACAAACATAATAACACTTTCTTTTGTCTTAGTATTTGTTGGACTTTCACCAAGCTATCATAGAAAGACAGAAGTAAATAATTCTTCCTCATAAGTGTTGTGTTTAACTTTAATAATCATTTTTGAAGAAAAAAAAACGATGTGCATCAAAGGGTAATAAAGGTATCAAAACACAATAAAAGGCTGAGTGCTTTTATGTCTATGCTTTGAGTTGTGACACTCGTGAAAGCATTTAGATCACACTCGTGAAGATATTAAACAAAATCCCAAACCCTAAATCGATACTTCATAACTTACATTATCTTCTGTGTGGTACTCGGGTTTTTGTGACATAAACTTAAAGAAATTTGAAACTGCAACTTAAAAAAAAATAGCTGCTCAGTTATTGATTCTGATGGTCAGCTCAGACATGCTCCACAAGGTTCAAACAAAACTTCTTCATTCACTTGATGTCAGCCCATCCAGATGGCTGGTCTGCTGACAGTAATTTACACAATGCTGTTTGAATAAGTGCTGTGATCCCGCAGCTCACTCCACACACACCTGATTTGTAACACAGCTCGGTCTCTGTGGGCAGCAGCATGCTCAGGGAGACAAATAAAACCCAGGAGAAGGGTTTGTGTCAACTCTCTATACTACAGCATTAAACAGTCTCACAGAGCTGGACTCACTTCCCTTATGCATGTCTTTTAAAAGCTGCCATATTGGGCCATCTGGATATCTGGCTCCAGAAATACATGTCCTCTGCTTTGGTCTGCAGCCTTGTCAGCTGCTGTCATATCTTAAACTCCAACAAAAATTATTGTTATTATTTATTTCTGGTTACATTGTTTGGTCATTGAAATAGTCTGTTTATCTAGTTAAAGGCCTTATTCTAATACAGACAATCACATCATGCAGGAAGTAGTGATCCAATGTGTTAGAGCAGACAGTCACACAGAGGCATAGCTACAGATACCGAATTACTTTACTTACTTTATTAATCTATCTATCTATCTATCTATCTATCTATCTATCTATCTATCTATCTATCTATCTATCTATCTATCTATCTATCTATCTATCTATCTATCTAGATTGTTTTTTTCGGGGGTTAAACAACTGCAACACTTACTGTATTGATTATATATTTTATAGTGTAACACTGTCATCTGCTAGAATGCTGCTCTTTTAGTGTTCCTCTGAAACAGTTCATTGCTGTTCTTGCTATGCACCGTACAGATAATGGACATAGACAATGTAAAGTCACCCACTAGTTTTGCAGTACATATTTTTAAGCTTTTTAAGCATTAACATTTTGTCATACTGTTTTTTCTTGGAGCCTGAACTTAACATATTTGGATGAAAGTGTGGATTGAAGTTAACAGCTAACCTTCACAAATTTGTTTAGAAAGCTGCATCCCTAAACTGTAAGGATGCATTAGAGCACACAGCGCACATAAAATACCAGAATTTCATTCACAACGACTGGAGCACAGACTTGTGAGATGATCTGCACTACAAAGCAGGTCATACTATTTGTCAGATAATCCATGAAAATGCCCTGATAGGCACCAACAGCTCACAGACACACAGTGGAAAGGTCCAGTTCAGTGATTCCAATTTGCTGAGGTGAAGCCTAGCAGATGCCAATAGGCTTCAGCGGCCTGTGTCAGGACATCTGTCAGTCAAAACAGCAACACCTACCACTCCAGTATGCAACTTAAGACTTAACTAATAAAAATACCGCCCCAAATTGGAACAATTCAAAAATTCTGGAATTTTTTGTTTGCTTGTTGGTTTGTTTTTTGTGCATTTTAATGCTGAAAACTAACATTAGCCAGATGTGATCAGTCACTACAATGAGTCCTGAAAACGACCCCATTGCTAGCTAGGGCAGTGTTCTTCTCAACATCGAAAGCAATATTTATTTATTTATGGTAATAAATCATATTCATAAATAACATCACTGTAGAGAATTTCCTGCATTTTTACAGCTGCAGTGTAAGTTGCAAACATAAACAGATTTTTTTCCTGATTAAATAAACATTCATATTCACATTCTTGGAAAAGTCTCTGCACGAGTCACTTTTTAAGCTAGACAGCATATTAGCTCCTCACCAAAAAGCCTGTAAACATATGTCACGCCACTTTTGTCTGTTTGCATATTCACTTGATGTTATTTTTGACAAAAGAGGAAGGCTAAATGTAATTTCAGTTTGATTTAAGCTTTTATTGGATAAACACCTTAAAAAATGTGGAACCACAGATTTCTCGGCATCTGCACTAAAGACTAATCTAATTTTACCTGGCTTGTCATAACCCTCTTACCCTTATTCTTCATGCTGTCCTAACAGCTCCAGTTAACTGATACTGAGTTAAACTGCAGTCTTCCACATGCTCTGATCTCAGGTGATTTTGTCCCATTTAGCATCTTTAAACTACACCAATGAAACAGCCAGTCTAAACTTCCTGGTCTCTTGTTTTTGCTTGACTGGAGAATAACTGAAGCAAAATTTCTACATAAAAAAGTCAAATCACCTGGTCTTTAGCAGGTCTTAAAATTAAAATACAACCTCAGAAGAACTTCAAAGAATATTATGCCATGTCACTACTTATTTAAGACAAATTAAGCCAAAATGCAGAAGCAGTGTGTGAAAAACTATTAAGAAGGTAAGTAGTAGCTAGGTGCTGCTAACCAAATGAACTTTATTAAATGATCATCAGCCTTTTAGAGGTGTGATAACCTCTAAAAGGCAGTTTGCTGTTCTGGAGCATTCAGATATGTGTTAACATTGCCTATGCTCTCTAAAAAGATGGCAGCACAGCAGGTTTTAGCATTTTAGCATGAAAATTTCATCCCAACTGCCGTACGGTCAAAAGTTGAATACCACTTGAAAAATGGCAACAATGGGAGAGAGAAAAAACATTTTTTTAAAGATACAATTTATATAAAACAACACTTAAACTGAAACAGGCTGTTTTAAAGCCATTTTTCAAGTGGTTTTAAACTTTTGATCGGGACTGTATCAAGCACGGTGGTGGAGCGGTAATGTTTTTGGCTTTTTTGCAGGACCTGGGCACATTGCAGCTGTTGAGCTGATCCTCCTTTGTATACCAAATTATTCTTGAGTCAAATATAAGGCTATCTGTCTGACAGCTAAAGTTTAGCCAAAATCGAATCATTAAACAGAACAATGATTATAAACACAGCAGCAAATCTACATCAAAATGACTGAAAAAGAAAAGAATGAAGGTGTTACAAACTTCAGACCTCAACCTGACATTGTGGCAGGTCGTTGATCTACAGTCATTGGGCAGGACCTTAAAAGTCCTGTGCATAAACAAATGCCTGAAATGAACTGAACCAACATTGTAGAGTAGAGTGGGACAAAAGACTGAAAAAGTCATACAGAAAATGTTTAGCAGGAGTGACACACACAGGACCTATAGAGCCACAAATTATGCATAGGGAGGTCGGGCAGATTAATGGTTGACATTTAACAGTGGAGACTGCCGTTAGTTCTAAATTTCAAACTGATACTCATCATTTATTTGAACCTTTATATTACCTTAAATGCGTGTTTGATTGTATAAATGTGACAATAAATGTCCTATTTTAACAAAAAACAAAACAGTTGTTTACTTATCAAATTGTTTTGGTTGGTTTTAGTTCAAGTTTGTTGAAGTTAGAAATTCAGAATTTATTATTAGGTGCTGTTTTTGTCATCCATTTAAAAATATGTATCATTGCTACCTTCAGATGTTACAATAGAAGAAAGCATTTTCACTGTCAGTCAGATTTAATTTGTCTGACCATTTGTAAAAGATAAGTGAAAGGCTTTTATTCTTTTATGGATTTATTCACTTCTATTCTGTTCTTAATGCTTTAATTATGGACGGTGTTTTCTTTCATAATGAAACAGCTCTTCCTTTCATCACCGCGGACGTTAAATATGTAGATGTACTGTACTAGAATCTCACTGGGTTGCCAGCACATCATGAGCTGTGTGTGTACAGTATACATGTCTGGGAATGAAAGTGAGCCAAGCTGGTGAGTGACATGGTTTCATTTACATTTTCAGGCTTGTTTTTCGGCTGTGCTGTGTCTATCAACTTGAATCTACAATTCTTCAGGAAAAACACAGCTCTGAATACATTTATATGTAAAACTAAATAAATAAATAAATGGCTGTGTAACATAAATGTAAGTTCTTGCTGTATAGTATAGCATCTAAATCCACAGAATGATGTTCTATTTTCACTTCGCCCGCTCGGTAAGCTTAGCCTCTCATCTCCCGTCCAAGATGACAGCGTAGTCAAGGGTAAATTAGTCTGACACTGCATTGGCTAAATGCTGCCCATCATTTCCCATCTTCGTTGATCCACATTTACTCAGCTTCATGTCCCTTGGTGTCAAGCACGCATGGGATCACAGACCAGCTGGAGAGCACTGAGTGATGAGCTTTTGTCAACTGTGAGATGGCAGCAGAGGATATGGGAGTACAACCAGCACTCTCCCAAGATGGAACTTCAGTGCGTCATCTGTGAGACATACCCACACTGGCAGGGCAGAGTATTCAGTCTACCTCCAGTTCATCATCAGTGCTCCAACTGCCTGCTGATGGGTGTCCACAGGGCAGGCTTTATGATATCTGAGAATCTGTTCTGATGTGATCAGACAAATTCCAGGTCACGCTTTGTGCCACAATATTCCTCCAGCTACATGTACTGGTAGCTTCAGAGTGTGTGATATGCTAGAAGGGCTAGAAGCAGTGTTACCAGATTTGACTGATAAAAAGTATCCCCCACCCAGGTACCTTAAAAACAGCCAAGGTATTAATTTTTATTTATTAATTTTTATTAATTTTATTTATTTCTTGTCCCATCCTTTTGTGTCAGCTGTTAAGTTCATTCATCTGTCTGCGTTTTCCCATTTAGTTTAGTTACAAATATGTATTCTCAGTTTTCCTGTGTTGTCTTGTTGTGTCATACTGTGTTCTTCTTTTATTAGTCCCAGTTAGTTTCCTTAGTTTATTTCTGGAATTCTGAGTATTCATTGGATTTTGGACTTTGCTTCTGGTCTTGGATTTTATCAGCCTCAATGAACGCTTGCCTTTATTCTGCCAAGTTTCCCTCACAGGTCTTACACTGCCATACTCTCCCATCCTCATGACAGTTTTACTGGTAAAATTTATGCAAACTAATGAATGTGATGAATAATAGAAGTCCTAAAATATATAAAGTTAGAGCCAATTTTGCCTGTGTACACCACTACAGTGGGTTTGAATTAGTCAAGATATGACTTTCAGCTTTATTTTAAAACACTTAACAAAATTTTGCACTATTTAGAAATCATTGCACTTTTTATATAGATATATATACATATTTACATACAGATATGTGTAAGTCAAACAGTTTGAATGAAAATCACTCAGTCTGGCAACTTTATTCAGGAGTCCCTTTCAACTCTAAACAAAAGACTAGGGCCTGGAGGTCAGCCAGGGATTACATACTATGTGAAGGTGGCCAGCAAACAGAAGCTGTCTGGTATACTTGTCTCATTGTCAGCTATGACTTTGAATTTAGTCTAGTACATTGAAAGACATACATAAAACAGCTGCATTACAGCCTTGGCCCTGGCCTTAGCCCACTTTTACCCTGACCACCCAACAATTTAACAAGTAATATTTTTCATCCACGTTCATCAAATATCAATCTGGTACACAAGACAAAAGTGTGTATCCCTACAAGTACAGGCAAGTGACCTTGGTCATTGATGCTACCTCTCAGCCTCTGCTAAGCTGGCCCTGTAACCAATGATTCTCTGTCTGAATTGCTGTAGTCCTAAGGGTCTTCTGTTTTCTCTCACAGCTGATAAAAAGACAGCCTTTTTCATCCACCCACTATTGGCAGGGGCTGAGTTTGTATGGTGCTCAGGAAATCTTCTAATGAGATTTGTAGTATTTTAGCCATGCTAGCACCAGAGGCTCTGAAAGCTTTTGTCTTGCCCTGTGCCCACCTGAAGCTCAGCAATGAGCTGCTCCCCAAGGTGAGACCTTGGTGTGGTCTTCATAGAGGTTGTTTTGGGTTTGTTTTTTTTATCCCAACTTAGTCTGGCCCCTCATGCAGGGTCAGCTAACCTTGGGAATCACAATGGCATTCAAACCCTCTCTATTACGATGAAGTGGCAAACTAGAGGTCTGTCCTTCAGCACCACCCCCGAGGTACAAAAGTAAATACCTGAGGTGGTTCTAGCACCTGACTGGGACGCCTCCTCCTAAGTGAGGTTTTGCTGAATTACAGATTACTGCTCTGGGATGTTTCTATATACCTCCACAAGAGCTAGAGGAGGTCTACGTATTTCCCCTTAGAGTGCTGCCCCCTTGAAATGGACCTGAAAGAAAAACAGTTAAATGAACATTTTTTTTAACCACGGAAAATAAATCCATCTATGACAGATCAGCATTTAAGGAATCTTTTGCTTTCTTTTTAAATCAATGAAAAGGTTCATTGGAACTTACAGTGGGGCAAAAAAGTATTTAGTCAGCCACCGATTGTGCAAGTTCCCCCACTTAAAATGATGACAGAGGTCAGTAATTTGCACCAGAGGTACACTTCAACTGTGAGAGACAGAATGTGCAAAAAAAATCCATGAATCCACATGGTAGGATTTGTAAAGAATTTATTCGTAAATCAGGGTGGAAAATAAGTATTTGGTCACCTCAAACAAGGAAAATCTCTGGCTCTCACAGACCTGTAACGTCTTCTGTAAGAAGCTTTTCTGTCCCCCACTCGTTACCTGTGTGAATGGCACCTGTTTGAACTCATCATCTGTATAAAAGACACCTGTCCACAGCCTCAAACAGTCAGACTCCAAACTCCGCCATGGCCAAGACCAAAGAGCTTTCGAAGGACACCAGGAAAAGTATTGTAGAGCTGCACCAGACTGGGAAGAGTGAATCTACAATAGGCAAGCAGCTTGGTGTGAAAAAATCAACTGTGGGAGCAATCATCAGAAAATGGAAGACATACAAGACCACTGATAATCTCCCTCGATCTGGGGCTCCACACAAGATCTCATCCCGTGGGGTCAAAATGATCATGAGAACGGTGAGCAAAGATCCCAGAACCACACGGGGGGACCTGGTGAATGACCTGCAGAGAGCTGGGACCAAAGTAACAAAGGTCACCATCAGTAACACACTACAACGGCAGGGAATCAAATCCCGCAGTGCCAGACGTGTTCCGCTGCTGAAGCCAGTGCATGTCCAGGCCCGTCTGAAGTTTGCCAGAGAGCACATGGATGATACAGCAGAGGATTGGGAGAATGTCATGTGGTCAGATGAAACCAAAGTAGAACTTTTTGGTATAAACTCAACTCGTCATGTTTGGAGGAAGAAGAATACTGAGTGGCATCCCAAGAACACCATACCTACTGTGAAGCATGGGGGTGGAAACATCATGCTATGGGGCTGTTTTTCTGCCAAGGGGACAGGACGACTGATCCGTGTTAAGGACAGAATGAATGGGGCCATGTATCGTGAGATTTTGAGCCAAAACCTCCTTCCATCAGTGAGAACTTTGAAGATGAAACGAGGCTGGGTCTTCCAACATGACAATGATCCAAAACACACCGCCCGGGCAACAAAGGAGTGGCTCCGTAAGAAGCATTTGAAAGTCCTGGAGTGGCCTAGCCAGTCTCCAGACCTCAACCCCATAGAAAATCTGTGGCGGGAGTTGAAAGTCCGTGTTGCTCGGCGACAGCCCCAAAACATCACTGCTCTCGAGAAGATCTGCATGGAGGAATGGGCCAAAATACCAGCTACTGTGTGTGCAAACCTGGTAAAGACCTATAGTAAACGTTTGACCTCTGTTATTGCCAACAAAGGTTATGTTACAAAGTATTGAGTTGTATTTTTGTTATTGACCAAATACTTATTTTCCACCCTGATTTACGAATAAATTCTTTACAAATCCTACCATGTGGATTCATGGATTTTTTTTTCACATTCTGTCTCTCACAGTTGAAGTGTACCTCTGGTGCAAATTACTGACCTCTGTCATCATTTTAGGTGGGGGAACTTGCACAGTCGGTGGCTGACTAAATACTTTTTTGCCCCACTGTAGATGGATTACCAATAAATTTGGTGATAGTGATATCTTAGCTTATCATTTTTCTATGCAATAATTTATTTTGTAGGAGGGTGGTTCTTTTGCTGTGGTAGTCTAATACTGGCTCCTGACAATTAGACGAATTAGGATATGCCGTGTTTCAATGTTCATCTAGGTTTCAGTAAAATCTATTGCCATAAACAAACTGTTGTGCCAATAGTTTTAAATGAGATTCTTCTGATCCGATTGCTCTTGTTGCTGGCTGTACAGCTTGGATGTTTGCTGTAATTATACCACTTTTCAGCACTTTATTTAAAAAAAAAATCTTTGCATATTAATATGACCTTGGCGTAATCCTCACAACAGCTTCTGCTCTTGTTTAAGTGTGTCTCTTAATGAACAGATATGCTGCTCCTCAGGCCTGACTGCTGCAGCTGTACTGCTCTCTCTGGTCATGTGCCGTACACACTGAAACCTAAATCCTGATACTCTTGGATGCTCTAATCCCTCCACAGTACGGAAGCCGAAACAGAATATTAATTTCATCTTGTTTTTAGCACATTACCAATTTGAGCAGTTAGGAAATGTTCAGCAGGCCTAAGCTTGCCTCCCATGATTTACATTGGACTATTGTTGGAAATCTTTTTAATATGACACCCCAGGCTGCAATAAGATATAGCTGAAGTTATGGGAATGCAACTGCAAACCCCCAATGCAATGTTTTGCCTTTTGCAGTTGAATAATTACACACTGGGTTTCATTACTATTATTATTATTTAGGCTCAAATGCTCACACTGGTACCAGGTTAACCTATTTTAAATAATCCGACAGTACTCCATGAAGAACTGAGTAGGCACAAAGAGGATCTTTATTTTACTGGACATGAAATCCGATGATTTAAGGTCACCGTCCTTCTTTAAATTGAAGAAAATCCAGTCCTGCTCTAGAGGTCAGCTAGTATTGAAAAGATAATCACTCAGAGTTCACAATCAAATGGATAGATTTAATCCAGCCAGAATTAAACCCAATAGTTAGAAAATGGGTTAGAAATCCAACCAGCTAGTGAGATAGACTTATACCGAGAGTGAGACCAGAGAGAAGATTTAAACATTTGAGTTTAATACTCAAACAATGCTCAAACGGACCCATTGTGTTTCCTGTGACATAGTGCTGTGTGTTCTGCCTTTTCAGTTTTCAAAGTGAAGAATTTCCTCTCTAAGCCCTGCCCCCCAGGACTATTAAAGCTTTGACAGCATTTTAAACAAGCGCTGGCGGAGGATTTGCCATGCTGGCTACTAACCAATAGCATGTAATAATTCCCCAGTGCCCAAGTTCTATTCTGAATTTATGGATAGAGTGTTTTAACAATGTAGACATTGGGCTGTGCATGCTTAGCATGCATGACACAACAGCACATGACTGCAGAGGTTAATGCGTGCAGCATTGGGTCCTTTATGTCTTGTTTCGCCTGAGTCCATTGTAATGTCTAAGTCTGTTTGACAGGGAGGAAAGTTCACAGCTCTCCTACAGCTTAGGCTTGCTCTTTTTCATGAAAAGAACAAAAAAAAATTTTTTTTCAAACCCAGAATTTGACTTTTGCTCTTATTCGTATCATCACAAGCACAGTTCAGCCTTACCAGCAAGTGCTGTGAGAGATTTGCACATCATTGTGCAGCTCGCCTCTTTTTTTTTTTAAATGAGCACCATAAGTGTTATTCTGTCCGGCACTATGACGTTCAGTCTTGCAGAATCACTGAAGTGAATCTTTGTGGCGCTGGCACAAGACGTTACCAAATGAAAACATGCAGAAGGGAACCAGAAGCAGTACAATGAGGATGGGAAATGGCTCAAGGGAAATGGCAACGTCTCACTCTAATTACACTTCAGTGTGTGCAGTGGTGAATGAGGGAGAGCAGCGTTTTGGGATCATTTTAATGGGCAAAGCACTGATGAGAATCCCATGAACAGCAAATGCTTCAAGCTCTGAATTTTTCAGTAGGCTTCATGTTTTGAGTGCAGCGGCCTCGGTGTTCAGCAATGTGAAAGGAAGATTCTTTCTGATTTTGGAAGGTGTGCACGCATGCCATCCACATTGTCAGTCACTGAATGAGATAAGCAGGTGCTTTGGAAAACCTCTACCTTCTGTAAATACGCAGGGGGTGCAGTACCAAAGCTGTCAGCTGTCTCTCTCAGAGTCTTTCCACACTGTAAATGACATACTCAGTGCATGGCAAGTCCTAAAGTAATAATCCGATCTTCAGGTTGCACCTGTTATGACTTCATTTTCGGCAGTTGTTATTAAAAACAAATAAAATTTAAAATTTAAAAAAGCTCAAAATAAACTGTAAACATTGACAGCTCTGTTGGGGGGAAATACCCAGTGTCAACGATAAAGTTGTATTATGATTGCATTTTATCATCACATTAAGTACAATTTTCCTGAGTGTAGCTGATTCTTTCAGCAAACCCTGCCTTCTCCTGTAATGTGATTGGCCAACACTTGGCAGTTAAATCCCTTCCAGACAAAAATGCCTCTGTGTTGCAGCCCCTCAGGTTATAAATGATGTTTGACATTAATGTGTTTTTGGCTATATACAGCTACACTGTCAGAATGGCTCTCTTATATCTGCATTATGTTACAGAACATTATACTGATAATCTCAGAAAAAAACAAAAAGGTATAACGGAACAGGAAGTGTTCTAGCTGTGTTACTATGTTTGACAATATGAGTAATATTATTTTTTAAACATAAATAAAAGCTGTTTGTGTCATGCAAGAAGCAAAAGATTTCAATGCTTTTTTTGCTGTGAGTGTAGTTACCATTAACACGTTGACATATAAATGGGTGCATTTGTCGAACATACAGTAGAGATTCCAGAAATTAAATGACTCTAACCATGAAATAGTTGAAAACCTCATAAAAAGATCAACTGTCACTTTTAAAGTTGAGTTGTTTTGTACAAATTTAAACCTGTGAGATATTGTTCTGGTGCATTGGTGAAGCAATGTAGAGAGTCGAAATATCACACTGTACCGACGACAGTGATTGACGGTGTTGGCAGTTTGACAAATAGGTTTGGGGAAATGTGTTAATGAGAGGGAAAAATTTAAATGTTCAAAAAATTCCTCTCAGATGCATGTATAATGTACATCATGTGGAAAAGTATTGTGATAAATGTTTAAGGTTTTTGTTCTCATTAGTCCTGTTATCCTCAGGTCTTGCTTTCCCAGGGCAGTAGAGAATAACAGTTGCTTTATCCACAGGAAGCACCAAATGACATAACTTAGCGACTGCAACAAGCTATTAGTAGATTCTCACTAGACAGTGGGGATAGCGGATGGTGTTGGCCCATCTTAAGTGTTATTACTGTTAACATGGACTTTGTACTTGTGGAAATGTGGAGGGAGACAGGCACATTTTCACTGGTTGTCAAGATTTTATTGAATTTCCATGCTTTTGTGAAGTCGGGTTTACAAAATATAGAAGCAGGAAGTGTAAAAAAAAAGAAAGAAAATAAAGAGATTATACTTTTTGTTCATGCATTATTATTATTCATCATGTTCTATTGTCAGTGATTTAGGTGGACTATAGTATACATGCACAGAACACACAGGTCTTATGTAGATGTGGGGTTGTCAGCACCTGACTGCTTAGCATCATATCCCAGTGATTTACTGATTATTCTATGTGTGTGCGTAATTGTTTTCACACCATATAAGTATCAATCCTGTTTTATTGATATAGACATGAAATTATTGAGTATTTTAAGGTTTTTATTTTATTTCTACTAAATATAGCATCTGCAAAATATTGCTGAAGAAGGAAAAAAACTTTTGCACATACATTATATATATATATATATATATATATATAATGTATGTGCAAAAGTTTTATATATATATATATATATATATATATATATATATATATATATATATATATATATATATTAAATAACTGAAGTTGTTTCATTTTGTTTGAGCAGGAGTTCCCTGAATATCAAAAACATCTCTAATTTAGTGGTAGAAAAGTCTGATGCATAATCTAAAGGATCCTAAAAAGATTTTTTCTCCACTGTGATTTATTTTTCTCTTGATAAGCTACTCTGAAAATAACATTAATACAAGGTATTTGGGAAGTCACTGACGTCTTCCAACAATGAGCGTTTATTCTGTTTGCAAAGCTGCAGCCTTGATAATATTTGAGCTTGTTTATTGTTTGTCATCTGGCTTTGATTTTCCAACACAATACCATGAGAAAGTAATGTTGTATCGGGGCCAACTCAAATAATCGCATATACGCGTGTGCACACAGCATACAGTAACAGCCAGTATAATAGGAATACTTTAATAAATCAGCCAGAGAGGAGCCTTGACTGATTAAAATTTTACTTAAGGATGGGAATCTGTCTCTATATAGGACATCTGAACCCTGGATCGTATCTTGCAACAGTGCAGAGTTAACTGTTTGTCACTGTTTATTTTAGTACAATTTAAAATATAATGGGTTATATTAATGTTTCTAAATCTTTTGAACCACTTTTCAATATATCTCCAAGTACAACAGTTCAGACGATCAACACTATTTATAATATTTACCATGGTGACTGAATGGAGCCACTGTCAGTGTTACTGCATTCAAACTGAACTTACTCGATGACTCAAGTGGCTTCTTGAGTCTGTAGCTTTGTTTTTTAACTCGAACAGAGAGCTAACTTGAAATGAAACTCCTTTAGTGA
The DNA here is from genome assembly GCF_041146795.1 of Maylandia zebra. Taxonomy (NCBI): domain Eukaryota; kingdom Metazoa; phylum Chordata; class Actinopteri; order Cichliformes; family Cichlidae; genus Maylandia; species Maylandia zebra. The sequence goes on from NC_135186.1 coordinate 26,796,628, forward strand.
ATTTAAAGCAGCTGTAATCAGTATGTGCTGAGTCTAATGATTATGTATACTGTGAATGGAGCAGCTTAAGCCACACAGAGCTATAACCTGAGTCTGCAGCTCCCCCCAGATCACTCCCACTGCTCATAAAAAACTGACTATACCTGCTGAGCACAAAACAGAAGCAGTTTCCAACCAGCTGCTATCATAACTGTGCATTTAGCAGCTATTTACCTCAAGAGTTAGTTGAGATAAAATTGTTGTTTAAGAAGAGCGAATATTACTCTTAAATTTGTCAGGTGGCCAGCGGCACAGCGCCAAATGAAGGATAATGTTGCTCTGTACTGTGTCTGCAGGCTGTGTAAACAGGAAACTGTTTGCTAACAAGTTCAACATATCAGCTTAAAAGGTGATAATATGTCAATGTCGTGTTTACAGATTGTTCTTGCAGCACCCAAGTGGCCAAAAATAAAACGGAATTGTTGTCTGCAAATTCGTTAAGCAGGGAAATCTAGTTTATCATAATGGGTATCACGGTTTGGCATGGCAGACCGTGGGGATATGGGGAATGAGGACCCAGGCGTGGTGCTCTGTGTATAAACAGTGCACACACACACACTCACATCTACAAGCATGGAGAAGAGCAGCCGCAACACCAAAAATACATATAATATCACCAGTCCATGACTGCCCAGGGATCCTGGGTCGCTCAGACCCAAGACCCTGACAATAGGAGTTTAAGTGTGTTTTCACTACTTGTGCATGAATACTAAACTCATTTTATTTTCCCAGTATGAAGCCAGCTTTAGCACTCATTATGAACTCTCAATGTTACACGTTGTAGAGCTTGAAACATCCCAGTGCTTTTTAAAGTCTCTCCGGTTTAGCTCTTTTAACCTTTTCAGCAGTATATTGCAGTCTGGGGAGAATAGGTGGTGATTCTTCAGTCTGCTTTAGCTGATAAAAAAGACGATAGGTTTTTGGCTGTGTGATTTGTCACAGGGAGAATGGGGTTTCAGACAGCAGAAGAAAAATATGAGCAAAGTGTATTCTCTTTACCTGAGTTCAGCACAGTGGCGCACTGCTTAGCATTGTTGTTTCACAACAAGAAGCCTCTGGGTGGAACTTCCTGGTCAGTTAGTGTCTTCATGTGTAGAGTTTGCATGTGGCCTCTGTACCTGGGTGGTTTCTGTCTTGGTGCTACGGTTTTCTCACATAATCCAAAGACATTGTGTTAGCCTTATTAGGGATTCTGCGTTGACTTTAGGTGTGACGCATTTGCCCCACTACATGTGGGCAGTGTTGGGAAGGTTACTTTTAAAATGTATTCCACTACAGATTACAGATTACATGCCCCAAAATGTATTTTGTAACGTATTCCGTTACGTTACTCAATGAGAGTAACGTATTCTGAATAGTTTGGATTACTTAATATATTATCATGCTTTTACAACCACATGAATGTACTATTGCTGTGTGATTTATTACTATTACTGAAGGTTACTCGCCATACCAACACCAACTAGATTTTTAAATCTTTTTTTTTCTCTTAATATAAATGAGTAACAGTAGGTTGACATTAGGTAAGGCTGCACTTTTTGCAGCGATCTCGTATAGAAAACTATTCCGCGTGTATATAAAAAAGGTCCGCGGCTCCGAACCGTAGTAAAGGGACCTCTGGCTAATACGTCGGGTTCCGTGTCGGGCTCGTAGCTGAAAACTAGCTTTACTTGGTTGTCTGGGTCAACTTTGTATATACATATATATATTATATATTTACATGCTTCCATCTCCCGTTTCTGCTCGGTGATAACTCGTACTTTTCCACTCACCTTTTTCTCCCTCCTCGCGCTCACAGACACATAACGGGTATGGCAGTCCATTCTCCCTGCAGCACAGACTACACTACCCATGAGGCTACATTCTTTAGGGCTATGACTGTAACACTCTGCTTATTGCCTTCATATTAAATCATTTTGTGAATAATCTTTTAAAATATTTCTTCACATCATTATGCGGGCCGCCAGTAGAGGTGACATGGGCCGCAAGGTTGAGACACAGACATTAGAGCTTCTTAATGCGTGTTTTGTCTCCAAAAATATGGAGTTCATGAAACAGGAAAATACCGCCGTGTAATCCATTAATTTCAACAAAGTAACTGTATTCTGAATACCAACTTTTAAAACGGTAACTGTAACGGAATACAGTTACTAATATTTTGTATTTTAAATACGTAACGGTGGTACATGTATTCCGTTACTCCCCAACACTGCATGTGGGACAGCTGGGATGGGCTTCAGCTACGTTACAACCCCGATCTGGATGGAAGAAAATTGGAGGAGTGGACATATTATATTTCATAATGAGCAGTCGGTTAATTGTTAACTGAATTAATTATTATGCATTTTTGTCTTTGCCAGAGTATTGTGTTGAACTTACCAATGACTGACTAGTCATTGAAGACTCCCCAAATTATCTTTGTTTTAGGAAAATACATAAATAAATCATATACATATATTTATCAACTCTAATAAAATAATATTCCATTTATTGTGTCTCTAGCAGGGACAACATTATTAATTGTAAACTTTCAAGCTCCAGATGTTGTGATCATTTGCTGGCCTTTTTGTTCTGTTTGTGTGATAATACATATAATAGTTCGGTCTTTACATTTTGGTATGCTAACATAAGCAATTGACATTTTTAACCATTTTCCTTACATAACTGAGTAGAATAGAATAGAATAGAATTCAACTTTATTGTCATTGCACATGCACAGGTACAGGGCAACGAAATGCAGTTTGCATCCATCCAGAAGTGCTTTAGTGATATAGATATATTACAATATATATTAGCAATAATATAGATATGTGAGTATATTACAGAAATGGGTCTATTATGGTATGTTATAATGTACACGGTATGAAGTATGTTGTGAATATTCTATAACTATAAGTATGTACAGGCTGTAGTGAGTACAAGCTATGTACAGGATATGAACAGGATATAAATATGAAAAACTATACAGAATATGAAATAAATAACTTTACAGAATCTGGGATATACAGCTATACAGAAATGGGAACTATGCAAGTTGTAAACAGTTGTAGGATTAAAGATTATCGAATGTACAGAATGATTATTTACACAGAGCTATACAGTAGTGCAGTTAAGATAAGTGAGGGTGTAGATAGTTTCTACAGAGGCTATATAAAGTGCTAGTGGTTGTGAGTGGTGGTTCAGTCCATGTTATTATTGTGTTTGAGGGTATTTATTCTGTCCACACAATGTAAGGAAATTAGCAATTTTATTTCACTTTCAGTGTAGTGATTTGTTTTATCTTGATTTTTTTCTTTGTTTTGAGAAGTAGCCTAAGGTAAATAATATTACTGTACACTTGCCCATTCTTTTTCTTAAATGCTTATCTGGTTCAGTGTTGAGGGTGGGCTCGAGTGTATCCCAGCTGTAATAGCACAAGAAGCTGGGTACTGCCTGAGCTGGTTTAAAACATGCTTTTTACATAAAAGGAGCAAATTAAGTCTGAGAATCTGAATTTAAAACCAAATTTACTTTCTTGTTATATTCTAGTAAAGAAATCACAATATATCTGCTCAACAGCTCTAATGTGATTTTCCTCACAAGCTATTTACACATAAGATAATTATAAATGTTCATTTTATAATGAGCCAACATATATCCAGTGTATAAATCACTAGGGACAGCTTTTGTTTTATTAAGCATATTGTTCGTTTTAGTTTTACATTAAATCCATACATTTATCAAGTAACTTCATTTGCTTTTGAGCAAGATTCTTTAATAATATTCTGTGTTTTCATTCAAAACACTTTTTCTTTTCTCCTTTGGGATTTATTTTTAATTTCTCCCAGCTATTTGGGGTTAGTTGGACCTGATAAGTATAAAAACTGAATGTCATCTTTGAAAGGGAAGTAATTGTTTTTTAAACAAAAGCATGTCCTCATATGGATACAACAAGTTTATTTCACAGTGTAATACAATAAAGTTTAACAAAGTATGCCAAAATGTAATGTAATATGAGGCCTGGGGTTTCAGGACGATAACATGCAAGACTTACAGGTGTTTTTTCAAATACAGAAATACCGTACTATACACCTGACTCTAACTCTCATACATTCTGACAATTAAAGCCAATTATCACAAACAACACATTCTGTGTGTCACATCTCTTTTCGTATTATTTTCATTTCATTTCATTTATTTATTCATTTTCAGGCACAACAAATACCTATATTGAACATAAAATACACAAAACAAAAAACAAAACTTGCCTGAAAAAGGAGTGGGACGAAGAAAACTTATTAAATCCCACCCCTATACTCACTCATCAACAAAAAAAAAACAATAAACTTCCCGCAGCTACGCCCATCATTGCATACAGACCCATCAACAGCCCCGGGCAGATACAAGCATCTAAGCGGCAGCTCGCAACCAACAATTAGAGCCTTCATAACTGAATACAGAATATATAAATTATAAATTGCATTACCACAGGTAACAGGCAGTAATAACTACAAGTAACAAACACACATACATATACATACATATATATCTACACACACAAGTACATATATGTACATACATACGCACACTTTATTTATTTATTTTTTATTTTGGAATCCATACCAGCAATGGTAAGAGGACAGACATTACAGAGCACACTAAAACCCATCATTGAGTATACTGTGACCAGACCAACTGTTTGTAGAGAAATTTAAATCTATGAATATTTTTGCATTGTTTCAATTGTAAACTCAGACTGTTCCAGATTTTCACACCACATACAGACACGCAAAAACCTTTACGGGTTGTTCGAGTTCTGGGTAATTTGAATTCTCCAAAGCCTCTCACATTATAAACCTTTTCTCGAATTTCAAATCTAGTTTGTAAATTTGCCGGTAAAAGTTTAGTAAAAGCTTTATACAAAATTATGGATGTATTGTAATTAACCAGATCCTGGAATTTAAGTAACTTTGCCTGAAGAAAGAATTTGTGAGTATGATCTAGATAACCAGCCTTGTGAATAATACGCAGTGCTCGTTTCTGTACTGTGACTAATGGATTAGTTGTATTTTTATATGTATTTCCCCACACTTCCACACAATATGTAAGATATGGAAGAACCAGGGTACAGTACAGAGTACGAAGTGCATCTTTATCAAGGAATTGTTTCACTTTGTTCAAAACTGCGAGGCTTCTAGAAATTTTGGTTTTTATGTGTCTGACGTGGGGTTTCCATGAAATTTTGTTATCAATTATAACTCCCAAAAATTTGTTTTCACTCACATTATCAATTGGTACACCTTCAATGATAATTGGTAATTCTATATTATATTTTAAATTACCAAAAAACATTGCTTTAGTTTTATTTATATTTAATGATAATTTATTTATGTCCATCCATTTTTTTATTAATTTTAGCTCCCTGTTTACAGTCATTACAAGATCAGTATAATCATCGCTACTGAAAAATATGTTGGTGTCATCTGCGAACAGTATGAGTGTAAGTACTTGAGAAACATCAAAAATATCATTTATGTATACATTGAAAAGTTTTGGTCCCAACACTGACCCTTGGGGAACACCACATGTAATACCAAGTTTCTCTGAATGGTAATGCCCTATGCTAACATATTGTTCCCGACCTGTTAGGTAACTTTTTAACCAGTTACCAGCTTTCCCTCGAATACCATATCTTTCCAATTTATCCAGTAAAATTGAGTGATTGATTGTGTCGAAGGCCTTTTTGAGGTCAACATTATATATAATGACGGTTGTGGCCTTCCATAGTTCACTTCCAAAACCCTTATGGGACCAGGATACTCAAAGAACAGTAAGATCACTTACCACACTACCTAAGCAGACTACAGCTGTAGCTAGTATAACACTGACAGGTCACACCTTAGATACTGAATGACAACACAGTACCTGGAAATGTTAGTTAAAGACATTTCCGTCACCCTGTGACACCCAGTTCTCTGTTCAGCAAGTCACTGCTACATCCGTGTAGTGTGTGAGCATGTGAAACAGGTCAAATGTGCTATCTTCATTGCAGTCTAAGGATTCATTCACCTTGTAATTATGCAGTAGCCTTCTGGCCACCATCTCACAGACAGACAGACAGACAGATGCACTGAACCTGCGACAGAGTTACATGAACTGTGAACAGTATTTCTTTCTCATCTTCCCCTGTGATGCTCAACACTTGACAGGGTTTCGTTGGTGCGGTGGATGGGTAGGTGGGCGAATTAGCACGTTTCTGTGTGTGTCGGTGTGCCAGCGTGTGTAGGTGTGTGTCAGTTTGTCAGCAGTGGCACCTACAGGACGCGAACACGTGGGGCTACAGTCAGCTCAGGCGAATGAATTACAGCAGGCTGCGCCGTTGTAAAACGCTGGTGTATTTGTCAGCACACTGCTGCGCCCGTCCAGGAACACTGACTCAGATAAGTGGCTGCTCCCTCACTGTAAATTGTGTATGGGAGGTCGGAGAGATGTAAGAAGTGACAAACCAACACAGCAAAATGAAAATGTGTGCAGTTAACATTCTGCATTCAGCTCCCAGGCAAGATTTCATGCTTGCTGTGGGAGAGGGCTCTTACCATTGACTGATCGGTGAGTCACTCCACTCTGATACAGACAGCATCTGTTGGAGCGAATTTAATGCAACATGGATTTCTGCTTTGTGAATTATGAGTTTTCATAACCTTGATGCAATATTACTGTCTTTTCATAGTGAGCTTTGAGGATGAATAAACCTGTGATAGAAAACACACGTGACAGTCACACTCAAATATCTCTCTTTCCTTGATTTGCTCTCTATTGTGTGTCTGTTTTTCTGCTTATGGTCATCCTGCTGATGTGTTGCTGAGGCACTTTATGACAGAGATACATCTTATGCAATAGATGATGAAGTGCTGTGTTAAAATTATCGTTGTTGCACTGGAAACTGTGGTGTCTATTGTTGACGAGGAGGCTACATTAGATTTAGTGTTACCCCAAAAAGGCAGTAAAAAAGCAGCCATTAGCTACACATCAGAGCTGTCATCCCCTGTCAGTTTGCTGGTTATAGCTGTGACATGGGCATTAGAGTGAAGTTTTATTTTAGATTGCTCTCTGTTTTTATTTCCGCTTGTACCCAATATAGTTTCCTCTGAAGTGCAACCGCAAAATATTTGCTTTGTCTCAAAATTCTTCTTTTAGTGAGCTTTAGGGAAGATTTATTGTTCCCTTTAGTTAGAAAAGAAAGAATCACAATTCCTAGTACAGTAAGTAGATTTGAGAGGATGGCAAAGGACCAAAAATGATTTGTGGAAATGAGGGTTTATTTCCTGCTTTGGAGACAAATGGTGCTTCTTAAATATAAAGCTCATTTACATGTATGAGTCACAAAATCGTTCTCCTATGCACTGTCAGTGTAGTATTTCCTGGCTGTACATCATAATGATGTCTTATATTGGGCCCTTGGCTGTCTAGTTTCCTGCTTTGCTGAAACAATTCATACAGTAAGCTGAATAGCTTCTTCTATTCCCTGTGAATAATATGTGATTTACTGTCTTTTGTTTTTTCAATCTTGAGGCTCTATTGCACTTATGTATTCAGCGGCAGAATAATAGAGACAGTGATTGAAGGAAAACTGCTTCTAAAGTGTTCAGAGCGTTTAAATGGCAATAAATTTTCTATCGCGTAGTAGGATTGTTTTAATATTTCATACACATATACTTCGTTAAAGTTTGATATATTCAATTTGAAGTGTACTTTAAGAGCCAAATACAAAATGTGTGTGTAAATTTCCCCTCAAGCAACACACTGTTATGTAGGCACTTGCTACTGGTGCTCCACCTAGTGGTGTGTTGTTTTAATCAACTTACAGTATGCAGGAACTTACAGTGCTGTAGAGGACAGTAGATCTCCTTTCCACATTATTTTCATTGTTGTGTTTCTTCTGTGAAATGCACCACACATTTTTTTTTTCAGTTACTCCTCTGATAATCCAAGGACACAGAGGGATTAACACTTCTAATTGTGCTCCAACTCTAATTTGGTCATTAGCTTTAAATATGGGAATGTAGAGTTACTTCTATGCTTTTATGAAGCTTAAAATTGTTCACAAATGGCTTGGTGGACTGTCAGCAATCCCTAGAATGGGAATGTACATTTTAAAAAGAAAATGAAACATTACTTTTAGAAAGGGCAGCTAAAAAAAGTTTAAAAAAGAAAAGAAAAGAAGAAAGAAAAGCTAGTCAGTCAATGGAAGTAACAAAAATATGGCACAAATGTGCCCTGAAGTCTTGACATGTTTGTATTTGCTCTTTTCATTAACAGACTGCATGTACTGAGTATCAGCATAGAGACTTGAATTTCTATTGTTTAATCGGATGTTTTCTCTGTGTTTCATTTTTCTGCATTGCAGAATGGGCCCAGCAGGTCAGTAGACCCGCGCTAATTGGAGACATGTTTTAAGGACAATACCTCAGCCACCATGAAAGGGTTAGGAGCCAACCGCAGTCGTCACCTGTCTGACTCGTGTGAACCAGCGGGCTGTTCCCAGAAGCCTCTGTGTCCTTTGACCTCTGACCCTCACAGCTCCTTTCTGTTGAGCCCTACTATAAACCACTATGGCACTCTGGACCCCCATCTCCACCAGTGCCCTCCCACCAGCCCCACCACCTTGACTCCTGACTGCTTGCTGCCTTTCAGCCAGATGTCCAACAGCAGCACTTTCCCTCGTCTGCATTTTACCTCTCAGACTGACCAGGTTGACTGCTCCCAGGCCTGTATGGCTACTGGTGGTGGAGTTGGGCAGGGGAGCAGGGCAGGGGCACTATCCACATCCTTGTCTATGGGTATGGGCTTGGGTCTGGGCCTGACTGGTGCCCCTATGATCACCAGTGGATCGGCCACTATCTCGTCTGCAGCAGCAGCAAAGATGAACCGGTTACCTTCCAGCCTACTGGATCAGCTAGAGAGGCACCTGCCCCTACAGCGTGATGGCTTCAGTACACTGCAGTTCCACAGAGGCCGTATGTCAAAGCAACGCAGTGAGAGCCCAGGACGCATACGCCACCTGATGCATTCTGTGCAAAAGCTGTTTGCCAAGTCTCAGTCCTTGGAAAACTCTGCAATCAAGGGTAGCTTAAATGGGCGCTCTGCAGGAGGAATGACTGGGACTACAGGAAGTGGTGAAGATAGTGGTAGACCAACCCGCAGGAGCAAAAGTAAAGACAGGGCTAAGACTGAAGGGCAAAAGCAGAGACCTAGACCTAGTACACTAGGCCTCTGGGGCTCAGATGATGCCCTGGACACTGACACTACCAAAGCTGGCACTATAGCTGTAGGTTACCGCAACCCACTGAGCATGATGACTCTTGGCAGAGCGGTGTCAGACAGCCAGGCCCCTCCAAGACATATTCCACAGGGCTATAATACAATTTCTGCACATACTCTCAAGACCTCCAAAAGCAGCAGTGACCTCAAGTTCCTGGCATGCCCAGCAACACAAGTAGGATCCAAGGAAGAGGAAGAAAGAACTAGGGGAAGCAAGGACGATACACTGGTGAAGAGGGGCTCTTGGTCCACTCTCACACTTACCCAGGCTAGGCAGGTGTTGCAGAAGGGCTCTGCTACAGTCAACAGGACCATGCTTAAATCAAAGTCATGCCACCAAGACTTGGCACAACAGTTCCTTCAGGTAGGAGGGCTTGTGAGTATTCATCTCCATCATCATTTTTTGGAAGTTTGCATGGATCTGTTTATAATTTCTCTGTGTATGTCTTGTTTTTTTAAATGTTTGAGCACCGGGAATCTTTATTGTCACATTTGCAGAGTTTCTCACAAGTCGTGACAATCATATCACCTTTTTTAAGCCATTGCTGCACATCCTCACAATCATATTGCGAAATACTAGGAAATGCCAGCAGGGATACTGTATTATCCTGTATTTTAAAGTTTTTCACAAAGCATTTGTTTGCATAATCCAGGTCCCCCTGGGCGACTGGGCAGGAACTTTGGGTCATGGAAAGACCAAAGGAACTGAGATCCCTTGTCGAAGGATGCGCAGTGGCAGTTATGTCAAAGCTATGGGAGACGTAGAGGACAGTGATGACTCAGAAGGAAGCCCCAAACCTTCGCCCAAATCTGCAGCTCGTCGCCTGAGCTACATGAAAGCCACCCAGCAGTCACTGAGTGAGCAGCAGCCGCCACCGACGCCACGCAAGTGAGTCCCACAGTGTAGTGAGTCAAAATATGACCTTGTTTATCATGCTCATTGTTTTGCCACTGTTGATTTTGTGCCCTTTTACATTACATCCATTAAAATATAAACAGGCATTGAAGGGGTATTTGCTATAGGGGTATTTTTCTCATGCCTCCAAAGGTAGTCAGCAGGTGGCAGCATCCTGTCATGAATAAATGTCAGTGTGTGCAAAAGTACTTGGTCAAAACAAGATCATAGAAGATATACATTGGAGATAAAGATGCAGTCTAAGGAAAGGGGACAAGAAACTACATACATTCCATTTTTATGTGCTGCAAAAGCAGTCGGTGAACTTGTTGCCATGTGTTTTACCTCTACATCCAAACGGACAGGCCTCGTTGCTACGCTCTCATGCGGGAGGATTATCTGTGGTCTCCTCTACAAAGTGCGTGCTCTATGCAGCATCTGAGGTCAGTGTAACCTAGAGGCAGGCAGTGTGGCCCTAACCACCCTAAGTGATCCTTCCACTGTTTTCCATCACTTTTTTTGCCTAACCCTGCCAGTAATTTTCCTCTCCACCCACAGTTCCATCTTTCACCTTGCAGGTACCCTGAGTGGCGTGTTAGTACTTTTACCCACTTTCTCAAGTCCTGATTTCATAATATGTAAACTTTCCATGAAAATCACTCCAGCACACCCTGTTGCTTATTGCACACACATTTTCACTAACACCAGGCGCCAACTCGGCAAGGCAGAACAGAGGAAAAATTTTTTAAAAATAAACTGAAATTCAAATCTCTCAAATTCTATTTAGCAGTTTTGCTCTTGTATTGTTATTTCCTCTGTACTGCTATTTAAGCACTAGTACACATCACTATCCACACATCGCAGTCGTGTTTAATTTGAAAAAACCCAGGGGAACATTTCCCTGGTTTAGGTTACTCCTGGATATCATCAATTAAACACAGCCCCTTACTTATTCCAGGCTCTGACTTCTGAGAGGCTGATTATTACGTTCACTTCCACAGCACCCTGCCGTCCCTGAAAGAGCTGTCCACTAATCGGAGCCTTGATAACTTAGACTGCCTGGTGAGTCCTTTAGAGGCCCCTCCACGCCACAGGAACAATGATTTCAGCCAATGCTCTGGCACACTGGGCAGAGGCTCGGGCACTCAGGTATGTCTATGATCTCTTTATTATTTATTGTTGTTATAATTGACAAAGATAATTTTAATCAGTCTGTTTGAATTGGGTCTTTTATTAATAAGTTCCCACAGAGAAGTAGTTTTATTTAAGTGAGCAGTGTACAAAATAATCGAAAAAACCCAACAATCATCTTTTGAAAACAGTTAAAATATTAATTTAATGAAGGAAAGATTTAAAGCTGGATTTAATGCAACAATATTTAAAGCATACATACCTTCTAAAATTTCTAAAATTGCATAAATTTGATTGACTCCAAGAACCCGTGTATATAAAATAGACTGCCACAACCTTTACATTTTGAAGCTACTGTGAGAGAATATTTAAATGAATGTCTATAAGACTGCAGAGATGGTTTATGAATAAACCAGTCGGGAATAAACTTGACGAATCAAAATGATGCCTCAGAGTGTTTGCAGAATTTCAGAGTGGAAGATATGACTCAGTAAAAACCTGAGGGAGCTTGTTGTACATCTTCATCAGCAGGATTGGAGGTAAAAATACCTTTCATAGAGAAGGAATGGCATCACTATCTTTGGAAATGAAATGTTTAATATTAATGATAGAGAGACTCGATTTAGGCCAGAGGTAAAGTCAGTCGGACCTAAAGGATTTCTTGGTACTCATGCACAGCTTTTGGAATGAGCAGGCCTAATTTTTCTTGTTTATATGCCACCCACAACACTTTCGTATTTGGTCCTGAAATGCCAAATATAAAAATAACTGCTGATGCTTGTTTCTGCTTCTTTTTATGTCGCTTGATCAAACATTTCAGTTGCTGCCGGATGTCAATGCTTTTTCCCATCGTGCAGTGACAACACAAATCCATGCAACAATGAAAGCTATTTTAGGCAACTCAGACAATGCATTGTGATTTACTTTGATACTGACCCTGAGGCAAGCACAAAACGATTAACCTGGTTCTAGGTTTTAGGTGTGTTCAATTTTTATACCACTGAACACAGATGTTAAAAATGCCATATCTCTTTAAAGTATCCTACAGCTTTATTACTTAGTATAGACTTTTAGACTGCCCACACACTTCAAATTTCCACATTTTTATTTCCAACCCCATCACTCATCTCACAACCCCACAGATTTGTTTTGTTAGTCTTTGGATGACACCCAAGACCCAGTTTTAAAACCACTGCATAAAATACTTGAATGTATAAAGCAGTTTTAGGAAACTCCTCACACGACCACAGGGACATTTTTACCACATCTCTTTTGGCTTCATTTGCTGTTGATGCTTTGGTTTTACTTTAGTAAGATTTTTATATCTGAGCAGTTTTTCCATCATAAGCATAGGTCTGTTTAATGCATGTTTATCAGTCTGCCCTCTGCCCTTAGCGTGTGAGTCTGCACACGTTCTTTCAGGTATGCGGGCAGGGCTGTGGGCACTCTGTACCATACTGTGAGGGGGAATCGCAGGCTGTGGAGGCTCTGGATCTGCCTGCGCCTACATGCTTCCGGTCGCGCAGCCATAGCTACCTGCGGGCCATCCAAGCAGGCTGCTCCCAGGATGAAGATACAGCTTCTGTGGATTCAGAGTCACCACCACCCACCACTCCAGGCTATAGCTACAGCTCCAACACCAGTGAGTACCTGAGAGAAGAAGGTGGTCTTATATGATTGCAATAAGATTACAAAGATTTGAAATTACCTTCGAGTCATTCAATTCCTTTTGAATTCATTTATATAGCACCAATTCACAAAAACAGTGGCCTAAAGGTGCTTTACACTATAAGGAAAAGACCCTACAATATTAGAGAAAAAACCTCAACAATCAGACGATCCCCTGTGAGCAAGCAAACCAGCCTAAAGGAGGGGCAGTCATCTAGGGTCACTGGCTTGGGAGATGAGAAGAGAGAAAGAGCATAGAGAAGAAGAAAGACAAACTATGGGAGAGAGGACAAAGGTAAATGTATCAGGAGTATAAAAGAGGAGCGTAGAAGAAAGTGCATCATGGCAAGTATGAGCCTAAAGCAAGCGTGGTTCAGGGTCAGATGATTTCTGCTGTATTTACTCCGCTTCATAATAGCAAAAATAAGTATTGTCTGGAAAATTGCCCCTTAAAGGAAGAGGCCACTTTCCTGAAATCCAACTTGTTTTACTGTTTTTGAAAAGTACACCGAGTAACAATTTCACTGTGTATATTTAGTGTATGCAAAAGACACCACATGCGCTGCTATTATAATAGTCTTGACAATACTGTACACCTTAACTATTATAGGTATAATTCAAATAAATAGTAGGTTACTTTCCATTGTTAAAAACGTAAAGTAAAAAGGTAGCACATGCAAAAAAATCCCAGCCATTTTGTAAAATTTATAATAATTTTTTGTGTGTATGTGTTACCTTTTTACCTATGGGGTTTAAGTGTTAAACTTAAATGACTGTGGTTTAGAAATACGGAAGGCAGATCCTTTTAAAGATCTATGTAGAGTATTCCTCTTGTTTTATTGCAATAGATAAACACATATCTACCAGAGTACGGGCTTTTGTTATTAAGGTACTTATGCTTTAACAATAAGAGTTTGCAGCATATTCAGTCTGCAGCTGGATATTGCAAGCTGCTCTCTTCTTTATCGCTGAGAAAATGGATGGAAGATGTACAGCACCTTTCACATAGTCATTATTAGATGGAAAACTAAACTCAAGAACATTTTGCTTGGCACATTTTTTCTGTATCTTTTTACATTTATGTGTAACATTATTGTTATGTTTTCAGGGAAAAGTGCGCAATAATGACTCCTCCAGGCTGACAGGGTGAAGGGTAGAGATGCTGTTTTAGAGAGATAGAGAGATTTGCAGCTAAGCAAAGAAAACTATCTATTTTTTCGCCTACAATTCAGTTCAAGCATTGTTGCAGTAAAGAAGAAAAAATCTGAACATTTCATAAAAACATCTACTGTGTCTATAGTAAATTCATGCGGTAAATCAAGCTTCACTTCTGTTTTTATGGTGCATGTGTGTATATATTTGTGTATTATTATTATTATTGAACAAATTGCCCTGTAGCTTAAAAGTGTCAGACTTGTGATGTGTGGTTAGTATTTTTCTTCTAAAGAGTTCTATATGACTTTGATGTTAAATCATAAATTCATACTTATGAGTATTTTTTTAAAATTTTTTAATTATAGTCCGAGATACTTTTAGAGGTACTTTTAGCTATTCACCACAAAGATCTGCATGTTTGATTTGGCAGTTTTACACCCTCCCTGATGCCACCCTCCGATTTATCTGGGCCAGCATGAGGGACACACAAGCCTCTGATCTCCTGAGGCTGGTTTTATTTCCCTTTGCGATCTCAAGACAGGGATCTTTCACATGTAAGGCAAATTTGTTAACTACTACAACATAGAGGCAGGTGGATTTTTCTTAGGTCAATAGTGAATCAAAGTTTTAGGGACTAAAATTTCTGATTATTAATGTTTTTAATTTTTATCTGATTTGACTTTTGCTTCTGTACATATGCGAATGGGAAAAAGCTGGACTCTATATGGACTCAATGTATTTTAAAAAATAGTTAACAAGCTAATGTAAGAACAGAACTTGACTCTGTATCACCACTGCTCAGCTGTCTACTCTGCTACATGTACTGCAGAGAGATCTAATCTTAAATAATGAAGATCTTGAATAATGACGCTGGAGCTATTCTGCTGAACAAACTATGTGACTTTTTTTTTTCTAAATGACCACAAACATCTTTTTTTCTTCTTCTTTATGTTCTGTAAAGAAAAGGTTTTCATCTCAGCAGTGTCAGGACAAGGTATTTGCCCCATTTCTTATTTCTTATTTTTTTATATACTTGTTCCACTGGAAGTTTCCAATCATCAAGCAAAATGTAATATTAGACAACGATAACCTGAGAAAATATAAAATGCAATATTTAAATTATGATTTCATTTGTTAAGGCAAAAGAGCTATCCAAACCTACCTGGTCCTATGTGAAAAAGTTATTGCCCGTCTTGTTAAGTCATTAATTAACTGTGATTAACCACATTTTTTGAGCTAACATCAATTTCATTACCTATACCAAGGCCTGATTACTGGCAGACCTGTTGAACCAAGACACCACTTATATAAAACCTGTATGACAAAGTGAAGTATCTTATAAGACCTTAAAAACTACACACCATTCCACAGTTATTATTATTACAGTATAAAGAAACTCAGGAACAGACGAGAAACAAAGTCATTGACATCCCTCAGACTAGAAAGGGTTACAATGGTATTGCCATTTCTAAGGGTTTGGGACTCCAGTTAAACACAGTGAGAGCCATCATCCACAATCGGAGCAAGCTTGGAATAATGGTGAACCTTCCCAGGAGTGGCCAGCCTACCAAAATTACTCCAAGAGCACATCGGCAACTCATCCAGGCCACAAAAGAACCCAGAACGTCAATTAAGGAACTGCAGGCCTCACTTGTCCCACTTACGTTCAGAGTTCAGGATTCAACAATAAGAAAGAGACTGGGCAAAAATGGTATCCATCAGAGAGATACAAAAAAACCACAGCTAACCCAAAAGAACACAAAGGCTCTTTCTCTCATTTGCCAAGAAAAAAACATCTTGATCATCCCCAAGATTTTTTGGGAAAATATTCCGTGGAGTTTTGAGACAAAAGTTGAATTTGTTGGAAGGTTTGTTTAGGGTAAAAGTAACACAGTATCAGTACATAAAAAGAACATCATACCAACAGTCAAACATGGCAGTGGTAGTGTAATGGTCTGGGGCTGCTTTGCTGCTTTAGGATGGAATCATTCATTCTGATCTCTATCAGAAAATGCTGAAAGAGAACCAACACCAACAAGTTCAACCATCAATGGCACAAAAAAGAAGAAAACAAGTCTAAAAAGAAAAGTGGGCCAAAATTCTTCCACAGCAATGTGAAAGACTCATTGTTAGTCACTGCGAACGCCTGACTGCTGCCAAAGGTGGCACAACCAGTTTTACAGTTTATTGGGTAGGTTTGGATAACTCTTTTCCCTTAATAAATTTAAAAACTGTATTTTATGATTACTTGTGTTATCTATGTCTAATATTGGTTTGTCGGACGATCTGAAACATAAAATTGTGACAATCATACAAAAAAATAAGAACTCGGGAAATACTTTTCAAATACTTTTACCTGTGTAGCGATACAATATATATCTGTGAAAGATGAATATAAGCTGATAATGTTGGTTGAGCTCTACGTGCCACCCAGCAATTTAGAAATGTTTTCTGTCTAGGGTATCTATTTGATATACTGCAATTCACATGTCTCATTGCTTCATGTACCTAATTCTATTAAAATCTTATATATGAAAACCCTATATTTATATTGTACTCTTGCCTCAAAGACTAATTTTTCTGGTTTCTTGCAGGGTTTTTTTTTTTATTAAAATCACAGCATTATAGCATGATTGTAATAGGAGAATAAGGCTATATAATAATAATTATAATATATATATAAAGTAGGGGGGACATAGGAGGAAATAGCTCAGTTCACCCCTTTGTTGGGGTAACAATAGATCACCACATGCTGGATATGTGCTTATTTTTTTATGTCTAGACTTAAGTCCGTTCCCGCGGCGCCGCAGACAAACTGAAGCGCACCTACCGTGAACACATTCATAAACAACGTAATACCCAGACATAAACCAATCACCTTCGTGTTCGATTAGTTTGAGGTCCGGCTCTGTCCAATCGTTTAGAGAAATCGGTTACGGAGAAAACGTGGACTCCAATCCTCGTCGTCAAGGGCGTGTACTACAAATCTTTTCTTCACAGTGTTCGTTGTGTGTCTCCCAGGCACTACACCCGTGTCCATCTCGTCCGCCGTTCATGAATGAACAGAAAATAAGGATTTCTCCGAGTCCACCACTAACAGTAAGGTCTTTGTCACCTTTTTCCCGGTTGAGCGTTATGGTTCTGACAGCCAGCTGCTGTTTGCTACGCTAGCAACAGCGAGCTAACGTAAGCTAATGGTGTGGTAGGTTAACTAGCTAGCTAACGTAGATGAAGAAAGAGGATGAAACCCTGATACAAGCTGTTTGAGCAAGGCGAGTAGCAGCAATGTTGGCTGCCTGTTTTTAGAGTGAAAAGCCATCTCTTTGTTGCCCCGCTGATATCAACTATACAGCGCCTCCGGGTAGCATTACTCAACGTTAAATACCCTGTGTGATAGCACGCCGTGGCAAGCCCTGGACTGGCTAGCAGCAAAGGCTAACGGTAGCGGAGCCGTCACCAGCCCGTTAGGGACATCCCGGCGCGGGCTTAGTTTGGCTAACCAGCCCGTTTATTAGCTAACCGTGGCTAGTGGGTTGTGTGGGTGAGTGATCTTATATTTCCAAATAAGTTTTTATTAGAGACGGTTGTAAGTCGTAATCCACTGCCACAGATCGTTAATTAAAACGATAAAGAAGCTCAGCGGCTCAGTGTGCTTTAAATTGAGCTCATTGGGTATTTAATTTATCTCCCCGGTGGTCTTTTGGATTAACGTTAGATGAGGTAACGGCTCTCTCTTATCCCGGGTATGTGACAGTGATGTGTGTCCAGAGGCACGAAGAAAGCTATGATTCACGTTTATCTGAACCCACATGTACAATCATATTGGTCTACTATAAAATGCTTCCCCATAGGTCAGAAAGTGAGTGCTGTACTAAAGCTCATAGTGTTGTTTTGTTGACAGAAACTAGGTAATTTTTAAGTCGACTCCACTTGTAATGGTACCGGTATATTTATTTTCTAGACGTCCTGTGGTGTGAAAGGAACAAGTAATTGTCTGGACAATCCAGCTTCTTGAAATGATTTTATCTCACCTGGCACAAGTGGCTATATTTGGTCCAAAGGGCCATCTTTATTCATTCAAGACCTGTGGCACAGTCAATAATTTATCAGCTTCCTGCACTCAGTAGTGCTTCGCATTTCGGACACTTCTGCTTAGGCTTTTTAAGGACCCCTGAAACAACTAGGATGTGCACATACAGCACTGTAACATTAGAGCGAAACACAGTAACCGTACTTAGTGTTTAAATTGACTACCATTGTAAAGTTAGAAAGTAAAAACTTAAATCCTGCTTAACATGTGACCAGGTGTAATCAAACTAGGTGGCTTTGAAGCTTCAGGAAAAAAAGGTGTGTTCACTGTATCCAGAACTACATTAAACAAGACTTGGTGTGGCTGTGTTTTATCATGGACAGACTATGAGTCATTCTCCACAGTATTACACACTCTTCCTCTCACACTCATTGATGAGGTAATCTCTTGACTGAATGGCAAAGCAAGTGTAGCTTCTCAATAAGGTCAGCAGCAGACGGGCTTTCTAATGATGAATGTGGAGCTATTTGTTAACACAGTTGGACATTACAGTAAAGGCCAGTCCCATTTCCTGCTCTAATGGAATGCCTTTATCTGAGAACTGCTTTCGCATTGGTTGAAATACTTTTGTTCAATCCAAAATCGCCAGCTCCTAAAAAATACAGTTGATTTTTAACTTTATGTTGTATTTTGCGTGCTGAATACAACAATGTGTCTCAGTGTAATATACATTTTGTGTATTACACTGAGACACATTTTAGTTGTGTTTAGTCTAGACATCAGACATAACATGTTTACTGACACTAACAATCATGTATGTGTTTCTGTGTAAAAAAAACAAATCAACCTCAGGTTGTTTAATTTATTTCAGTTATATTTCTAAGGGGCACACTTCACTCATGTAGAGCTTAGTGTTTTTAATTGGTCATTATTAGTTTGAAAGAGAGTGCTGTATTTTGCAGTGAAAATTATGGAGTTGTGAAAGAGCTAATCTCAGAGACTTGTGGCATGCGTCCTTGATTTAACTGATTAGCTTCCAACCCAGACTGTTGACGTACTCCAATAGGTCAGATGTAGAACCACAGATGGCCTTAAAGATGTCAGACATTTCAGTAGAAAATGATCTCCAGTAGTAGGACAGTTGGACATGTTTTTGTCTGTAGACAATTATATGGAACATTTAATCTTATAATACTAGACAGAATAATGAATAACCTGTAACTGTAGTATTAATGAACCCATAGCTGTTTGTTTTCATAATGTACTTTTGGTTTGATGTTGCAGTCTGTTGATCTGTGTTTTGTGTAAGCGCTTTTGCTTTTCCTATCAGTATGTAAGCTTTGTCTGTTTAATGGCTGGCTGCCTTTCCTTCTCAATAGATGGTTTTCTCCCATGAAGTCTGCCTGCCCTACCCAGTGATTTACTGTGTCTTCACTGACACCTTTAAGCCTGTTGCCCTTGTTTCTTAAAGAGTTGTGGAAAAGCACTATGTAATCCATACCCGATTCTTGAAACTGTGGTAACAAAATTAATACATGCCACATAATGGAGCTGTAGAAACCAGCAAAATTACAGTGCAAACCAACCTGTCATTTAAATATATACAAAAACTAAAATTTGCATGAAAACCTTACAGTAGGCTGTATTAAGCTCTACTGTGCAGGAAAAGATCAACTGTTGGTGACTGGCTTCACTCCAAGTGTTGGTTTTCATGAACGTTATACTAACCTGCTGTAACCTTAAAAGTCTAAGAAGTTCAAGGCTTTCTCTTTCTAAATAACATTTGAAATTCCTTTGTTATCCTGCTATGGTAATGTTTAACTAAAAACTCTGACACGCCTCCAAAGAGTACCTCAAACAATAACAGGTTTAAGCCTAGACACACTCAAACTCAAATATCCTCCTATTTTGTGACGTCTAAGATCCTTTTGATGCAGAATCCCTTGTGTAAATATATCCATAATTTCAACAGATACCCCATGCCTAATTCAAATGTGTTATAAAACTCAAACTAATTTCCAGCTTACATGTAATTGGTTTTGATCAGATGCTCCATTTTGCATTTAATGGTTATTTAATTTGATTTAATTCATTTTTTTGAATCTCTGAATGCCTTCCTGTACATGTGAACAGTGTTTGTTTGTTTTTTCGTCAGAAGTCATGCTCAGCGTGTGTCCTGCTCTAATCTTTCAGTCTGTGACTCCCACAGTCTGTCTGTCTGTTGTGCAGTAACACTGGCTAATCTTGGACAGAGCTTCCATCTCTTTTCATGATACTTGGCTCATGTCCCGAAAGGTTTATTCACAATAGGCTACAATATTGTTTGTGAGGGTTGGTGTGTGCTTTGCTTTTATGTACACCGAACTTGGTGCTTCAGTAGAAACTAATGTTAAAGCACAGTTTCTCCCCTTGAAGTTCACTCTGCAGCAGCCTAATTAACACATCAGACTGTAAGTCAGAACTCAAAATGAGATCAGCTGTGATCACAACTTAAATCCCAAACTGGCACACCAGATATCTTAAATTAAAATAAGAAAGTAAATCAAAAAAATAAATAAACAGTTCTAATGGCATCAGTACACAGCTATGAGAATAGTCAGTCATATACATGGATGTTTTAGGCTGGTGTTCAGGTCGCATTAGTGGTCATCTGATAGCACTCAGACAGACCTGCTGATGGAGCCAGAGCATATTATGGGTTAGAGACTGCATAGCTCTCATAAGGGAAGCAATTTAAGAATTGTTTGATGATCATAGTGGTGTTGACAGCATTGGAATTTATCTAAAATGTTTTCTGAGTAAGAGAGAGCACCTCAAATAAGTGATTTGAAGACTCCTGCTGTCCATATAACCTTTCAGACTGGCAATGGGCTTTCTGAGTTCTGTTAGCTTAGTGGCTTTTAATGTCTCAAATAGCTATACTAAGAATAGAAAATGTAAAAAGTAAGAGAGTAGATGAAATGTTTGAGCTTTTAAGCCGTTCAAAGTGGGTACATTGAAACTACTATTAAATGAAAAATTTGTTTTACTATAACAATGATTACAGTAATAACAGTGTATTTGATTAAATATTGGAAACAACTTGAAATATATTTCTTGTGTTGATGAATCTACAGAGAAATGTAAGTAAAATGTGTAACTCCCCTAGTTTTTATGATACTTAAGAGTTTCAACTCATTGTTTAGCTAACCATCCAGCGGTTTTATTGTTTTGGTTCCCTGTCGGCGCACTCACAGCACTAAGTTTGGCCACACAGAGCTTCGTGCTTACTTTTTGTTTTTTTCATAGGTGCACACGCTCCAAAGTTTGAGATATTTGGGAGGCCATTATGAGTTTACGTCCAACTTCTAGTTTGAAAAAAAAAAAAAAAGTAATAGTCTATAGCATTCTTTATACTTCTACTTTAGCTTTTTGTTTTGTTTTTTACATGTGTAAAACAGCAAATAGGCACAGCAGGGCTTTTTAGACTTGGAGGTGCTCTTGGTTTGTCATACACTGGCTGAAGTTCTGGAAGCAAAGATAAACCATCATCAGGCTATCAGCTGATCTTGACCCAATGTTTCAGGCATCGCAGACCTCGTCCATCGCTTCTCTGCACTACCCCTGAGGGCAACTGTCATATCACATACTGACAAAGGATAGCAAAATAGGTTATGCCACTTGCAAGAGGTGTAAACAATCTGCAGTCAGCCCCCTTCACTGTGAGTGAATGTTTGTAAAGGCCTATTAACTTATTTGTTGTTGTTACTTATAAATTGGGCTATTGTTGAATTGAATGAAAAGTGCACATGTGTGGTTAAGTGTTGACAGATATTTGGCTTATGATCAATTTTATTGCAGTGTGCAGTTAAGACCCAGTGCAGTCACCCAGCAAATGCAACTGAGGCATATGCTGTGACTCTGTATGTAGTACGACACAATTAACTTTGGGAATTTCATGCATCTAAGCTATGAGTACTACAAGAAGTGCCTTTCTTTGGAAATAATAAATGTTCTGTTTTGCTCCTACGAAGGCATGGTTTCTAAGTTTGACACTGCTCGCCAGGGCTGCATGAGTGACACATAGGGTGGATTCCAATCCACAGACATGTTTGTGTATGTTTGTGGGATTTAATAAGGGCTTTACTGGTTCTGTGAGTCACAGGCTGATGATGGGAGTGCAGTGCCTACAGAATTACAGGGTGATAGGTTGCTATTTAAATTGAAACCACTACCCAGTAGAATAAATACTGCATTTTTATTATTGATTCAAAGTGGTGAGCTTTAAATTACTTGGTCAGCTAATTTTAAAGAAATATTTCATCCATCATGTGTGTCAGTAAATGCTGTATGTGGGTAGAAGCATTTGCTGCTGTGTATTTTGCAACTCTTTGAGGCATATGTTGCTGATTATCGCACTGTTTAAATAGCATGCTTCCCCTTATTTCTTGTAGAAAGCCTGTGGTTTTTCCTGGTTCCTTGCTTTTTTCCCCTTTTTTTTCATATTGTAGTACATTCTATATCATGCACCAAAACCCTGCATTCAGACTGATGACAGAAAAAGAGGTACCGTTCCTATTCCTTCACCCTGAGTCAGATTGTCTTAGTTCAGTGGTAATCCACTTTCAGGCCTCATTTCAGTTTCCCTTGAAAGAATTTGTAAGCGCATAGTTCATGGGTTTCGGAGTGCCAGAATATGAAGCTTTATGTAAAGAAGTGCTCTGCTAAAGGCAAACAGTGTATCGGTCCAATACTGACCTAAATTAGTGGATCGGATATCGGAGAGAAATAAAAAATGTAATCCGATCCATTAAATATCACGAAAGCACCTCACAAAACTTGTAACATGGCGTAACTCAGCTCATAACCTTAGCACGTCGGAGCAGTATGTGTCACGTGATAGAGCAGCTGTGGCATGCGAGACCTGTCGGTGGTCTGGTTGAGCAGTTGGAGCCTCGCTACCAAACCGGCATTTCATCTCCGAGAAAGTTATCCCAGAGAGAAGTAAAGCAAGTGTGTAAGTTCATCTCTGAATGTTTGTAAAGCATTCCCACGTTAAGCTTAACAACTGATACTGAATAAGGAGCAACTGCCTCTTCTCTCTCCCACCCTCTCCTGTTGCTACTTTAGTCATGAAGCTGATCAATGATCGGCTGATCGGCTTTTCTGTTCTCTTGTTTGTTTTTGGCCCACTTTGCACCAGAAAGAGGAAACTAGCGGCTGAACAACAGCAGCACGTTTAAGCTTGATAAGCTGTTGTTAGAATGTATTTAATATTACTTTCTACACCAGGATCCTTTTCTACATAGCTGACAGCTGGTAACTGTGCAGGGGCGGGTCTAGCAAAGTTTAGCCAGGGGGGCAGGTAGGGCATTAACAGGGAAAAGGGGGCACAAAGACATACTTTTCTTTCTTATTCTCATTTAAAATGTCTAGCTTTTAACAAATAATTATCTGAATCTTACACCCAAAGTTTTAATCTGATATAAGATGTATAGAAGTCCATTACTGTATATAGTAACTATTAAGTCTAATATACCCTAGTAAGCTATAGTACTTTTTCCTTCAGGAAAGTACCATCTGTGCAGTCTGCACAGTCTTTCTGTTGAAGAAAGATGTTGAATCTATTTAATTATTGTGGAAAAATAATTGATTTCTGTGCATTTTATTTTATTTTTTTTGCATGTGCATTAAATTAAAGTTGATTACGTCGATTAAGCATCGATGTAATCAACCTAACCCTGTTAGTTAGGTTGCTTAATATTTTTGCCAAGTACTCTTTAAAATACCATAATAGGGAGGAATGTGTAGGTTTAAGTTTATTAGATTGATCAGTATTGCTGAACTATGAAATATTTTGGGTGCAGTGTATTTTTTGCATACGGGTATAACAGAATAGCTTTAGTGTTTTTGTTTTTGTTTTTAAACTTGAGTTTGAACTTGAAAAACAGTTTTATTGATTAAAAAATACACTATCTGATTCATATCGGTATCGGCAGATATCCAAATTTATGATATCGGTATCGGACATAAAAAAGTGGTATCGTGCCGTCTCTAGTTTTTACTTACTAAATACTTAATTATAAAATAGTAATTGTTGAGTATTGGATTTGAGTTTGTAAAATGAAAAAGTCATTATTAGGGATGGGTATCGTTTAGGTTTTATCCGATACCGGTGCCAAATCGGTACTTTTGAAACGGTGCCGGTGCTCAAACGGTGCTCAAACCGGTGCTTAAAGAATGGAGAACACAAAATTGGTCCAAAAACCTCTCATGTTCAGCTGTTTTTTGTAAAAATATAACAATGTTAGCCTTTTCTGCAGCTATGGGGCATATATGGTATCACTCTTGGCTGGAAGCAGTGCTTAAACAATGGAAAAAACACAAACTTTGTCCTAAACCTCTCATGTTTAACTGTTTTCCACTTTTTCTTTGGTCATTTTAGCCTTTTTAGCCAGGGTGAAGGGAGTATCTGCCATCAAACAAGAAGACAGCCGCATGTAGCTATGATGATGTTTGCTAGTTCACCTTACATGCATTAATGTAATAACGTGGTTAGCCTACTCAACGTAAATTAGCTACTCACGCAGAGAAGAACGGCTGCTGCTGCCACCATCATCCGTCATCATTTCTGCTACACTGGCAGGGCTAGGGGCCAGGACTCTCCTCTTCGTGTTTTTGGGGGATGTTGCATAACAGGCAACCCACCCGCAGTAGATGCGCTCGGTGTGAGGTCTCGCAGCAAGCTATCAAATACGGCGCATTTCTGGGCTTTTAAAAAAAACGCTATGCGTCGCCAGGTGTTTCATCGGATTTGAGGTGTTACCTCCTTTGACAGTATCACAGTATCAGCTTAAAGCACTTGTTGCAGGCTGCTGAGTTTGCATATTTTGCTATGAAGTACAGCCCGACTTTTGACCGCTTCGCCTTGGACATTTTTAATCTGTAGCTCTGCTCTAACAGAACGTACGTACCTGGCCCCGCCTACTATCCTCGGAAACGTAAAATGATTGGCTAGAATCTAAAGTGTATCACAGCTCAGGAAAAAAAAGCACCGAAATAAAGCACCGAAATGTGCGCTGCTTTTCGGTCTGGTTACTACCGTTTATGTCAGAACGACACCGGTACCCATCCCTAGTCATTATTGAAAACACTAGTCGTCGGTGGAGTTTCTCTCTGATCCATTCTATCCTGTTTGATTTGAAAAATTAAGAACTAGTAGCCAAAAATCCATAGGAGGAAATGATGATAAGGACCAAATTCTACGTATCTATGCATGTTGCTGCCGATATAGTGTTTACAAGGCCAGTTGTCGCTGATTGGTCTAACAAAGCTGAATGTATTGAGAACAAATGAAAGAGGGAGGCTCAATGGTAGTTGAAAGAACAGAGCAAGTGGAGGAGGGGAATAAAATACAATTGTTTGATTCCTTTTTGTTATGCTGTGGAAACAAAAGAAAAACATCACACACACAGATAGCCAGTCAAGTTTTGAATGTTTTCCTGCTTCCTTTCCTATTCATACATTTACTGAAACATGTCAAGCATGACTGGGGAAAAAATGCAAAATGCAACAGGATAACTTTATTTATATGACTAATCTGTACTTCAAATGGGATGAAAACACAAACAAAAGCTCAAAAATAGACTGCTACCCTCAGTTCCTGGATCCATAAGACCTAGAACTGTTGAGCTGAATATCACTAGAGAAGGCAGAGTTGTCTGCCTGACAGTCCCCAGAGCAAAAGGCCTGTGAAGGTGTGGCATATAAAGGAAGATCTCCAGAGACAGGCTGACGTCAATGGAACACAGCCACCAACAGAAGTACATTACTGTAAGCATAGAGGTAGCTTTTAGTACGGCCCAATAGAGACAGCAATAAGGGCAAGGTACACGTTTGTTTTTCAGATAGCCATGTTAATAGTTTTATGTTTTGGCATTTGGTACACACCAGCTGGCTTAGGGCTGGCTTAGTCGTGCTTTGTTTCAGTAGTCTTATGTGACAAAGTGCAGGATTCCCTTTCTAAGCCTTATGTTTTCATTCTTTTTGTTTTCTTTTTTTTTCTGTTCTTTTTTTGTCAGCAGTCAGCAATAGGAAAGCTCCACCTCCAGTCCCTCCCCGTACCACCTCCAAGCCCCTCATCTCAGTGACATTACAGAGCAGCACCGAGTCAGCCCAAGACACATACCTTGACCAGCAGGACCGTGGCAGTGAGGTCAACAGCCAGTCAGGACGGAGCAACTCCTCTGACAGCCTCTGTAGCATACGCACGGGTAGCCTGGCTAAGGGGACCCAGCCTCCACCAGCGCCTGTCCCTGCTGCAACCCCAGCACCATCTGCAGGCTCCATACCTCCTGTTCCAGCCCCCCGTGACCTCCCAACTACCACCACCACAACCACTACTGTTGCTACAAGTACCACTTCCACATATACTCAGTCCCAAAATGACACCCTAAGCAGTGGTACCACTCTAGAGCAGCCCCCGACTGCACCCAAGAGGAAACTTTCCTCTATTGGAATTCAAGTAAGTTTCTTTTTTTTGTTGTTGTTGTTGCTGGAGATATAATCAAGCAGAGACAGACAGACAAACAGAGTTGCATTTCACTGATATATTGTGTTGTTCATTTTTCAGGTTGATTGTCTTCTGCCAGTTCCAAGAGAAGAACCCCTGCTGCTGGCTAAACCTCTTAAGTTTCAGTCAATCGGAGTTCAAGTTGAAAACGGCAGGCCGTAAGTATACACTCATGTTTCCAGGCTTAAGCCTGATGTAGAGTTCTGTGGTAAATTTATGTCCTAATTTATGAGGTAACTGGAAATTGCTTTCATTCCTACACTGGAACCTGAAGTTACTAGGTAGATCTGATGTAGAAGTATAATTATAATTGTAAAACACAATAAAGAAAGAAAATAGATTTTTGTGACAGAAGATGTTAATTTTTACATCTTCTAATTTTTGTCATTAGTGGTTTGATTTGAGTTTCATTGATCAGCTTCCTGCAGAGGTCCATTTTATATGCCCAGATGGGTCACACCTGTTTTTGCAGTACAAGATGGGGAGGGTTGGATAATGTTAAATAGGCACTATAGATGTGCTATAGTTATATTATTGGCTTTAAAACAATGGTATTCTGGTGGTGGTGTTTGTTTTTTTTTAACTCTACTGTCAGGCCTGGTTTTAATGTGCTGTAGCTCTTGTACTTTTCCCTTCCTAACTGCATGCACTTACTATCTCATTATTTCATCTCTGTTGCTCGTGCATCTGCAGCCTATACAGCAGTGAGTGGCTAAGGTCATTCAGCAGTCAGCCTGGCAGCAGCATAGCGCTCTGATTGATGGATTTTTACTCTTGTTTTGACTGTAGTGAGCTGAACATAGTGAGAAAGAGGCCATTTAAACTTTTGCAGAACACTGTAATTTCCCGTAATCACATTTGTTTGACAGTCCACTCTTTTTCTCCTGCTCATTATCTGTGAAGCCAGTTGTCTGATAAGCTTTCATGTTGTATACCTGATTTGTTGCTAATATCTGTACTGTCGCATCCTCAATGCTATCTTTCCGAGTCTTTGCAGTAAATGATAATGCACAATCAGCTGCCACAGTCTTGTCAGTCAAATGCACTGACCTAGATCTGTTACTGTGGAACATGTTTGCCCCATCACTTAATTGTCTTTTTTGTCGAAGTTTGTCAGAAGCTGATATTTATGCATGTGTCTGCAGTCTCAGCCGGGACAGCAGCATGGCCTCCAGACAAAATACAGAGACTGAGCCTCAGGAGCCTAAGGATGCCGCACCCATAGAAAACAACACAACCAACTGCGCCAACAGTCAGACGGTGAATACTGCGCCGAACGGACGGGACAAAGCCATGGAGCAGCAGCCACTTAAACACAACTCAGCACCATCCAGGATATCCATCTCACCCCCAGAGACTCTCGACCCAGCTTTAGACCCCTCCTCGTTGCCGCCTCCAGATCCCAGCCTCGAGTCTGGAAACTGCAGCAGCCAGGGAGATGCTGTTCAGCCTACCACGCCAGCATGTCTCAGAGACGGCAACTGGTTTCTGAAGCTACTGCAGGCTGAAACAGGCCGCATGGAGGGATGGTGTCAGCAGATGGAGCAGGAGACCAAAGACAACAAGCTCTCAGAGGAGGGTAGGTGACAGAAATGGATAAGGTGGCTATCAGCACATTTACATAGGCCCCATTTTACTTTTGTCATGTGTCCTGTTTTCAGATAAGATATAATAATCTCATTTGCCCTTTGCCACATATGCTGTATGCCTGTCTGTTGGCCAGATCACAAATCCCTTTGCAATCTGTCTTAATTTTCCCACGCAACATGCAAATCAGGGTTGGGCCTTTTCCAGACTGGTGTTATCGCTTCTGTCGCTCTTACTCCCTCTCACTCACCCATGCAGATCAGCACTATCTCTGTTGTCATTCAAGTGCAAAACAGATCAAGGGCCAGATAAATCCCACAGCATGTGAGATTAATGTCAGTTTACACATGTAAGAAAGTGCTGTGTTTACGCACAGTATTTACTTGGTACTTGTTTTTTTACATTTTGAACATTTGGCTTGAATCCTCAACTAGTAATGAAAAATTGAAATGAAATTATTAAAAAACTAAGCATATTAGGTTGATTTCAAGAGTATCTTTCAACGTTAGATGTTAATGTGCTACAAAGAAAGATGTTTATTTTTTTTAAAAGAGCCACAGTTGTATAAAAATTGAAAGAAATCTGCTATCAGTTAATTGCCAAGAAGAATTGAGTTGCTGTGCTTGTTAGTGAAGTTCACCGACAGGACACTAGGTCAGGTCTCATCCCTGTTGATTAAGGACACAGAGACAAAGCATGACAGTCATTACTGCCATTGATTCACAGTACTACAGCTTATTAGAGAGGATGGGGGCAGGGTAAGCATTAGTTTAGCTATAACAGAGCCACTGCAGACTCATTTCACTTATTCATGTCCCAAAATACCACTCAGGCTCTTAAGTAGATCAATCTCTGCAATGCCTTAAATATGAATGAGCAAGAAGCAGATGAGCAGTGTAGGCTCCTTCAGATAATCATTCCTCCTACTCTCTGTGGACCTGAATTATGAATTTCCATTTACATGCAAATACATGACTGAAAGAATCTTTTGTTGTCAACGCTATAAAAGAGTTTATAAAATACTTGTAAGAAAATTATTTACTGTCAAGCAAGGTTAAATGGTAATTGTTAGTAAACACATTGCATCACACATCTTCACGTCTTGACCCTTTATGTACTTGAACTCAGACATGCAAAAAGACTCGTGTATTAACTCTAAAACTCAAAGTTTGTTTCTAATGTGTCTTTTTATTCTAACTGGAAATGTTTGTTTGCTTGTTAAGGGTTTGTCATATTTGTGTCTTTGTAGTTTTGGGGACGATCCGCAGTGCAGTAGGGAGTGCTCAGCTCCTCATATCACAGAAGTTTGAGCAGTTCAGAGGGCTCTGTAATGAGAACTTGGTGAGTGGCTTCATTATGTCCTGTTGAGTGTGTGTGTGTTTGCTGTCCTTCTTTTGTTGCCCAATTGTAAAAGATCATTTGTTTTCCATTATTTGACCTACGTAAAGTGAGATCTCATTATTTTATGTTAATTAGGAAAGTTTCAAGCAGAAATGCAAACTTCACACCGATCTTACACGATTGTTCACTTGTCCTACTGCAATATTCTAATTGTTGATTGGCGTCAAATGTATTTTATTTTCATCTATTTGCTTAAAGGCAGGCTGCCCGGGAAGTATTTGTGTGGGTAAGGATGTGTTTAATTTTCTCTGTTTGGTCCAAATCTATTCATCTGTCTCACTTTCCTTTCCCTAGAATATAAATGCCAACCCACGACCAACATCGCAGGACCTTGCAGGGTTCTGGGATCTGCTACAGCTCTCGATAGAAGACATCAGTATGAAGTTTGATGAGCTCTACCAACTTAAAGCCAACAACTGGCAGCTTCCTGAGAAGAAGGTGATGTTGGGTACCTTACATTTTTGTTTCACTTGAGATTTTTAGATTGGTGCCATGGGTAGAGTTGTCATAATTAGTCATTCAGCAAAAAGTTAATCAGCATAATATTTCTTTGGTAGTTTTTCAAGTAAAACTGCTAAATGTTCTCTGGTGCCAGCTCCTTAGCAGTGTGAATTTTTCTGTTTTAAATGGCTAGAAATTGGACACCATTGTTTTTTTTGGATAGTTGGCTCATTAAGCCAAATGAAGTTGAAGATATTTCAGAATTTTCTGACATTTTAATTTAATTGACAGCTTGATCAATAATGAGTGTTAATTTCAGTTGTAAATGCAAGCCTGGAGGATTTTAAATTATTTCCTAAGTGCTTAATGGACTACATATGACACTTAATCATCACTACTGGAAGTGTGTTTTGCTAGTGCCACACCATATCTCACTCTTTTCCCCTCTTGACATAATTTCCTCAGGATGAAAACAAGCAGCTTCCATCATCTGTGCCAAAGAAGCAGAGTAAGCCGCGGCTGTCAGCAGAGAAGGACAAGAGCGTGGACTCTGCTGCAGACAAGCAGCGGCAAGAAGCCAGAAAAAGGTTGATGGCAGCAAAGCGTGCGGCATCAGTACGACAGAACTCCGCCACAGAAAGTGCTGACAGCATCGAAATCTACGTCCCCGAGGCCCAGACCCGCCTCTGAGAGCAAACCAGCACCGATCAAAAAATTGCTAACGCACTTCAGACATTCATTGACACAACACAAATCTGAGACACACACAAAATATATATATATTGGATGCACAGCACAGAGGCCAATCCCTCATAGCTGCACAGGAGATATGTGGGGATCACAAATAATCAAGAAAAATGCAGATCACCAACCTGCTGCCATGGGACAGAAGTAACCTTGACAGATGTTAAATACTATTGTTATTATTGATATTATAATAATTATTATTATCTCCTAAAGTATTTCAAGACTGTCTTAAATGTGCAAGTATCTTCGATAAGGACATCCTGTACCTTGTGAGCTGAAGAATCTTGGTATCCCAGAAGTTTACTCTCTTAAAAACTCCCTTCACTGCTGAGTCTACCGGCAAGTTGCGGCTGCCAGGTTTACGAGCTGAGCGACCATCCACACACACTCAGGACATACATGCAGGTGTACTCACTGTCCACAGAGTCTTCCTGTTCTCTCTCTTTGTATTTGGCTGCCACTCGTTGGGTGTGGTGTGTACGCTTTACTGTGTAAGAATTATAAGATGGCGTTAGTGTACTCAGAGGTTTAAAATGCAGAGAACCAGAGGAAGGCAGTAGCATATATATTATAAATATCACACTATTACAATGTTCATTTTGTAAATGTTGTATACCAGATTATTTGTTAGAAAGAGGTCAGTGTTCAGTACCAAGGTAGTTTTTTATAGATCGAGTACATTTACTGTCATGATATATTAGCACTTGATGCAATCATTCACTCCCCATTTATCTTCCTCTTCTTTTCACCAGTGCACATTACACAGTCTGTGGATACCCATTCTTAAAGTCTTACTTTGGTTAGTTTTTGGTAAGGGATATGAGGAAGGATCGCCCAGCCAGTGAGGAAAAAGTGGAATGTATGAAATGTATGCGTTTGCAGCTCATGTTGACTTGATCACTGCACTTTCCATTCACCTCAGATCAAGTTTGCCCACCTTTTGTTATCCTAATCATTCTGACCTTCACTACATCCTCATGCGATGTAGGGGGACCAAGACATTCACCACTTGATATGGCATTCCCATTCAACCAGACTTGTGTGTGAGGGTGGGGGTTTCCTTGCTTCTGGAAAGAAAATGGAATAGCATAGCAATAATAAAATCCTATTAGAACAAGCAATGCAGTAGGTACCCAGTCTTAAGTTATTTAATCAACATTTCCAGTAGGACTTTATTAGCATGAAGGATGAATGTTTTGGGGTTTTCTTTGTTCTTCTATGAACTAACTTTCCTTAAAATAACAAGAATCTCAGGTTGAACACTTAAGCTCAACAGTGAAAACCACTATGGATGGAATATTTATTATACAGCCTCTGGGCCAAAATCTTGGATCCTTTGCCAAATATTCCATAGGACTCCAGGCCTACATGGTGTTCTTCTATAAGGAAAAGGACTTTTTAGTAAGGTTCGGTGATGTAACGAAAGGGGTCAGTTTGACTCCTCTGAAATCACCATTCCTTTACGACCCTTTCTAGCAGCTAGAACTCCCACCCCTTTTGAAAATGAAGAACTGTGGTACAATGTTTGTTTTGGGGGGTTTTTGTTTGTTTGTTTTTTATGCCATTTGACACATTTTTGTGACATTCATCCAAAATGAGATCAATCTAAACATGCGTGGACGTCTGTAATTTACAATAATAAATGGTGCTGCGAGGGATTTGATATTGTGCCAACGTGGCAATGATCATCAACCTTTTAGTTTCATCTTATTAGGATTTTATTTAATGTTATTATTATTTAATCTGCTCATGAATTCAGTTGCCTGTGTGTGCATTCTCAGAAAAGTTTGTGTTTGCATCCGCTCACTCCAGATATGCTATGCCTCATCTCTGTATAAGCTCATGACACTTTGGCTATGGGACTGGAATAGTTTCCGTGTTTCCGGTTTCTT
Organism: Maylandia zebra; assembly: GCF_041146795.1. NCBI lineage: Eukaryota > Metazoa > Chordata > Actinopteri > Cichliformes > Cichlidae > Maylandia > Maylandia zebra. Next base: position 26,829,465 of record NC_135186.1, read on the forward strand.
AAATGGAAACTCAAGTGCCAAGGGTATATGAGTGGAACAGGGCATAGCACATACTCATGCTAAAGTGTAGGCAGTGTAGGTTGACTCACTTTTTCTTTTTTGTTGCAAGAGCTGGCTCTCCCCCTACTGGTCAGTTTTTTGCATGACACTCCAGACATTTTGTTCTGCTCCATTTTGAATTTTTAGTTGACGTCCAAAAAGACACGAAATTGAACTGGGAATGCTGACACAACACTGCGTTGTCAAATTTCTTATTCTCTTATTTGTATTACATCAACAATGGACATGTGCATTTCATTGTCCAAAGAAATCATTAAACATCCCTTTGCTACATGTCCTGTCATCATTCTTGCTGTCTTTTTTTATTGCACTCATTCATGAAACGGTAGTAATATTAGCTGCGAAGTTAATATTACACAGATAAATCACAAGCATTAGAGTAGATCTTTTATTGTTACCGTGTAATCTCTAAAAGCATGGCCTTCTTACATATAAAATATACAAAGATCCTTGCCAGTGAATTTTCAGTATTCCATATCATGGGTCTTACAAATTATCTGAAGCTATTAAATCTGTGTAAGGCATTCAGGGTATGCACTGTACGTAAGTGTTTATTACTGTGACAAATGGTGGAAAGTCCTTTACTTTTTATCTTCTATCATTTGAGAGCTGGATCCCTTTATTTGCCTGTGTACTGAACTTTTAAGAGAGCAAGACCTGATCAGGGATCTTCAGACAGTTTGTTTACCAGTACTTCCTGAGTTTCAAAGGGCTACAAAATGGACACATGATGACCAGAAGGTGCAACTCTAGAGGCAGGTTATGTGGATTTGCTATTCAGCCACCATGTGGACGAGGCAATATTCTTCGGCTAAGACGTTTCTAGAAGTTTTTGAAGACACAGACATTTTGGGTAATCTTTTGGGTAAAAATTGGGTCATTGGTTGTGCTTAATGGACAGAAAGCCCATTCTGACTTCAGTGCTCACCCTTGTGGCCACATATCTGTCCTCTCAGAGACCAGCCAGGAAAATGAGCAAAAACTATGTAGTTCCAGATTATCTCCTACTGACAAACATTATTTTACAAAATAAGCACATATCTTGCAGACAAAGGGTTGTTTAATGTTATGGTGTATTAGTTAGACACTGTGAGGCTAGTTTCTTTTAAGAGAATAAAGAATTGTGATTCCCATGACTTATGAGTTGGCACTTTTTCTGTGTTAATTAAATGTAGAATTAAATGGGAATGCCACTCATATTTGAAGTTCACTGTATGTTTTTTTTCCCTTGGAAATATGTTTTTAAAAAGATACCACAATTCTATCTTGGTTGTTCTTGCAGCTTTTTAGTCCATCTAGGCATGTTGTCCTGGTAACACTAACAATGACAAAGGACATGTAGAGAAACAAACCCTTAACCCTTCTTGTAAGATATTCAGAGGTATCCATCCTGCTGGGGGCTTTTTGATGGCAGGAAGGTTCTGTTCCACTTGTGTACTTGAATGCAAACACACTGCAAAACAATACAATAGCTAAGATTACCTTTAATCTATGATGAAACATTTCTATATTAATGGGAGTGGCCTCTTCCACACTGACGATGCCTCCATATATGGGACACAAAGAGTCACTGAATAGTGATCATCAAAACACAATTTAAGGGAATATCTTCCAGAAGAGTGCCAGTGGAGTACTTTGTATGTCGTCAGTTTTTTTCAGTTCAAGCGTTGGGTTTTTCTTACTTTATTTGTCACTTTTGTCTGCTTTTTTGCTTTGTCTTTTATTTTTGGTCTTTTAGTTAAAATGAATGGAAAATAATCCAATATGTTTCAAATAGTGTCCAACTTTGTTTTAAGTGCTGGGAAAGGCTGTTTCAGCACGACACACTAAACCAAGTCAGTTTGTTTGTTGAGCAACTGGACCTGCTTCCACAGAGGCTTGACATAAACCCCAATCAAACACTGCTCTAATTAATTTGAACACAGACTGTGAGCAACCCCGTATCACACAACAAGACTGGCCAACCTCACAAATGTTCTCATGGATTAGTAAGAGCTAATCCCAGCAGCCAGGCTTCAAAACTTCATGAAAAATCCTCCCATTACTGTAGTTGCAATTCCAGTGGTACATCCAAGCTCTTAATTGTATTCCGAAAAGCAATAACATATAAGCATAATGTGAAAGTGTCAACACACTTTTTTGCCATATAACGTTAACACATGGAAACACAACCAAAAAAAAAGCATGTTCAAAGCAAAGACGTTCTTACTGCCCTGTTGCATTGTGCTGCATCACACTCATACTTCCTGTCATTTGATCCCTGTTACTACATTACAACTACAGTGCAGAACGGACGAAAAAGAGCAAATGAAATGAGGGAGAAACATAGAGGAGAGTGTTGTGGGTGATAATAATTAAAAACACAGACTCTAGTAAAAGCAGAAGAGGTTTTGTTAGAGACATTCTCTGTCAGTGAACACTTGCAAGTCTTCTGGATTTGAGTTTTCAGCTCATATTTTATTCAGCAGCTTTTTGTACATTAATAATATGTGCTTCATATTATGTTAGTTATGTTTATTGTTAACACTGTCAGTGAAACTGAAAACATATCACTACCAAGACAGCAAGTACAATAGATATCTTCTTAGGCACTTTAAGCGTGAAATTCTGGGATGATAAAAATGTTTAATGAGCTGATAGTTGCTGTCATTATATTTTTGTGTGTTTATTTTATTTTTGCTGTCATTTACACCTCCTATACAAAATAACTGAACTATTTTAAAGCCTTTCAACTCCATAACAACTATAATGATAGTCTATGCAGCCAAAATCACAACAGCTAAAGGTCAGCCACTGCATAGGTAAAATGCCATTTTATCTGGCATCAGGGCAATAGCAGTTAACAAGGCCAGCAAAAGGGCCAACATGACACTAATAGGTCAGTATTTATTAGTATAATATTAGTATGTGGCTCCACTTTTGAGATTATACAGTTAGGTCCATAATTTGCTGGACAAAGTAAACGCCTCAGTGGATTTTGAATCAAAACATCAATATGTGATTGAAGTGCAGACTTTCTTTTCTTAGGTGGATTAAAGATGTTTAAATGTTTAATAAATAATAATAATAATAAAAATGTTTAATAAATAAAGCTATTTTCAGAAGCTCAAAATTAACTGGACAGACACAATTTTGAGGATTGTTTTTAGAACTTGTAAGAACAGCAGCTGCCTTAAAGTGCTGCTTTTTTCTCTTTTTTTTTTTGGAGGTCTCTCTGCATTAAGTTTTATCTTGATGGGGGTTTTTTTGCCTTAAGAAACTCCTGGGTTGCTTTTGCAGTATTTTTTGACTCATTAGTGATTTGCATTGACATCTGTCGGATCGGTTTTGAAGCATTTGTCTGAGTCTGAGCAGAGAGCATAGCCCTGTACACTTCTGTCAGCAGTCACATCATCAATAAACATCAGTGACCTACGTACCCACGCTATAACATCGCCTTTCACCATGTTGAACAGATAACGCAGTATGTTTCAAATCATGAGCTCCGAGCACGAGCTCCATATGTTTCTCTTCCTGCTAATCTAGTACAAGTTAACCTTGATTTCATCTGTCCAAAGATATTTTTTTTATTTATACCTGTGCAGGCTCTTTTAGATGTTTCTGAGTGTAAGGTCTTGATTGTAGACCTTGACATGATGATACATCTACGTCCTTGACGGTGTTTTTGACTTAGTTAGATGCTATGAAGCTGCTTTTCTTAACCAAGGAAATAATTCTGTCATCGTGCATTTTAGTTGTCTTCTGTGGTTTTTCAGGCCTTTTGGTGTTACAAAATTGGCTTTCTTTTAATTAATACACCCGACTGTTGCATTAGCTGCTCATAAACTTAGCTACTTTTAGTCTGCTGGCCTACCTAATTAAAAGCTATACAATGCAAATTCAACACTTGGAAACAATTTCATATATTATGCCTGCTTCAGTTGTCATGAAATAACATGGGGACAGGCCTCATGTGATCGTGAAACACCTTTTCAGTTTAAATGTCCAGTTATTTTTGAACCTCTTAAATTCAGGAACTATGTATGAAATGTATTTTTTGTAAAATCTCACGAATTAAAGCTGAAAGTCTGCACTTTAATCACATGTTGATTATTACTTTTTTTATTTACCGGTAAATCCACTGTGGTGGTGCACAGAGGCAAAACTTCAAATATTGTGTCCTTGCCTAGCCAATTATGGACCTGTTACCATAATGGAGTGTAAATGCATTTTTAATCCTATGCAGTGCGGTGCATTATTTTTTACATTGTAGTAAATAATATCTATATTTATGCACTTGTTTTCTCCTTAATATTTTCTATTCTCACAATAATCTGCTCAGTGGCTTATCATTGCTTTCCTTCAATATAACAATAAGGCTTTTATATAAGTTATTATCAACAGCTTTTTTTCTACAGTGAAAAGTAAACAAATTACAGCAAAGCACTCAGTTAAGTCAAGATTAGGAGATCACTGAGTAAGTTGAAGCTTTATCCTTTTTGCATAGCATATTATGGCATGAAGCACTTTCAAAACTAAATTTAACAGGAAGCACTTAGAGCATAATCCTCCGCTAAAGCAGCCCACACTTGAGGCACTATTTACTTTTAGGAGTTAACAGTATTTATATATATATATATATATATATATATATATATATATATATATATATATATATATATATATATATATATATATATTTATTTATTTATTTATTTATTTTGTTTTTCTTGTTCTTTTTAAGCATACTTGGAGATGTTTGTGGTGCAGGAAAAATCAGAAAGAGCAGCATGACAAATGTTTACTTTGATTACATAATCATTATGCAGGGCTAGGTAATGGATAATAAGTAACGATATGTAAATAACTTGAGCTTGTTATACTGCAGTAAATGTTTACCTTACTGGGCAGCTAATTCTCTTTCTTTTATTTTTAAAAATATTCTTCTTCTTCTTGAGAGCTGTCTCTTCTTATTTTCTTTAAAGAGACAACACATTTTGGTGTCCACTTGAAAGAAGCAAAGATGAAATGTAAAAGTCAGCTCAAAGATCAAATGTGACATGATATTTGGATGCAAACTATAATGTGACATTTAGAATCCCTATATACTAGTATAATTTCATAAATGTTGCCAATACAAACAAATGTATTAGAATTCTAAAAATGGTTTTAAAGATAAAATTGATTTTAGGAATGTTTGACCTTGAATAAAAGGTCAGAGGTCCAAAGTAACATGAAATTTAGAATTCTGGTCTATAATTCCGTGTCCACCTACATGTTGTCAGTAAAAAACACGGAGAGTTAGAAACATAGTTTTAAATAACTCTATATTGCATTATTATTATTCCTTTGAGTTTCAGATCAATCTATTGAACCTGAAGGAACGCAATGTGACCGAAGCGCTTTGAGTGCTCATGTAGAATAGAAACGTTCTACATAAGAACCAATCCATTTATATGTTGACAATGCACACTTCAAGTTTTTTCCACCAATAAATCAGTAAGTTGACCCGGAAGACCAAATTTTGATGTATTGTTACCATGACTCCCCTCTACACCTCTACAAAGTTATTAGAATTCATTCAAAACTTTTTAAGCCATCACCTTTAAACAAAGATTGACACACACGGAAGTTATTGGTCATTTAATAGTTAACGTCTTTTTTGGAAAATAGAGGCCCTAAAATATTTTATTTTGGAAATCATAACCGGAAAAGAATCTTCCTTGACACTAACACTGAACTTCCGGTATCAGAAACCGAGGAGGAGGAGCTAAAACGTCCGTGAAGAAACAGGAACCGTCTCCTGTGTCGTTGAACGTCAACTGATGACAGCCCTGTGAGAAAGAAAATAAAACGAAACAAATCCTTGCGCTTTGTTTTTGGTAAGTTTATACATTTGTTCGCTTTATCGCGGCTTTTCTGCAACCAGTTTTTTCTTATTAAACGACATAATATTGAAGTGAAAGCAGAAGTGATGAACTTTATAGGCCAAGGGCAACCAGAGCTGTACCTGTTTGGCAGGATGACACTGATACAAGCTTCTGCTCTCACTGTTTTGCATATCCTGTATCCGCAAAATTCTCCTGTGATAATATCAGAAAAGCTTAGTATCAGTCTGCAGTTTTGAATTAAATCTAACTAGCTTGAGATTTTTAGCGTATAAGCTTCACTAATCATATATCTGGATATTTGGCAGAAGAAGAATGTATCTTGTATTGCATGAATTTAAGTACAATTGAGTTCGTTACTTACTACATTAAGTAGTTGATGAATAGATATTCTTAGCAGAAAATCATTCGTCTTTTTGAATTAATGAAAAAAAATCCAACTATTATAATATTTCCAGCTTCTCTAATATGTGTATGTGCTTGTTCTCTTAGTATTAAATGAAATTTAGCTATTATTAGTTTTGAAGTTCGGTTCAATGTAGGACAAAACAAGACATTAGAACATACCTACTATTTTTTCCTGACAGGACCACAAAATAATCAACAAATGAATCAAGGGGGAAAAAAATAATTCACTTGTATGTTTTGGTTTAAATGGTTTTCCAAAATAAAATATTTTTTTCACTCAGTCATCTGTGTCACCTTATACATATATGCACACTGTTTGGATCCTCTTTATCAGCTGGTGTCTGACATGTTTCACTAGTGACCAGTGCTCCCTGACCAAGACCAGTTGTGCCAGGACAGCAGGGCAGACATCAGACGCCTCATGGCTGCCAGGCACCAGAGACCTGTGGCTGCTTCAGACAGCTCAGCGAGGACCAATGAGAAGAAGTGCTGTGAGTGGTTGCCTTTCTGTCTGTGTTCTTTAGATGCAATATGAAAATGAGAGGTGTAATTTACCCTCTATTAACGAATTATTATGTTGTTGAACTTTCAGGCTTTAATCTGGTTATCTTCAATCTGGAATGTGGGACAGGGCCTAACGTAGGAATTCAGCAGATCTCTTTAACTACACAGTGTTAATGGGATGTGCTGTGACAAATTCCAGTCATGTCTGTTCTTGCCAGAGAATGGCCTTCCACAAACAGTGATGGAAAAGCAAGGGGGAAATGTTTCCATTTCATGCTCGAGCAGACAAGGTTACGCTGTGATATAGAAACATTAACCTGCAGCAAAGAGATGACGACATTGTTACGTAAAATAAAGGTTAACTAGTTAGTGAACTTTGCAGAGGTGACATTTTATTATTACAGAACACTCCCACTCTTTGCTGTCACTGTATACAGTAGGCATACCTGCCCTTTTATTTTGAAGGGTAGATTTTAGAGGGGGCTGGTTTTGAAATGTCCTTGAATGATTAATAAAGTTTATAGTTATGTGTATCTGTTTTGGTTTGTTTTTTTGTACTTATGCAAACTGCAGCTTGGGCTTCCTACATGACCAATTCTCCAACTATGATCGTGATGATCGGATTGCCCGCTAGGGGGAAAACCTATATGTCCAAGAAGCTCACACGCTACCTCAACTGGATTGGAGTACCAACAAAGGGTCAGTAATCAGGCAATGCCTGTTTCAAAAAGTCAGATACCTTTTCGCAGGAAATCAAGCTAGTAAAACCGGATATGTAGGTTAAAAAAATAAAACTGTAGATCAGTCAAAGTTAGGGTGGTTATGATGGAGTCTATGATCATCAAGACTGCAAAAATATCCATCTAATAAAAATCTTGATCTTCAGGCAAATTATTTAATTTGTAGTTGTATATGTCAACATCCCTCAACACATGGCTCTATTTGTTGTTGTTCACCTATGTTTCAATGTACACGTAATGCAGCAGAACTGGTTTGACAGATACAGCTGGTTAGGCAGAGGCAATCCTTGTCACTTAGTTTTATTGTCGTTCTCTGACTGTTTGTTTGTTTGTTCCCTTGCAGTTTTTAATCTTGGAGTGTATAGGAGAAATGCAGTGAAGTCGTACAAGTCCTATGACTTCTTCAGACATGACAATAAAGAAGCAATGGAAATTAGAAAGTGAGTAAATTAAATCCTATTCATATATGAACGTACTTTCATAAAGTAGTTCTTGTCACTAAATGCACCTGGCTACTTTCCATGTAGGACAGTCATGCAAATTCCTTTGTTGAGCCGCGTTGTGTTTGCCTAACAAAATGGCGGCATAGTTATTACAGCACATCACGTGATGATGATAACATTAATGAGCTACTGCTTTGATTTCCTGCTTATTTTTCCACAGAAAGTTTGCCATAGTGGCACTTGCGGATGTGAAGACCTATCTGAGTGAGGAGGGAGGGCAGATTGCTGTAAGGACACCATAAAAAACCCTGAACATTATTTGTATTACGTAATACATTTAAAGCAGGGTTTGATTTATGCTGAATGCTCCATGTTGTCTCTCAGGTTTTCGACGCCACCAACACTACCAGAGAGAGGAGAGAACTCATCCTTAATTTTGCAAAAGATAATGCATATAAGGTTAGAACTGCACTTATAACTGAATAATGAAACAGTTTCTGATCACCAACCTTTTGTTGTCAGATCACAGTAATATAATGAAGCATGCGATGGCTCTTCTTGGCAAGTCTTTTCTTGGAAAAAATCCCATTTACAGCCAGTTTCCAAGAAGCATATCTCAGATATTTAAGACACCCAGAGGTTACCAAATCTTCATGACTGGACAGGCTGAACATTCTTTTCTGAACATTGTTTTGGTTTCAGTGCCTTTTTCAAACTGTATAACAGACAGTAGTTAATTTGTGTTGCAGTCATTTAAAAATGTAAAATGACACCTTTCCCCCCTAATTATGCACTTCTATTTTTTTCAGGTGTTTTTTGTTGAATCAGTATGTGACGATCCAGATGTCATCGCTGAAAACATTATGGTAAATCATACATTTACTTGCTTTTTGTCTTCATGTATCAGCAAGCTTGTATCCCTGAAGTAACGAAGCTCATGATATACCGTAAATGTCTCGTTCACATAGGACGTGAAGGTGTCCAGCCCAGATTATCCTGAGAGGGACAGAGAAAGCGTCATGGGGGATTTTCTGAAGAGAATCGAGTGTTATAAAGTGACCTACCAACCTTTAGATCCAGACGAACACGACAAGTAAGAATACCCCTACTAGTTGTATTGTTCTAATCTAATAATCTAACTCTAATTTAAAATGGAAATATTTTTTTCATGGGAGTTTAAAGTCAAGGAGATATTTTATGTAAAAGAGCATGTACCTGCAGAAGTTGTCCAGAAGATGGAAACAGAAGCTCATTTATCGTGCAAAGCAGTGATTCAGAGGTCATTACTTCCTGAACTCCTACTAACTTAGTTTTAAATTTGGAAGCTTAGTGGTTTGTTTAAAGTCTTTGATAATTACACTGATAATATATTTAGATTTTTATTGATCTCACTGAGATAATACAGTGTTCTTTTAACTGTAATAAGCAAGAGTAGTTGTGGATCCTTTTACTGCTTCTCACTTCTTATGACCTTGTTAACAAGCTACTGAGAGAGAATTTTCCAGTGTATTTACACTATACCACAAGTACAAGATATGTCTTCTTTACCCTTAAGTTTTATTGGCCTGAGATTTATGTGATTCACTTATTGTTATTTTTCCTCTGCCTTACAGGAACCTGTCCTTCATCCAGGTCATCAACGTTGGCCGTAGTTTCTTGGTCAACAGGGTGCAGGATTACATTCAAAGTAAGATAGTCTACTACCTCATGAACATCCACGTCCACTCCCACTCCATCTACCTCTGCCGACACGGAGAGAGCCATCACAATGTGGAAGGACGTATAGGGGGAGACTCTGAATTGTCAGAGAGAGGAAAAGAGGTGCTTTAGTTTTTTTTCTTGTAAAGAGTTAGATGAGATTGGTAACAATGCCCATATTTATGTTTTAAATTTAATATTAACACCAACAGGCTATTTTAGCTTAAACAGATAAATAGAGGGTAATGGGTGATTTGGCTCTGGCTAATATCACCTTCAAAACAATAAGCTTTAAAAGGAGGTGTGATCAAAAAGTTCTGGGAGAAGGACGTCTAACTCAAAACTTAGACGTTTCTCCAGTTTATCAACAACACTTTTACCTTGATTTTTATTTATGTGATGTGGAGACAAATCTGGCCACATTATAAGTGAAGATATTGTAGGCAAAAAAATAAAAGATTTCACTATGCATTTATACAGCTCTCACCACATAATGATATGGGATACAAAAATTTGAAGACAGGAAGGGGTGTTTTCTAAATAAATGTGAAGACCGTTGTGAAGTCATCTATACATCCATTTTCTGCCATTTATCTGGATTTGATTTATGAGGACAGCAATCTAAGTAGATGCCCAGACCTCACTTTCCCCAACCACCCCCTCCATCTGATCCCAAGCCAGCTGAGACACATAATCTCTCCAGCATGTACTTGGGCTCTTGCTGGTAGGACAGTGTGCGAACCAGCTTACCTAGAAGCCATCCAGGAGATATGCTTGTTAGATACCACCCTCACTGGTATCCAGCAACTCATGATTTCAGTCACTACCAAGAGCTTGTGGCAATAGGTGAGGCTAAGAATGTCAATCGACTGGTAAATAATTAGCTTCGTTCACTTTAGACTGCAGTTCACATTTCAACCATTGCAAACCACCTTGCTGCACACTGGAGGTCACTGCCTGACCACATCATCTGTGAAAAGCAGAAATGTGAACAGAATCATTGATGAAGGGCAGCCATGGTGGAGTCCAAGTCTCACAGAGTCTGACTTACTGCATGCAATCCAAACGAAGCACTTACTACACTGACTCTTTCTTCACCTCTGGTGTCCATCATCTGGTTCAGGGGTTACCGCCGTGCACTTTGTAGCCACAGCGCTGTAGCTCTCAGCTTCGGCAATAGAGCTGCTTAACATGGTCCACTCATACTCAGCTTTTCTAGCCTCTAGTTTCTAGCCTTTCTTGTTTGGTGCACAAACCTGTCCATCACGACAAGGTGGCAATTGAAGAATTTAAGGAGGGGCATCGTTGTGAAATTAAAGAACACATGTAAGTTGTCAGAATGGAACTTGCAGAGAGTGATCTAAAAGCAGCCTAAACATTTTAAATCAGGTTAGGTTTTTGATTCTTATGGTCCTGCTCCTTGAACCTGTAAAATACAGTTCAACTGAACGTGGGAAGAATGACTTTATAGTCAGTTCTTAAACATATTTGTGTTTTCATATGCTACGTTTGACAGTTTGCAGCTGCACTGAAGAGGTTTGTGAAAGAGCATAAATTGTCAGACCTGAAAGTTTGGACCAGCCAGCTAAGACGCACCATTCAGACAGCAGAGGAGCTGGGTATTCCCTATGAACAGTGGAAGATTCTCAATGAAATAGATGCTGTAGGTATTACTTAAGTTTTATATATACAAACTTTTGTTAAACTTCTTGAAATACAGCTTAAAGTCTGCACTTTAATGACTCCTTGATTGTTGTGTGCAACTGTGATGTCTACAGAGGAAAAACTACAATAAATGTGTCATTTTCATGTGTGAAACTGTATTTGCCTGCATATATTGGAACGGACACCGTGAAAACATGATAAGTCTCGATCTTATTACTTTGTATTTTAGGGAGTGTGTGAAGAAATGACCTATAAGATGATTGAGGAAAAATACCCAGAGGAGTATGCTATGCGAGACCAGGACAAGTATCATTACCGCTACCCTGGAGGAGAGGTAAAAGGTTTAATTTTCTCCTGGAGTGTTGTTTGACCTGCCATATATTACCACTGTGAGTTTGTCAAGTTTATGCAACAGGCTTTAAATTTCAAGTTTATTTTTTACTTTTTATTTCTCATTATTCTTTTACCATAGTGTGAATGCCAGAGGGCTGCGGATGAATCATCAGTCAGAAAAACAGAAGTTAAAAATGTTGTCAGCTGCAAGAATAGCTTCTTTTTTTTTTTTTTTGGACACTTTTTATTTGTTTAGGAACATTTTTATGCAACAAGCTTCTTTTTTAACTACAAATGCATCATTATATGTGACAGAACAGAAGATTTTATGCTGAGATAAATAGAAATACGATGAGCTCATATTGCAGAGGAGAATAGAATAAAGACACGTCAGCTATATTGTTGCTGTTCATCATAACTAACACTGACTAATAAAGAAAAGGGAAAATTAAAATAACAGTAAGCACATGACAAAATTAGATCTTGCAGTAGTTAGTCAAAGATTTTTTGATGTAACAAACTGAAAAATGTGAAACTGAATGGACCTCTTTCATTTGACTCTCTCCATAGTCCTATCAGGACCTGGTTCAGCGGCTGGAGCCAGTGATCATGGAGCTGGAGCGACAGGCTAATGTTCTGGTCATCTGTCATCAGGCTGTCATGCGCTGCTTGCTCGCATATTTTCTGGACAAAGGCGCAGGTGACATGCTCAGAAATAGGATATGCTAAACATGCTAAAGCACCTTCTCAGATTACAGGTTTACAGTGCTGAGTGATCCATTTCAGCCAGCATTGTCATTATCACAACAAATTTGCCCAGATAAATAAGCACTCATTCATACAAGTTAATTCAATGCAATTTAGTTGTATTTAAATAGTGCCAAATTACAACAACAGTTGTAATACAGTCAGCAGAAATACAAAGTTAGCAGAAATACACTAAATGACTCATGCAAGTGCAACTTTAATGGATGAGAAGCAGTTTCCAAAGCACTTACTATTTTTGTTTCTTTATATTTGGAGAAATATCACATGGGGCACTAAATTTAGATATTGTCATGACTTTGAAATGTGCATTTCCACATTACCAGTTGTTTCCTTATTGTAGATTATGCACTTGGCATTGTGTGAATGGCTGCATAGCAGTGCCAAAGGCCACCAGTGTGCAGGTTTACTTTTTAAAAAGCTGGTTTTACTTTTCACCAATATATCCTAAAAAAAACTATTTCATTTCAGCAAAATGAAAATAAGTGATTTTTAAGGAATAAGTGGGCCTGTAAAAGAGGTAATCTAAACAGAACCTTTTTCTAATTTACTGCTTAAAAAAGTGAGAGACAGCTACCTATATATTCGTGGATGAAACCATTATGAAGGGAGAAACCGGAGGGACAGTAACTAATTCAAAGCCCCATTCCTCCATGCTCTCACAACAGATGGTTTCATTTCACTCATTAGGTCTCTGTATTTCAGCCAGCCGCACCCTCAACCCCCTCTTTGGTCTAACCAGAAAGGACTAAGCCAGGTACCTCATAAAGCAGAAAAAGTAATTAAAGCAACCATCATTTAGAATTTTAGACTACAGTCTAATGTAATAAAACGTGTGGAAAAAAGAAACACAAGCTAAACAAGCTAGGTGTGTACAATGCAACTCCAGTGACTGCAACAAAAATATGGTAATGATGTAATGATGTGGGAGTTTGTGAAACCATAAATCTGGTTTATGTGTTGAGAGTAGTGTGGCTGAATATTGCAAAAGGGTCATTTCAGCTGTTGTGCGGCTGTGGGCACGGCAATCGCAGGCTGAGCAGTGAGAACCGCACATAACTGCCGGGAGGTGTTTTCTGAAGAATGAATAGTAAATTTATTTTAAGCCTTTTTAAGTGCTGCACACTTTCAACCAATCACAATCTAATTAATTATTATTCTCAATCTCATCTACAAATGGCGCCAGACTTTTGCGTCACACACTCTTTAGTGCTCAAAGTGCAATTCATACTTTTATAGACATCAGCCAACTGTGCGCTGTTAGTACGTGCATCTCTAATTCATATAACAGAATTAGGCACAGGCTTAGATGGATGTTGTGTCCACCCACCATGTTTTCTGTGCCATGAGCTCTAAGTTCCAGCGAAGAACCTCTAAGAATAGTACAGCTTTAACTGCAGTATACTGTGTATTAAGCTGTGTCCCAGTGCAGTAAACAGGGTGGATGTTATTTGGCAGAGCAGAATCACTGATATAAATATTTTGACCACATTAGACAGTGGATGGTAATGAAACAATCAATCATTTAGTTAGACTTTCATTCTGTGATTGTCTTTTTAATGCCACCACATGGGGGAGTCTAAGTCACAACCTTTCAGATCAACTTTTTCTGCATGTATATTTTTTAATGAATATAGGGGGAAACAGCCACATAAAAATGCCGACTGTTTCCAGATTAATCAAAATTTAACATAAGGAACATCTGCTAAACATGACGCAGTGAGGAGAGCACCACTCTTTGCAGACTACTCTGTTTTTAAGACATGTAGGAGATGATTGGTTTTAAAGTAGCACCATGTGCCTGATAATGCACTGAGTTATGTCTCCAGAGATTTAGATATTCAGGTATGTCTGTAAAAAGTGATGTAAATAAGTGACGTCTGTAATGACGTACTTCCTGATTGCCGCTGTCTTCTCCAGTGTTTGGAAAATAAACAGATCAGAAAGACGCCATCAACAGCAGTAGCAAGAGTTCAAGCTATACAATTAGGACTCCCCGTGATATAGAAATGTGTTTTTAGTGTCCCTCTATATTTTCATTTATGAAGGTAAATATTATGACATAACGAAAATGTTGTCTAGAAGGGTTAGAAAAAATAAATGAGAGTGAAAATAAAATAACAAAAACACAGGACAGGAAAGACTGATGTTGTTATTATTGGGCACAAACAAGGTAAGAATGTCGTATATGTGAACGCCATTGGCAATCAGAAACTTGGAAAGGGACAGATTAGATCATTATGTGCTGAAAGCTTCTTTATGTACTTGATCATGTGACGTGAGCATTACTTTTGGAAAATAATTAGTTCACTCACTACCATAATATGGCGTGGGCAGAAGTGGTTCTGTCAGTCAGCAGAGGAAGTGGTCAGTGCTCCTGGATCGGTTTAAAAGCTCAACCACAGTCTGACTGCAAAAACCAAAGTGTGGGTGCTGCTTTGACTGGCTTCATGTCCCACTGCACTGCCCACCCATGAGACATACAGCAGAGTTAACAGCAACATGCACTGTACCTCCATAAAGCGCAGCATAAGTTTTACAGCTGGCCTGCCACTTCAGACATGACAGTAAACTCCACAAACATGTAGGAGAATATGAAAAGCATGACTGGGTGAAACCACAGTAATCTCACTGGCCACTTTTATTCATGTTGGCACAGATGACCTGCCCTTCTTGAAGTGCCCCCTACACACTGTCCTAAAACTCACCCCTGTGGCTTATGGTAAGTCCCTACTTTGTTGTTAAGTCAACTAAACATCCTCACTTGTTTTTGTTGCCTTGTTGTAATGTATTTTGGTTCCTTCTCCTAGGTTGTAAAGTGGATGTATTTGACCTGGGGGTGGAGGCTGTCAACACTCACAGGGATAGACCATTAGTAAGCTTCTGCCTGTTTTCTAGTGTTTCGTATCGCAAACATGTGGTCAGTTTTCTGTAGAACCGTTCATCCTATTCTTTGTCACGTGTTTGTCCATAGTATGGAGTCTGAAACATCAGTCATCTGTGTTAACCAGCGCCATGTTAAGAGTTATTCTTTGGAATAATTGTTCCTCATTCTCGAAAAGCCTTTCAGAATTGCACTTGTAATTTCGATCCAACAGTTAGATAAGAAGATTTATACCAATCATTCCAATCATATCTGACTATATCTAGAAAGGAAGCAGTGGAAACAACAGCTAGCCTGTGTTTAAGTTATTTACAGTCACAAGCCACTTTGTTTGGTTGCTAGTATACCATTCTAGGATCGGGTTGGATCCACTTTAGCCTTAAAACCTGTCTTAATTCTTTGTGGCATAAATTCAACAAGGCACTGAAAAGATTCCTCAGAGATTTCGGACTATATTGGCATGATAGCCACACATAGTGGCTGCACATTTATCAGCATGGTCTCAGTCTACTGCTCCACCACATCCCACAAAACATGGTCAGCAACAATAATGAGCTAGACTATGGTGTTTAATCAATGCTCGACTGATAATAAGTAAGGAAAGTATCCCTCCCACCTTTACACCACCAACAGCCTGAACTGTTGCTACCATCTGAATGTTACAGTAGGAAAGCTGACTCATCAGATAAGGCAATATTGTGTTGTCCAGTTTTGGTGAGCCTGTACAAATGGTAGCCTTGTTTTCCTGCTCTATCCTAACAGTACTAGCACCCAGTGTGGTGTTCTGCTGCTGTATTTGTACATTTGTTTCTCGGTTCCACGTCTTAAGCGTACAGAGATACTCCTCTGCATATCTTGGTTGTAACTAGCAGTTATTGCAGTTACAGTTCTCTTCCTCTCAGCTCAAACCAGTTAGCTGCTTTCACCCAGCAAACTGCTACTTACTGAATATTTTCTCCTTTTTTTTTTTTTTTTGAGAATTTTCTGTATTTGTATTCAAGTTTCGGAAATACTCAGACCTGCTCTACTAACCATGCCACCTTAAATCGCCTTTCCTCCCCATTCCGATGCTCTGTTTGGACTTCAGCAGGCTGTCTTGATCAAATCAATGAATAGCAGTGCTGCCATGTGATTTGCTGATTAGATATTTGTGTTAACGAGCAGTTTACAGGTGTACCTAATAAAGTGGCCAGTGAGTGTAAATCTTTGTCCCAGTTTTTCTAATGTAATGTGTGGGACTATTTCTTGATCAGGTGCAATGAATCCTGGAGTTTTGTCCTCACTGTGCGGGTACGGCCATTGTCTCTGGTGGGAGATAGGTCAGTGCAAAAAAGTTTTCCACCTCTCCTTGTCCATCTGTTGTTGGCTCCAGGTGGAGGGGAGCTCTTTGGTGACTCCTTTTTAGTGTTTCTTAGTTGGCCTTTCCTTTGTTTCCCTCAGAGATTCCTTTAAAGGGTATATCTGCTAGTGCTACTTTAAAAAGCACGTGGCCCATCATCCTCAGTGCCTTCTCTTTACTTGTTCAGCAGGTAGTTGGTTTAGTGTTTCTTCTACTAATGTCAGCAAGCAATAAAAACTACAGGAAAGTTTGTGGTAAGTTATGTGTGAGGTATATTATTAACTCTGTTTCTGCTTTTATAAACACCTGTTGTGTGGGGAAATACATCCAAACTTGTTTATGTACTCAAACACCTTTATCGCTTTTGGGAAATTCTATTTAAGGAGTTCCCTTAAATGTTCTGAATTTTAAGAAATGTATCAGGACATCCCCTTGTAGCACTCATCAGTGAGGTCCATGTCTGCTCTCTGCCCGTGGAGCTCATGCTGATTAGTTACAAGTATTTAAAGTCTGAGTCCTGAGACAAAGTGGGTGTTAACACATAAACACGTTTACTGAGAAACCTCTTGTTAACTGTGGTGAGAAATATCCTGTCCCCTCAGACTAACATGACAATGGCTCTTCTATTTATGGTTGTTTGTGTCAGTGGCTGTCTTTCCCAAACATGGAACGCACTGATTTTAGACCAAGGAGAGGTTTAGTCATTGTAACATAAAAGTTAGTCCACTTTCTCTTTTTGTTCTTTGCTGAGCAGAATAAAGGCCAAACAGATGCCATACCAGCTTTCCTTCGAAGAAACAGCTTCACACCGCTGTCCAGCCAAGACCAGATTAAACGACCTCGTCTTTACAGTGTGGGGAACCCTTCACATACTCGTATGTCCCAGGCCCCTACTTTACCCAGCATGCAATTCTCTGAGGCATCTGAAGGGTCAGAAACGGTACAAAGTGAGGTCAGTGCCTTTCTCACACAAGATACTGTGGTTATAGGTCAGCTGGTATGGCTGAATATACAGATAAATATTATATATTCATATAAATATCTGAAACAGACTAAACAATCAGCAAATTATGTTAGATGAGTCAGAATGTATCAGAATAAATAAAGTGATTCAACCAACATTTACTATTGTTGCTCACACAATGGATGATGAGATGTCCATGTGGACATGCACTGGCTTTTTGTAACAATTTAGCTTCAAAGTCGGCTTGGCTAATAATGATAATTAAAAAGCAGTGTGACGGTGTAAAAAAACTGTGTTATTTTATCCACCATTTACTCTGACACTGAATTGCGTGGGACACTAACAGTACCAACGTTGCCTTGCTTGTAGCCACAAAGGTTCATGTGAAAAATGGAGATAACAAAAAGTCTCAGTAGGCACAAATTTGGAGGCCATCCTTGCTTGTCTTGTAACAGTGAAGACACATGACACAACTGGCTGTGAAAAATTAGCAAAATGAAAACTGAACTAACATTTAAAACTAATACTGTAGATAGGGCTGCTCAATTAATCGAATTTTAATCACGATTACGATCTGGGCTTTCAACGATCATTAAAAATGACTGAGCCGATTATTAGCCCCTCCCTCATTTATCCGCGACACCTTAAAGGCCGGTCCGTGAAAATATCCGGTTGTTCAGTGATGACGCGACGAATCCTACTTCCGGGTCTAAAGTAGTCTGCGTTTAATATGGCTTTTGTGTTGTTAACATGTTTAATGTTATGTATTTTCTTCTATTTGATCTCAAAAAGCTCCTAAAACAGTCAGTGATCACTGTTGAGCTCCCTCGGCTTTTATTACCGCTAATCATTTATTTAAGCTCAGTTTTTAAAACCTTACGATGTAACTACAGCCCAGCCCATGCAGCAGTATATGAATGACTAACCTCGTATTGTGGATGGATTATCTCAGTTGTTCTCCTGGCTGAAGTTTGGTCCTTTTACAGCATCCTGCCATGCGATTACATTTGTTCCTGACCACCGAGAACACTCACATTAACTTTTATCGAGTGGAAAAAAAGTTAGCTTGTTTATATTATGCTAACATAGCTGTGTCGCTAGCGGTCACGTAGCACATCATTATATACCAGCTAGCCCAACTTCAGTAACCCTACAAACGTCACTGCTGTTTAGTTTTCTGTCTTCATTTATGCTGGAAGTGATAGCAGAGCTGTACGTTTTAATTTGTTTCCAAAACCCCGCAGTCAGGACATGCTATATTGTATTTAGATAGAAGCTAGCGAGCTAACTCCCTGCTAACTTCTAACTCCGTTAAATGTCATAAATTCCGTTTTCATGGATGCCTGGATGTTAAACTCAATTGTTACACCTGGTAGAGCAGAACGCTGATCATTTTATTAAAGATGAAAGACTTTAGACAGTTTTTCAACTCTCAGTAATGCCATAGTGATCGTTTGATATATGGACCTGCAGCGGAGTTTAGACCCAGACACGGCTAGTGACGTCAGACTGAACAACCGGATTGTCGGGCATAAACCGGTCCGTGGCGCAAAAAAGGTTGGAGACCGCTGATTAAGAGGACCCGAGGGAAGCTCGGAAAGCTAAGCAGAAGTTATTTGGAGAGTGACTGCCGTTGGTTGAAAAGAGAGTTTAAAAAAAAAAAACTTCAGTGGTGTTGCACACTATTTTATATTATTTTTTTAAAGTCATTGTTAACCCTTTAAAGCCGGTCAGAGCAGCACGCTCCGTTTTGCGTAACTATTTTTAAATCCCTGTAGAACCTGAACCGTGTAAGCTAGCGCAATGATTTGTTTTGCATATGAAACCGGAGGAGTTGTACTTACATCTTATGCCATCAGCTTGTCCTCGGTCACGGTTTCCTTCCACATATAGCTTTGCAAAAATTGCATAAAAAGCGCTTGCAGGAACAAAAACATAATATTCCAGAAACACGCTTTGCCGATCCTATCAGCTGTTCGTAACACTTCCCACAGTGAAATGAGGCACCTGCTGTTTTCTTTGCAAATTTGCATCATAGGATTGTGTTTTGTTTTTCCTGCAGTATATAAAAATTGCTGTATCTCCAAAATAAAACTATGAAGACACTCAAAATAAATTTCCTGTTGTTGTAAACTATTTTTTGCAACTTTATTGTATTTAAAGTTTTGAGGGATAAACCTCTTAAATTTCTCCAAGTAGAAATATATGTAAACAAAACAAAAGCGATTTTCAATTTTTTTTGTAGTTTATTGCACTTTTTTGCAATTTATGTAATTACTATGGACTTAATGCATACATATTATTAAAATATGGGCTATAACAGTTGTATTGAAATGCTCCCACAAATGGCACTACAGCATGTAAAAAAAAAAAAAATAATAATATAAGCTCTGGTGGACTTGGTTCCATAGTAGGTCTTAAAGGGTTAAATAAATATCGTCAAATAATCGTGATCTCAATTTCAGTGAAAATAATCGTGATTATCATTTTTGCCATAATCGAGCAGCCCTAACTGTAGACATGATTAATATAGGAAAAAGTTAAAAGTTGAAAGGTTAACAGCAGCATACAGTGAAATATGATGACTGAAAAAAACTCAAAGCAACTAAACCAGTCTTATCATTATTTTTTATTATGAAAAGTGTTAGACAAACAGAACCTTTGGTAATCAGTTATTACTGGAATATAACGGAACAATGTTATCAAGTGCTATCAAGATTGTTCTTTAGTTTGTTCTAACGTGTTTATCACAGGTGCAATGCACCGTCTGGACAATCACTGCTCTGCATGTACACATATGCCTATCTTTTCTCATACCATACAGCATGAGGGAGGATTATTTATCTTTTTATTTAAATAATTGATTCAAGGTTTAAATAAAAGTATTCTGTATGTACAAATGTACTTTAAGTGTTAAGGTTTTGGGCTGGCAGAGGCCAGCATAAGCAAACCCAGGATGGTTTGTTTTTCATGTTCATGGATGTTTACAACAAGCAATGTTCCTTCATAAGGATGTTGGATGTGTATACATGAATATAACTTTTTTTCTCCAATGTTTTTGCTTGTGTTGTTACCCAAAAAGTGACCTTTTAGCTGTAGTAGGACAGAAAATCAGTGTCTCACTCTGAGCTGTGACCTCAGATTTTAGTATTAGTTCAAGTTCAGTCGGCGCCAGTCAAAACAAATAGCTCATTCCTGTTTGGGTTAAAGCAGTCTACTTTCTCTCCCTTGCTTTTCCCTCTTGCAGAACTCTCTAAATGGTTTCACTGGTGCAGACACAGATGACTGTGTGGAGTTTAAAAACAGAAGTACATAAAAAGGTATTCATAACCTTCCTCTTATCTGTTACACAGAACATTATACATATATCAGTATACTTTATACTCTGTACTGTACTTTACAATACTATACACTCACTGGTGACCTTATTAGTTACACCTTATTAGTACTTGTTTGGATCCCTTTTGCCTTCAGGACTGCCTTGATTCATGGACACATCAAAGATTTTGGTCTATATTCACTTGATAGCATCAAACAGTTTCTACAGATTTGTCAACTGCACATCTGTGATGCAAATCTTCCATTTCACATCCTAAAGGTGCTTTCATGTTGTTAACACCAAGTTCTGACCCTACCATCCAGATGTCACAGCAGATGTTTGTCCAACTTTGTTGACTCTGTGCAAATTATAGCCTCAGTTTGCTGTTCTTAGCTGATGGTGCATTTAGAAATGCTCTTCGGCATACCTTGATGGTAGCAAGTGGTTATTTAGCTGCATAAAATAACATAGCAACAATCTGTTCTCAAACCACAGTTCCAGAGATCAGCTCTTTCCAAAAGCTTAACAATAAAAGTATGTCTTCAACTTTAATTTAGAGGCATTCACTCACAGTTGATGGTCACTCAGGAGTCATTCTACAGCAGGGGTCGGCAACTCCAGGCCCCCTGGATCAACACACCTGAATCAAATGACTAGTTCATTAACAGGCCTCTGGAGAACTTCAAGTAATGTTGAGGAGGTAATTTAGCCATCTGAATGAGCTGTGTTGGATCAAGGACACATCTAAAACCAGCAGCACACCGGCACTTGAGGCCTATAGTTGCCTAGCCCTGTTCTAGAGCCTTGGTGCAACTGCAGCAAAGGCTGGATGGATGGATGCAGGTGGAAGATCATTTAAGACCACTGGATTACAGCAAGTGCTACCAAGGCTGGTAGCACTGGAGTAATTTGATCTCTCTCTTTTTTTTTCTTGAGAGTGTTCGAAACTGTGGTTGACCACAGAAATTTGTCAATTTTACAATTTGTGTCAGAGATTTTTTAACTTGTGTTTTAATGAGAGGACATTAAAGTGCCCTTTCAACTATTACCCTCCCAGTTAATAGTTGAAAACTAATGGAAATCCAATTTCTTATAGGCAACATTACTTTTGCTGACTGACGCTCACTGGGTATTTTGTGTTTTTTCTTTTTATAATCATTATCTGTAAAGCCTAGAAATCATTGTGTGGGAAAAACCCAGGAGATCAGCAGTTTCTGAAATACTTGAAATAGCCCATCTGTCACCAATAACTCTGCCACATTCAAAGTAACTTAAATTACCATTCTTTCCCTTTCTTTTGCTTAGTTTGAACTTCAGCAGGTTGTCTTGCTCTTGTTTTCATGCCTCAAAGCAAAGATTACTTGCATTAACTAGCAGTTGCCGAGGTATACCTAACAAGGTGGCTGGTGAGTGAACTGTATTACAGTTGTCTCATTGCTTCATTTTTGTCTTTTATCCCAGGCTTTTCTCGACAAGTCCAGTACTGACCAGCAAGGACCAGCAGAAAGAAACCCAAAAAGCTTCGGTCATTATGATTTTAAGCATGGACTTGCAAGTTAGAGCATGTGTGTACATAAATGAAGTCAGCGAATGTGTGATCCATTCAAATATACAAATCAAACACTTGTACCAAAGACACTCTC
Organism: Maylandia zebra; assembly: GCF_041146795.1. Taxonomy (NCBI): domain Eukaryota; kingdom Metazoa; phylum Chordata; class Actinopteri; order Cichliformes; family Cichlidae; genus Maylandia; species Maylandia zebra. Next base: position 26,852,097 of record NC_135186.1, read on the forward strand.
AACACCATCCATTAGTTGCTAGCACACTCCATATAATATTGCAGATTACAGTCATGGTGTGCTTTATTAGATGTCGAATATGCTGATTGTGAAATTTATACCTCAACCTTTTTTCTTCAGTGTAGTATAAGAGAATTTCTGTCTTGAAGGAAGCCATGTGCAGCCTTATTTTGTGCTTAGATTGTTTCACTTTTAATTTTAAGGTCACTTAGTTATGTGCATTCTCCCTCTGACAACATGTAGCAATAAATGTATTGTGAGGTGCAATTTAGGTATGCAGAAGTGCGATTTAGTTTTCAGGGGGAAGCCATAAGCTGTAAACATTAATGACATGTTTCGTCCAGCCCTATAAAAAGTGCAGGATCTACTGTGTGTCGACTTTAATCTGTGACAGTTAGTTAATCTTCTCTCTTGAGATGTGTACTTCTTCTTTTATTTTGTCTTCCGTATAAATAACAGCTTTGATATAGAATCATGGCACTGTGATCATGTAAAGCTGCTCACCTTTGAACTGCATAAAATTAATGCAGATTTTCTAAACACAGAGGTTACTTGTACAGCAGTATTGGATGTTATGTTGGTTTGTAATGCTTTAGATTTCGTCACGGGGAAAAACAAATCAGGGCCTTTGTAGTTCTACCTTTACTGTCCATATGGAACGACAAGATTGAAAAAGGGTCATTTAGGAAAGTACCTTTATTTACAGGAATATAGGCTTTGACCCAGGTAATCAAAGATATGATATGCAAAATTGTTTCCTTGAATGGAAGGAAATGGAATTGACGACACATTTGAATGTCTTAAAATGAACTTGTAGCTAATGTAGCTGCACACATTTTACCACAGTTACACTGTTTTTACACAGACTGTCATTTGTATTTAAGACTGACTTGGAAATAAAGTCTTTATTCCAGTAAAGAAATCTGTGCAATCTCAGTGGGAGTAACCTTCCTGTTTGCTAAACTCCAGAGACATGCATCAACAGAGTTGAATGAGGGAGCGATCTAAGGACAAATCTAAATCTGGGAATGAGATACATTTAGATTGAAATGTAACAGTTGGATGATACAAATCTGATATGTTGCTTTTGTGACACAGCTTTTCACTGCGTGGTCTGTTCTGCTTCTACTGTAATGATAATGTTTTCTAATATGTAAATCCAGCAGTTTTGTTTCAGAGTTCTAAAGAAAAAGGAGCTCTGTGCAGCACATTCAGCTCTGAATTGTGAATTGTTTTTGTTCTTATTTTAAATAAATAAATCCCAACTTATTTGATTCATGATTTAAGATACTGATTTGTATTTTTTGTGATTACTACCAGGAAATCAGGGAAATGCATGAAGAAAAAAGAAAGTAAAAGCAGCACTGCTGAGAAATGACCCTCACATTGCTTTGACGCCTAAATAAGGCCTTGAATGACTGGAATGAGATAAAAAAGCCCTGGAAAACTCAACAACTGATTACAGAACAAAATATTCCAACGGGTATTTGAAAACTAGGAATGTACACCAACTTTTGTTTTCTTGGTAAAAAGATTTTAAGTGGTTTTTGCATGGTGGGTCACTGTTGCATCTCTCTCATGACTTCAGTCATACATGACGATGATTTGAACCCAGAATTCATCACTCCATCAGGCCCGTTGCCACTGATTTTCAGTGCAGTTCTTAGCTCTTGTAATTTGGCCTACCTCAACCTTTTCTCACCGCCTCTCTTCCATCCCTGACGAGGCTTCGACAAAGAAGACTGATCAACTGAAGGGCCAAAAGCATCTCTCAGGTCCTGTGTAAAATCATAGCTAGATTTTTCTCCTCATTTCTTAAGGACGTGGGTTTCAGTTACTGTTCTTATTTTCATTTTTAAGGTCTGTTATTTCTCATTTTGTCTTTCACTTGTCCTGTTTCCCTGATTTTTTTTTTATGACATACTGAGATATGCTAAGTATCTGGCTAATAGCTCTAATAGTCCTAATAGCTCTTCTGGGAATCACATTTTTGGTGTAAATTAAAAAAAAAACAAACCCCCAAAACATTACAAACATATATTATGCATGGTAACGTGGTTGCAAATCAGTGATAGCATTAGCATTAGCAAATACACTGTGGGACGCAACTTGTAGTGCACAATTACTGTTCTTTAAAATATATTGATGTCAAAATAATGGTTAAACAGATAAAGTGAATTCGTAACTTATTTTAAATGTTATATTGGGGAAGCAGTTTGGTTATCAAGGACCTGGAGCAGGAGAAAAATGCCATTCTGAGGAGTTTGAAACAACTGAACAACTAAATATGATGAGTGTGTGTGTCTGTGTGCTAGAGTGGGAGAGCAAGCCTCTAAAGATAGACGCACAACATTAGTTCATCATTAGTTTTTTTGTATGCTTAAATTGTTCAAGTGTTAAAAAATCATTCCTCTGAAAATAATTCGGTACAAGGACTGGACTGAAAGAAAAGAGAAAATTACAAGGTTTGGCTTCTTGGAATCAAAATATGAAGAAATATGGAGTGACTTTTCCACAGAATCATATTGTAGCTGCTGCAAAAGTTGCAATTTTAAATGCCAAAACTGACTGACTATAACTGATACACAGTCAGTTATAGTGACTCAGACCCAGGGCTGGACTGGGACAAAAAATCGGCCCGGGCATTTTGACTAGAGACCGGCCCACCAAAAATGTGACGTCATTCAGGGGTAAAACCGCAAAGGATTCTGGGAACTTGTGGCAAGAGGTACTAGCGCATGCAGGCTTTCAATTGAGCTCAGTTACACAGCGATAAAAAGAAACACAAAAAATGGCAAGAAGCTGTTGTATTATTAACTGCAATAGCCGGTGTTGTGCCAAAAAGTCTACCAAAAACTGATTGCTGGTATTTAAATTGCTATGAGTAACTTGTTGGGCTATAATATGTGAAACATATGTCAAATGCATCCCTCATGGATGACATGAAGTCATCTCTCCATCTCTCTCTGCTGCTCTTCTGTCTCCTCTGTCACAGACTTCTCCACTTTAGATGATAAATCAGCCTGGTGCAACATGTAAGGATTGGCACAATTTGTTAAGATTTTGAGGAGTTTGAGAAACTAACCTGAAGCATAAAATAAAATTTACTATCAGTAACTTCATAGCACCCGCCCAGCAGTATATAAACTCCATCATGCTAGCTAGTACGCAGTACCAGTTATTCTAAGCGCCTGTAAAAAGTCAGCACAACGAAAACAAACTACAACTAAACTTGGTTTATATCTGACACAGACAGCAGGTCATAACTTCTTGCCTGAAGTTCAGTTCCTCTGCCACTATGACCGGCGGCCGCCTCGGTCTCTCCTCCTCTTGCCTCCCCTTTCCCTTATCCACCTGCTGGCCTCCACCACTTGCTGATGTTGCTAAATCTGTGGAAGCTATGCCATAGCTACCGCCAAACAATTCAGTTATTTTTACACATTTGGCAGCGTCTGCCTGAAGGGCTCGTTTCTTTTTGGTCCTAATTTTTTCTGCACCTTCTTTCCTTTTTTTGTTCTCCATTTTCTTTAGTTCGTCTATAAGATTGCTAAACAAGGGGGAGGGTGCATCCGACCTCCTCGGCTGTAATTGGTCCAGCCCAGAGTCAATCATGACCAACTGGCCAATCCAACACCTTTCATTATTTATACCCTTCCAAAAAAAAAAAAAAATCGATCGGCCCATAAAAACAAAAAATCGCCAGCGGCCCACCGGGCAAATGCCCGGTATGCCCGATGGCCGGTCCAGCTATGCTCAGACCTCTAACTCTACCACCACCAGCAGCATGTCCTGAGTTTCATAACCATTATTAGAGTTGCTGAAATTTTTAATTTTGGTTCCCTATGCAGGAGGGAATAATTAAAACATGTTCCAAACTAGCAGATTTTCAAATATAAATTTTACTCTCCTTCTATAAATTTAGCCATTGTATACAGTTCTCTGAGAAAACATTTTCCCCTTTTTTGTATATTGTCACACTTACATGTTTCAAATCATCGCACAAAGTCTTTTCATTTCAGATGAGACTAGATAAATTAAGTAAAAATGCAGTTTTTAAATGGCAATTGATTTTATTAACTGTTATTATTAACAATTGCATTTATTAATTCATCAATGACTCATCCAGGAGCTAAAAAACAAACAAAACAAAAACAAAAAAACTAGGGAATGAAAATGTCACTTGTCTCAGTTAAGGTCAGAGTTCATAATGGGGTGCTAACAAAGAGACTGGGCAAAAATGGTAAGGTTCCAAGGTGAAAGCCACAGCTGACCAAAAACAAACAAACAAACAAAAAACACACAAGTGTTCATCTCACATTTTCCAAAAAAAGAAAAAAACATCAATCATCATGATGATCTCCAGGACATTTAGGAAAACTGTTGTTGACACATTATACGATCATTTTGTAAAGGTGGTGTTTTGGTTGGTGTTGAACTGCTTTGGATTATGAGGACAACCTCTGCTGCACCTGGAAAGGGAGAGGCTGCTTGTGGCTTTCAGAGGAATCTGTTGTTGCTGCTACAATAGTGACTTTGCCGGATTTTCCTTCGCTCACCCACACTCTTCTTACACACTTTACGTCATGGCTCCCCTGTTATTATGGGTGTCTGTGCTTACATAAAAATACTTTGTTACGTCTTTTATCACGTCTGTGAACTGCCATTTGCTGGAAGTCTTAAATCACGACTGGATCACCTCGGCATTGAAATGGATTACACAGAATAAAAGAAGGTCAAGTCTGTAACACGACAAACAGCTGAAACACAATGTCAGCTTCATCTGCAGGATTAAAATGGTCATACAGTTAAATTCAATTCCAAAAAAATAGCGTCTGTATATTAATATTGTAAAGGCAGGATATGGTGCAGGTCATATTAGAGGACCAAATTAACTAAACCAGTTTAAATAGCATTCTTATACTGGAATAATCCTTTTTTGCTATGAAAGCCCATTATAAATTTATTCTGTTTCTAAAGCCTCGTAGAACCTTCATCTCTTTTTAATCTTACACGATGAATAAGCAAATAACCACCTACTCACTAAAAATAAACCTGTGCTCCTGCTTAAAATGTATAGATATTACTGTTACGCGTGAGCTGTATTTGGGCTGTTCAGGGATTAAATCATAGATACTAAAATGAAGATTATAGGACTTTTTTTTTATAGTACAGCTTTATGTTTTCATGCCCATTCCCTGATGGGCTGTCCCAGTCTTCCTCTATAAATTGCTTCACTTGATCCTCCTGTTGGCATCTGCCTCTAAGGACAGCCTACAAGCAAGACAACATGAGGACTGTCGGTTGGAGTATTTTGGTTTTCATGTTAGCCTCACCGGCTTCAGGTAAATAGTGATTTGTTCATTTATTATTTTCGTATATCATGTAAATGATGTATTTATTTATAAAACTGATGGTATGATTTCCCAAAAATACAGGTCAAGTATCACAGGATTGTTCAGCACCAGATAAATACCCGAACACCAAACTGGAGACGAAATATGCCAGGAGACAGAAATTCAGCCACAGCGAGAAAGTTTACTACAGCTGTGACGACGACTTCACTGCTTTCAGAGGCAGCAGGGTTGTGCAGTGTGTTGATGGACAATGGACCAAACTGACTTTAAAATGCGAAAGTAAGAATTTGACCATTTATTTGTTTTCAAGGGCGGAAAAAAAAAGAGTCGCTTGCGTGTTGTTTCACTCAGCAGCCTGTTTACTGAGATATTCTTAGACCTGTAATTTACTTAGATGGATTTAAAGCAGCGCAGAAGCCCGCTAACACCCCCTACTGGGGAAGGTGTTTAATAGATATACAAGTAAAAAAAAATTATCAAGAAAAAAGTCGTTCATAAAAAGAAGTCAGAATGCACACAGGTTCAGTTCAGTTCAGTTCAGTTCATTTTTATTTCAAACATTTCAAACATGTGCCTTCACAATCATTACAAAATATCATTCCATTATTTGTTTGAAAAGGAGTAGGCTGAAGTATTTACTTATTTGTCCCTACCCCCTCAAGTTTTACCTCTCATTCATTTAAAAAAAATTTTGTCTTAAATTAAACAAACAACATATGAAACATATGAAGTAAAACAAAACATAACATACATAAATCAAAAACAAGAAATTAGCAAGCCCCACCACAGTATAGTTTCTTGCATATGAAAAATACAGAATGTGTATATTTGCAGATACACAAGTTATGGAAAAACAACAAACCAAAACAAAACAAAAAAACAAAAAAGAACCGCAACACCATTACCAGCAACATTACCGTCCTGGGTTAACCCCGTTTTCTTCATTCTTATACTTATTTAAAATTAGGTTTTTATATTTTACTTTAAACTGTTTTATGTTTTGACTGTCTTTTATTTCTTCTGTTAGACTGTTCCATAATTTAACTCCTGCAATTGAGATAGACATAGTTCTTAAAGTTGTTCTAGCACTTTGTATTTTTAAATTCCATTTCCCTCTTAAGTTATACCCACCTTCTCTTTCTATGAACAATTTACAGATTTCTTTGGGAAGCAATTTATTTCTTACTTTATACATTATTTGCGCTGTTTTAAGCTTCACCAAGTCTTGGAATTTAATAGCTTGCATTTTGACAAAGAGTGCATTTGTATGGTCCCTGTACCCTACATTATTTATTAATCTAATGGCCCTTATCTGTATTATAGTTATTGTTTGTGTGTTACTTTTGTATGTGTTTCCCCAGACCTCTACACAGTAGCTCATATATGGCAGTAGTAAAGCACAGTATAAAATGTGCAGTGCTTTCTGATCCAACATATGCTTTGCTTTCCCCAGGACGGCAATGCCCCGTGCCAATTTCCCCCGAACATAAGTAATGTGTGGCTTCCAACAGAGCTTGTGGTCAATGATCACCCCAAGAAATTTTATTTCATTTACTCTTTCTAAATATACATTGTCCACACATATTTCTACTTCGATGTTTTTCTTTTGGTTTCCAAACAACATAAATTTGGTTTGGGAAATTTACTGACAACAACATTTCTTACAGCCTTAAAGGTCGATTCACATTTTTCAAGTCTAAATCAGTTGAATAGAGTCATTTAATTTACTTTGAATAACTTTTTTCCCTTACTAAATAATTAAGAAAAATAAATGTCTAGATGCATGCTAAGTTACCCAGTTAAGGAAACAAAAACTTTGTGAATTAGAAAAAATGTGGGGCATGATCTCTTTGGCTTTCTTTGGTTTGAGAGTCACGTGCCGGTCTAAATAACCATACTGCAAACTAATTTTTAACTAGATTATAAGAGATAGTGTACTAGTAATGTAATTGCCTCTGTTTTACAACCAAACTGATTAATGCAGTTCTGTCTTCATAATCAATGGCCTTTTTAAAAATGGAACAGATTTTAATCATTGCCAAACTACAAGATGCAAGATGGTGCTAACAGAGCAAAAGGAAACTAAAGAAATACGTTTTGTCAGATTATCAACTGAGGGTGAAAATTCTTTGAAGAAAAATGAATGTAACTTACATGATTCATCACTCTGCTCTTTTTGAGTCATTTTCCCCATAAATAGGCTTGTAGTTCACCACATATTTTGGCTTGAAGGATAAACTGTGTTTTACAGTTGATCTCTGCAGCCTCTTTAACCATAAATGATCATTTCATGATTTAAAATTCTTTTATATTGCTGGTATCAAGACCAGTTCTGGGCTTCTTAACCTCAGACAAGCATCAAATGACAAGTCCTCTACAGTATCAGTTTCTTCACATGTTCCGGTTTTTTTTCTAGACCTCCATAAAACATTCCAGCGAAATCAGCCTTGGTTGTGGGCTTTTATATTTCCATCTAGAAATTAAACTGTAATGTGTCATTTACACGCTTACTATCTTGCATTTAACAGAGATATCATGTGGCAATGCTGGTGATCTACCCAATGGAGAGTTCCAGTATGAAGGGAATTCATACATCGGGGAGAAGGTTTTTGCTGTGTGCAATGAGGGGTAAGTTTTACTTTGAAGAACTCCTAAAACATCAGAATAAGACTTTCAAGTGGTGTTTGACTGCATCTCTTATCTACAGATACACTCTGAAAGGGCTGAACTACATGATATGCAAAAGGTCTGGATGGGCTGGTGAATTCCCATCATGTGAAGGTACAGTGATGTGGTACATTGAAGTACTCGAACTAGCTTGTAAATGGAAACCCAATAGTTGTGAAACTGTAAGGGGTGGCTTTAAGTGGTAGTGTTAATGCGTAACTAATCCCTGAATGTTATGTAAATTGGGAGTTTAATCTCTTAACTCAGTTGAAGCAAATTTCCCATGTTTGTTTTGGACAAATTGTTATTTGCACAGAAGTCCACTCAGGTTCAGATCAGGCAGGCTGTTCCTCCCAATCATGCTCCTCCAGGTCTCACTGTCATTGCGTGTGTGAGCATTAAAGACTCCCAGAAGGATAATTGAAGAGCACACTCCAGCCCTCCACCCAGTAAATTCAAGAAGGCTGGGTAGTCTGAACTGTCAATGGGAGCATAAGAACAAACAACAGTCAGAACCCGTTCCCCGACCCGAAGGTCCAAGAAAACAACCCTGTCATCCACCGGCAAAACCCCCAACGTACAGTCCCACTGCCTCAGGGCAAGTCCAGGCACAGTCCTGGAACAATCCAGCTCCTTTCCACGAAACTGTTTCCAGAGCCTGACGTATGTGACGTATGAACCCAAATATATCTAACCGATATCTCTCAACTTCATACAACGCACTTTCCCTGCCAGAGAGGTGACAATCTATGTCCCAATAGCCAGACTCGATAGCAAGGTTCCCCCTGTAGGTGGTGGGTGTACAGGAGCAGGCTAAGTGGAAAGCAGCTCAGGCAGTAGCTAAAGCAAAAATCTCAGGTGTGGGAGGAGTTCAGTGAAACAATTGCTGTTGGTGTCGAAGCAACTCTGGAAAACCTATCATGTGATTCAGCAGGGGAAAGCATTGGAGCTCCCCACTCCCTCTACTCACATGGTGTATAGAGTGAGTGGGGTGTTTTTGACTTCAACTGAGGGCATAGTCGGGCAGTAGAAGGAATACTTAGAGGACCTCCTCCCATTGGCATGTCTTCTGTAGAGGAAACAGATTCTGGGTATGATGGGGACAACTTGCCTATCACCAGAGGTGAGGTGACTGAGGCAGTTAAACAACTCCTTGGTGTCCAGGCCCCTGCATTAGATGAGGTTCACCGGAGTTTCTAAATAATCTGGATGTTGTAGGGCTGTCTTGTTTGACATGCCTCAGCATCAACATGTGGAAATCTTGGACGGTGGCCCTGGACTGACCTTGGAGTGGTGGTTCCAATCTTTACGAAACAGGACCGGAGACTGTGTTCCAACTACAGGGGGATCACACCGCTCAGCCTCCCCAGGAATATCAATGCCAGGGAGCTGGAGAGGAGAGTTCATCCATTAGTCAAACCTCAAATGCAGGAGGAAAGAATGTGGTTTTTGTCCTGGTTGTGGAACAGTGGATCTTTATCCTCTCAACAGTATTTAAGGGTGCATGGGAGTTTGTCTAACCAGTGTACTTTTGTGGACTTGGAGAAGCTATTTATTCGCATACCTCACAGTATCCTGTGGGGGATGCTTCAGGAGTATCGGGTGCTGGCCTGCTGCTGAGTTATTCAGTCTGTGTACAACTGTGTACAATTTCTAGGTGGAGCCAGTTGGTGGAAGGCTTTCACTTTGGTGGCCACAGGATCTCCTCTGCTTTTTGCAGATGATGAGGTTCCAGCTAATCTGGATCAGGGAAGAGTTGCTCCCCCAACTGGAGGAGTTTAAGTATCTTGGGTCCTTGTTCACAAGTGAGGGGGAAAAGGAGCAAGAGATTGACAGACTGATTAGGGCGGATAGCAGGGTCAGAATTTTGGTGTAAACTACATCAAAGCACGGATCCAACCTGCCTTGTGACAGCAGTTCAGACTGTAGTTAATGTAATGGTGTGGGAGATATGTTGTTGACACACTTTGGGCCTCTTAGTACTATTTGGGCATTGTTTAAACACCACAGCCTATTGTAGTATTGTTTCTGACCATGTCTATCCCTTTATGACGACAGTGGTCCATATTCTGTTGGCTTTGGCAATGAGTTCACTGTGATTAAATGGCCTTCATGGTCACCAGATCTCAAACAGAGCTCCTGTGGGATTTTATGGAACAAGAGATTCACATCATGGTTATGTAACTATGGGACACTTATCATGTCAGCATGGACCAAAATCTAAGAAAATTTTTTTTCATTTAACTTATTTAATCTATGAAAAAGAGAATTAGAGCAGTTCTGAAGGCTAATGGTTTCAGCGCAGTACTAGTAAGGTGATCTGGTTTGCCTGTGAGACTTGGTGAAACACTAGGAAAGGACAGTTTCAGTCTCACTAACATGTTTAGTGAGTGTATAGCCAGTTTTTCTAAAATAAGTATTTAGATTTATTAAATTCTAACCTTTGTTCACTTGTACTTAAGACATGAAATAAATGTTTCTTATTTTTACTATCAGAGGGAGGCATCACCTGCCCAACCCCAGAAGTAGCCAACTCTGTGCAGAGAACTGGAGGTGTTTCTGCATACCAGGTGGGAGAGAACCTGACCTTCACCTGCAGTGAGGGTTTCCAGCTGAATGGAGCTCAGCAGACCACATGTGACTCCAGTGGCCAGTGGAAGCCTCAACCTCCTCAATGTGTTCCCATACCTGATGATAAAATTCAACCATCACCTGGTAAAGGGTTCATATTTTTACCTGATACGCCACTTACGCTGCATTAGCACTATGAAAAATGGCCTTCATCTGAGTTTGCTAAAACTAAAGTGATATCTTCCCCTGTGGAAAATGTTTTCAGCAGGTAGCTGTGATGTGCCACCAGCTGTCAGCAACTCCAATGTCCACCTTGCTGACAGGTTCATTACAAAGACATCTTTCTTTTCTGGGCAAAAGGTCTATTACAACTGTGATGTTGGATACGTTGCAGCAGGCGGCAGAAAGTCTCGCCTCTGTATTAATGGGAAATGGACACCACTGAAGCTTAAGTGTGAGCGTAAGTATATTTGATATTTCTTTTTGATCAAGTCTTTTTTTAAAACCTAGTTTTTCCACATTTTATCCCATGACCAGGATAGGATTATTGTTGACATAAAAAAATATATTTTAGAATAGCATTTATTAATGTAACACTCTTCAATTAAATTGTAAGTTGCACCCTTGTCCATCAGAGGATTTTAGTGGCCCTTCAGAAATCAGAAATAATTCACTCCATATCTGTTTTCAAATATCCTCCCGGAAACACTAAACAGTGAGTCCTGGACAAACCTCTACCACCTGGAGTTGACTTTTCTTACAGTGGAATGATTTAGATCATATAATATGGATTTTTAAGCCTCTTTGCTTTACTTTTTTTTTTCCACGCATTTACATTTTACCATGGTATCACCCTGTGGGGAGTGCTTAAAACATTGCATTTCTATTGCATACTTAAAAAAAAACCCTGTAGTCTAGGCTGGGTTACCACTGAGAGTAACCTTGAATTGGACAGGATTACTGCATTATCTCATTTGACTAAGTCTTGAGGCTCAATTGAACTTATCCATGGTGAGATGAATGAATGTGTTATCCAAAACGACAGCACCACATGATGATGATAGTTTGTCTTGCCTCCTCATTACAATAAAAATTCTTGAAATGCAGTACTGTCATGTTAAATTATTTCTGTTCTTTGGCTGTAAAGGAAAGCTTTGTGGCTCAGCTGGAGATATTCAGAGTGGACAGTTTGTATATACTGGAGTAGAATTTGGAGATACCGCTACAGCCGTCTGTGATGAGGGGTAAGAATTTTTAAACCTCCTGCATTCTCAGTGAATGCAACTTTGAAACAAAAGGGGTTTCAGCCTTTTGGAGTTATCAGAACTTCTGCATTTATTACTCGCAAAATGTTTTCTGTACTCGAGTCACAATTGTTATTCTACAATTGTGTAACATAACATACAATCGAGTTACTCACTGTGTCCAATGTAGAAGTGGAATTTTAGAAATCATTTCGAAGATGTGGTCTTTAAATGAACTCTGCGACCCATTTCCTGACATTTAGGTTCATGCTTGTGGGACGTGCAACCAGACACTGCATGAATAACGGCTGGAGCGGACGCAACCCTGTTTGTGAAGGTTAGGTTGCCTATCGCACAAGCACACCACAGCTTTTAGATGTCAGTTGGTTTTCCTGAATCTCAGCATCCTAAAATTATTGTATTTCTTGCAGCTGCGGTGTGTGAGGACCCTCCTGAAGTGAGCAACGCAGAAATAACCGGCCTTCAACATGAACCTTACACATACAAGAGTGTTATTCGCTATTCGTGTCGTGCAGGAACTCTTGTTGGAGAAAGGGAGATTTGGTGTACTAAACATGGGACATGGAGTGCACCTGCACCAGAATGCAAAGGTCATATTCTGACAGAGCAGATTGTAGTTTTTATTGTGTTTATGAATAATCATTAAAGTTGAATTCTTTTCTTTTTTTTTCCCCCACAGAAATAACATGTCCTTCACCAAATGTGCCTAATGCTTACTGGACAGGAAACCACAATCAGAAGTTTCAGTACAGGGCCACTATATATATTCAGTGTAACATGGGTTATGTCATGAGTGGGCCAGGTACAGTGTACTGTGAACGTGATGGCCGATGGTTACCTGAGCTTCCCAAATGTCAACGCAGACGTAAGTAATCAGTACTTTTTCCTGGTATGAGTAACCTGAAGTACTGTTCCCACACTAAAACTATGATTGCCTTTTTTTCCCTCCCCAGGTTTTGTCAACCAGTGGGGCTAATTCCCCAGCTCTCAAACCTTAACCTTCCATATTCAGCGCTATCTGTCAAAACTATTTAACAGCATTCAATGGATGAAAACAGTTAAGCTAACATTACATTCTTACCAAAATGCAACTTATTTAAAATCAACCTAAGCCATTTGGGATACCTAATAACCTAAAAATGTATTATACATTACTATACAGACATTAAAACATGTTTTAAATGAAGCTGAAGTACAGTTTGTTTATTTCGATACGCGTTTGGGCAAGAACAGGTACAAACTTTTCATTCACATCTGTACATAGGTTGGGTTTTTTTCTTTTTATTCCTTACAGTTGATAATGTTATGTGTATCATCTCTAGACTAAACGGTGAGTGAGCATTTCATGAACAAACAAGCTACAAGAAAACAAGAACACCAATTCCATTCATTTTAAAAAGACAATACAAAATCCAGACATTTCTTTACATGAGCAATAACAATTCAAGTGCAAATATCATTATCAACTCCGATACATCATAGCAAACTCTTATTTTAAAAGGCAACAATTAAAAGGGGGGGAGTAAATCAGGTTGCAAAAAGGGAAAAAAGAAACAAGCTGATTTAGGTGGGATGGGTCAGTTTTTGGCAACGTGGGCCAAGTGAGCGCATGGAGAAGTTGCATATTGGATTTTAAGATATAAATCAATGACTGAAGCTGATAATAAAGTGAGGATTTTATAGCTGACGAGTTGTGTTACTTGGCCCAACATCGCATTTGAGTCCAATATGTTCAATTTCTTTGTCCTCCTAAAGTCTGAGTCTTAAAATACATGGGGTGACAGTGCCAACCACTTCACCAAGATGCCACCCCTTTGTTACATTTCACCACACATAATGCATTTTTCTAAAAGTAGTTACATTTTAGAAGTTAAATATCTTCACAATGACTTACATTTAATACAAGGAGTCGCAACAAGAAAACAACCCAAAACACATTTCACAAGTTTTTGTGTCACACTTGGCTTTAACCAAGAATTCATTTTCAATCATTGCACTCTGTATTAAAATAAAGGGAAATGACTGACTGCAAATCTAGAGCCCAAGACAACTACACATGCCTTCTCTTGGGAGGTCTTTGGAAGATCTGTCTTCTTTAGGACAGAATAAAATTTGAGCAGTCTTGGGTGTCTTTGGACTTTGGCGGGTCGGACATGAGGGGCAAAAATTTATTTTGGGGGCCCTGTGTAAGAAAATTGTAATTACAGAATTCAACCCTCGTCTAATTTATTTTCATTATTTACAAGACTAAAAAAAATAATAAAAATAATAAAAACAAATTATAAAACTGGTGGAATATCAATTTCCTGGGTGTAGAAACTATAGTGTATCAGATTCGGAGCTTCCCTTTGTTTTTAAACCTATAGATTATAAATGTGTAGCGTACATCAGAAAGACAATGAGACTGAAGAATTAAAGTGACCTTTTAAAAGAAGCAGCAAACATAATGTCCCTCAAAGACATTTCTTTCTCTCTGAGACATGTTCCACTAAGCATCACATTATCTCATTTCTGTGGCTCCCAACAACTTTTTTCATAATATCCACCACGTTCCTAAAATAGCTAACCACCCTTTTTTTTGTATTTGCTTTAAGTTGGCTTGGAAAAGAGCAACAGAAATAATCTGAAGGTTGGAAAATGCTGGTACAGTCTAAACAGACAGAGAATAACTGTTTTAACAGTAAAACCCTTGGAAACTGCTCTAAGAGCTCAAATATAGTCGGGCTTTGAATGAGCTGGACCGCAGCTGCGACATGAATTTTACAACTGCTCCTCCTCGAGGACAGCACACAGACACTGAAGATGGAACCAGAGTTACACAACACTTGCACAACACTTACAGTCATACTTATTGGTAGGAGTTGAGCTCATTTAAGCAAATACAATAACAAGCTCAGACAGCACGCACAAAACATCACTCCTACTGTCTGAAATAGGCGTTTCTATTGTTTGTTTTCTTTTTTTGTGTGTGTGTGGTTTCATTGCACAACACAATAGAAACCAAACCCACTCACAATACTCTATATCCCCACTAAATGTTTGAGCTCAGGAATGCAGACCTGTGCTGAATGGTAACTGACCAAAAAAGAAAAAACAAAACAAAAATGGTGTTGGAAAATTTCTCAGGTCTGCATAGTGTTTATTGTCAAAGCCTACAAAAAAATAAGAGGGTAAACGTAAGAGTATGTCTCGTGTTTTTAAGTCCTGTGAGAGTTGCGCGATGTGGCCTATAAGATGGAGGGGGATATCGGGGGGGAGGGTCGCGATCCGGCGTGTCGGCAGCTGTGTGGCTTTTACTTGTATGGTCGCAGAAAAGCAGAGACTTTGCTGCTTATGAGACGGATGAAGGAGCGGGGAAGCAACTCGTTGGACTCCCGAGTGGTGTACTTAAAGTAGTTGTGTGGGTGAGCCAGCACATCAAAGAGAGTCTTTATCAGTTTTTTATCCTGTGAGGAAAAATCAACAGGTATAAAGTCTTTAATGAAACACACTTTAGTTCTCAGTTACTGCCTTAATCACATTTGAAGGTGTTGCTAAATACTGGAAAAAAAATTGCAGCTGTAAGAGAACATTAATCTCGTCAATATTAACGCACCGCCTGACTCACAACAACAGCTTTGTTTATTCTTACGACACCTTTCCTCTTCTATGAATCACCTTCGCAACAATGAATGATGCCAATGATGCATACAGTTAGCAGGAAAAGGAAAAAGAAAAGGGGGCTGGGCTAACCTTGAGGATTTCTTGATGGTTTTCAGAGGCGTAGAGCCTTCCGTCTCGCACTATGTCCTCTACGAGCTGTTCGTAGTCCTCTGAATTCATAAAAACAACAACGCATAATATAATCACTGCTTGTTTTCTCATAGCATGCTGAAAACAGGTCATGCAAAACAAGTTAGGTGGTGAAAAAATAAACACAAACATGGCAAAAAAACTCATTCATATACTGGAAAACTCCCTTTGACTCAACTTAATGTCACCTTTTTGTAAAGGGAAACTACAGTGTAACATTAAAGGTGATTCATAGGCAGGTGTGTGTTTGGTACACACCTAAGCCATCAGGGTGGCAGAGAAACTGATGAATCTGTCAGGCAGTCACGTTTTCCAGCCTCTCTGTAACATTCCTTTCCTTTGTACTTTGGACTTTTAGCCATAAAAAATTATATTTTCCTCTATTTTACAACTTTTGGTTTTTCTGAATAATCGATCATTTAAAAGCAGATGACAAATATATAATAGTAACAGTTAATTGCATGTCCACCACAGTTGCACTCTGTTTTTGGTGCAAAATATGTAACATTTTAGTCATGACGGCAGATATGTTTTTTGTGCTGCAAGCGTTATTCTCATTAAAATGACATTAACGCCATAACTGCGTTAAACCGGCAAATCTCCAGTTACGCCGCAAATCTCCGTTGTGCAGCCCCACGCACGGGGCGACCCGCGCTAAATAGCTAACGGAGATTTGCCGCATTAATGCGGTTATGGCGTTAATGTCATTTTAACGAGAATAACGCTGACAGCACTAGTTTCCATGTACAATAATTAGCCAATCATTCAAATTAAATGTTGTCCATCTTTTTGCAAAAAAAAAAAAAAAAGCTAATATGTGTTGTTTTTACACAGCTACACTGACAAAAATAAAAAGACTGTCACCTGCCACGTTTATTAAAAATAATACTATATAAGATTTATTTTATAAAACAACCCTTTAAGGTCAGAAAAATTTTAGACACATAACAGTTCACAATCTAAGCCATCTGGTGAGAAAAGTGATAATGTTTCATACCATCATAAGTAACATAGGGGATCTGAAAGCCTCTGGCGCTGTTAGCCTCATTAGACTTGAAGTTAATCCAGAGACGTCTGGACCGAGCTGTGAAGGCGATGGGCCGCTCATATGTCTGACATGTCTCGTAGGTGGTGATGGACGTAGCTGACCCTTGTATTAAAGAAGAAAAATGACCAGGTTTATAGTGTGATTAAATTACTACATTTCAATGAAAGCTAATGAAAGAGGGCCACTTACAGTTCTTCCTCATAACCAGCACATCTCCACATTCATCCTCTGAAGGCAAGAAAATCTCCGGCACAACAATTAGGATCTTGCGCTTGCTGGGTGGGTTGATGTTCCAAATGCACTCCACATTTGCAGGGTAATTACCAGGATAGTTAGGTGACTCAATATAACCCATAAACTCGCCCATCTCCCCGCCACATTGCCTGTCTAGACGCACACAAACATATCAAATTAAATTCAAGCCCATGTCTGAGAAAAATGAACAACACAAAACAATCATTTTCATACTCACTCTTGCACTGCGAGACACTTGTGGCACCATCAAAATCAGTGGTGGTATTTCCAGGACAGGAGATGCAGTAGTTTTGTTTAAACTCTGTCTGATAGGTCCCCACAGGGCAGCGGATACAGCGGTGTACTGTGGTGTTGTAGTAATGACCTGGAGAACAATCAACTGCAGGGAAAAAGTAAAAATATTAAGCGAAGAAGTTTGGATTTCTTCCCCCCAGCAAAGATAAAAAGTTGACCTTTGACTTCACAGTCGTGGAAGGAGCTGGACCCTTCCCGCTTGGTGCTGAGACCTCCCCCACAGGGAAAGCACAGGGTCCGTCCCAAATCTGGTTGGTAATTGCCCTGAGGACATGGCAGGCAAGGTTTGAATCCACTGCTGGAGTAGTACCCTGTTGGACACTGGCCTGGATTTGATGTGAACAACACAGGGATCAGGCTTTTTAATGAGTCAGAAATGGATGTTTAACATAGTCCGTGAGACTTTAAACAAGGCTACCTGCACAGGAGGAGATGTTCCGTGCGCCCACAGGCCCATGGCCATCGCTTCCAGGACAGAGGTCACAGGCCAGCTGCCCCTCTTTCTCCTGGAAAGTGCCGGGTGGACACTGGACACAGCGTTCCTGCTCACCGTGGTAGTAAGAGCCTGGCAAACATCTGACTGAGAGAACATCCACAATGGCTTCAGTTAGAGATTAGGACACACTTAGCTATAACTCCTCATTAACTAAATGTGTAACGTGGATGGATAAAATATGCATTTGTTATTTGTATCTGGGATCATTTCTATTAATTCTGGTGGTTAATCTTTGTAACACATGAGGAGAGCAAACCAGAGCAGATGAACACAGTTTTTTTTTTTTGTTTTATTGTTATTGGCACCCCAGGTGATAGTGGGTTCCAAAGTAGCTTGCAGGGGCAGAAGCAATTGGCTAAAACAGCTTAACTTGCATGTCCTTTATTACATTTGCTAATTGGATGCAGAGCTGGATTATAGTAGAGCCATCACATGATACTGGATGACACTTAAATCAGCTGATCTCCTAGGGTTGTGGCTGGGTCTGATTGGGTGATGACTGATTAGTTTTATTGTGTAGAGACCTCACCTGAAGACTAGCTAAAGACACACCTTCTATGAAACAATGATGCACAATGTGACATTTCGTAAGGTTATATTCTGACATTTAGGGTGTACTAACACTGGGCACAATTGCTCTGTAATATAACCAACAGTCCAACCAATCTCCGCCTGGGCCCACCTGTTCAAGCAGCCCAGGACAGAGTTAACCAGACTTGACGCTCAGGTATGACCCAGTGCTCCCGTTAGTCAAATTAACTGAACTTTGGAGCTCAGACGTGCTCATGTGTGGTATTTATTGGCTGCTGTGAGTACATCCTAAGTTTCTAAATACATCCTTGCAGCAAAATTAGCTTATCCAAGACTACCATTTCTGCTCTCTGGTCTTACCACATCGGCCACTGTCCCTCTCCCAGCCTGGACCACAGTTTTCCTGAATAGGAGCAGCCTGGGGAAGTTTTTGGGCCACCTCATATTCCAAACCAGCAACTCTGATGAGGAAGCGCTCCTGGTTGATGGACTTCTTCAGAGCCTTGATATAGGTTTTAACCTGCTTCTCCATCCGTTGTCTCAGGCAGCTGAGATTACAACTCCCTGGATTGGAGTCCATAAAAAATGTAAATAAAATTTTAAATAATTATGTCTTAAGCACCAACTAAGTTGATCAAGGTTTTCCTTTGGGATGGAAAAAGAAAAGTCCAACCTGTAGCATCTGTAGGTTTGACCTCAGCTTCCAGCTCTAATGTAATGCGTGTTACTTCTTTGTTGGAGGGGTTGCGAGCACGTCGCCCTTTAGCTTTCTTGGAGGAGTCACATTTAAGGTTGACAAATGTTACAAGGCAGTTGCTGCAGGGCTGCCCTCCTCCTGTGGACACACAATATCATATAATATCTTTAAGGCAGCACCGGCATACATTGCTTGGATCTGTTATAGAGCAGTCAACCTTTAAATATTAAAATAAATAAATAAACAACACATCTGTAAAGGAACATATCCAGTTAAGGACTGACCTTGTCCCAGTGTCCGTCCTCTGTCCTCAGTTCGGCCAGGCAGCTTAGGATGCAGGTGACATTTGGCGTTTTTGATCTTGAAAGAAGCCGTCTGCTTTACTGGAGGGGCCAGAGCCTCTACAGACAAACACAGCCCAGTGGGTAGGAGGACACTGAAACATCACACTGCCATCCCTGCAAAGACAGCTGTCTGTGCTGTTGTGATTGACATGTTGGGTCCTCGAAAACTCTGCGACCATATGAATATTGAGAGTGACAAACCTATGCAGCTCTGACTGCTGTTGGAGTTCAGCCTAGTGGGGGACTTCCCTCTGAGGATGGGGATACCACAACTGACAGAGTAGCTGTTATCAGATTCTGTAAAGGTTCACACAAAAATAAGTCCATAAACTAATCTTTTGGATCTGAGATAATTTGTGACTCGACTCTGAATTGCGGTGACATACCTGCCAGATAGTGAGCCTTAGAAGCACATGTAAGAGAGCAGCTCTCTTTCTTGCCAGTCTTGCTGCAGGTCAGTGTAGCCTTTGGTGCTACAAGCCCAGGAGGACATTTCACAGGCTCTGAGAGAAAACACAATCTACAATGTATCACATAATGTTAACACCAATAAGCTGGCGTAGAGAGAAAGACTGCACAAGCAGTATGTGGAAAAGGCCCGCTTCGAGTGTATGTCAGTGAATCAACCACTTGGGGGCAGTGCTGCTACATACCAATACAGTCTTTCTTATTCCAGTGCAGCTTGTACCCCGGTGGACAGGTACACTCATAACTCCCCAGTGTGTTGACGCAACCGTATTTACAACCTCCACGATTTATACTGCACTCGTCGATATCTGTGAAGAGAGGTGTTAACATAAGTACAAATGTCCTGTGGACATCTGAACATGCCTGGAGAAGATCAAAAAATATCAAAGGGAAAAGGATTTTTATTGACAAATACGGCAACAGAAATATAAAAACAAAACAAAACAATGTGATTAGTCCAAAACAATCTGGAGTCAATTCTGCTGATTTACATGAAAGACAAGCAGGCCTCTTATAAAACAGCACAGCTATGAATGACGAGTTCCTGTAAGCTCAGTTCCATTCATCCTCACGCTCTGGAAAGATTAATGCGTTTGCGTGTAAACAGAAGTGATTTCTCATTTTGATGTCACCCACATTCAATTTCATGGTCAAAATTTCTCTGCTCTTCAAGGAGAAAGACTTGTGGCAAGCAGTAAATTATAACTTTTCAAACACATGCTGAGCTAAAACCACTAACAGCATCCGGGATCCAGATGCAGTCTGGCTGCCGTCGATGCCAGACAGAAAATTAGTTTAGTGAGTGGAGCTGAGGATTCGGCAGGCTACGGACAAGTGGCACTGGGAAAGAAACGGAGATAATGGCAGTGATTGATGATCTTGCTTGCTGATATGAAATGCTCTTTCTTGTCTCATTCAATTATTCACTCTGAATACAAACAGTCTGCGTGCCACTGCACTCCCCGAAGAAGATGATGACTTCATCAGTAGCGCTCTGCTGTTCTGAAGCCAGAACTGCTTGAAAATGTTGTGAGGGATGTGCTGCTTATCCTCTGCATCAAAGCACTTCATTTAAAGGACAAAGAGCTCTAATGAAAATCTGATGGAAGCAGAGCTCATCTGCCAGCAACTGTTGTTTTGACTTCTTTGTTCTTCCCAAATTTGAAATGTGACCAAATAGACTTATTCTAACATTTCTCCAGATCGCTTTAATCTTTTTTTTTTTGCTTTGCATGCTCTAACAGAGCCGATGTAGAGACGAGCCAAGAAAGGAAAGGGCAGAACAAAAAGACGATCTGACATTTAGACTCTGCAACTGCTTTGTATCATGTAGCAGAAATTTAGGGTTCATAAAAATGTCAAAATCTTTTAACTGTAATCAGTTTTGTGAGGTTAATCGCCAACTGGCCCATGTTGCTTTTAAGAAGAATTTTTCCCCAAGCGCAATCTGGGCAGTGTTTTCTGCATTGGACAAATATTTATAAATCACCAACCCCCTCCTTTTATTTTCTTTAAAACAAAAAAAGAAGAAGAAGAAAGTTCCACTTTAATTTGTCCTTTTTTTGTGGTTTGGCGAGCAGCCATGCAACGGATAAATCCAAATACTGGAGTCGAGGGGTGATCATATGTCAACTCAGAGCAATTTTTAGATTTACTTTTACATTAAAATTGATTTTAGTTTAGGTTACAGTTAGTTTTGGACATTAAGAGTTTTGTTTCATAGTATTTTTTTTTTTTTCATCATTTGTAACAAAGGAAAAACAGCAAAACCCCCACATTTTTTAAGATTGTAAGCACTACAAATATTTCAGCTACATCCTATAAACATGACACCAAAGTGAAAATATGCAATTTCAAAAATAACAAAAAATAGGACTAATTGTTTAAAAAAAAAAATGTAAATGTTAAAATTGAAGACATATTTATTGTGCAGTACATACCTCTCACTTTGCAGCTGCATGAATATAATATGAGTAATTTGCACGATTTTTTAATGACCATTTGGTGATTCCAGAGTTGTCCTTGGAATAAAAAGGCACTTACGGTGCATGATCCTACATTACATCAGCAACACTGTTTGTATTGTGTGATAAAATTTGTTCCTTTCTTTATAGCTTAAAAAAAAAAAAAAACATTCTGTAGCTTAGATGAGTATCTTATTGTAAGCAACAGAAACTACGAGAGGCATTTTATTCTGCATTATGCAACAATCAACCCTCAAAGCTACAATAAAGGAATTTGTATTCATGTAGCACATTCAGGATGAGTAATGATTTATTTTTTAAAGAGCAAATTTCACCGCTTCGAAAGTGTGACTACCTTTTGAGCTTTAACCTGTTCAATCAATCATTTTTCCTGACACAGCAACATTCGGCCATAATCGAATGAATTTAAGTGGAATTTAACTGGAATCCAGCCTTCAACAGGCAGGTTATTGTAACCAACAAGATTACAGTTTGCAAGGAATTTGTGAATTGAATGATCGTTTTTTTCTGTTCGCATTATTTATATACTAGGATTGCATTCATTACATGTATTGATGTCAACCCTTTGTATTATGTGTCCCACATTTTCTTTCCAAGATTGAAAGCATTTGGAATTTTACATTTACTCCCTCAAATGTTTTTTCAGGTCAGATTAAACCACCCAAAGAGTACATGGAAGTTTATAAAACTTCAACAAAAACAAATATTTGCAGGGTATTTAGTGTCCAAGTAATATATTTCATATATTTCAAATACAATTCATAAGGTTAACATACGTACAGAGCACCATAAATGCTTAGTTTATGACTCTTTTGCCTAATATTGATCTGCATATGGTAAACAACCTGCTTTTTGGAGGTTTGCAAAAGAAAAACTGGTTTAGAGAGAAGCTGACTAGTAAAAGAGGGTAAACTGGCTTGGTTTAGAGGGGTGGATGAACTAAGGGGCTAAACCAAGTTCTAGTACAAGATTGTTTTAAACTTCTAATTATTGAAAGCTGCTCTATTACAGCCCAGGAATACAATTAAGGAGCTAGAAATAAGCCTAATAAGCCCCCTTTAAGTATTTAGGTATCAACTGGAACCCTTTTTGATGTTTAGAGATCTTTTTCATAGATCTATGTACAAACATGTTTTTCGTAGGATAAAAATGCCTTTCTGCCACGGTAAATGCTGACTGGATCAAATTAGGTAAATTCAAAAATACTTTAAAAGTATTTAGTCACGAGCAGTTTGAGTCTATTTTTTAAAGCAGATAAGCAAAATGAGCAGATTGTTTTGCTAGCCGAGAGGGAGAATGGCTGGATATACTCTCACTTGGGAGGAATGTTGACATGCCTCGGCACAATGCTTAACAGCAGGTCACTGACCTAATTGGGTTTGTTTAGGGTGAGTCTATTGTTTAACACCAGATTTCTGAATTGTTTGGCAGCCATAATGTCCGCTGATAAACCACAGAGGGGATAACATAACCTCATACTGTTGTGGCTGGGGACGAAGAAAGTACAGCAGCGATCACCATAAATCTCTGGGGTTATCTAACAGTTCCGACAGCGGTGGTGGTAAAAAGAGGGGGGGGGGAAGAAAGAGGGGAAATCATTCATCACTTGCGCTCTATACAATGGTATAGAGAGTCATTTACGCCTGACCATCTTCTTTCCTTTTAGCAGCTCAGTGCAGCCTGATCACAGTCCATCATGTGAGTAAAAGCCTTACAAATCCAATCCTGGCACATTTATTCCCTGAGCTGACAGCTAATACAGCTACCCATGTGTGGAATGGATCCCGTGAACCTATTAAACTCTTCTGAAATACAGCAGACTATGTAATTCCAGAATTACATACAGTGGGTGGATAAAAATAAAAGTAACCCCTTACAATGTATTGCAACCCAGCAGCACTGCCACCACATCTCTGACTCCATTGAAAGTAAGCATTAAAAAAAAAAACAAAGAAAGAGTAGGTGGTTCACAAAAAATGTAAAACTGTTACTCCTATGCAGTTTTTGACTAACTGCACCTCCTGATCACAAACATCTACAAGTTACCACTCTCTAGTCTCAGTATAGTCAATTCTGTTGCAACATTCCCGATCGGTCGACCTGTCAAACTACAGACAAAAACACATAACGAGTCACTTCAAAGCTATGTATTTCAAGTGCATATGCCGTCTCTCTATGTCTCTCCCTAAACTACTGTGAGGCCCCGAGGTGCAGGAGACAGCAGCAGATTCTAACTGGTGATACACGCTCCATCAAAGGATCGCGGCAACACCCTGATGTGCTCTGGCGGGCCTCTTGGCAGATCTGACGTGCCCTCACACACCTCCTTCTGACACCAAAGGCCGTTTCTCCTATCTGTTCTACACCAGAGTACAGTAACTACCTGCCCATTTTTGATGGACATACTCCACCTTGAAGGACCATAACCTCCATGATATTATTTCATGTTTTAGTACATTAAGTACAGCACAAATTGTCTGCACTTTATATGACTGCCAAGTGTAGCGTAAGTTCTTAGATTGAGTTCTTGCCTTCCAGGCAGCCACCTGTTTCAGCTCATTTCAGTCCATTTGAAAATCGACTTGTAGAGGTCTAAACCTGGCTTGTGAAAGGTAATCCATCAGAGTGAGCATTTAAATACACTTCAGTTTTACCCAAGAATGCAGCTGCATGTAGGGACGTTTTTTTGTTTTTCTATTTTTTAAGGATGTTGTCTCCAGATTAATGAGCTTAGCTTGTGTAAACACCAACAGTAACTATACATTGACACTTAAAAAAAAGTTTAGTTTGTGCCTTAAAAGAAAAGAAAAGAAAAGAAAAGATGTCCCACAGCAGTCTAAGCCTATAGCAGCATAGCTAAGGGATGGTTCAGGGTCACCTGATGTAGCCCAAACTACAAACTTTATCTAAAAGGAAAGTTATGAGTCTAAACTTAAAACTGGAGGGACTGTCTGTCGAATCCAAACTGGAGCTGTTTCTACAGTAGAGAGGCCTAATATCTGAAGGCTCTACCACCCATTCTACTTTCAAACACTCTAGAAACCACAAATAAGCCTTCAGTCTTTGAACAAAGACATCTGAGGTCTTCAAGATATGAGAGGGCATGATCATTCAAGACTTTGTATGCGAGGAGATGAATTTTAAATTCAATTCTGTTTTTACCAAGGAGATGATCTCTTTCCAGTCCTGATGATCTGACAACCTGATAATAATAAATCATAAGAGTCCAGCCTAGAAAGTGGTCAGAATACAATATGGTTTAAAGGCATTTGTTCAAGTAATGGACAAACGTAGCTGATGGTAGCATGAGAGGAAAAGCAAAATGAAATCCAAAGTCATTATAATTCATCCTAAGGGGGATATAAATATAATGCACAAAACGATTTTGAAACATTTCATTCAGACCCACAAACTGTGACATTACTTGGAAAGTCAGAGGATCACAAAGGTTGTTAGGATGCATCATTAGGGGACAATGGGTGTCTGTAAAAATGTCTTGCCAGCCCTTCTAAAAGCTGCGCAGACATTTCAGTCACTGTAATGCCTATGGCTAAACTTCCTGCAAGTCTTATAACAGTTACTGCAGAAATAAAACACTTTGTAAATTAGTCATGTAAAATCTATAAAATCTCTCAGCAGTGCTTTATTAAAGCTGTCAGTAGGCATGTTAAAATTAATAACATTTTTAGTATTTCTAGTGTTTTTTTTCCCTGCCAAACATAAGAGCAGTAAATGAAAGGTTAGCACAGAAGTGCTGGCTCTAGAGGAAGAGTGACAGACAGGAGATTTACACCCGGAGACAAGGCAAAGAAGAAACAGACATGCTGGCTCACCTCCACAGTGTGCCAGTCCGTAAAGGACGTAGCCCTTATGACAATGACATTGGAAACTTCCGGCAGAGTTGACACAAAAGTGGTCACAGGCACGGTCAAAAGAGCATTCGTCAATATCTGTGTAGATAGAAAGACATGCTGTTATAAACTTTTCAAACAGTTCAACAAATTACACACAAAAAGCCTCCAATAATAATGGGATCTGTCCTCGTTTCATCTTCTGTATTGTATTTCTTGGTTGTCAAGAATTGCAATGGGTCAGAAAATATGTCACAAAAAAAAGTATTTTCCAAGAAAGGCGTCTTCTGTTTGGTGCATGGTATAGCGCTTGACCTCCTGCAGTCATGCAGTTTTCCATTTCGATGCACTGAAATGAAATTGTCCAAGTTGTTTTGAAATAACAAGTGGCCACAGCAGGAGACAAAAGAAAGCCCACTCTTTACCTGATAATAGGAGCCTTTGGGTTGGTTTTTCCACGCTAACGTTGGACCTTGGGAACACTTTCCTTCTCTTTCATCTTAAGCATGCTAAATGAGCCAGAGTCGGTACAAGTCCTAGAATTTGACTTGTCAGTCTGTTACTTGGACAACACGTAAATGTGCGTTTAAACATCCACATTTTTTGCTATAGCACGTAGATATACATGTCACAGTACGAGTGCAGATAAGAAGACGTGGATTTTCAGTTTCTCTGGTTTTCTCACCTTGTCAGCTTCACTTGCAAATCTACATCAAATCAGCTCCTTCCTGCCTGTCTCTGTCTCTCTTACACATGGATCCTGATAAGTTGCTTAAATGTCATGGGCTCAAAGACCATAAGGACAGACACATGAAGCTACAGGAGACTGCTGACATTTGGTTTTATTGTGATCAAGGCTCCCCTTAATGTCAGTAATGATCTCTGTCAAGCCCAGACAGCAAATGCTGGTGGAAAATGGGGATGTGCTACAACTTTGCTGGATCAACTTGGCAAATAAAACAAAGGTTTCTCAGGACTTTCCCAGGAATATCATGCTTTCATCAGCTACATCTGAACCTCCTCTGGGTTATGAGGAAGCACACGCTGCCATTAAACGGAGGTCACAGGTATTTCACAGCAATTAAGTATGTTTGGTTAAATGATATGCTGGCTTAAAGAACGCAGGAAGACAGACTGATAAATATCTGCTCAAATCTTGCATGGTTTTTGAAAAAATAAAAATAAAACATTGACATTTGCGCACTGGGCATAATCCAAACTAGACAGATAAACCATATGAGGATCACTGAGGTTAATATTTGGCAGGCATGTTGTAAGAGCAACCAAAAGATAAAAATGTTCTGAGATTAATAGCTTATTAAGATATCAGTTTACAAAGCTGTACACAAGCTTTGAAGGAAACGTACAAGCTGATGTTTTAAAGCTGGAAAAACACCAAAATGTATAATTGGTGCAGCTTAACTTTTACAAAATAAATCTTCTAGAACATAATTTTTTTTTACCACAAACCAAGTATTAAAAAAAAAAATGACAACAAGCTCATACAGTTCTTGCCATTTGTCTCCTGCGGAGGCCTCTGGAGATTCATAAATAGCAATGATAGATGAGTGAAGTGTGGGTTGGCACACGCTGGAAGAGGCATTGCAAAAGTGATCGTTTTTGGAGTGTTAAGGATAAACTCGACTCAAGCGCACTTTTAAATAAAAAGTCTAAAACCCTCTAGGAGTTAGGCGTGGTGACTGAGTTTATCCTTAAAATATGCTGCAACCAGTGACGCCAGAAGTCAATCTGCAACTTATCATTACACCGTTTTGTGTGATATCATGCTACAGAGCATAAGTGTTAAGACATCTGGGACTCCCACAACCCTTATTTACAAGACAGTTAAGGTGAAGTATGCAGTGGGAGTGCAAAGACGACATCATGAGGTGATGTACGTGCAGGGGGATAGCAGTCACACTGAATGCAGATGAGAATCGCAACTCAGAGCTCCTGTCACTAACTTCCTTTATGCAGTCTCACATCACTTTAACCTTGAACCTTACTCAAAATAAAACGGCAAATGAGATCGACTGCAATGAAAACACTGGCAACTATTGTTTATCCAGGACAGATAAGGCCTCCATCACTGATGTTCCCTCTGGAGAAAACACAAGGTCTGATGAACATCTGAGTGCCCTCATGTGGATCACGAGTGAGAAGAGGAGGAGGAGGAGGAGGAGGAGATGATTCTGGAGGGTGTTGTGGGTGGTGGAATGCTGACAGGGGCTCAGCAGACATGCCCCATCCTGACTTAGGGACCACGGTCCACTGAAAGCAGGGAAACACCACGACTGTTTAAACCAAGATAAACCAAGAGTTCAGTTTACACATCTCAACACCTCACGGTGACTGCAAATGTCTAAGAGTAACTGATACCAGAGAACACAGTGACACGCAACGAAGCACCAGCAACTATTAGCAAAACCAGGAGAAGGATGGCTGTAAATTTACTGCAGGTGCACCTAATCTTCTTAGTCTTTCACTTCAGGATTTATACTCTATATGCACTTTAGTGAGCTCGATGATAGGATTACTCCTGGCTGTTTAGTCAAAGTAATACCTGTTAGACCCCAAGCTATGTCCAAAAAACTTAGAGACCTACTCCACATCTCGCACACAAAGGTGATGAAAACAGCACAACGTCTTCTACAGAGCTAGAGAAGTCATATTAACCTTTACAACTGACAATATGAACCTTATGACCCTTGTAAATGCATTACTGCATTATGGGAAATGTAGGATGGATTTTTTTTTGCTTTTGGAGCACACCCCACATGAAAGACTAAAATTACAGATCTGTGGACCTCAGCTGTTTTGATTTTAATCACTCTTTTTTTCCCAAATAGGTCTCTTGCGAGACAAACAAGAGTCTGGAAGTAATACTAAATAAGCAGTATGCCCCTTTAACCACACATCTACATTCCAACATGAAGGGTAAAACAAAAAAAACTAAGACAAGCACAAAGGAGCTACATGAACAAAAGGGCAAATAAAGAAGATCAACTTTAACCTTTACTAAGAGGCACTCAGCTTTTATTTTGCCCCGATCCCCTTCCAAAAATGAGAAAACACAATAGGAATGACAAGACGAGTAGCAGGCAAGTGACTCAATAGTGTGGAGTATGCAAGCATGGCAATACCTCACTCAACAGCAGGCGAGCTTTATCACAGCCCTTCTCACCAGACAAAACACACAGCGCTAAACAAGAACAACCCTGTTCCAAAGTTGACTCCCTGGCCCAAAACAGCACACGGCTGAGTAGGTTAAGGCATGGTGCCACATAAAACAAGCTGTGATTTACATTCCGACATGCACAGACCGCATTTTCTCAGTTATCTGTGTTATTCTGGCAAAATAAACTTTGCATTGTTTGGCGACAAATAATGAAAGAAAGGCATCCACCGAAAATAGATTTAAAGAGAGAAGAGAGTGGCTGCAAAGAACGGCGACAGAGAGTACGTTTTCATCAAACGCACACGATGCTTGTGTACCGTGTTAGAGTGGTGTGATTCAGTGCAGCAATTCTGAACCAATTGCATGACGTTGATGTGTACCAGGCTGAATATTGATTGACCACATCAATAAATACAAAGAAAGGAAAAATAGCATGTCATCTGTTTTTCACTTGGAGAGAGGCTGGATTTGGCTCCATTGTTGCAAGCTGTCTGTCTTTTTTCAGCGTCTTTTTCTGTGGTGGCTTTATTCATCCAAGAACCAGAGATTTAAGAGTTGGAGCCCCTAATTTCCTACACCTGTGTTCAGCCATTGCAAATTCTTATTTGTTCTGTACTAGTTCTCCCAGGTCCTGCTGAGCAGCAGCTACCACTAAATACAAGGGACAAACATGCCAGAGAGGCCTGGTTTGGCTTCTCTGAAGGACAGAAATCTCCGAGCGCATATTTTTGTGGCATCGGGAGGCAACTGCTCTTTGTCGTAGTTGTCATTTAATGCAAAAAATCTCAGTCTATGAGACAAAGAGTGTTTAGCAGAAGCTTTGGAGTAGGAGTAAGTAGAGACAGTTTGTTTATTTAAGTGGCAAATGGCAACGAAACGGGCTACGTACCTTGGCAAGTTCTCTCATTGGTTAGCAGCTTGTAGCCTTTCTTGCAGCTGCACTCAAAGCTACCCACTGTGTTTCGACACACATGATCACACCCCCCATTGTTCAGACGGCACTCGTCAATGTCTGTGAACAGAAAACCATAACGAGGAGCGGATACATCAAATCACTCATCGCAGCTGCAAATGAGAGAGCGCTGAACTTAAACCTACAGCATGCAATTTTTTTGTCACTTGGAAGTAGGAAAAACCTGAAGATGCGTTAGCACAGAGTGGCCTATTTACACACTCAGCAGACAAATAGAAACATCATCATTTATCAGTTTTCTGGGCTTATAAGAAAATACACACACACACACGAACGGCTTTAAAAAAGTTCTTAAATCTGAATAGTATGTTGGAGATGTATGTAAATGAGGCAGCTTGGACTAACAGTGCAAAACAGGACAGTCATTTCTGTGGAAATAAGCTTCAGGGGTTTCCTTGCTGGTCCTCGGATAGGCTAAAAATCAGCTTGCGTGTGACTTTAATGGAGTGCAGCTCTCACACAGTAAAGCCCCGAAGCAGTAAGGCCTCTAAATCATCATTGTCCATCTCCTTCCGATTATTCTGCTCTTTATTTCTGTAGCCAATACTGAATCGATATGTCATGTGCTGATCCCTGCTTTTCATGGTGCTCTGCCTTGGCAAGTTTGGCACCAGCTCTGATTAATTCTGAATCATCATCACAAATGAGGCATCTGTCTCTTGAGGGAGTCTTCATCATCTGGTTAAAATAAATGCATGAGAGATGGAATTAAATAATCCCATCCTTGCTTCATCTTTGTCTCAACTCCTCAGAAGTGCCTGGCCCGAAGCGAGCATCTGTCTTCTTGTGCCAGTGCTGCCTGTGTTCATTTTCCTCTTGTTTCCTCTCAAACTAAACGAATACAAGCCAATGTATTTTTATTAGAGTTGTTAGTCTAACACTGTAAGCACACTGACACACTGCTATCCTGCTTTTGTTCACCTACATCCAATGTTTGTTTTCCCCAAGTCTCGATAATTCCACATAACATTCGGAGAGGATTAGAGATTGCACGAAGAAAAAACCACACACACACACACAAAAAACAAAACAAAAAAAAAAAAAAAACAGCAAAATTATGCAGGTTGCTTGAGTTGAGGATGCTCTGCCAACACTCACAAAGATGGCAGTGCAGAAGAAAACTGTCGGGAAAGCTGGTGCCATGACAAAATATTTCTTAAAATATGTTGTTGAAAAGCAGAAGGTAGTGATAGATCTGTGACACCTGTATGGATACAGACAAAATAACTTGTAGTTGCAAAAGAAAATGTGGTTTCTGCAGAAAATCTAACTGGCAAGTTACAAGGGGTTCTAACTTGGGTAGGAGTGAATAACTATTTAATCATTCCTGTTGGCTGCATGTGGAGAGAGAAGCTGGAAAAATGACAAGCAGGAGAATAATTTAGTGAGAGCTGGACAGGTGCAGCTTGAATGCTGCCTGCATCCATGGGCGATGGGTGGGAATACCTTTGCAAGTCTTGCGGTCTGGCTGCAGAGTGAAGCCAACAGGACAGCTGCAGCGGACTCCTGTCACTGAATCATGACATGTGCTATCACAGCCGCCATTGTTCACTGCACAGGTCTCTGCAGGGAAACACGCATTCAGTTAGATAAACCCCACAGAAAATACAAAGTAGATTCAGTTGTGACCTACTTATTTCTTCCAATTGAAACAGCAGACATGCATACTGGTGCAACTGCAAAAACTACAAGAAACACCATTATATACACCATTACTTTTGTGAACAGGCCAAGAGCAGCATGCTGATCAAGTGTTGAGTGGTAGAGAGGAAAAAAAGAGAGTAAAGATAGAAACAGTAATGAATGCAGCCAATGAAAGAGATTACCAGTCAGAGAAACAAAGAGTTTGTCAATAATGAAAGGAGACAAGTCATTAGGAAATATAGCTAACACAGCCAAACATGGGAACTTCACTTGTTGTGTCTGTCTGTGCATGTGTGAGGTATGTGAGAAGGTTTGTTTCTCTTTGGTAAAAGCAAATTATGACCTCCAAAAATCCTTTTGTACTGTAGGAAATGTCTCCCCTCCATTATAAAGGGAGAATTTTCATTTGCAGACACATGTGGACGAAACCACCAGTTCCTTCCTGGTTTTGACAAAACCTTCCAGGCATTTTGGGGATAAAAAAGCAATTTCAGCTCCCCGGTCCCTATGTTGGCTAGGCTGATTTGAAAAAGGCAGGTAGTCAGTAAGGACAGGATAGCTGAGGTCTTTTCTCTAGACAGTGACAAATTTCACACAGACTTTAATTTTAAGTAACCGTACAAGACAGAGTCGCTCTAACATCCAAGATCAGTGGATGCCTACTACTTTTGGCATCCTTATAGATGGGCTCACACACTTCAGAACAACAACAAAAAAATAATAAAACAACAGCTATCACTTTAACTTTCTGTAAAGAAACCAGTCATGTACACATCTCATCACTTCTTTATAATAGGCAGTGGGATGTTGGCTGGCAGCCCAGCACAGCTGGAATAGTCTAGGACTTCACGCTGGTAAGACGATGGCAGCTAACACACGCCACTAAAAAGGGAATGTAGCTGTTATTTCTTATTTTGTTAAATGAAGAACAAGCAACCCTTTGGGAAACACTTACCCTTGTCAGTTCTAAAATTAAAAAACTCCCTCAATATAAACTGCAACAGCCATAATCAAACTTCTCTCAAATTAAAATCTCAGTTAGAGACTAGAATGATGCATCAAAGCAAAACAGGTGCTAAAAGTGATGTAATTTAGTGTTTTACAGCCGTTTCTTGGAAAAAACACACAACACACAAGTGAATGC
Organism: Maylandia zebra; assembly: GCF_041146795.1. Lineage (NCBI taxonomy): Eukaryota > Metazoa > Chordata > Actinopteri > Cichliformes > Cichlidae > Maylandia > Maylandia zebra. Next base: position 26,884,654 of record NC_135186.1, read on the forward strand.
CATCGCTCAAGGCTAGACACGCTGTATCAATATACTAGGACAAGCTTGGAATAAATGTCAGTTCAGATGAAGCCATAAAAACAAGGTTTAAAAAAAAATAAGAATTTTGACATTGAAATGACTAGGTCTAAATGCTAAACACCATTATAAAGGATGGTTGACATTTAGCTATACTTGTGACTCATTATATAAACCTGACTATATATAGTCTATTCTTCAGCCTGCTTGCTGGCTTCAACATCTGCCTGTTGCTGTACTGTATGCTGACATGAAGTCTGCTACAGGGTTTCTTGGATGACAAATAATTTTGCTATAATCCTTGTCAAGTAAGCCCTCTACCCAATACAAAACCCTACATGTGTTTTTGTCATAGTTTTTGGAGCGGAGTCGTGTAAAAGATGAAAATGTAACCAATAAAACTCACCACTGCTCACTTCAGTACATTCTGCAACATAATAACGCCTGCTAAAAATACCAAACTTTGATTAGTATTTGCTTTTCCTATGTAAATGACATTACTGAATCACATTTAAGATTTAATTTAATTCAATTTATAGAGCACCAAATCCTAACATTAGTCATCTCAGATCACTTTACAAGAAATCTTTCAATATTTTACACATTAACCATTCAGCAAGCACTTGGTGAGACCAGGAAAAAGAAGCCATCTGCCAAGGTAAATAAATGTTTATACAGTAGTACTGAGGTCTAATAGGGTTAGACTTTTATAAAAAAATTAGCCCTTTGGCAGATTTTGACTTATTGACATACCATTTTGTCCATTATTACATCGTCCTATGGGTTTCCTTCTTTAGTCAGTTTTTCCAGTGGAATGCATTTCTTCTACTGTTTCCAGCCACTGATCTGTCCTCGGAGCATCACATTTTTGCCAGTTTCCTGTTACGGCCCTTTTACATGCAACAGTCAAAACTTTGAGGAGAGGTATACCCTTCCTTCGATCATAGCAAGTATCGGTCAGAAACAAAAACATTACTCTGGGATTATTAAGAATATACAAATACATGCTCAAAAATGAGAAGAATGTTATCCCAGAACAGCTGTAGTTTTATGCATGACCAAAAAATAAAAAATAAAAATCCCTTTGCCTGCATCGTCTCCAACATTGTGGTGTAATTGTTTACTTTCACGTGAGCGGTAATAAAAAAAAACCGATTAGGCTTTTTCATCCAAATTCTCTCCATCATTTAGAAGGACTTGAAGATTGCTTTGCCAATCACTCTCTGGCAAGTCAGAGATTTTAAAGAAGACCAAGCATGTGCCTGGATCCCCTGTTCGCTTAGAAGCCATATAGAGGAATAGAAGATGCCACGGTAAACCTGTTGAACTTAACTGCTAAAACATTTAGAGGGAAAGGTACTTCTGTCGACAAGATTCAGCCTCATATTTTAATCAAAAGGCTTATAAAACAGTTTTCAGTCTCATGGGTTGGATTTTTGACTTCTTGACTATTCCACTTGTCTCAATAGTTTATCCTGGAAGAGCAGAGCCGAGCGTAGCCAATCAGGTCTGCTCCTCGACTGGCTCCCCGCTGGGATGTGCGCTTTCACCTTTATCATTTATCTTGTCTGAAAACAGAACCATTTTAAAGTATGCAGATGGCTCTGTTATCTTTAGTCCGCCCCAGGATAATGAGAGCAGCCATGATGAGTTTGTTAAAGGGTCAGACAAATCCTACCTTCAATTAGACGTATTTAAATCAAAAGAAATGATCACTGATTTAAGAAAATGTACGTACAAAAGAGATCAGGTCCATTTAGAAACAGACTGGAGAATGCATTCAGTCTTATAAAGACTGAACTTTGAAGCAAACTGTGGAGTTATGTGTTAAAACGGGCACTATATATATATATATATATATATATATATATATATATATATTCATTCGAGGATGGATGACTCACTTACTGCAGGCCAGATCTACTTAGGACTACAAATGAGGCAACGTGAACCTGAACCTGAGAACGAAATGAAAGAATTCTTATAAATCTTTATAACAATTTATTTTTCTTAAATAAGACTGAGGTGGAATTTCTTTTTGAATGCGTTTCCATTACTATGTCTTCTCTTTGTAGTCAGTAAATCAGAGCGATGCTGCCTCTGATCCTCTGCAGGAGAATGATGGCTCACGATACGATACCCCAGTCACAACCCAGACTTGCGCGTGTAACACTGTGGGTTCGCATAATTGCAAAGTGCGAGCAGAGACGGTTGGCAGACGAGACGACAAGACGCTGTCAGGACATGCCTCCAAAACGCTTAGTCAGGCGGCCATTTCACCAAACTGTAATGATCATGTGTTAAGAGAGCAAAGAAATATTTTTGACATTATGTTTTTGTGAAGAGAGGGGAGAGACGCGCACTCTGGTATGTTTGTCGGTTTGTGTGATTTGGATGCACACCAGCCACATCTACAGTGCGCTGGGCTGGGAGAGGCAATTACAGTAACAGTGGGCTGACTTTTCTAAATATCCTTCATTATAATCTGCAGGGTGTTTGCTCTGATGCTGGGCCTCTGTATTATATCTCATACAGAGAGCTTCAGCCAGTGTACACAAGCTTTTAACAGAAGCCACATGATTTTAGCTGTAGCACGTCTTCAGTTACATCAGCTTGTCATCAGACATTTATGACGACTGCAAACAAAAGACATCAAAGGATGAGGGGATAGAATTTAGCAAAACGCACAAGGCGAAGCCCGCTTTGGTGTTGATCGCTGATTGTCAGGTGGACGAACAAGCAGAAAACCATGCAGCCAGAGGAAAGTTACTCACATGGTACAGGGTTTCTCACATTAGGGGAGCGCTCTCTCAGTAAAATAAAGCCCACAATAAGAAAATAAAACTAAGGCTGTAAAAGTTCTGGCGTCTCGAGAAAGTTCTGGATTTGCAACCACAAAGTGGAACAGTAACAGAGAAAATTAGGAGACAAACCTTTTAAGCAGCATGCAAAAATATGTTTCTGGCTGCGTATGTCTCCATTTCAAGAAAAGAAAGAACCCTGAAACTGGGACACAAATATCTTAATATAGGTCAGACTGTTATACTGGAGAGTGTGAGGAACTCTGTGTTCGTGTACATACAACAGCAACAACTAGTAACTTAAAACACTACCGGTTTGCTTCTTACCTTGAACGGGCTCCTACTCCTCTGAGAACAAGCCTTCTCCCTCAGTTTCTTACATGGTGTAATTAAATCGTAAATCTCTTTGATGTATCAAGGTTTGATATGTCTTCACAGATTTATGAGTTTATTTTTCCTGGCATCCTTGCCTGCATTTGTATTAAAACACAGCTCGTCCCGAAAATTGGGATGAATTGCATTAGTGATATTATCAAGGTACAATACCGATTGCCTGCTTTCCCCTCGACACGTGTTCCATTGTTCATTTTACAGCAAATGTAGTGGAACAAATTACTTTTGGCCACAACGTAGAAAAAGAAACACTGCAATTGATCATTTTCAGCAATTTTAGATACAAGTTTACATGTGTATGAAAAATCAAGTTGGGGAGTGTTCTGTGTTTTATCTTTTGTATGAAGCAGTGCTGAATCACGGACACGTTATTGGCTCCCTTACCAGAGCTAATAGGCCGTGGTGATGGAGTTCGGGAACACCAAAGCTGAGTGTTTGGAAAAATTGCAAGCTTAATTTCACTCACATTAAAATACAAATAAAGACAAAGTCTTTGGTCTGTGCTCTTGATGTTTTGGAGTTTTAAAAAAAGACTACTTGCATTTGTGCTGGTACAGTACTGTGAACGAATAAATAGTTCACTCTTTCTGAAGGCCTTTCAAAGTTTGCCTTTGGAGATTGACTGCTTTTGAACTCATACTCACTCCAGTTCTTGTACCTAACCATTTTCAGAGGAATTTTTATTTTATTTTTGGCTGTTTGTTAGGCCACTTAAACACCGACCTATGAATTATTCAAGAATAAAAAGGCAAGCGATCAAAGGAATAAACCAGTGTTGTGTCTACACATCACAGAAAAATTAGCGAAGACACAATTTTACATTGTATTTTCATTTATTATTAGGCTGCTATTGCTTATTATTCCTAGCAGCCTGTCACAAAAACATACAATTTGCTATTGTTTTTTAAAATGCCACAGATAACTTAGTTTGACAGGTGTAAAATAGTATTTTTGCACCAACGGGGGGATTATCAAACACCTATACCCAAGATGCAGTTGGCACTTCAGCTGATCCTTCTACTGTTCACTGACGTCTCATCAAAAATGGTTTCAGTGGAAGGCTAACTGTCAAGAAGCCATTCGTAAGGAAGGCAAAAAGGGAGAAAGGCTGACTGTATGTCCAATTAGGTACACAAATAGTATTTTTGCCACCCCCCCAGAAAGAGATACAACAGCGCGTTGCAGCCATCTTTAAAACAGGGTGGTTGCAGCTGTGTTACCTTGCAACATTGTCATCTGTCTTAATTTTTCAGCCTGTCATTGATCCCAAACACACTGCCAGTGCAGTAAAAGCATACTGGGAGAGGGGGGGGGAAACCCACAGGTGAATACAATCAATTATGGATTGGCCTCTCTAGAGGCCGGACCTCAACATTATGGGATCATCTTCACAGAAAACTGAGCAAAAGGCAGCCAACATCCATAGAAACGCTTTGAACATCTTTAACGAAGCCTGGAAAATTATCCTTAAAGACTACTTAAAGAAATTAAAGATGGCTTGCTTCAGAGAATAAATGTGATCATACCAAATATTGCCTTTCAGGCTTGTTAGAATTCCCCAAACTCTGTACTCTAGACTTTAAGTTACTGATTATATGGAAAAAAATTGTCCCCATGTGTGATTTATCATCATATACTATATAATTAGGTTAGATATAATTAGATGGTTAACATTTCATCGAGAATGCTGCTTCATGGAGAATGTTTTGCTTCACCCAAAAGCAGCATTATATGGGTTTTCATTTTGGCATAAAAAGGAAATAGAAAATCTGCCGGTTATTAACTTCTTAATGAAACCATTTGAGAATTACCGAGGGGAAATTTCCCGATTGTAGCGCCTCATAATTTATAAGCATATCAGTTGTTGGAAGCATCAGATAAATATAGCAGAGCAAAAGCTACAATACTGGAAGGTGGCAAATATTAACCACCTTTCTGTATCTCTATAATTTTGTATCTTGCTCGTACTGCTGGTCAGTGGCTCCCTGTTTGCAGCTGTGTTTTGAAAAGGAGTGGTTTGACACAGGCAGTGGGTGTTATTGAGAGGGCATTCACAGAAAGGAGAGGAAGGTGATTAGGTCAAGGGTCAAAGGGACGATGTGGTAAGGGGAAGGGCCTGATCAGTGTCTTCTAGGTTAGCCTCCACTATTCACCACACCTACATACCCCCAGAGAGAGAGGAGTCAGAGGAGCACATATTTACCATTAGGGAACAGCTGTGGGGCTGCCTGGGACTGGACACTCCTCTCCCCTGCATGCACGTACACACACGCATGCACACACACACACATTGTTAAAACACCACTTTAGTTCTATGTACATTTAAACCACAAAGGATTTGTGTCTTACACCAAGCAGTTCTCACTCCTGACTCGTCACATACTGACACTTTGTTAAGACCCATTAATGTCACATTTTAATGCACCGAGTGTCATTCTGTCATTTTTTAATACAGAGGGTAATCTGAAAGATTTCGATAGGTTCCTCACCTTCTTATGTCTGGTTTAGGCTACATTGTATCAACTGTATTATGGCCCAAACTGTACAGAAGATCATTTTATCCTGAAAAATGTGTCTTAAATCTCTATGACTGTTGAGTTATTTCTGTAATATGAGCACAAATCTACACCAGTCATTGAAAAACTAAATATAATGAAGCAAAAGAGGAATTAGGTTGGTGGTGTAGCATGGTGTAACTGCCAAATGGTGTAACACCATAGACAAGCCAGTGTCATTAACGTCACTTTTTATTTTTTTACATTCCTTCCCCCAAAATAGCAAGCATATGCCCTGCTCCCTAATGACATCACAAAGGTTGTGGAAAAACTGCAAGCATGACTGATCACGGAACAGTACCTAGTCTGTTGTGTCTCTCAGTCACACAAAAAAATATATATTTTATGACTATAATTGCAAAATCTGATGAGTGGCCAGACAAAAACACTGTCTTGTCTGAAACTGGTCTGAAGTAGACGCCATTAAACTGTAGGCAAATGTGCTCTGTTGGCATTGTTACTGTCGCAGAATGAAAAACTGATGTAACCAAGAAGCAGAGATGCTTTTTGCAGACAGGAAAAGTTTGCCTTTGAACTTTTGGCAATTTTGCAAAACACTGTATTTTAACCTTTAATCACCAACCATCATCTTTTCCTAACCTTGGTTAGTTAACCCTAACCCATAAGCCAAGTTTATTGCCCTATCATTGCCAAGAAGCTACAGGGGGAAAATAAATCAAATCAAATTATAACAAATTTATTTAAAAAAAACAAAATGGCCCATAGACTGTACATAAATGATGGATGTATCCAGACTGAAGTATCCGTTCTGCTTTGGAAGACTCCGCTTGGGCATTTCAGTCTCCATCACCATAAACTCATCAGGAAAAACTCTACTCAGGTCATAAATGAATTTTGACAAGGATGATGTTTATTTATTTGGACATTTCTGCAATCAAATGAGTCGCCCCCTGCTGGTGATTAGAAACAGTAGACTTATGGCACTTTGTCACTGGCTTCAATTTATGCCCTTTAAAATGTGACCAAAATGGGTCCTGAAAAATCATCATTATTTGACGAGTTGCCAGCAGCAGTGAGCTGGCTATGCAAAATGAGAACTAATTTGATGCTCTGCACCTTATTCCCAGCATCATGGTAACTCTGTTTCCCAATCCATTCTTACTGGAAAATAAATACTGTGTGAAGACAGCCTAACACCTTTAATGGGAAATGTGTTTGTTTCTTTCTTTATTTCTTCTTTTACAGAGGGATGGGGGAGGGGAACACCCTGAAGACATGGCCTTTACCACCATTCTCCTGCTGCACAGTTAATGGAGGGGATTGTTTTTACCTTGATAAAGATGGGCATATTTTATTAATGGCATGGAACACAATCTTGTGTATTTGAAAGCAGACACAGTGGAAAAGTCAACTGAGAGCTGGATGTTTTGGTATTTATTTTTTTATTTTTTTTATTTTTTATTTTTATTTTTTTAAACGTAGGTCATGAAAACCGTTACTGAATAAATGCTTTTCATTTTTCAGGTTTGACACACTGTTGCCTCAGCACACATTGAGCTTAGCCTGATAGTTGGCACAGCCACAAACGGCACAACTTGTTTCTGATCTCCGCAGCATGTCAGAAAAATGCTACAAGGCCACTTTTTCAGGTCATCCAACTATCGCTGGGTAGTAGGAGGCTGAGGTAGGTTCACATTATCCCATTTACCGAGTGACAGGTTGTGCTCACACGTTATATATTTCCAGAAGGCTTCAGAACACTCACCAACTCATACAGAAACCAGTTCAGTGAAATGAATAACGAGAATTAATGAAAAGCATCATGGAGTAGGGAATAAGGTGGATTGCATGGATGATAAGGGACTGCCTCTCTTGCATTAAACAAATCATTAATGTTCATTTATGCTGGAAGGTGATAATGACATTAGAGAATGACATTATGCTGTTGCAAAAGAAAACAGGCGCTCGCTGGTAACAAATGAACAAACAGATTAATCATTTCCAAATCCTGTCAACAAACTGATAATGAAAGTTCTTGCTCTAAATTAAAGGGTGACATTTCAAGGCAAAAGTGTTACCTTGCAACATGCACTCATGCAAATACATATTCCACATAGCGCAAAGAAAAGGCAGCAGGATCGTTTGTGTGTGAGATGAGGCTTTTGCTAGTTAGTATGAGCACTGTGAGCCTTGACAGACAGACAGTGAGTGGTGGTTAGTGCCGCAAGCTGAAAGTCAGGGACAGCCAGATTCATTTCTGCACTTTATAGGGTCTTTTATGGTCAGATCATTTCAGAATTAATGTTGTTAGGCTGTTAAGTCAAGTCTCTAAACACTGTCAGTGGCCTAGCCATTTAATTTATGTGGTGCCAATAAAAATAATTTCAGAAAGCATTACTGTCCTTTTGTTTTCATCTCCTCTGTAATTTATGTCAAATTATGACTTTTAATTGACTGGCTTTTACTTCAACAAACTGCTCCAGCAAAACTTGCTCAGCGAATGCCATTTCTACAGTCGTCTGAGTGTATATTTAGCTTAAACTTCACACTCAACTACAGGCACACATTTTAGTATGCAGTCCATGCACACTCACCCATGATATAGCTAGGGTGGAGGACTGGGTGCACATTGCCGAATAGAAAATGGCTGTCTGAGACTAAAATTGCAGGAAGATTTTTGACTCTTATCCCTGCATGAATTATTTTAAATCACTCACGCACACCCCTGTAATTAAAGCAGGTATTCTCTGAATTGGTCACTCTAGAGTCCACAGCCCTTTTAAGGTGCCAGATGAAGAAGTAGATGTTAGATGCACAAGTCAAACTGTAACACTGTAAAGCATGCAGACTTCACACCTAGAGCCATGGTTCCACCAATGTGTCCCAATCCCAACATGCAGCATCCAGAAACAGTAATTCTCAGCGCACAGAGGACAGGGCACAGCGAGACACGTCTGAATACACCGCAGACCACCCGAAATGAGAGCAATGTGTTTATGTTATGGGCATGTGCCTGAATACTGCATGTGTTTACATGCATGTGATGCATGCATGCAGGATATGTACTGTATGTTTGTGTGGTTGTTTGTATAGCTTTCACTTTGTATTATAAAATGCATCTCTCAACTCTCTTTGTGTGCGTGCGTGTGTCTTACGTAGTGTGGACAACTCTTCAGATGATTGAACTCCTGAGCATGTCTGCATCTGACTGCGATTTGTGGATGTTTATGATTTGCTGTGCTAACATCATGAATGCTTCCACATGATGGCCGCTCCTTTCCGATACCTGGACTTCACTTGATACAAAGACCGTGAAGAAAACGGGTTTTCTAGAACTGTTGTGAAAAATCTGACTTTAAGGTGCGTGTGTTAGTGTATGTGTGAGTGAGAGGGGATGTGTGCCACCCGTCAGCCTTCCTGATACAAACATTTTCAGCTAGAGCATCATCAGAGGTGAGAACAGAGGGATAAAGAACAAACACTTCCAAAATAGAAAGGCATATGGTGCATTATTACAAAATGCATCACTAAGCACAGGGAGGGAGATTCATCACAAAAATGAATGAAAATGTGCAGAACTCGTATGAAACACCCGGGAAAATAGACTAAAGAGTGAAGGTAAAGCATACTGAAAGAGCCCACCTGCCTAACAACAAAGCCACTGACAAGGCAAAAGCTGCTTTGCAATAATTTACTTTGCTGTTGCTTTTGGATGAAGTATGAGGAGACTAAATCAATCAATAGTGAGGCTAAACAGGCGTGTATTTTCACGTTGTGCTGTTTCTATGGATACCCTCTACTGTCTATAAATCATTTACTATTGCTGAATGCGTTGGCTGAAAGGGTATTATCGCTGCATGTCATGCAGACATGTAAAAACACAATAAACCCAGTGGGCCCTTTTTTCTGACTTTAAGAACAATGATGTTAAAAACAATACAATATTGTAATATTAATTTAGAATTTAAATTGATCCACTGGCTCAAAGGCAGATTTTTTGCTTTTATACACTGAAATTTTTTTTTTTTGAAAATTCTGTTTAAAAGCAGAGCTGTATTTATTGCGTTTTGTTTTCACTGGAGGGATAAAGTTATTGTATTATTCAATTTATTTATGAATCTTTCATTGTCTTAGAAACCCCCACAGAGTTACTTATAGTGCATAGCAGCAGTGCCTCATTGAATAGCTTCCAACCTTCTTGTCAATCACTCTCTCGCCTGTGGTTCACGATGCAGAGTGTTTGTTTTATTGAGGTTTTATTCTCTATTATGGAGTTTGTCAAAAGAAGCGCCCCTGTGCCCTCTCTCCACCACTGTAACTCCAGAGTCTGTGGGGGGAAATCAGAGATTTTAACTGGCTGACTGCTTCCTAATCTGGCAAACCAAATGTAAATTTCTTTCTGCCTTGAATAAGACTGGTAAAGACGTATAATTTTGTTGCGGACGACTTTGTGGCATCCTCTTGGCCTAGGACAGTACAGCAATAATGACAGGTTGGCTGACCAGACCTTGACACAGGTCTGGCTCTCATCAGGGCTGCGGTATTAAAGGAGATCCAGAAACACTGAAATGATCAGCCACTACCCAAACCAGGCTCTCAGACTTAGCAGCCACCGAAACCGAGCAATCGCCTCACCAGTCTGCTCTGCAGGCGAACCTAAACATGCTTTTCTTCATAGGAATACGCCTCATCCAAATTACTTAGGCTCCAATTACAAAAATTTGTCCTAAATGGGTTTGTAGTGTAAACAGAAACTATTAATGACACTCTGGTTAAATAGGTGGATAAAATAAAAGGTCTCTCTGCAGCAGCAGTCAGTCTCAGATTTACACCTGAACAAGTTTTTAATGTTCCATGGTTGCTGATGAAAAATCTGTGCATTTCTGCATGGCTAGGCTAGATACATGTTTACATAGACCTGCGCTTCGACTCTTCTGCAACTCACAGCTCCCATCTGATTTAAAACTGCCCTTCACAACAGCTCAATATGCCTGAGTAGCTGAATGATTTTTACTCAACATAAGTCAACTGAGGCAAACACTGATAAATGCCAGTGGAAGGTTAGGTCAGGCGTTTGAGTTAATCCCCAATGGGAAGCAGTGGAGGAAATGACCCAAGGGCTAATAGAAGGTGTGTGTCTGACATGGCTGAGAAAAACAGAGGAAAAGGCACAGTGTCCAGTAAAAAGGAAGAGGAGAAGCCAAGGCAGATGCAGGGGCTGAGAGGTTACTGGAGCAGCAGTAGGAGAGGGAAAAGCACAGTGGGTGGTAGCCTTTTGTCCTTGCATGTCACAGATCAAGAGAAAGGCTCAGGGATACAGTTATTTTAACGAGGCCTGTTTCTCAACTTGCATTTTATCACATAAAACTCATTTCAAACATTAATTAAATTTGCTGTGGGAAATTGGGTGCCAAGCTAATCATTTGTAATTTCACATTTTCTCATTCAAAAGCTATTATTTCTTCCCCTTGGTAGCTGCATTGGGGTGAGATGACTCACCTACACAAGTCTTTCCATCGCTGTGCAGGACAAACTTCATGTGGCAAGAACACTTGGGGCCCTGGTCAGTCTCCTCACAGATGTGCTGGCAACCCCCATTACCGTAGTTGCACGTCACTGGGAAAGGACACGTAGTTAACACAAATGGTACTTTGAGGATTACGCACAGTCTAAGTTATTCATTTGAAAGTCAGTGTGGAGAGGAGAGAGGAAACAGAGGGGGAGAGATGGCATGACACGAAAACAAAATATGCACATTTAGATGGGACAATCTAACACACACTCTTTCTCTGGGCCATATGCTCTGTGACGTAAACACTGCAGGCTCAGTTTAGCCCTCTTTAAAATGTGCACAGAGTAATGTTTCCGATGGAGTTTCTCGAGGTGAGCTGAAAACTGAAATGATTACAGAGGCAAGAATGGCGCTTGGAGCTACCATGATTATCGTTTAACCTCAGAAATTGTACAATAAGACGCTAACAGCGCAATAAGAGCTCTGAAAACTAATGCAACCTCTAGACATCCAACAGCATCGTCTTTGTTTATTCAGTGCTATTTACACCTGGACTTAGATTAAGGTCAAAATCTGTGCAGCATAATACTAGGTAGAGCGTGTATGGATTTCCATATTCCCCACCTCAGGTTCTGAATCCATGTTAATTAAATAAACTCCTCTTGGTTAATTAATTTATATCTCCCACTTAATCTTTTTATCCTCCTGACTACACTGAAGGTTGGAGTTGGAGAGGTCACGTTTTTAAACTCACCAACACTCAACGAGCAAGCAGCTGAGCTTTAATCCTTTTCATTCATTCTACAAAATATGCAAAAGCTTTAAAGTCATTAAAACACTATACACGTAATGACATTTCATAAGTACTAAGTAAAATTTCCGGTCCAAGTTTCTGCGTTCAGGCGAGGGGAGCGTTAAGTTTGGCACTTTTAACACACCTGTGATGACAGAGTGAAAAAGAGCACGAGCGAGCCTAGGCTTCTACCGCCATCCTGTCTGCAACCTACCATCCCTGCGCCTTTTGCCCTTTTCCTGGGCTGTCACAGAAAAACTATAGAATAACACTTCTCCAATCCTTATCCAAACACAGACAAATCCCCCATCAGCCCTGGCCCCAGCTCTGACAGGATGATCTCGGTTGCACAGCAACAGGAAGTGTGCACTGTCCGTCAGAGCAGTCCCCTTCGAGTAACCTCCACATGCTTGCCCCGGTTGTGTAAATGATTGCTACTCATCTGATAAACATGTTTTTCTTTACAAGGACTATTCCGAAGATTAGTCACGGCTTGGTAATGCAACATAAATGTCAGTTGCCAACTTCAAATGTGATGGAAGGCATTTGTGGAATGAGTGCAATTATCCATAATCGGCTAGTTTCCAACCCAATCACCTTTTCATGAGGAACCTATAAACCATCCTTCTGACGTGTTTCCCTGTGTGTGTGTGTGTGTGTGTGTGTGTGTGTGTGTGTGTGTGTGTGTGTGTGTCTCTCTTTAATAGAGGGAGTAACTAAAAATGCTTCAGGTTGAGACGACTTACGCTTGCAGTCCTTCATGTTACGTGTGAGCTGGAATCCCGGTCGACACTCGCAGGAGATGCCACCCTTCTGCGTTTCCCTGCAGATGTGTGCACACCCATGATTCTTGTCCATACAGGTGGGTCCCTCGTTTTTTGTGCCATCTGGTTGCACTACGAAGGAAGTTTTAGACAGAATTTTAATCGCAACTGCCCAACAGACAATTTTTCTAAAGCCAGAGATCACTGACTAAACTAAGAATTTGACTTTTAATTAGAAAACACAGAAGACATAAGTGGGGTGGAAAAGCCTTGCTCAGATGCCTTGCACACATTCTACCCTTCAGTGCCTCATGTGCCTACTGGTGGTTACTGATATGCCCAGTTACCCCTTTACAAAGACTCAGGCCCTTGTTGGAACATGCAGGCTATAAAAAGGAGGCTGCCTGCAGAAAGGATAAAACTCCCAGCAGGAGCTGATCCCGTAGACCTGTAATTTTAATTGAGGTAATCCCCCATAAAGAAAAGAACACAATGAAAACCCCTTCTTGGTTAAATTCTCCCTGTTGAGACTGAGATCAAAAGGGATTGCGCTAAAGGAGGGGTGTCAGTGCACATTTTCATGAGTCATCAAGGTTGAAGCACTTCAGTAAGAGCACGACAAAACCCCACATACAACACAAAATAAAAGACACTGAAAAAAGTGCCTTTCATCATTTAAAGCTTTACTTAACATGACACACAATGATGCGTCATTTCAGTGTGATGTATAAATGGTTGATGAACAGGCACAACAGACACCCAGCATACATTTCCATCCCTCGTGTCATAAATTATAACACAAATGGTGCAGTGCTCTCTGCAGAAAGCTGACATCTTTGCAGAATACGACTGATATTCGACTTATTCGTTGTGAAACCTTTCCTCCACTACAGATGCAGTGACAAACCTCAGCTCTCAGGCTCATTAAAAACCAAACAGATCTCCATCCTTTCCTTTCCTTTCCCTTTCCTTTCCTGGGGTACAGGGAGGCAGTGAGCAAAAGACATCTCCATTAATGTCTCATTAAATCTGCTGTCACGCTGAAGGGTGTTTGGAGGTCTAACTTTTTTAATTAGCCAACTTTTTGCTATATATTGATGCATTTGCATATGTGCATGTAAGTGTCAACAGCTAGTAAAGAACATATAACCTTGTGCACTCTTCCTGAACACTGGAAATGTAGAGGCTCAGTTGTCTTGCCAGCTATATGCTGTCATATAGTAAACTCCTTGTTCCTGCCTCAGGGGTTATAAAGAGAAGGCAATCTCAGTTTGACAGAACAAGTTTTTACATTATTCTGTCCCTAACTACCCATTTGTCTGCCACAATAACCTCCCCTGATTATGCCCTTTTGTTTTCCAGATGTTTTGCCAAAAAGAAGTACCCTCTTATTTTATACATTTCCACTCATGGCTGTTGTCAGGAATCCATTCCGAGTCTCTCTTTGCTTCAAGGAGCTGACAACGTGAATGTGATAGACAATTCTGACCCCCTTGTTAAATACTGTCCATCACTTTAAGTCTGTCAACAAGTGTCACAAGGTCATGCAATCCTCTCAGACTTTCCTGTCTGAGCTGTTGATGTTCTGGCAGACAGGGTGAACTATCAGACACCAACTGCAACAACAGCTTTCCCGGGAGCACAAAGACTCGGCGCTAAACAAACACTGAGCCAAAAGGAAAAAGGGCACGGCTGAGCGAAGTGAACATGAATGAGCATCAATAGAGCAGCTGCTTTAAAGCACTGCAAATTTCCCCGTGAGTCATGTGGATATTTAAGTAGGATATGGAATTCAATGGTCCCCTTTCTTGACTGCGTCTATCTGAGGCCAGAGCAAGAAACATACCGCTCTGAACTTAACAAAGGATTGAATTTCCAGCTACTCCCAAATGGACCAAAGATTATTTACTAAGGTTGTATTATGAATCCCAAACCTCACTTCACTCTCCCTTCATTTTTATGCAGCCCCTCTACCCCAATGCTACAGACCCATCCATCAATAACATGTCAGGTTGGGGCCAGAACCTAGGCCTTCGACTCTCTGAGGACCAATAAAAGGCAAAGTGTTGACACAATGGCCCTTTTCTCCAGGCTAGTCTCACCTATCATCCACCATGTGCACTTTCTTCTAACTTGCTGCCAAAAGCCTCCAGTTTTTATCATTACTAAATGATGGGAAGCAGAAAGAAAAACATGCTTTTATATGGAGTTGGACAGGAAAGCAAAGAAGAGAAATAATACGACTTAAAAAAAAAGAAACACACATGCCATCATCCACTAACACAATGTGCTGAGCCATAAAACATTACTCTATATGTAGAAAGTAATAAAAACTATCACAGGACACTTTATAGGCAGAAAACTGGACAGGAAATAGAGTCTAAAGTCTTGGAACAGAGCAGGAGACACTCAAGATGTGATGGTTTTTCACCCAAGCTCAAACAGGATAGGCATTTTCAAAAAGGAAATATTTCAGGATAGGTATTTTCTTCCCTTTGTGCAAGAAAAGAAAACACAGAAATTAAAGAAAATGAAATAACCCTAGTTTTTTCTATTACAACAATTTGTGACCTCAATACCAAACGTTTAGTTCAGCGGTCCCCAACCTTTTTTGCGCCACGGACCGGTTTATGCCCGACAATATTTTCATGGATCGGCCTTTAAGGTGTCGCGGATAAATACAACAAAATAAAACTAGTACCGGTACCGAAAAAAAGAAAATTTATTCATAACACACGTGAAAAGACCAAGGAAAACAGAGTAAACGATAAAAACGATAACTAAATAACGCTGAAAACCGATAAAAACCCTGAAAACTATACATTTCACACCTGAGCATCAACTCTCGCGGCCCAGTACCAAACGACTCACGGACCGGTACCAGTCCGAGGCCCGGGGGTTGGGGACCACTGGTTTAGTTCATTACTAGAAATAGCGCATTAGGAGCAACAGCAGATGTTGAAGGGATAGCGAGGGATTTAGAGGAAATATACTCTCTATAAAAAGAAGGCATATCCAACATCTAATTATTAATTCATTTCTTTGGACGGTGGGAGGAAGCCGGAGTACCAGGAGGGAACCCACGCAAACACACGGAGAACATGCAAACTCCACACAGAAAGACCCCGGCCTGATGGTGGAATTGAACTCAGGACCTTCTTGCTGTGCGGCAACAGTGCTAACCACGTGCCACCGTTGCCACAAGGTTGCTTGTGTACAAAGAGAGCCTTTTTTCCCCTGTGACATCCCCTTTTTTTCTGAACATGTGAACTTATTCTGATCTATGATTAGCAGAATATAATAATAATAATAATAATAATAATAATAATAATAATAATAATAATGGCATTATGTCGGATCATATTCAGGGGTGGGATAGCTCTAAAACAATCACTGAATGCACATTTGTAAATATAGCTTTAGAAGATATATATGGTATTATAATCTACCTGGAGTAGTCAGTTGTTCATGTCTGGTGAAGGCTGCCATGCTTAAAAATTGTTTAACTGGAATTCAATCAAACTTCTGAGGTTTATTTTATTCATATGAGTGAGCTACAATCAAAGTTAAGAAAATACATAAATATATATATAAATTAAGGCTCTAACCATGGCCATAAAAAAAAGTATATATTGGGGGTAACTGTGACCGAGGACCTGTCCTGGGGCAACCATATCACCTCAGTTGCACGGAAAGCCCAACAGCGCCTCTACTACCTGAGGAGACTGCGGAGCGCACACATTCCCAGATCTCTGATGTTGAACTTCTACAACTGTGCCATCAGCAGCGTTCTGACGTATGGATTTCTAGTGTGGTTCCCCAGCTGCACCAAGGCTGATCAGCAAGCACTCCAGCGGGTGGTGAAAGAAGCTGGCAGAATTATTGGAATAAGTCTGCCAGAGATTAGTAATATCTTCCCCACTCGCTGTCTGAGACGGGTGCACAGTATTCTGCGGGACCAACATCACCCTGCGCGCCACCTTTTCCACCTGCTGCCCTCAGGGAGAAGGTACAGGTCTATACAGGCCAGAACATCCAGACTGGCCAACAGCCTGTATCCACAGGCTGTGAGGCTCCTGAACTCTCTGCCCCCCTCTCACGGACAATAACCATATCCAACTTCTTAATAGCACTGAACTTACTTGTCATGTTCTCATGTTGTTGCTAAGGATTGTCTTATTGCACTGGAGTCACACTGGGTTAAATATTTACACTTGGGTTTTAAGGGGTATTTATTATTTTCTTCATTATTTTATTTACGGGTTGTACGGAAGCCCCAAATGCAATTTCATTGTTCTCTGACAATGACAATAAATAAATAAATACTAAATATTGACTATAACACAGTTTTATAGAACCATTACAGCTCTAATCCCAGTCCTAATCTCATCACTCATTCCAGGAAGCCGATAAAGAAAAAGTAAAAAAAATGTTTTTACATTCATCAGGTCCCATCGTTCCAAATATCAAAGAGAAATTAAAAATGAATCCCATGGAAGAGTTCAGGTCTTAGGAGGTTAATTGCCAGTATTCTTACACTAAAGTAAATGAACAGAAACCGCATGATCCTCCAGGATAAAGTCTCACTCGTTTTGTGTGTTTGTCAATAAGAGGAACTTCAGCTTAATATGTGAGATCAGCCACAGTGCCTGCAGGACACAGCTTTAGGTGCAGGTCACATCCAAAAGATACCTTTCTGAAAACCATCAGTTCAGGACAATGAGTAGTGAAGGTACCTAAGGATTTACTGATGATAGAAACTCCACTGGACAGGTCAGTCTAAATGGATAGCTGTGTGGAGAGACTGACTGGCACTCAAATCATTTTCTAAGCCTGGGGCTTGCTGGCTTAGACAGTGCAGTTAACTCCACATCTTGCGAGCTACAAATGAACAAGCTATTTCTGCTGCCCTCTTATAACCCAGACTGGCTCTTTAATAAATTGCAAAACTTGACTTATGTACCATTTTTTTTAAAACATCTCTATCTTGCCAGAAACAATTTTACTGGACTGTATGTTACACAACGGAGCTAGGGACTCTGTAGGAGCCTGCAGCTCCTTTGAGATAAAACCAGCCTATGAAGAAAATAACCATAAACTATTGACAGCAGGATATGAGTTTTAACACAACATGAGAAACTAAGCCAAAAAAAGAAGAAGAAAAAAATAACACTTAACAAATCCAACTAAAGTGCCAACTTCTATGAACTTCAAACAAAAGATTGAAGGAGGCCGCAAGTTCTTCACCACAGCGCTGCAAACCCTCTTAAACCTGAGAACCATGTAGTGGGGAGACTGAAACAATGGAGATGAAGTAGTGGAAAGCATGCCAAGGGTTTATGGTCTGCTCTTAGTGCCCCAGGGCAGTGAAAATAGGGCTCGTGGTCCGTGCTGAGCTGCTGTCATACATATCAGAGGGGAGTCGGTCTCCCTCTTTTGGGGAGAACGTTAAGCAACAAGCTAGCGTTGGGTGGATACAAACTGAAAAGAAGGGGCCTAGCGATGGAGCCACCACACTATTAAAGCAACATTCCTTCCTCTTAGATAATGGGCCCTTAAAAGTTTTAATAGGAGGATAAAAATGTCAGCGCATAGAAAGGAGAATGGGAAAAGAGTCGGACTGGGTTGGGCTGAGCCACAACGCAGAATGGTCAGACAGAGCAACAGGCCAGTGAGCCGGTCAAGGAAGTAACTCTTCCCCACTGACTCTAAGAGCAGCGAGTCCATCCAAGTGCTACTGTTTGGGTTTTCTGATTTTCTGCAGCTCTCAGAGGCCTTGTTGAGGCTTCTTATTTCACTCCCTTTTTTCCAGAGAGGAGCCACTAAAGTCATAAACAAGCAGAAAATGGAAAAAGATAGCAGACATCTGGACTGATATACCTCACTGCTTGAGCGCTTGTTGTACATCTTAATATATTGTGTTTCTAGAGTAAAACAAAGCGTGGAGAGCTACCATGATGAAAAACAAAAAAATAAGAGGAGAAACATAACCTAAAACAGTTACATTTATAGACTTTAGAAGACTAAAATAGACAAGAATGTGCTAGATATGATTAAAGCTCTTGAGAATCTCGATTTCTACTGTAGAAAAAACATATTGAGGAAACCGCGTGTGCGTGCGAGCCTGTAAGCGTACGTCTATTAAGGTATGTGGATGCATTGACACACAGGTGTATTTGCATAATGTATGCATGTGGCACACACATTTGAGAGTGTCGGCCCATCTGTGTCACACACAGTTGTGCAGCACCTGCTGTGGATGTGCCACTCTCCCCTTCACTCCTCCCCCATTCTATCAAGGTCACCTCACTGTGCAGTCCCAAAGGAGCCAGGCGCCCTCCCAGCAGAACAGACAACACAGCAGAGCACATCCAGGCTGCAGGTTTTCTTCGATACGGAGATACAAAAGGCATGAGATACAGTATGTTATTACAAAGCCCAATTCTCTCCAAAATCAAACCAAGAGGCAACTGCAGAAGGCATCTGTCTCTGCAGAGCCTAGTCTGGCCCTCTGGTTAAGCCCATGATAGCCAAATGTTAGTGGAAAAACCCCACTGGCACTCTGGCAGTCCGCACCAGCGAGCTGGGCTGGCCAGCTTAGAGATGGCCTTCAACAAACCCACGAGGAAAAAGGATGCCCGCCTCAAATGAGGTTCAAAGAATTCGGTGGCAAGGCAGCCAACATTTGCTGAAGCTCAAGCCACTGATGTATATTTGTTAAAGGGTGGGGATGGAAGGGAGGAAGGGCATGGGTCCTGTGAAAGTCTGGACAAATAGCTAAGATGTGGGAAGATAATATAGGAAAGAGGCAGAGGAAGAGAAAGGAACGAACAGGGAAGGAACAGAAAGAAAGACACACACACACACACACAAGTGTCCGTATGTCTTCATCTGTGCAGCTCGAAGTCTCTGCTCTACTTCCCTAGAATAGGAAAAGAGCCTGGTTATACGGTTGGGCTGCAGAGCAATGAAGCAGCGACTTTTGCACTTGTAAAAACAGTTCTGCGGCCAATGCACAGACAGGCGGGCAGACCCACTGAGATCCACGAGAGCAATGATGAAAGAACCGTGTCGGCTTCTGCACAATGGGACAACCACTGTTACATAAACATATATTAAAAGCATACAAACTTTCCTTTTACAAAAACAAATGGATGCATAAAGAATTTCTCTTTGCAATCTTAAATAAGAAGCATCGCATCACAGGAACAATGGAAACTGGCCCTTTATCAGCGCATTACTTCATGAAATTAAAATGTGAAACAGCCTGATAAATGGATATTACAGTCCAGGAACTTGGGTTATTTTATCCATTTATGTAAACACAAAAGCAATAAAACAGGGTTCAAGGACTCTGTGCCTCGTTTCAAACTGGAGGAACACTAACTGAGAATATAATATAAATATTACGAACGTGAGCTAATTTATCAGAAAACTCCTTATTGTGTTGCAGTTTTAGCCTGCACATAAGTGCTTCTAAAGTCAACATGCCACAATCTGCATCTAAATGTTAAAAAAGGACATGCCAGGATGTGCCTCTATCGGAATAAAACTGGAAAGTATTAACCTGCCTTCCTGTGCATGCAAGTCTGTATGTGTGTGTGACGATTATTGTGTAACTATTTGAATCTGAGAAAGAAAACGTGAGAGAGAGATTAGCTGCGCAAAGGGAAAAAGCCAAACCGGGAAGCTAATGGAAGCTGTAAACATAGGAAGAGGTTTCCACTGGCAAAGTAAACATTTCATGGACAGAAAAGCTCTACTGTAGACAAAAAAACATCACCAATCAGGTGACTGTGAGATACATTTTTAGAAAAAATTGCTCAGTTATTCTTTCTAATAGGATATAGGAAAATGCCGATTTGATAATCATGTTGGAACATGAAATGGAATGTGTAAACGTGGCCCATATTTCTTTTTTCTTTTTTTTAAATGATCGCTTTTCCATTACAAGATAATTTTTGGATGATACATTTTCTTCTTGAGTGCAAACTCTGCTTGGAGGTAATGCATGTTCATCTGTTTCTGATTTAACACTTTGAAGACTTAAGTGCAACAGTCTATTACAGTCTCCTTCAGCAGTGAAAGGTGACAGTAAAGCCTCGGGGCTCATGTAATCAAATTTTTCGGCGCAATGAGCTTTAGACACTCTGGAACCTAATCATCAGACTACTGAGAACTTTCAAACTCCATGTTGCCGCTCTGCAGCTTTCATGGCATAGTCAACCACATTTATGTCATCACACTGATTGGCAGTGACAAGACGTTGGATTCAGAAGGCTCATTTTCTCTTTCAAAGTTACATCACCCTGCTAACTTGTGTCGGTTCAACTTGCTTCTTGAGCTGCACCGTTTCTAAATCATTTCCTACCAGTGGATGAGTCAACTTTCACATCCCGTGTATCCTGTTTTTTGTATTCAGAACTAAAGATAAATATACTGAATACTCAAAGCACTATACATGACTTGCATAACCAACCATCAGTGTGCACTTAAGGTAATTGCCATACCGGATATTCAGAAATGTATGAGGCTGAAATTATGGATGTGTGGGTTGACTGAGACTGAGATTCCTGAATTCCAATGTGCTGGATCCCATCTCACGCACATACGTCCCTGTCATCCTCCTATATAAAAGAGATAATAAATCAAACGCAGAGCAGTGGAGCCCTCTTGACCTAAATGGCATTCCTATCAACCACTAAGCACCTTGGCTGGCCTTTGAAAAGCTTTATTTCTTGACTGGAAGAAATGTTTGGAGAGAATAAATGAACTGTTACAGCTAGACGATGGAGCCTTCACTTGGTCATAGTTATTCCTGCTGAGGGGGCAGGGGCAGGTCTAATAAGAGACAGACCAGCAGCAGCCTTGTCATTAGCTGAGAGGCTGGCAGACCCCTGCTGCCTAATTGGCACAGGCTCACTGCTAACAAGGGCTCGCTACCAGCAGGGGAAACAGACCGGTAGCAAAAGGCACTGCAGTGTCCAGGTCTGTGCTGTCCTTGGAAAAACTGGTAGAAGTTACCCAGGGAACACCTGACCCATTAATGGAAGAAATGGAAAGCTGATGTCTTTTTAATGAGAACAATAAAGCTCATGAGCAAACTGCACCCCAGGCTTTGCTCTTTAAGAGAAGGGCTGGCTGAATGGATGGAGGGTTGCATTTAAACTGGCTTGGCTGGGTGATTAAATCAGCTTTCATTTTCTCAATCATTTTTTTCCCCCCTGAGCAACGTGTGTAATTTTTCTGTAAACGAGCACGGTGAAATTTGCTGAAATTCTGTGGGGTTCTTGTTCTGTAACAAGGCAAAGTCACTTCCTCACCAATTGCATTTTCATACAGACACATACTGTTGTAATAAGAGCAGTAATAATAAGCAGATGAGTAGCTGCTCTGTCTCTTTGCCTTCCAAAAGTAATGAAACAATGACTAGGCGTCTATCTGATCACTATCGGAAGTTTGTAGATTTATGGCAGCTTTAATCTCTAGAGCCAAACGGGTCTCATCTGTAAGCAATAAAGACTATATTAATATTAACAGGGGAGATCGACAGAAACGAGGTGCATTTACAAAAGAAAGAAAGAATAAGCACAAAAGAAAAGAGAGCTGGGCAAGAACGGACTTGCTCACACGTCTGTTTCTGCATCTATATAGTAGTAGGCCTTTGAAACACATGATCCGGCTTTTCACCTCACTCAAAAAACACTACGTTTATGAAATGTAAACACTGACAGTTCACTAGGCCAGACTAAGCTCATAAACCAGACTTCCAAGATCCTCATTTCACCATCCGGGGAAATTAGGAACAGCACAATCTAATGACTCCCAGCAAAGGCAGGCGTCTCACAAGAGACAGAACAGGGACGAGGAGGTCACCGACCCTGCTGGACGTGTTGTCTGCACCTTCTGGATAAAAGGTGCTGTTGCAAACCATAGGAAACGAGAGAAAAGATCCAACACAGACCCAGCCCAGTTTGGCAGAACTAAGGAATCTCTCAGACAGCTGGATAAATACCCCTGGAATACAGGTATGCGTTTTGTGTAACTACATGCAGCCAAATTGTGCGTCACCCTTTACAGGGGCAGGGTGCTCAACACAGATTATATTCAAGTTGAGTTAGTTCTCTACTTTGGTAGCAGACCCAAGCCGACAGTATCCAAACCAGCTGTTGGGCTGACAGCTAAATCAATGTGTGAGCACTCCCTGTGTTAATCTATCCAAAGATAAAGTCTGGAGGTCAAAAAAAACACTCACTGCTGTGAGTTTTACTATAACTGCACGAAGTCTGTTAGCATTTGGATTACTTTGTTTGATACAGAGCTATGGTGTTATAAATGTATGTATGTCCGCAGTGCCCCTGAGTTTGGTAACTAAGCCTCAGAGCTGGTTGGCTCATCTTCTTCTGTCATGTCTCCATCCCACAGGAATGAACACTCTATAAACAAGAGGTGTGTCAGCCCCAGGCTATACCTTTAATTGTTTTCTGTGCTCACAGTCCCCCCCGCAAGCCACTCATGCCACAGATACCTTAAAAAGCTGCGAAGCACTAGATTGGCTCAATTTGAAAGGGTGTGTAAAAAGCAAAAAGTGATTTATCCCTTCTTCTTCTTCCCCCTTCAGACTTTGACTTACCCTTTTTCACTGAGACCTGTCAGGACTGATTCCTTTCTCATGATTAAAAATGCCTCAAATTCACCATCATCGCGTGTCACAAAGAGGCTTAACAACATCCAAAAATAACTTTAAATTTGCATTTAACATGAGGTGTCACCACATATGGTAATATACAACGTTTCACTATTGAACAACATGTTTGTGCATGCGCGCATGCGTGTGTGTGTAACCTTTTGGCCTTTGGATACAGGTATGCTGGTTGTCACTCAGGAGAAAGCCCTCTCTGCAGCGGCACTCATAGCT
The DNA here is from genome assembly GCF_041146795.1 of Maylandia zebra. NCBI lineage: Eukaryota > Metazoa > Chordata > Actinopteri > Cichliformes > Cichlidae > Maylandia > Maylandia zebra. The sequence goes on from NC_135186.1 coordinate 26,908,369, forward strand.
GCCCATCATGTTGACGCATATCTGCTGACATCCGCCGTTGCCTTCAGAGCACTCATCCACATCTGCCCGGAGACACAAAGCAAAATTAACAAGAGTGCTTTGAGACAGACCAAAAATTACAATGATTAACAACTGTCTCAAGTCATCTGGGAAAATCATTACCCATTTAATAAACAAACTCGAACATGGATGATATGTATGTGAACAACTATTATCTATTTAAGAGTGCAAATGAAAGGTTTCTAAACACATTTTACAGAAATTTCAGATTTTAACTGTATTTTTTTACTGATGAAGAGTCTACAGCCATGCGCCTCATCTGTCCCACATTTTCATTTATCTCCAGGGATTGAAGTAATACTGTCACCCTGTAACTAGCTCTGGCTTATCATAATAGTCATTCAGTGGAAAACGGTTCACAAATATAGCTTTAGTAATTATCCAACTAGTGTCTCTTGCCATACTTGAAGCTCTCTTTCTGTGGCTGTAACTGAACCACAGAAATGCTTTTAGTAAATTGTCAAAAGTAACAATGTAAGAATGGTGATAGTTAGCATTTTATATCTACCATGTTCCCTGCCTTTGTTTACTGTGTTAGAATAAAAGTTTGTAGGTACGTGGGAATCAAAGTATTAGACAAATCTCAATTTTCACCAGATGATAAGGGCGAGGAGGACAAAAACACAAGCACAACATTTAATTCGCCTCAAAAGTCATATGTAGAGAAAGAAAAAAGTTAAGCAATACATTGAGATATACTGGGATTGTGAAGATTGTACCAGTTTTAATGATCTCTACAGATGCAGCACTAGCAGGGCTTAAACAATATATCATATTTTATCTAAGAATTAATTTAAAAATATATAATTTTTAATTAAAACATCTTCATCCTCTCAAAAAACCTGAGGTTATCATTTAAGTGCAAATGTCATACAAGAGTTTGTCTTAAGCTGAGGAGTTTGAATCTGTCATAATGGTTATCTGACATTGGAACCACAGCAGACTTGCACTAAAAACCTCCAACTGTGCGGCACTAAGCCGTAAAAATGCACATGCAGCACAATCCCTTGGCAACTGGGAAACCTGATCCACCTGGGCCAGAATACCTGCTGATGACGAGTGTCTGTCAGCCCCGTGACGGGAGGAATGCAGAGAAAGGGAGGAATGAGGTGGGGGGAGGATGGTGAGGAAAAGAAGAGATGGAAAGAGTAGAGAGCAGGGGGGTTTTTGCATTGGGGGAGGTGAGGAGGAGCTGCACCACAAGGGTATATGAAAGCAAAGCATTTACAAAGGTGTCAGTTTCCCTTTCTTTTCACAAAAAGAAAGGGAAACTGACCACAAGCAGGAGTTACTGACTTTATTTTCATTGGTAATAAATTGTGCTCTTCCAGCTGTTCTTTCTGAATATACAACTCCCATCCAGGCTCATTGTTCTTCTTGACAAAAGAAACAAATGAAAAGTAACACAAATGAAATGACGGTGCTTGTGTGTCATATTTTGCTGCTTATTTTTGCCTGGAGTGCAGCAGAGCTTTGCTCCTGTCGCCTTCTGTGTGTCTGAGGTGTAGTTGTAGAGATGACACGCCATATTCTTCCTTTCCCTCAGATATGGGGTCCTGGTCCCTTTTTACTGACCACGCTGGAACCTTATCCAGTCCTCTGCTCAATCCATTAAAAATCTGCTGTATATACAAGCCTTTTTTTTAATAAACCGTCATGCGAAACTAATTTACTGTCTATTTGTCCAGTCTGAGAAGGCCTCTGGATTAAGTTTCCTTTCTGGGGAATTCTCAGTACGGGAAGAGCTAGAAATTAAACGTACTTTTCTTTTTTCCTTTATTTCCACTCACAGGCTTGGATTCACTGGTGTACAAAAACACAAAGTGGCACCTGACTAGATGGAAACTTCTGGGGTTTATAAGTAGGTCAGTGGCAGGTAGCACTTATAAACCTTGTCAGCTTGCCAAGTGTGCTGTCCTGTCCTCACATTCCATGAGCAAAAATGTCTCTTTCCGCTAAAACAAAAAAACAAAACAAAAAAAACCCCCAAATGTGTCACATCAGTTAAGACTGATGGTAAAAACATTACTCTGCAACCAGGTGAAGCATCGTTATCTGAAAAACAAACTTTACAAGAAAGTTCACATTTAGGCTTAAACTCAAGAGTAAAAGACGGAGAATTTATGAAAAGCTTGGTGAGGCTTTCATTCAACTGTGTGGCTGCTTGGTGTTGACCTCGTGGTCTCATCTCTTCATCATGAAAGTGGCAGCGACAGAGGGAAGACCTTTGAGCTGACGAAAGCAGCCGGCAACCTACAGCTGCGCCTTTGCAGATAAACTGTTAGCACGTAGCAAAAAAAACTTTCACAACTCACAGAGAAATTTGTCCAAACATATGCAAAAGTCTCTTTTTCTGTTTCTTTCCCTTTCCTCTCTTCCTTCAACACACACACACACACACACACACACACACACCTACCAAAAATTCGGAAATATAAAGGCTACATAAACACAACAGTCCTGGATGCATGAGCAAAATGCCCATGAGATATGCAACCAGTCTCCGAGGACCTGTGGGAATTCTCCTTCCATACCATCAGCGCATCAATGAAGGTTTAATTTCCTGATTCCTTCATCCTTCCAAATGAGGCGTCGTCTGTAGGTAGATCTCTCCTGTTTAAATAGCTCCCATAATTGCCTGTGTTGTGTGCTGGGCAAGGCTGGCGTCCAAAGCAAATATTTCCAAGCGGAAAGGGGTTCTGGCATGGCCAGGCGAAGTGCTCATGTTATTTGGACTTAAAACATTTTTTAAAAATTCTCTAGAGAGGGCAGGAAAAAAAAAAGTCTTAATCAAGTTAAAAGGGCTGCCTTCCTTCTGAAAAATGAGACATGTCTCCGCTCCATCCCTCCTTCACTTTAGGAGACGAAGGAGAAAGGAGGGCTCAAACTGAGAGAGATTAAGAGATTGGTTGTGTTTGCGGAGGCCATGTCCGTTGGTTTCTCAGATAGCTCTGCCTGTATATATAACATTTGGCCTTGCACAGAGCTTTAAAGTCGTGTAAACATGTTGGCTGCTTTACAGAAACCCCTGAACCCCCTTTTTTGAAGAAATACGCTTTTCCTTCTCCGTTTTCTAAAGGTTCAGTGTCTTTTGGAACATTATTGCTGACAAAGACTTTTTTTTTTATTCTAGCGAGGAGTGTGGAAAAAAAAAATGCTATCTGTGAGGCTGTCCATGTATCCATCCCAGTCCTTGGCCTCTATCTGAATCAAACAGAGCTGGCTCTGTAGTCTAGGAAGACCAGAGACAAGGAGATGAATGGACAGACATTGGCCTCTTTGCACAATTCATTCACAGGAGTCGAGTTGGCTTGCGCTCTTTTAAAAAGGCAGCAAAACAGGGCCATGTGCAGCGATGGGCAGCAACAGCTGGTGGGCTACAGGAGCAGACTTTGCTGCTCTCATAGATGAGCAGAAATCAGCTTGGCTTGACTGAGCATCAGTGGGGAAGGAGTGGCACATCCACAGCCAGCTTCAATTAAAACAAGATCCCTTCTCATTTCAAACAGGATTACAGGATTTCCTATTTTTCTATGTTGCTTCTGGACTTCAGTGGCACAGCGCATTCATAAACCCACTTGACTTAGCAGTGACCATGACGCCAGTATTGAACATAGTCTGAGAGGACAAACTGAAGGCGCAGATGCTGAAGCTGCACACATTCAGCAGTACTCCAGCACCTGTCAGCTGAGTTTTTCTAAATTGATATAATGCAGGAAGTCCTGATCTTTCATCTGCAGAGCACACAATCTCTTAAATCACCAGAAATGTGTTTGACCATGACAGGGTGGAACCCTTAAACGCTTATAGCGCAGAGCAATTTATTAGTTCCAGCTCTTCCTGTCCTCCCGACGCACTGTTTCAATACAGCTAACTGATTCACATCTGCTAAGCAAACATGAATTAATTCCGTTAACTATAGCATTTCATTCTTAAATCAGCAGCAAGGTTTGATTTTTTTATGCCATTACATAAACAACGCTAATAAAGCAATGATTAAATTCAGAAACGTTTTGACTTCACCCGTCTCCCAGGTAACCATTGTTGCAAACAAAGCACAGACTTAGATTTCAAATCCAATCACCCGCCGAGCTATTTCCTAAATGAAAATCTATGAGCTAAGCTCATGCTTAACAGTGTTCGTCTGCTCCTCCAAAACAAGTCTGGAAGTATTTTAAAAAGAAAACCTCAGGATAAATGTTTGGATGGACACTGCTATGTCAAGGAGACAAGAGGCCCTGCCATGATGGCTCCCAGTCTGCTGCATGCTTACATCCCTAAGACCAATCACAGGCTTGAGTTTCCCCCCAGAGCCCTGCCAGTGGGCTCAGCTGGAATTGTTCATTTCATGGTGGATGGGACTGAACAATCCTGAGAATGGAGAGAGAGAGAGAGAGTGGGCGATAGCTAATTCACCAATCTCACATCTATCCTTTAGCTCATCACTCCAGCTCCTCTGAGCTATGGAGAGACTCTCTCGTCCCAGCCCTTATCTGTCTGTTTCACAACAAAAGCAAAGTGACTTCTCGCTGGGGAGAAAGCTGGATATTTGCATCTGCAGCAAGAAGTCAAGAAGGGTTAGTGCTAAGCACAAGAAGTATCCGTATGGTCCTGAACGCCCCCTGGGTTTCATGACTGAGGGGTTAAACGGATAATCATTGCCCTGACTCATTTCTACACATTCAGGAGTTAAAAGTGGTAGTAAACCCAAGCTAGTGTCGAGTATTTTATGTCAGTGTCAGGGGTTTGGAGGTTATCCTCACTGCACTGGAAGAGTGGTCAATGCACTTAAGGAAAGCATTTAATAGGCTGCAATGCAAATCTGCGTGAAGGTCTTTGATGACCACCTTTTTCCATCAGAACCTGGTCAATAATACATCAGTCTGAAACCTCCCGTTTCATTAGCTTTCCTTGCAGCATGATAAGGATTACATAGATGGGGATGTGGTTCAGCCAGGAGACGACTCAGACACTTTTGTTTGATGGAAATGCTTCCTGTCATCTATGAAAGCAGGAGAAAACAACATCGCTACACAATTACAGCCTTTAGCAAAACACTAAACAGTGTTAAATGACACGACCTTTCCTCAGTTGCTACTTCAAAAGGGTCCTTCAAAAGCTCTTTTCAAGGCTGTAATGACATTGCTTTTGTGTTACAGTTCAAGCTACGTCTTTGGGGAAGGTTAAAGTAAAAGGGAATTCATTTCCCTACAGATTACCCGAGGAATTGAGCTCTGCCAAATCAATACAAATCAAATCAGTGTTGGTCAATAAAAATCAAAGGAACATAGCATGCTAAGCTGTGTGTGGGGAGTATGTGGAGCTGGACAAAAAAAAAAATCAATTCTACAGAAAGAAGGATGGACATGTTCTGGACTGACGGAACAGGATGATGAGTAAAAGCAAATAACACGATGACAAACACTTATCCTTTGCAGTTTGATGGTGCTCTGTCAAACATTTGTAATGTCTATTTCAAGCCTGCCTTTGTTTCTCCCAGTGAGTCACACTCGGGATGCATGTGACTGTGGCATGCCTACTCTTGGGAGCAATAGAAATATCATTATTTGGGTGTATTAGCTCCGGAGAGAAGTGAAACGTTATCATTTGTGGTTTTAAGGAAGGGGTATTTATGCTGATACACATGGCATTATGCTTCTCGAGAGAGTTTAATGAACTAGCAAAGATAAGAGTGCATTTTGGTTTCTGTAGGACCTTAACCAAAACACATAAGTCATAAATGTGGGGACGCTGGTGCTACAGTGGGGAACTAATAGCGGTCCTCCATCTGGTTTTCATTGTAAAGAGGATGTGTGTTTTGGATTAAATTGACACCGATTCCTCTGTTTTTCCTCAGACTCAAGAAATCCTTTACAGCCTTGCCATGAAAGAGGTGCAGTGATTAAAAAGCACCCCTCCCTCACCTCTGCGAGATAATAGCCGTGACAGTTATAAAAGATGTAATCGAGTTCTTATATGCTTCACTTACTCTCCCTGTGATTTTTGAGAAGGTACAATAGCTCCCTCTGAGGTAAATTATACAAGAGTGGCATCTCACTCAGGACAGACAGGAGCAGTACGCTGTGATATCGCATCGCTTCCACCTTGCTGACTTTCTGACATCTTTGTGGGGTTAGGGCAGACGAGGGAGACCTCAGAAACCAGAGCGTCCCCAGTGAGGCACACAAGGCAGTGTTCTGCTTCATGCTCCGCTGCCTTCTGCCACCGCCCAATGTCATTATGCTGCCAACACATCCAATTACAAGGAGCTCTGTGGCACGTGCGCCAGAGAGCAAACAAAGAAGACGCTGACAGGGATGCATGTGCGCTTGCCTAACCGGTGTCCCTGAGGTGACACTCGCACAAACACTCGAACACACACCATTGCCTACTGACTGCAGAAGAACCTTAGAGACCTGAAATCTCCTGTGGGAGTTTAAAGTGCACTGTAACCATGGGAAGAAAAACAAAAACATCAAATCAAATCGCTGGAGCTTTGTGGAGGAATAGCATGAGGTAAATCCAAAGGGAGCACCTTAAAGATCTCAGACTCTAAACTCACGGTGAACTTTTGAGGATCAGGTGAGTGTCTCCTCCACTGTGGCCTCGGGCACATCTGGTCTATAAGGGCTCTGAGGCTCTGACCTCGTCTGGGAACCAGCTGCTTAGGCTCTCCATTCCAGGGCCAAGGGGACTAATCTTTTCTCAGGGGCCAAAAAGGAGCTTAAACCTGGAAGAGGAAGCTGGGGGCCTTAAGATGAAACCTCCGCTATTCCTCTTCCTCTCCTCTCTCTGTTTGTGCTGAGGATTATTCCCTTAGCAGAGCAGAGCACGGGTATTAGAATGAATTAAATTCTCCAGAAAAAGCAGTCTCTAGAGCACTTTAAGGTCTCAAGACAAGAGCCGAGATTTGCAATTGACAGCTGCATATACACAATTCAGTCCGTCTTCAAACCCTCTTGGCTATGTTGAGATCAAAAAAATATATTTATTCATTTAATAATTGATAGATCGTTCAAAGAAATGCAAGAGAATTTCTGATACAAATCTCAAGCTTTTCAAAGAAGTCTTTGCCCACTTTCAAACGGGTCACTTGCGAGAAAAAACTAAAATAAAACATGGCAGCAGAATAAAGCAACAGAATAATAAAAAAAAGGAAACTTGAAAGCTCTCTCTGTGTTTGATCGTGTGTGTTTCACTATGACAAATTATATCAAAGGGATCGATGGACGCAATTCCGTTTGATGCGCCAGCAGCAGCCACACAAACAATGTATCGCACCTGCACGCAAGGCACACCAAATGATCCACGCACAACTGAATGCCATTACTAAATGGTTTGGAAAATAACCCGGCTTTACATGATAAATACAAGCGCACGGGTGATAAAGAGGCAGAGAGCGAGAGAGAAAGAGAGACGGTAAGACTGAAGGAAAGAGGAGGGCATCGTCAAGTCAGGACAGGTTAATTATCGATCTAAAGATGGGAGTGTTTTCCATTCCATTGTAGCTTAATCCCAGCATTACATGCAGTTCATCAAGTAAATGTGGGGCTGATTCGAGCATGATGCCTTTCGTGCCCGCATGCAGAGTCTCTTTCACAGCAAATCGTTAGGTGCTGATAAGTTTTTCTGCCATCGCTTCATCTGAATGTGAATTCTGCTGTGATAGTCACATCTAACTTTACTCCACAACAAAATCACAGCAGCTCACAGGACTAGCTGGCTTTCAGCATCAAGTGAAATGCATCATGCTGAGGCTGTAACCAAGATGGAGATGATTTCTTAGGAGCAGCGAGGTCTCACTTTGGGATTTCAAATCAAAACAAAAGGAGCGAAGGATGAGTGGATGGGGTAAAAGGAGCGAGAGGAAAGGAGGGAATGGAGGTGGATGTGTGATGTCTATGTTTAGCAGCTCCAGCTGCAGAAAGAAAACTATGTTTTCCTTTATTTCATAACCTTTTAAATGTAATACATTCTCAGTGAGGCCAACATGACTGGCACTTTGGTGAAATATGAAACCATGGGAAAACATGTCGGCTGACGGCTCACTCAGAGCTCGCAGCTCACGGTCGAACTCTTCATAAATTCTCTCCTTTTCATCAGAGATATTATAAATAAGGGCTGCATTTTCCTTTTGTGAAAGCACATGTGGAACTACCTGCTATGTGAACAAGGGAATGGCAAAAATATCTGAAGCAGCTGTCTAATAAGAGCCAAGTTTGGCCTTGAGACAGACATAATACCATCCATACTGGGACATTAAACATTCAGAGTGAAGGATCTTTGCAACTACACGGGTTAAATTATGGTTAGCTTGAAATTTGACACATGTAGCTAATTATATACAAGTTCTTCTGACAAAAGCCCGTTATGGAAACAGTGTTTGACCACATGATTGTGTGACACGTAGGAGAAAAAGCAACACACAAGATCACTTCAAATACTCACACATATACACTCACCGAGACAATTGTGCCCATCATGCGCCAAGCGAAAACCGTCGTAGCACGTGCACCTGTAATTTCCCGGGATGTTGATGCACTCGTGGACGCAGCCGCCATTGTATTCAGTTGCACACTCGTCGACATCTGCAGAAAGATGACAACATGAATGTGCTTCAGAAATGTAGCTATAACAAACCAGTTGATTTTCAAAGTATGACCACGATTAAAGAAACGTTTCAACATTTCAGAAGTACGAAAAGGTCTTCTTTTGCTGAGGGTTACTTTAGCAGAGTGACATGACTTTAATATTTGCGCATTCACTGTGAACATACAGCCAGGCAGTGGTGAGCTAAGCGTACAGCCTGGAAAATTGGAAACTTTTGGTCAAACTAGATCCAAATTAATAAAATCCACACCATTTTTCTAAACCTGTAACCTCCCTGTAATGGTTTACAGACAATAATATCCACACCTGCTGCTGGATCAAGGACTTCCTGGTAGCAACCTCACTCGTTACAATAAAGCTCTAATAAGCCTAATACATAAAGTCAAGCCAAAACCAATCGTGTGTATAACCTTTATGTTTTTATCATTCTTGGCACAGATTAGACAAAGCTTGTTCAAAAGTGATTAATTATTCCCTTAAAATAAACACATACACAATTAAGCAATCAGGTCAACTTTTAGAGGGCCCAAATCATCTGGTTTTGTTCCACCTCTGCTTTCACAAGTGCACTTTTAAGCTAAACATGGAAGAGACATCAGCTGTGGTAATTGGATGATTCACCTGCTACTGACATAACCTGGGAATCTGCCACAGACTGCTAATATTTTTCCTTTTATTAAAACCCAACAGCCTAAGCTTTTATGACAAAGTATCCTAAAATTTGCCAGTTTCCAGTTGCCAAGACATTGATTCTTACTCATGGAATGTTATTTCTGGCAACATGTTAAAGCATCAGAAACCATTTTTGTTCAGTCCAAGACACTAAAAACCTTTCTACCATGACCTAAAGTATAAAGTCAGCAGCAAAATATGTAGCTATTTATACAAAACACATACCTAACTATTAAGTTATCAGAGCAAGTTAAACTGCTTTGTCACCAGGAAGATATCTTCATGAAATCAGACAAGGCATTGATTTTAGTGACCCACTGGTAGTCGATACTGGGAAAGAAAAATGCTAATATTGATCTTATGACTAATAAAACCAACCTAACTTCAGCTCAAGTAGCTAAAAACTAAAGAAATGTGACACAGAAATGAGACGGAGGCAGAAAGATAAAGAGACTGCAGACTGCTATGACAGTTTAAGTGGAGTTGTCTTTTATGGTTATGATGATGGCTGAGGGGCCCATACTGAGGAGACCCAGACAAGGTGGATGAGAACACAGAGTACTTCCATTTCGCACTTACTGTCCCATTTAGGGCCAATGATTCTGGTTGTTCAGCTCCTGCTTCAGGCTGCCTCTCTCAGGGCTTAATTGGACTTGACAGCAGAGGGATGGAACTAAAACATAGAGACTCTCCTGCACTCTGCTTAGTCGCTTTCCACACGTCTGCGTCGTTCTCCGATCGTAGCACACGATCACCCATCACTTTTTCACTCTGTTCTAGAAACACCCACCACATGTTGATGAAACACTGACTCTCCTCGACTAACTAGCTTTTATTCAGAGCTGGGCACATCTGACCATGTCAGCGCCAAAGTTGTCTTCATTCATATCTAAAAGACCTGAAAGTTTACACAGTGCTGTGTAGGCCTTTATCATGCAAGAGTAATAGGTAAATATCAGATTATTGGCATGAGATATCGACACCCAAAAGAACCATGTTCAGTGACAAGAAGAACATGGAGTCCTGCGACAGATGGTATGATTCCCACATAGCCGTTATCTCAGCATCACGGAGTCAGTCTGGGATTACATCGAGAAGAGAGAGACTCAGACAGCTTAAATCCACAGAGGAACTGTGGCGGTTTCTCCACAAAGCTTAGGGAAAAAAGTCCCCGTAACAAGAACAACTTAACGATCTCTGACTCCAAACTACAGAAGCTCCCGGCTGTGCTAAATAAATAGATTTTTCCATTAAAAGGGAGGGCAGGAAATATTGTTAACTTCCACTGACATCTAAAGTCTAACTAAAAAGATAATAATAAAAACAAATCTATTTTTGTAAAGGAGCTAAAGTGAAATGTGAACAACTGCTCAACATATGAAAACTACACCTACAACACAGAGTGTGAAGCAACAAGCAACACTACAACCGCAGTAAAAATAAAGCGTGTTTAAGTCAAGCTGATGGTGATTTAAATTAGGTCTGCAAGTCAACACTGGAAAATAGTATTGGAATTTATGGAATTTAGCTGCAAAGTCATTTGTAAAGTCCAAAATGTTAGATCAGAAGGAAGCACATGTTTTCAGAGCTTTTGTTGAGTTCAGCTTCTTTAAGATAAAATGCTAGGAGTACTCGACCAATCAGCCAAACACCTAAAATTCGCCCAATATGAAGTTTTCTTTAGACTTTCTTTCTTTTTTAATTGAAAGGTAGCTGATAGCATTTTAAACCACCCGACAACCATTAGGGTATACTACAAGCCAAGTTCACCACAGTCAGGGTCTCTTTGTGTTAGAGGCCTTAAAAAACAAACAAAAAACATCTTCAGTCAGAGATAACAGGTATCATGTTGGTTATCAACTTTCTTCATTAACTCAGGCATTTTGCCTCAGGCATTCACATAAAAGGATTTGACTCTTTTATGCACAAACTGGATCAATTGAGCACCGCCTATTCCAATCAGAGACATTATTAGAGGAACTGATGTTGGAGCTCTGTAATTACATAACTTAGTTAAGCACCTTTCTACTGCAAGTCTCAGTCACACAATCACACACATACAGTCATGCAAAATTTTTAATGTATGCCTTTCTAAGATTTGCTCACACACTTACAGTCTGGTCAATGCAATGAGAGCAACTCAGAGGCTCAGTATCTTGCCCAAGGATACTTTGGCATGCACACTAGAGGAGTCAGTGTCATCAATGCACCAACCTTCCAATAAGGAGACAACTCGCTCTACCACCTGAGCCACAGTCGCCCAGGAAAAAGTAATTTGTTATACTGGTCGTTACTTTGCTTTCAGGTAACTCTGTAAAATAGCTGATTCTACAACCCCCCGCACACCAACACAAATCCCTAATTAGGACACACATTTCTAAAATCTTTTTCTTAGTAGAATACAAAGCTGACCACACAAAGTACAGATGAAAACCAGCACAAAAACGTGACTGCCACATTGATTCTGCTGTAGAAAGGTGAACTGGTAGCAAGGGAGGGTGCCTGATATGTTGTTACCTGTTGAAGTTAAGGGTCTGGCTGCTGGCGCTGCCACTCACTCTGGGATCTTGGCTAGCTTAGCGTTAGCATGCTGTCTTGGCAGATGCTTGGAAAGAAGTGAAGTTGTTTCTGTCCTGGGTGCAGTTTTCCACTTTACCATTTATCTCGTCCTTTTGTGTGAGGCAGGCAGACTAACAATTCCAAGGAACTGTACTACTGACTGCTTAGGGAAACAATTGTGCATGTAATAAGTGTCCTTGTGGATTTGTATTGCAGTGTATTTATTGGTTGGGGAATTGCTAAAATAAAAAATTAAATTAAAAATAAAATACAGTGTAAGTGTCATGCTGGTGACAGCAAGTTATCAGGTGATTGTTACAGTGCTGGCAAGTTGCCAGGTTGGGGGGGGAGGGGGGGGGGTTATAATTAGTGGCCTTTTATTGTGATAGACTAATTTAATTAATTTTCAATTTAAGGAAAAAAAATAATAAACCTGTATACATTTTTGGCTGATATTATCCTCTTGTTCCGTTTATTCTGGACTCGTCCCTGCATGATCTTTTGACTGCAAGATTTTATATGAGTAGGATTGAGGCCTCTGCACTCACCATGTGCACGTGTGATCACCACATAAACATCAAAAATACTTCACTTTTCTTGTCTTTATGCTTTCTGGTGCCCTTTTTCAACACAAGTAGGTGTTAACTTGGTGCAGCACTCAAAAATTACTATGACATTCAACAGGCAGCAAAGAAGTATTGAAGAGGCGGCAATACAAGTCACTGTACTCCTGCTTTTGAATTTTGTTTTACAAGTATTATCAACCTTGAGTTCAATGGAAACCCAACCTTGCACATATTTTACAATAAATTCAATAAAAGCAAACTTTTATGACCTACAGACAGAAAGCCATGAAAAGCACTTGGTCAAGTAAATGAAAGAATAATAACAGTAAGAGAAAAAAAAATGGCACTTTGAAATACGGTTTTGTAATAATAGTAATAAAAATTGTGGGATATAATGATCCGGAGGCTTTGGGCCCATTGAAAAGGGCTAGAAAAACAGACTTGTGTCTGACAGTCTACAAGGCCTGCCTCCGGCTGTGGAAATATCCCTTACGGCTTGGCAGAGCCTTCGACTGCCGTTTCAGCCGCTATCTTAATTTTCTCCTCTAACATGTGTAGGAAATTTACTGCTTCATTTCATCTTGTCACAAAGGAGCACTCTGCACCTGGCTTTCACCTTCCCTCCATTTGCAGCCCTCTCTCTTGTCTTGCCTCCATTTTCAGGAAGTCTTTAAACTAATGAGTTATATTAACTGAGACATACGCTCTCATCACGCCCGTCACTGGCTCAGGGACTTGCATTCAGAGATGTAAAGCAAATTAACATTCGAAACATTGCATTTACTTCAGTGTATTGTACAAATCCTCCCCAAGCACCAAGTCACAGTTGAAAATAAGCATATTAATGCAATGACACTTTTACCTTCACAATGTTTGCCATCCCCTTTATAGCCTGACTTGCAGATACATTTGTATGACTTCAGGGTGTTCTGGCAGATGGCGTCAATGCTGCAGTTATCAAGTGCCTCTGCACATTCGTCCACATCTAGAAAAAAAAAAAAATAAGAGACACCAATTATATGGTGAAGCTAAAACATTCTTGGTGATAGCATTGCATTTATACCACACAAAAACATCCCCAATTTCTGAATGTAATGGGCCGCGCTCAGACACAAACAATTAAAATGAATACAAACCAAGCTTTAGTAAAAAGGCGGGGACACTTTTAACCATGTGGTAGGGCAATAACCATTATTTGTGCTTCAAGCAACCTCTAAATGAACACTTCATCTCAGAGCCTGAAAACAACTGGGATGCACTGGCCACTGAACCACAAATATCCCCAGACAGCCAACAAAGCAGCTCTGTGAGGCTGCATGTAAGCACATCAGCATGCTAAGACAGTGCAAATATACAGATTAGGAGCAGGTATGCTAATGTATAAGCATGTAAACATTTGTGAATTAGTACTAAAGGGAAGTGGAACTGAGGCTTTTGAGCATCACATTGCTTTTAGAAAGATATAGTACAGTAGTGCTGCTGACTTACATCTCAAAATAACTCTTATTCATCTTATGCTGGGCATAAGTGCATGTTCATTCTCTGTCTGAAGCAAGCCAAGCTAGCTCCTCTCCCTTTAAGCAAACTTTCTTCTGATTGGTTGCCACTTCCAAACACTTCTGCATTCACAGGCAGAGCTGACATGATTGTAGAATATCTGCTCTTGCTGGCATCATTCAGATCCAAGAGTAGAAAAAAACATTGTAAGAAACTGAGCATTCAGAGCAGACTGAAGATTATTCTGGTCTCCTTGGGATTATATACATATAATGCTGACCTCATTATTTATTTTGAGCATTTACTGTTTTGACAGTAGAAGAAAAACCACAATAGTTCCCATTAAAACATTTAATGTCATTGACAGAATTATGCTAAGAAGAAATCAGGGATCATTAAGTCAGTAGACAACACAAACACCTAGCTTTGACCCGCAGCCTTTACTAAGCTAAAAAGCAAGTTTTCAGATGTACTTAAACAAGTCTTTCAAAGCCCAGTTTAACCAAACCCAGTTACACTTATTTGTTGCTCAGGAATGAATAACTGATTTTTGGCATTGATAATAGTTTTGTACAGAGCAATTTTAACTGTTGTGCAACCAAACAGAGTTTGGATTACAAAGAAGAAAAAGCAAAAGATAAGAATGGAAATGGATTTAACCAGAAGGAAGATCAGTTTGGCCTTCACGGAGCCCCTAATCCAGCCAAATCCCAGTTAACTAGCCCAGGTGTTTAGGATTACCCCCCTTCACACAGGGGGAGGGCAGCTTAACAAGGTTTACATAGCTTCCAATATCCACTCTTATCACAAGCCCTCTGCAGGAGCTGGCTGATCCCACTGGGAAATGACCAGGAACCCAAACCCCTGAGCTTAGCATTTTAGCTATATCTGCCTATTACTAGAGGATGTGAAGTCTGCACTGGAAAGGAGGACAGTGACACTGCAGAATTCCCAGAAATGGAAGATGAATGGAAAATGTGGAGAAGAAAACAGAATGCAATATGGTCACCGTGCAAACATCACTAACAGCAATAATACCACCACTAACAAAAGTCTCATATGCACATACTATAAGCAAGCATATAGTTTCTGAAGTTTAGCTTTAATAAGACTGTACACACAAACTGCGCAGAGCATACACAAGGCAAAAAACTCACAAACACAAATTAACTAGAAATTTAGGGATGTTGTGGCTCAGGAGATAGGGCGGGTCATCTACCAATTGCAAGGCAAATGGTTTGATTCCTGGCTGCTCCACTTTGCATGTCAAAGTGTCCACGGGCAAGATACCGAACCCCAAATTGTCCTTGATGCATCCATCAACTGTGTGCATATAGCATTAAAAGGCTGTGCGATTGTGGTTTGTAGTCTGAGTGTTCACAGAGAGTAGAAAAGCACTGTTTAAATTACCAGTCCGTTTGCCAGTCTCCAGACAAGTACCTGCTCTCATGGGCTCATTCAGACTTTATAGATTCTGTGATGATGAACCGAATCAGACATGCCTTGAGCTAAATACCCACAATGACAGCATTCAGTAAACTTTAGAAAAAACACATAATATTTTAGTAGTTTAAACAAGGTTTGCTCAGTATTTTAGTCGTGGTCGTCATTACTTAAACATCGCAGAACAGCATGAAAAGTAATTTAATGAGCATCCTGAGGATACACAATTCAATAACTGTAGGACAGAGATGACTAAAACAAGAGGCAATTATGTGAATGTATTCACAGATTCAGAGATTCTGTTCTCACTTAAATTGAAAGAGTTGTGATTCAAAGGTTCAGGCTATGCTTTTGTTGCACATTTGCTTGCCGATCCCAAGAGAAAATGTTGTTTAGTCCACAGACTTGGATTATGCTGTCTGAGCGACATGTCGGATCATCATACATCATTAGCAACTCCTACCCTCAACAATCTGTTTCAACCATCTGTAGCTTCCCAAAACCAACTATCCAGTATTCCAATATTTTCCTCTAGTTACAGGTATAGTCTGTATATAAAAAGTTAATCTAGCCACCATGAAGTCACCCACTGGTTTGTGAAGATCTGTTTTTTGGTGTTTTTCCAGTTGATAAGTTTAAAAAGTCATTTGTTAGTCTCTAAATCATGAATCATTTTATCATCTTTCTGGAAACCATAATGTATAAGGTGAACATCATTCTGTATTCAACTAGATTTTGAGGCCATGATAAAAATTAATTAATTAATTAATTTAAAAAAAAAAAAAAAGGGCCATTTTCCCATAGACTTTCTACAATTGGACTTCTAAATGCATCCAGATCGATCGGCCTTCCCGGCCATCACAAAGTTTGTTTTGAGATACCATAATCCGACAAACTGCTTTTGGTGTTCTGAAAAAACAATTAACAATCAATCGTTCAGATATAATGTTTGGATCTATGAGATATAGAGATATATATATATATATATATATATATATATATATATATATATATATATATATATATATATATATCTATATCTATATATATATATATATATATCTATATATATATATATATATATATCTATATATATATATATATATATATATATATATCTATATATCTATATATATCTATATATATATATATATATATATCGAGAGAGAGAGAGAGAGAGAGAGAGAGAGAGAGAGAGAGAGAGAGAGAGAGAGAGAGAGAGAGATGGATAGATATGTATATAGTAGCTCTGTAGTGCCAAAGTTATGTGCCATTGCTATATCTACAAAAATAAATAAATAACACATTACAATGTTTTGCTTTGCATTTTTAAATAGGACTTAAAAGTGATTTATTTAATTTAGAGAAGTTGTGCAGAAAAAGACAAAATCATGATTTTGGCTATCCAGCAGTTTAGGTCTCACCATATTTGTGTGTTAGCGTAACATTTGGCAATTGTTTGGTCATTTAAAAAGTTATAGCTATAAAACAGAGTGGAAATTTTTCAAATTGTCAAAACAGACTGACCATCTGCTCAGTAACCTTATAAAAGCTGAGCATCAACACAACGATGAAAATTAAAAAAAAAAAAAAAATACCAGCGTTTTCCAGCAGCAGCATTATTCTTGTAATGATATGCCATGTTTCACAGGTCTGTTGGGGAGTTTAGCATCTGTGCAGCATTCAGCAGGGGAATACAGAAACCCGGGACAGTTGTGGCTTATTTTGCCAAGTTTCCACAAACACATTTAGAGTTGCAGGAGGTCCTCAAGACCCTCCAGTGATTTATATTTGGTGAGAACAATATAAATTCTTCCCAGGAGCCTGGCTTCTTTCTCCTTACAGATTGTGTTCCAGGGTAAGAGCAAGAGAGGCTGTTTGAAGAAGTGTTTTTCAATAGACGAGGTATTAATCACAACAAATTATCCGTCCTATTGTCAGGTTTCTTGGTGCCAAATCTTTGTGGTAATTAATATTCATTATGACAGAAACTCAAAGAATCCCTTATTTCATCATCCTATTAATGTTCCCATCTGGAGAATCAGTTCACTTTATCTTTCCGGTCTGCAATGCTGCCGACTCTTACGCTTATACTTTGGGACACACACGCGTACAGGTTTGCACAGTCACACTTTCGTCTCAAGTCAAATTTGCATTCAAATTGATGCAGTTATTTCTCCAGGCTACACTTGGGTGCGAGAGAGCAGAAGCAGATATTAGGCTAAAAGTGTCTCAAATGTTACATAACTGCCATGTTGTGATATATAATGTCTTTACCGACACTGACAGGCAGCAGCTTGCTGTGTGTTTAGGGTTTTAATACAACAGCCTTAACTTCTGAAACTGTAAAACTAACTATACAACACATGCACAGTACTCGAAATCCTCCAGGCAATTTATGAGTTGAAAAATAAAATGAAATGGATATTTTTGCCAAAATTACTTACAAATTTAGTCATCTTTAGACATGACAGAGTTGTGATACCAGTAACATTTGAGAAACAATGACAATGAACAACAGATAACTAACTTAACAGCTAGCAAACTGTTGGAATTCAGCTGAAAAGCAGGAAAATAGTCAACACAAATGTGTTTTAATTAAATTACTCTCTCACAGTCCCATTGTCTCTTTGTTGTGAGCTAAAGAAAATGAAATAAACATCAAAATTAAGAAATCCTGGCCCACAAACTACAATAGCCCATGTCTGTCAAAGCAATGTTTAAAAACCCACCCATAAAAGTCACTGGGAGCCTTCCAGTAGACACATAGACAACAAAAGCTAAATGCGATGGTCTCTCTGGAAACCCCACTGCCTTTGCCATGGAAATAAACATGTCAGAATCAATACACTCTTTGGTTCAGTCCAGGGGATGATCCTCTGAAGGCTTGAGAAAAATGTACAGGGCGTTCAGTAATGCCGCCCTGGTAATTGCCTCATGCCTAAGATGAAAAAGATTGTGTTTTTCATTGAGAGGTTCTTTCATTCTTTTGTGTTGAGGAATCACATTTGTTGGGAACAAGTTAAGGCAGCATAGAATGAAGCCGGCGCTTCGAGACAAGGATTAATAAACAAAGTCAAAACAACAAAACCAAAGACGAGAGATATGTTGGGCAATGCTCAGATGTTTAAACAGTTTCCTCTGGGGAATGTGTCAGTTGGAATATTGCTGTCTTGTAGCTCTCCTCTGGTTTAAGCACTTGAGCATATTAAAGCCACAAATAGCTCAAGTCTGTGTTCAAACACACTGACATTTGTGGAATATTGAATCCAGTGACTACTCTGGATGAAACCAAGTCATACAATAATAAAGCATGTTTTCTCTCCCTGATTCCACTTTCCATTTCTTGCTTACATGGCATGCTCAATAAAACTCTAACCCCCACCATGCGTCAGACTTCTAAATCCCTGCATGGATTGTGACATGCCCTTACTCAGAAAGGCACAATTTGGAATTTTTTATTTTGGCATGATGGAACGTTGCGGGGTAAATTAAATGGGATTTTCTGTAATTGTATTCAATTCGCTGGATAAAACACGCTCCTGTCCTCAGAAGCGGTGATTAAGAAAGTTACTCCAAAAGCAGGCTCCATATTTAAGTCAAAGCAGCCAGCTTAATGCTGCTGGCTGTGGAGGTGAGACTTTGTCAGAGGTGCTTTTCCTCCCTGATTTATTAGAAAGCCCTGGGATAAGCAGTGTATTTAGCTGGGCCAGCTCAAGGGGGGTGTTAGCAGGAATAAGACTCAGAGGGGAGAGAGCGCGAGTGTGTGGGAGAATTGTAGGGCCGAAGGTGTGTAGTTCAAACATAGGGTAATGTTGACTTTGAGTATTGAGACCCTAGCTGTTTGCTTTGCCCCAAACCTGCCCGCCCCCTCAAACCCATCAACTTTCCTTCAAATACAGAAATAGACTGATTGGAGCTGGGACACCCAGAGGTGTAGCTTTACTTGTGCCGCCTGCAGTCAACTGTGAAATAATCGTCACAAATACGGAGCGAGAGATGCATTCAATAAGCGAAAGTAATAAAATATTCGGCCGTGTTTTCCTGACAGAATGATTTCGGTGCAATATTTGAACATTTGTGGTGAAGGATTAGAAACAAAACATTCCTCCTGACAAAGCCATTTTCCGATGAACTCCTTGATTTTCATGAGCCTTTTGCGACAGAAGAGGAAGGGTGCTGGGTTCAATGCCATAAAAATGTGTTCTTGGGATCACAGTGTTTGTCATACTGTGTATAATTACAAAGAAAAGTATTGTAATTATCCATCTTAGAACCACACTTACACTATAGTTTGGGTTGCGGTTGAGCAGGATGGGGTTAAGGTCAGGATAATTACTTTAGGTACAGAGCAGCTGTCAGAATGGCTGTAGCGCCTCTTTTATCTTCACCGTTGTAAATGATCCATATGATGTTTAACTCACAAGCCAACTATTTGTTGTGAAGCAAAGCAACTGGTGTGGAAAAACCAGCAATCATTTCTTCTCCATTGATTTGTGCTTGTAAAACACAAATGTGCATTTTCTGTATTAATAAAAGGATCCGGGCATGTTTTAAAATATTTTTAAAAAGTACTCCGATTTGAATAATGTGTGTTTTATACGCTTTTCCCCTAGAACCGTGTATTTACTTCCTTATTTGGGTGAAAAATGATTAGAATTATATCAACACCCTTGACCTCAGAGAAAAATACAAAATCTCTAATTATGTAAATAATAATCATTTTAGAAGTTGGAAACATTTTACAGTCCACTCTCACTGTCTGTGCAACAGATGCGCTTTGTTTGCAAAAAAAAAAAAAAAAAAGAATCACACTGTTACACACAGAACCACAACCTTTCAAATTACTTCCAAAATGTCCAAAGAATAAACAAAAATGTTAGTCACTACGACATATACTGGAGGATGTCAAAATGCTCAGGAGAATCTCGACAAAGAGCCCAAGGTGTTAATCCAGCCTCTAGAGTCTTTAGCTCATTATCCGACCAAACACCAAAGGAAAACGTGCACATTTAATGTTGTATACAGCACATTTCCCACACTAATGTAAGGCTTTGTGATTCTTTCCTGTAACCTGGGAGTCACCAACGCAGCACTCTGGAAAAGCTGTAGCTACTGAAGTTGTGCTGGGGCAGCAAAAAAGTAGACCTCGAAAAAAAAGAAATCGTTTTGATGAAATGCAGACGTCAACATTAACACAAAATTTAGCATCTCGCCACCCTTCTTGCCCAGATCTCCTTTCAGCTAATGAAGGGACACAGTGTTGGCTGTCCAGCAAACCTCTAAAAAGTTGTGAATAAAAATATCCACTGCTTCCATTCGGGATATTTACACTCATCCTTCACACACTCTTAATGTTTAGGAATCATGACCACTGACTGATCCTGTGCTTTCAGAAACTGTGATCACAACTTCAAAACCCTGCGGGTCCCTCCCTGCTTATGTCCACCAATCATGAAGCCTCAGATTAATGTGAGGGTAAAAACGTACAAGAACCTACAAGATAAGTTTCAGCACCCAAGTCATGTTAACATGAAAGACATGAACTGTGTCCAACACCCTTAATTTATTTAGACATCTAGACACTTCATTTCTTATTGCTCAGGGCCACTCACCATCTGTTATGTCTATTAGGAGCACATAATAACACAACAAGGGTAGACTGACTGACCCTTATAGTGCTGCTGTATCCCGTAATGGTGTGCTACACCATTTTTTACACTGCCTAATGTTAGAGGTTGTTATATATATTAAAGGTGTTAATTTTTTAAAGTCTGGTTCTTTGCAAAAGAACAAATCTTTTCTTGCATTTCTTTTTTTTATAACAACAGCACAAAAAAATAACACATCTGCATTTTGTACAACAGTGTAAAGAGCGAGTAATCCTCTGATTATTTAAGATATCTAATCTAATGTGTGCCTGTATTATGTGAATTATTCTAATTCCTTTTCTAAGTCTTTAACAATCTCTTTTCACCCTCTTAATCCAAATTAATGTGCTCTTTACTTGTTATTACCATAGGTAAGAAAAAATGATCCTCTGATACTAGTTGATATTAAAAATTCATATTGGGATAGGCATGTATTTGCATTTCTTTATTGATACCAACTTCACTTGGTCATACGGACAAAAACTTCAAACAGCACAGCCCCTCCCCTTCACTAGCAGCTGAACAGGTGAACAGCAGCACAACAAACAAGGCAAAGGATCTTAAAGACACACCATGGCCTTCATGACCAATTTTATGACTTCAGTAAAGCTCTCAACATCAACAACACTGACGTATTAAACACTAATCATAAATGTTAACCTGGCGAGCGCACATATTGACATTAGCCTTTTAACTATTAGCAATTATCCAAATTACCCACCCCCAACTGTTAAATTATCATTAAGGCAGCGGCTGGCGGCTATGGCTAATAATAAAACGATAATGTTAATGAGAGAGCTGGGGGGGGGGGGGGGGGGGGGGGGGAACTATATTAGTCCCATTTTAGTTTAACCAGATAATTATTTGTGACTAACAAGTGTTATTTTTTTCCTTTAGTCACATGTTGAAGTAAAGAACAGTCTACCGGAAATTAGACAGCAAGAGTGGCAGTCTACCAACTTTTTGATCAGCAACGAAAATATGGTGCCAAGTCACCAGAAGCACAGGAAATACACAGGGCTGTAGCTGAATACATTTGGACAAACCAGCATTGTTCTAATCTAATCTGATATTTTTCTGGGCAATCGGTACAGAGTTTGAAATTTTAGTATCGTGACAACCCTCCTACACGGTGAGCTTCTCCATTACGCCAACAGCTGAAACGATGTATAATGGATACGTATTTGGGGTTCATTACAACATTTCAACTACTCAAGCCAACTCGTACACAATCTTTCTGTGTAATTCTTCCATCTGTTCGCTCCTTCATGAGCATTTCAGAGTGTCTGCGCCTCATAGCATACATAAAGACAACCGCAGCGATGAGCCTGGAGACTGCAGAGTAAAGAGCAAGTGGATTCACCTCGTGTCATTTATAAAACATATCTCAAGGTAGCTCAAGCGCAGGCTTTGTGATAAATAATGTCTTTTCTCTGTGATTTTGTTCATAGGCCAAGCATCTGGTGTCTTTACTTTAGCATGTGTGGCCTTAATAGACTATGACTCACAGACCTCCGGACCACCTCCAGAAGGAAAACACTTATTACAGTAATTAAGTGAATCATAGAGTAATACTAAGAGAGAACAGAGAAAGAGAGAGACTGACATGACACTCTGTTAAGTGTCAGAGGTCTAATACATACATACACCTCTGAATAAATGAGCAGAGCTTGTAACAGATCTCATTAGGAGCCCACTGACAAGAAATTAATCTGTTCTCTTCAAGTGATTTTTCAACCGTCTTGGAATGTGTCCTCAACTGTTAATGACTTCTTGGCCTCATGCAGGATATTTTATATGCGGGAAGGGTGGCACTTAGTCCAGCTGTATACCTTATATTTATGCAGCCAGAGCTAACTGACATGACACTCTCCACTCGGCACACAGCAATTGGTGGTTCATGCCAGATACAGTACCAACTTTAAAGATGGTAACATAGCAATTACAGCACAAGTGTGATATTTTTAGTTGTTTCCTGTCAAACTGAGGGATAAAGTGAATGGTTCTCTGTGTAAGCCATGAAGCGGGCATTAACTGCTAAAAGTTCAGAAATGTGGACTTTAGTGGGCTGGAACTCACTGGACATATATACCTCATTTCAATCCTGACCATGCGCTCCTATCAAGCGTTTAAGGGGCCACCGAGTCACAGCACCTACTGTATCTCAAATCAGATGGCAGATTTTACAGTCACATAATTACAAAAAAGACCAAGTTTTCCACAGAAAGAAAATGAGTAACCAGGGTAATGACTATACTTTCAAAGTGCTAAAGGAGATGGGAAAAGAAAGTCTTTAACATTTCAATGAATAATTGATTGGCAAAGTAACTGACAATTAACTTTTTGAATCAAATTATTAGAAAATAAACAAGGCGACCCGTGTTCAGCCCAAAACCGATTAAGATAAAGCGACTCTCGGCGGCTCCCTTGTCGCATGTTTGATTTGGCTGAGAGACATGCTGGATGACCTTCCTGACGCAACCCCAGAGGGGGTCTAAGTCAAGCTTTTACTTGCCAAGTGAAAGTCTCACCCACTACAGCAAGGAGCCAGTTTCAAAGCCTATTAAGATATTTTCTTAATAACTGTTCCGTTCCAGGTGGGTCTGCATCTTATTACTTAGATACATTGTTATTTTCTCTTTTTCTCATTGTTCTGGTCATGAAAGGTCAGACAAAGTTTTTAAAATCAAATACACCCACAGTTTTTAAATCAGGCCAATAGTCCAAACACAAATGTGAGATTAACACGATAAGCTCTAAATGCTCACGTGTAAAAAGATGGTATTTCTGCTTTGTGAGACAAAATTTAAAAACAGAAAAAACAACTGAAATGTAATCATTAAAACCCACCAACTATTTATTAAAGCCACCACATATTTACTCAACTGCAGCCTTGCAAAATGATAGATGAGAGCATACCTGTTTTTTTTTTAAGCATATTCACTTTATTTTCTTTTTTTTGGTTTAGATTAAATCATAATCATAACAGTTACTGATCAGTGAAGCACTGCACTTTGTGTGGCAACTCCTGCAATATCACTTTAGAAAAACATAATATAAATCAACATTTCTACCATCTAACACTCAGTCGCTACAAAATTACAGCAAAATCCCATCAAAAACCTGCCCATGTCATTATTATACATGTGATTATTCAGCTATGGCCTCATTTAATTGGAAATACAAATCAAGATTCTTGGGGCTATAATAATGGTTTGTTGTGGCACCAGCAAGAACACTACACTAAAAGGACTGAAGCACTATAAAGCTCCAATGATTAGTTGAGTAATTGCAAGTTAATCAACAACAAACTAAAGTAATGAAACAACTTATTTTAACTTTTAAATGTAAAGAATTTACAGTTCCTGCTTTCTTCCTCTTCTATGTCTTTGGAGTTTGTACTACTGGTTACACAAATTAAGCTCCTCTGCATTTTTTGCAATTTGTTGACATTTTATAGACCGAATGATAAATAGAAGAGATAACTGATAGATTAACTGACAGTGAAAATCTTAGATGCCTCTTTGATTGATAGTGCAGTGATTAAGCCACAAAGAACAGTATACACTATCAGGGTCTGCAATAAATTTATATCTAGAGTTCACCGGAGGTGACTAAATACTTCAGTGGGTCATATGGTTTTTCCCATGCCTCTGTTCATTTAGGAAGTCTCACATTCATCAGTGAAGTCATCCCCCTTTCTACCCAGAATGCACTGGCCAGAAATAAATAACCTTTTTTCATTTGGATTCCTTGATGTATTGGGTTGGATTTTTCCATTACTAAGCAGAATAAGAGCATTTCCTTTAACTTCCAGCAGTCTCTAAAGCTGGCGCTCACCATCAGGAATGTAAACACACACAGTCTGTAAACAAGGCTCTCTCTAACCCCCAACCCCCCTCGACAACGCTGACCACCGCAGACCAGCCTAATGACGTCCCTCCCTGACCCCGCCAAACTTTCAAAGACAGACGCAGCCCCATTATTGAGCTCAGGGGTCGCAGGAGGGAACCCAGAAGAGGGTGAAAGCTGAGAAAGGACAGTGTAGCGTTACAGACACAGAGATGACAGGCCCTCTGATATCTTCTCCTGAATCCTCGAGTCCCCAATCAGTGAGTAATGGAACAGAAAAACAAATGTGGGCTCTGGGAGGTTAGTGGATTAATGATATAAGAGTCGCTGCAGCTGGCTCAGGGACGATACTGAGGTTCCTCAGTGAGCCATCAGCACTTGTGAAGGGGGCTCTAGAGGTGAGTCAAAGACTCGGGGGGTCAGAATACCGTCAGCGCTGACTCAATCCTCCCCCGAAACCAACGGGGATGTTGTCAGCACAGAGAACAAAGGCCAGCGACAGGGTGAGAGGGAGCAAGGGGAAGAGATAGGGAGCAGGAGAGGGAGCTTTCTAATTTTAACCACAATGCCACAGTTGAGAGAAGCATCACAGGGCTCATTTGGAACATATTGTTCAAATTAAAGCCTTGATAAATAAACAAGCCTCAAACAAGCACAGCGCTCTGTACTCCTGAGTGTGAGGGTTAGAATGTTTCTTTTATACCAGCGGACACTGGTGTGGCATACAAAGCCATTACCCTCAAAAGTTTGGGAGATTTCAACCACATTTTTCCCCATCCTCTATTGTACCTGAAATCTATAGCTTTGTCAGCCCTGCAACCATTTGAAATTAGGGGACAAATGGTGCTCACAAGAGCCTCACCAGCTGCTGATAAAGTGATTTTCTGCTCGAGGAAGGCAGAAAAGGTGCTTTGACAGAGGGGCTTCAGTAGCTGATGGGTTCCCCTGGGCAGCAACAGAGAATCTGCAGTGTCTACAGGTTATGGTTTTGTGGTTCTGTGACCTGACATTCATACTGCCTATAACATCCACAAAAAGAGTAACCATTCATAATATACATGTAAATTCAATGATGATAGAAGGCAGTTTAACAAACATAAGTGGGTACAAACTTGATTAAAAGCAAAAATTATGAGCATACTTTTGCCATGATCTTAATCTGTGCAGCCATTTTTGTCAGAGTCTTTACGCGCTCCTACATTTGGAAGTATATAATGATTTTTTTATTCATTTTCACACATCTTATTTCACCAAATATCAACTTCACTTGACCACACATCGCAGCACATCTGGTTTGTGCTGCAGTCAGTCCTCACATTACAGTATAAAGTTAGATCCACTGGATAAACTGTTGATGCAAACGTCTGTTTCTTCATTGTGTTCTGTTACATTTTTCTTATAATGGCAAATCAGTCAGTGCCAAATTTTTTACCAGAGCAGATAAGGAATGAGAGCGAGACTATATGATGAAACATATAGTCTCATCATATAGTCCAAATACACAGGGCAATGGCAGCAGTGGCTGAAAATAGGTTTTGGTGCAGCTATGCTTTTCAAAACTCGACTGAGACATTGGCAATGCTCTCTGCAACACTCACTTTGCAAAATGCAAAGCTGGCCATGTCAGCATATCAATTCTGAGGAAACTCCTGGTCAGATATTAAAAAAATATATACATCTACAAGCTGAAGAGTATATCCTATAGCCTGAAAGGACCCAGAGCTAACATTATGAAATATTATGAAACAGTAAATCCAAGGACGATGATGATGATGATGAAACTTTTAGTACATCATCGGCAGCTTCATCGACATCATCTTCAGATAATTAGGTAGTTGGGCAGGTTTTGTCAAAGTAACTGAGCTCGTTTTCATTGTGTTGGCATTTTTGCACTGCATTTCTTATCATGCATGCTATTTACAGGAAACAAATACATCATGTGAGATTGACAGCCCACCACTACCAATAAGACCGTAACATTGCATACTATAATATTAAACAGTACTGCAACAGTGATGTCAACAGACGCTGTCACACAGAGACCAGGGCACCTGATATGGTTTGTAAAATGTGACAAATTACAATATTTTTCATTTAAGAAGTATGGACTTATTTTCTAGGAGAAGACAGGACAAAGAAAAATGCACCACTGCGTGAACGATGCCCAACCCCACTTATATGTCTCTGAGAAAGGTCAATCAGTGTATGTATAGGAGTGGTCACTACCAACATTTGTTTTTCTCTTAGGTTTTTTTTATTATTATTATTATTATTATTGCCTTTTGTTTGCTTTGGTCTCATATAAATTGGTGAAAGTGTTAAGGTTTAGAATATTCTGTGAAGAAAAAATATATTATAAAAAGGTAGATGGAATATAATTTTTCATTGATGTCACTTATTTTTATGGACATTTTGGTTGTTGAAAAACTATAAATAATGACTGAAATAAAAGTCATTATCATCATCATCTGACAGCTGAGCTACAACGTTGTGCTAAGCAAAGGCAACAAGTATTCAGATGTAGCCTTATATTTAACATATAGGTATGAAAATGGGATCCAACTATCCAAAAGGAATAAGGGTGCTTCCCAGTATACCCCACCTTTTAATTGTGAATTAGAATCCTACATGTGAAGCAGCTAACTTCTTATTTTTTCTGAACAGAAACACAGCTAACAGGGAAATATTCTTCACCATTTTAACAAAGAAGCACACCCTGGCAAATATGCAGTTCATTATAAAAAATAATTACCAAGGGAAACAGACTGATTAAAAGCACATAAAAAGTCTCCTTGAGAGGGAAAGTCAGATTTCTTAAGGTGAGAATCTTTGACACTCTGTTGCAGACTGAAAAATGTCTTGCTTTTATATTCCATCAGCCAGGATGAAAGTGAGCAACTGTCCAGAACGAAGCCCCGCTGAATCACCTCGGGTCGCAGCTTGGGCCAGACAGCTTTGACTTTATGTGTGTCTGTAAATATGGCACTCACTCTGCAGCCAACTTGCCCCCAAAATGAGATTAAAATGTTTGTATCAAGCAACATCTTGGCCACAAAGAAATCAGGGAATTAGAAAAACTAGACACAATAAAAGCCTGATCTGTTCCCAGTTTTTAAGCGATTCTCCGGCTATAATGGATTCTCATTTTTGTAAGTGAAAGCACTTTTGCCTTGTAAGTGCAATCATTAATATCCAGTCTAAAAATCACTCATCGCAGTCATAGACATTCACCCACAGATCAAAGTCAATTTTGTTATTCATACTGCATTGCTCTTGGACAGAATTGTTATCAGGAGTTTTCACCACTCAAGTAATGCCAAGATAATAATCTCTCTGCTCTCTCGGCTGCTCTGTAACAACATGTATAGTGGTATTGGAGCACCACTTGTCAGGCAGATGCATTGCGAGTGTGTCTGCTGAGTGGTACAGTGAAGCCGGATTGGTCCCCTCCACCCACTCATCAGCGAATGACCGAGGGCTACCCCGAGGCTCAACCTGCCTCAGAGTCTCTGATCATAATGAGAACACAACTATCTGACACTGCATGCCTGTTGCAGAGAGTGAGGAGACAGACTGAGACAAGCTCGGCTCTTATCAGCACCAGAGTATTTTTGCTTAGGAAAAGGAAGATGTTTAAAGCTTAGAAGCTCGTCTGCTTTCACCGGGCTTGCTAATAAGCAGGTAGGATAAATTAGCGATTGATAAATTAGTCAGCAAGTGACTCATATTCCAATGTCCTTTATTCATTTAAAAAAAAAAAAAAAATTAAAAAAAAAAAAAACACAAAGAACCTCAGTCAGAACAGAAAAAAAAAAGTATTTTCTTCGTAGTTGACCTGAATACATAGTCTAGTCGCAGGCTGTTAAAAATTACTTTGCCAAAAATTGTGCTCAGCACCTTGGCACACAAATAGGGACTTTTGTGCATACTTGTTTTAAGGCACATCCAGTCTCTGAGGGGCTAAGCGTAACCACCCAACAAATACCACTGCAGGAGCTCGTAAGGACTCTGGGGCAATACAGAAACCATGCAGCCTAAGAAATAAGAGTGAAGATGATGAAAGAGAAATGCCACCGTGGTGTCAAAACGCTGAAGCCAAATGACTGGCCACGTTCATAGGAGACAGCGCCACAGTCTCTGTCCGCTTGTCTTTTTCTCCCCCTTTTTCCTTTCTGCTAAACAGCAAACTCTAAGAGAAGTTCAAGGCCAAAGGGGTAGGCAGAAATAAAAGCTCCATTTAAATGGTTCTTTCATGTGGCTTCACATACAGTTTCAAAGACTTGTACAAATTACCATGCACTGACACAGCCCATATACTGTCTCCATCCCAGTTGCGCATATACATGCACTGACATTTGCAAGCTTACCCAGACCTGCAGCACATTCAACCTTCCATCAAGTAACAAAAGTGGGCTGGACAGGATGGGAGGAAGGGGCGAAGGGGGCAGAGGGTAGCTGTGCACATCTTTTTTTTTTGTTGTTTCAAAAATATAATTAGCACACTGGCTGACAGGGAGCTTTCTGATATGGTCAGTGTAATGCAGTCGTTGCTTCTGGGTGACAGAGAAAAAGCACAGCCACTTCATTAAGTGCAAAGGAAAGGAAGCGAGGACAAAGCAAACAAAGCAAGAGTTGTGTGAAAAAGGAAAGGGGCAAGCGAGCGAGCTGGGGGATTTCTGCTACCCTTCCATCTTG
This sequence comes from Maylandia zebra, assembly GCF_041146795.1. Lineage (NCBI taxonomy): Eukaryota > Metazoa > Chordata > Actinopteri > Cichliformes > Cichlidae > Maylandia > Maylandia zebra. The sequence goes on from NC_135186.1 coordinate 26,937,974, forward strand.
CTCATCGTGTAGACTCAGGCAGCACCTCTAGGTAAGCCACCCCATGACTTGGGCCTCATATTGCCAAGGCTGCTCGGTTCCCACAGTGTGTCAGGGCCTGCATGTGGCCTTCCTCCCTGCTTGGGCAGCCCTGCGTCTTTAGACCCCCAGGCACCGGAGCAGAGGTTACACCAACACAGCCAGCAACAGCAGCATGTCAGCCCCACACCAACCGTTGCCTTGGTGCCGCTGCATTAGCAAAGAGCTCCTGACTCTGTTCAAGGGAAAGTGATTTGCCATGACGTCTACGGCTCCCCACTTTTCGTTCTCTTTTTCTCGCTTGTTGCTGCTCGCTCACTAAGAAACCTCCTCTCTCCCAGTCTTCTCTCTGCACATTTAATCTCTCCCGTTTCCCCTGGTCTCATTTTTCCCCCTTCGTTGTCATTCTCTCCACCACATCCTCAAATCTTCCCTTTCACTTTTTTTCCCCCCAGAGTAATGACTGATGCCTAAAACACAGTGCCATGATTAGACTGACACTGATGAAAGACAACATCTGTCTTGAATAAATATTGAGCTGACAAATTATGCTCCCCCCCCCCATCATTGTTCATCTCAGTTTCTTCATTTTTCAAAATTGTTCCCAGCTTGCAGACTGAACAGTGCCAGAGTTGCCACCAACACCAAACACAATATTTATTTTCACTTCAGCACAAAAAATGCTCACAAATAGCGACAGAGCTAAACGCAAATAATATGTCACTGCAGAGCTGCACTGATAAACAGGAACTGGAGGAGAAACCCATCAAGTGGTCACTGCGTTTCACTCGATGACCAACAAACAGGTGCATGCCATTACAGACCAGCTCTCATACAGCAGCATTCCACAGCACAAGGAAGTGTGTAATCGATGTTGTGGAAAATAAAGTGAGAAAAAAGTAGTTCTAATTGCAAAATGTAAATATTGAGTTTTCCCACAAGTGGGGGCAGACCACCCAGGATGCAAAATAGTCACCCACCCCCTTTCTCTTTTTGCCTTGTCGACCGCCCGAGAGATGTCTTTTTGTGAGTGCAAAACATCTCCGACCACAATCAACACTCACACAGAAACCATGATGTGTCTTTGCATGCAAATACTTCTGGCAGCTCTGGCTTGGCATTTGCATTGTGGGAAAATTAGGTGATGAAAACCTTGAGGAGAAGGCTGAGTGGATCAGAAATTTAGTGTATAACACCATGTCTGCCTTGTTCCTGCAAGGTGCCAGACTTTTTGATTCAGACTGTTCCTGTCTGCTGTGAATAAATTCTCACAAGAAAAGAGAGCAAGAGGGCAGCCGGCTGGGCAGGACAACACTGTAGCTGCAGTGTCTGACAGAGACTCCTCCATGTGTATGTGTGTGTGTTACAGGCCAGTGTCAAATACTTGTCTGGACTGTGACAAATACCTCCCAGTAGCCTCACCACAACTACCTGCAAGATTAGAAATGAAACATAACTGTTGGCACTGCTAATGCTGTTTGAAGATCAAAAGCAACTGTTTTTCTGACAACAGCGAGCGTTCAGCGAAACTTAATTTAAGCCTTATTATGTTTCCACTATTTGTCTTGGCAGGTCTACGCAAATATATGCAACTGAGCACACTGACACAAGAGAAAAGCAGTCAAATGATTGCAAAATAAGCCGCTGAATCAACAGACGGCATCTGCTTGAATCAAACAGAGAATAATAGATGGATCAAAGTCTGGAGAAAAAAAAGAAAAACTTCACTTCTGCTCATTAAATTTCAAAGTATTCTACTTTAAACTTTGTTTTAACACGCATTTATTTAGGCACACGTTTGGATCTTTCCAAAGGCATGCAATAAATCTATTAATTAGGCACTCCGACATTCAACCAATTCACTCAAAATAGGAGGTATTTCGAGGTGAAAAGAAGGCACAAAAAACTTACCTTGAGTGGTTTTACTTCCTGAAGCTGACTGTTGGACAAAGGCGACCAGGCAGAAACCTACAAATCCAAGGCTCGCGCGTATCAAAGCGTGCATATACATGTTAACTTTCACTGTAGTTTAACACAAGCACTTTCTAAGATCTACGATGCGCAAGAACACATACGAGGGTGTGTGTGCGTGTGCTGTTGTTATTCCCTGTGAGCACCCCCTGACAGGACACTATGCGATCCTTTTTTCCCCTTTTAACGCCTGCTCATTTGAGTTTCAAGTGATCGGGGTTGAGGACAGCCCGACAACGCGGAGCGGAGGAAGGCTTTTCTGTTATCATGTTTCGAGCCAGACCGATGTCAATTTAAGAAAGGGTGAGAGAGAGAGAGAGAGAGAGAGAGAGAGAGGGAGAGAGAGAGAGAGCGGGGGAGAGAGAGGGGGAATGAAGGAGAAATGGAGAGATGGAGTGCAGTGGCGGGGTCTGAAGGGGGAGGAGAGAATAAGGAGCGTCCGTGCTGCGCTCCGGACTCCTCTTGCTGCTCCTTCTCTTTCCTGACTGGCTCTCAGTGCTTCGTTCCTTTTTCTTTTTTTTGTGCAGGAATTTACACACAGGTGTTGGCTGAGCTCAAGGTGGACAAGTTTTGCCGTGTGCACTGAGAGTGGGGCTCACAGGTCACCTGGCTGCTGCCACCTGCGCAAAAAAAGGGGGGGAAAGAAAGAAAGTTGCCGTCACGGCAGCGTGGTAAAATCATCGCCTTAAAGGGGGACAAGAGGGCGGATGGATTTATAAAAGACTCAGATGGAAAAAGTAATAGACCGGAGATTGCATTTTTGTTCTTATCCAGCAGACTGTACAGCCCATCTAGTCTCTCAAACAAACCAATAAACGCTTATTTACGGATCATGTGTGCAGCATCGACGTGATCTCGTCTGCTGTGCTGATAAAAGATTATAGTTGTCGTTTAACGATTTTACCGAGAGCACTTGTTGGCATTTAGAAATAGTCCAATCGAGACTAAAACACTGAATATTCTACAGCACTCTTAACAAAATTATTTGATATTCTTTATCCCATCTCGGCACTGAATTGAGTTCAAGGTTTACATCACAGACAAAATTGCAAAACTTCTTTGAAAATTGGAAACTGAATATTGTTTTTTTTTTTTCCAAGTTTCAATTGACTTTCTTGAGTCCTTATTCCAAGGTCAATTGAGGGCCTTAAGCAATTTCATGTCCTTTTTTAAGCTGGAGCTGGACCTGTTTGAAGAACTTCCGAGTGAACCTGTGAATCTCATAAAATATTACTTTAATAAAACCGCGTAGATGATTATGTTGAACGATTAAGCTACACCAGCTGTTAAAAATACAGTTCGAGATGAAACAGTTCCTCAGGTATGATAGCTTACAATTGGTATTTGTTTACAGGAAAATTGGTGAAAGCTTTATGAAAATCATCTGGTATATTGGGGAAAAACAGGATAGAAATTATATCTCGAGTCATCTGGTTCCAAAACCTTAACCAACACCACATTACCAGTTTGTCTTTTCCTGCAGGAGATTAGCTCAACTGCCACATTTCTCTCAGAGATTTTTCCCCCTCCCGGCTTTGAATAAGCAAGCCCTGTCTAGTGACAGAAATCAGTAATACTGAGATTCACTGAGGTATTTGTGAAGCATGTGTTAGAGGGAAAAACATTAGAAGGCAGCATTTCCTTGAACCAAATAAAGATGAGACAGCTTCAGCATGTTAAAACTTTTGAAGTTAAATTCGGGGGTTGAAGATGAACAGCCATCAGCCATTTCTGCAGATCATGAGTCACTCTGTCCACACCATTACCCCCAAGACCTGAAGAGAAATGAGGCTTGAGGAGTTACATGAATCAGAACAGGCCTTTTTCATATCATCGCTATCACAACCCACTGAGCTACTGTGCCACATTTCACCAGCAATGACATATGAAGCATTTGTTTCCAGGAAGTGTGCAGCGAAGGAAACGCATCTGTATCCCCACACCTGCTACCTCCTTCTGCATTATCACTTAAATTAACCAGCTGTGTCGATGCATTTATGTTTGCATTTCGCTGTGCGAGCAGATCCAACACTGTAATCATCACGCCTGCTCCCATGTGTAATTTTTTTTTCTCAATCAAATATAATTAGGGCATCACAATGAGGCTGATTGCAGATAACAACTCTGCTTTCTTCAGATGATGCAGACACACACATTATGATGGGGTTGAGGGCAGAAAGGAGGAGAGAGGATTATTACTCATTATACTGTGCATTATCTCTGTCTATCTCTATTTTAAAAATTACCAGTGAAATATTCATTATTTTGGATTCAGAGACAAGAAATTTCATAAACAATGTCTTTTAGTGTGGATTCCCATGCTACCCCACATTTCACCAGAGACTAGGGGACTCAATAACTAAGAGATTCAGTGCAACAGAATAACCTTCCGAGGATCCCTCTTTGCATCCACAGAAGAAGAAAAAACATGTAAATCCACAGCTCAAAGTCAAGCAGTTCAGTGTAATTAAAATAACATCCGTCAGGGATATGGAAATATCCCATGTCCCCGTGTCCAAATCTCTGGGTAATTGTGAGCACTTGTATAACCAAATGAGCTCAGAGTCACATAGGGAGTTTGAGAAAGTCAGCACATGGTTGCCACAGAGCCCATGCACAAGTCACACTGGTGGATCAGTACACTTTTCATGGCAACACTTCATTAAAGGCAGAGGTTTGTGCACAGGCACTACACTCAGCACCAGACCGAGCTATTTTTACAACAACAGACACACAAGGGAAACCCAGGCCATGTTTAATTTATGATTCTTGTCACAAAAAGGACTTTGGCTTCATACTGGGTAAAGAAAAGTGGGAGAGTGGAGAAGGTGAAGAAGAAGGTGTCAAGAGATCTGTAAGGATCTTTCATAGATAATGAGACCAATTGAGCTGTGTTTCACCAAGACTGAGACGGTCTTTATGCAACATGTTCAAGAGATTTGCTGCAGAGCGGCTGACCACAACTTGCTCCGACTTGTTCTGCAGTGAATGAGCAGCACCATTTCCCCCCCTGAATCTTTCTTTTTTTTAATCTGAAGGCAATATCTTTTTGTAATGTCCTTTGAAAGATCTGAGGCAAGTTGCTGTTTGGCACTATATGAAAAATGCATGATTGTCAGAGACACAACACATCAACACAATTTAACAACAGCTGTTCAAGCTGTTCTCACCTTGCAACTCCAAAATATCCACTTCTCAGAAATTAGAGGGCAAAAAATATGCAGAAACCAGTTGTTTTAAGACAGTGTTGGTAAAACCTACATTTTGGCTCCAAAATATCAAAGTCAGACAATATTCCAACAGCTGTTTCTGTAAGATAAATGCGACATGGATGCATGTTGGGAGGCAACTGTGGGCCACCCCTTTACTATACTGCATACTAATGAACTGTGGAGTTAGAGGCCCTGCAGAGAGCCTAATGTGTTCTTCCAGATGGTCATACACAGGGGCACATCACCTCATTTACTTTCTTCCAGTTCGACATTTATGCTCCCAATTGTCTTAAAGAATTACGTGTGAATATGTCACAGCTTGGAGTGCAGAACTTTTTCCGCTTTGTTCATATTTTTTTTTACCTCCTTCTTATGCTAGGTTACCAACACTACCACAGGCCCAGCAGGATGCCTTGGTACTCACCATGCCAGCACCACAGGGGAGCCGAGTGGCTTGCTGAGTTCCACACTTTAGTACAGGCATCCCAGCGAATGCTGTGGGCTTGCCCCAGGAATGCCTCCTGACCACAGCCTCAGTCACTGGCAAAAACAGGGAGCAAGAGAGGGAGAGTGAAGAAGGAAATACACTAATCGAGTCAGAACAAACACAGATTTTACATAGTCACCCTGACCAGCTGAAAGACTTATTCGTCCCTATCGAATACCACGTCTCCTCGAAGAAGAGTAATCGGCGAAGCTATGTTGCATTTGTAACAACACACCACAGAAAATGAGCTACTAATGAGAGTTATCATCACCTTGCTGTCAGGCCCCGAGTGATGAAGGCTTGGTTACCTTTCAAGTGAGAGTCCTAGTGATATTGCCCGAGTCTTATTGTTGTTGCAGCAGGGAGGTAAGCAAGATACAAACAGCTTGTTAGCTGCATGAGCATAGTGCGGGTACTAGGGGAGATACAAGAGGGTGCTCGTTCTGTATCTCCTGCGTCTGAGTGTCTGTGAATACCTATAATCAAGTGGACTCATCATGATCAAATGAGACAGAGTGGAAGATTTGGTCCTGTTATGGTCCTAAATGTAATCCTTTCTATGCCTGCATCTTTCAAAGTATCAGCCATCATTATACAACTGAATTGTATCACTGTGCTTAGTGGCTATCTGAAAGCACACACACCCAAACAGAGGAGCCATAATAACCATGAATTTTAAGTAAACTCTTTTGATGACACAGAACTGGGCTGGGCATGCTTAAACCCAAGCACACTCAGCAGTGGCTCTTTGCCACTTTGTCTTCACTAATCCTCAATAGTTTGCTCATATACTGAGAAAGGGATGAGGATTTTGGCCACAACTTTCAGACACTATGAAAGAAGGTAAGTACAGAACAGGTCCAGGGTGGTGGGGAAGTCCCATGAGCTCACTGTCTAGCCAGATAGTGCAACAGCTACGCCTACCTGCTCCAACCACTTACACCAGGGAGTGTCTACAAGGAGCTTTGTGGAGATTTAGCTCATCTATGCATCATAAAATAAAAAATATAACTAAACCTTTGAGATTTTACTCCATGTATAACTGGTAAAATATCAAACTTCAATTCTCCTTTAAACTGTTTCAGGCTGAAATGTTGATGAGTAAAAACTTCCCGCAAATCAGCTCCATTCATTTCTCCCACTATTTGCTAATACTCTGACATGAATCATTTCGAATGAATCATTTTGTCTAGAAGAAAAAAGAAAAGATAACGGGATGTTGTTGCAAAGATAAAACCCATGGTTACAGCTGCCACCAAAAGTGTTTTTGTTCCCCTTAAAGAAAAAAGGGTTTATAAAGAAAGTCCATCGTTTTTCTTATCTAACCACATCCATATTTATGGCCAAATAATCAGTTAAAGCAATCAAATGAGGCACAGAGGGAACAGGCAGCTCTACACAAGAAGACCTCAGGCGCCTAAGCAATCTAAACCGAGAAGCAATGGTAGAGACAGTGCTAACCACCGCACCGCCATGTTACCCCGAAGAAAGACAAAACATCTAAGATGCAACAGGTCCAACTTTCCACAGAAAAGCATGGTTAGTGAGATTGAATAGCTCAGTTAATTGGTAAACTGAATCCTCCTCCCACATACGTACACAAACACACACTTTTAATGACTAAGCTTGAAACTAAAACTTGAACTTTCTGGTTCACATTTTTGGTAGTGAAACCCCCTTTGATGCAGACTTACTTTGTCCTGGTCTAGGCCTACAGCAAATGCATTTTAATCCTCACTGATGTGCCATAATGTCAGATTATCTGGTGGGATAGTCTAATCTCATCCATAAATGCAGTTAGAGGGCTTTTCAAGGATACATATAAAAAGCAAATAAACAAAAGACAACCATTATTACAAAGGTGAATGGTACACAGAGAAACTGATCCGTTTTCACTTTACTCCATATTTTTTTTAATCGAAATATTTAATTAAGTACTTTTTCTGTGTGCAGTTTATTTGAGAAATAAAAGGAGAGAAAAAATCTATCGCATCTGTGCACAAATTCAAATGTGCAACAGCAACATATGGCCCTCTGCCATTATGGATACAGCGTAAGCGGTTGCGGTTCTACCCACATATGAATCTAGACTGCACTCTAGTGGCTGCAGGTTTCAAAGTGAGAAAGTAATACAAACGTGAGGTTTTGACTCGTCAGAGCAGAAGGAATAAATATGATTAATGAAGAGTCAGTTTTATTAAATGTCCTAGTATGCGTACACACATGTACACACACTAGTAGATCCTCTCTTTAGTGGATCCAACAATCACTACCAAACTTGTGCTCCTCCTGCTATGACAGCTAAAACGTCCTCCAGGATTTCAGAAAACAAAGATTGTCTCAGTGTTACAGTGATATAAACACACTCTAAAATTATATATTGAAAATTTTGGATAATTATCATTCTTTTTTTTATTTTTTGCATCCAAATTTTAGAACTATGCTTTGCATAATTTGATATAAACTGAAAGAATACATTATCCCTGACTGCAGTGCACCCATGAATGTTCAGAAAAATATCACAGGATTGTTTTTACACTGAAGAAAACACAAAAATGTACAATACTCAAGCCAGTTGTTATGTGGGTATTTTTTTAAGAGCACACATGGACATCGTGATAGGTAACTGAAGTCTTGTACATTCTGAAGTTTGGTACTTCAGCATAGAGCTGTGTGTCACATGCAAGTGCTAAACGTATCGCTGCCCCCTTCGACTCTCCTGTGCCCCACAGTTTGAACATTACTGCTGTAGTATGATGGACAGGTGTTCGCTCTCTAGACTCTTGTTCACCTCTGTCACATTTCATACCAATCACTAAAAGTTTTCATTTTCTCTGTAGGGAAAATTTTATGGTATGTTTCTCATAGTGGCTGTTTCAGGATCCTAGGAGAAGAACTGTGAAAGCTGACAGTTGCTGTCATTGAGTCCTTGTCAGTCAGGTCTGCTGCACTCAGGTGGAAAGGAAAAATAGCTCACATACCAACACGCCACAGTGCAGCACAAAGCTGCCTGTGTCAGTCTGACGGCACCTACTGTAGCTGCTTTCTCTTCTCTTGGGTTTATAGGGAATGAGGATGTTCACTTTGAGCTAAACAAAAATAAACCACTGATACTTTACATACTAGCTTCTTGGTGTCTGGAACAAAACAGTGAGTACTATTCAACTCCGAATTAAACAAATGTGCTTCATCTCTTGATGTAAAATATTAAAAATAATATTCAAATTTCCACTCGGCTCGTATAAAAAAATTGCGACTGGGAGATCGACATCAAGGATTTACTTTCTTATAAAAATATTTTTAGACTTTAAACAAAAAAGCATGGAAATATTCTGAGTGTAGAAAATGCAAACTAGAGGCTGGACTTAAAAAAAAAAAAATGCTGCAAAGCTGTCCTAGGCGTTATCAGGGTCAGAACAAAACGATTTGTGAGTTAAGGGCTGGTATCAAGGGCAGGGCTCAAAGAATTACAACAATGACACAGTACCATTGGCACTGATCCAGCCATGCAGAGACAGCGCACCTTCACCTTGCTAATTTCTAATTGGACAATTAAAGAGGAGTCACTGTTATCCGCCTGGACACGCCAAGAAAATTTTAATTTTGCTCATTTTTTCCATCAGTACTGTCTGGAAAGTTTAGTTCCAAAAATAGCCAAATGTGTTGATCCAGTCCCTGCTTTGTTCTTTATTAGCTCTGTAGCTCTGCACCCTGCTGTAAACAGCTGCTCAGATAAAACACTTTTTCAAATTGAGCTTGCGTTCACAGAAGTAGGTGACCTCACCGGCAAATTACAGGAAAGAGCAATTCTATTTGTCTAAAAAGCCTGCAGCAGCAATAAAATGTTTTTCAGACAAACCGTCGGCTCGTAAATGAGCCATCATGAGCAGCAAAGATGTTCCATGAAGGCTGAACCGCGAGGTGAAAAACAGGTTGTACTAGTTCACTCATCATCACATCAGATAAAGTTGCTGAGGCTGAGCCACAAAACTGGTGCCTCAAGTTTCGATTCGATATGACAGATGCATCTGCATTTTAAAAAAAATGACCAAAAGGAGTCAAAACAATGACATTCAGAAAGCAGTCAGTTTATGGTTTAAATAAAAGATGCAATAAATGCCTGCACCTTGTCGACCCATTAACTCCAGACATGTAGCTGCTATGTAACAAGCTTATGCATCATTATTCAGCCATGCAAAAAACCTTTTAGATCCTTCTCACCCAGTGCTCACCGACTATGTGCTTTGAGTTACGGTAAGGTATGTTCCCGAACATCCCTTCCCCATATCCACTGATTTAAAAAGAAAAACAACATCTTCTAGTTATGATACAAACTCTACAAAGCAAATAGGTTCAGTGCAGTTCACAGTAAATGCACAAATCTGAGTACTAGCCAGCGGTTGGTAAAAGGAAACAAAACCAGACAAAAAGTCTAACAGACTGTAGGAAGTGAAAATCAAATTACATAACACAACAGCAACACATGGAAGTACCTAAAAGGAGAAGTACAAAGAGACCCTTTGAAAGCACACAGCGAGGGACATTAAGAAGGTTTCTAATCATACTTCACAAAATAAACTGAAATGACTAAATAACTCGCTATTGTCTCATAAAAGCAACATCATTTACTTTACAAAAGTACATATATCACAGTGACAGTTAATGAATATTAAAAATATCCTTGACTGCTAGTGCTGTGGGGAAAAAACATTGGAAATAAGGTTGTACAATATAGGTAAAAAGTACATTCAATAATGTCCTTGACAGTCATTTAATTCCAAGTTTTGTCAATGCAGTAAAATAAAAATGCATAAATATGTGGTTAAGCTGCTTCCTGAAAGCTTTTTTTTTTTTTTAACTGTCCATATTAATCACGTAGAAAACTCTGGTATGTCTCTTAACATACATCATCTTAAAGTAGTCTGACAGATAAATGAGGTGCATATTCAATCTCTTAGCAGTCCGAGCTTCTTCAGGGCCCCACGGCGGTCCTCTTCATTTTCTGAACGAGGGCAGATCAGCACGCTGATACCTTGTGATCGAGGCAGTTTCTGAGTGTCTCTGGAGTGATGCAAGGCAGTGTGGGCAGGCAAGGCCTTCTGTGAGGCTGGCTCTTTAGTAATGGAAGGCTCTGCCTCCAAATCCTCTCCTTGAGCACTTGAGAAATCCTTCCTACTCCCAAGAGAGGCGGGGCGCGGTCGATGGTTACGCAGCTGGTTGAGGTTCTGATTAATGCTGGTGCCCTGACTGGCCTCACCGTAGTCTTGACCTGCTGTATATCTGCTTATACCCACCTCAGTGCGCCCGAGGCTGGCTGATTTGACCTTTGGCGGTGTCAGCTGCTTGACCAGGCCAGAATAGGTAAGAGAAGTGGCATCTTTGACAGCAGATGGTTGATTTTCTGAAGGAGAAAGCTCAGTGGGGTCACTGAAATCAGCAGGTGCTGGGAGAATATCAGGATCCAGAACTGTAAGAGCAGTAGAAGTGTTTGATGGTAATATAGCACCAGGGTTCAAAGGCTGGACAGTAACAGAGGCAGGGGGAAGGTTATAAGACTGTGATGATGGTGGTTCATTTGGAGCTGCAGGGCTGATTGGAGGAGAAGAAGAAGATGAAGCTGCCCAAGACACTCTGGTTTTGAGAGGAAGTTTAGAGCTCTGGTTTGGGATCGATTCTTCCTCCTCACTGCTTTTAAGCAGGCCGAGCTTTCTGAGAGCCTCCATGCGAACTTTGTGAGGATCCAAGAATGGCCGCTGTTCACTGCTGTTGAGCACTGGATGCGCTGAGTTTCCATCAGAGTTAGTCATCTTGTGAGATTTCAGAATAATGTTGGGGGGCAGCTTTTTAGGCTTTGGGGCCACAACAGGTGGACTTTTGGGCTCTGCACTTTCAGGAGACGCTGGAGCAACAATTTGTGAACTTGTGAGCAGACTGAGAGACTCAGGCTGAGGTTTGATTTGAGGCACCTTGGTCACAGGGCTTGTCAAATCTTTCTTGACAGAGGCCCTCTGACGAATCTGCTCCAAATCAAAGGTTATTCCCGGCTTTTTCCTGGAAATTCCCACAGATGGAGTAAGGTCTTTTACGTTCACAGGCTGTGAAGGAGAGTCAGGTTCATCCCTAAAGTTTAAGGGAGGTGGAATTACACTCAGATCAATCTCAGAGGTGTCAGTAGATGGTCCTGGACAAACAATTGTACTTTTGACACTCTCAGGATCAGCATCTTCATTTGTGGCTGAGCGTGACATCTCAGTCTGTATAGCTGATGAGTGGATTCTGGTATCAGTAGAAGATTCAGGGATTAGAGGACTGACTTGTGGTTCAGAGATTTGATTTAGCTGAGTTTTTCCTTCTGTGGCTAATGCTGTGGATGCAGGTGGTGCTGTGGGCACTTCATCACTTAGAAATGATTTCTGGTCGCGTTTGGAGCCATTAGGCATCAAAGTGGAAATGTCTAATTAAGAAAAACACAATTACAACAGTTAGTGTTGCAGCACAAACCGTGCATCTGCAATGCAAATAAAGGTACACAAGAAAATATACACAACAGCACATCACATACCATTTACTCTCATCTGATCTGCTTTTTCTGTTAGACTCTCATGATGTGATTCATCATTCGATACGCCGCTGTCCTCCTGCGTCTCCAGCGCTTCGATTGTTTCTTCCAGATACGTGAGACACGCCCTCTCCTCTGCAGATAAGTGGTCCATGCTGTCTTCACTCTGCACAAAAAATGAAATTAGATATTTTTTCCTATCATGTGTATTTTTCATGACTTTCTCAATTTGATTCTCATATTATCACACAACTGTTTTGCATTTCTTAACGCTTTTTTAAAAATACCCAATTGTCCCCATACAGTTTTAATAATATAACATCTTATTCAGTTTGTCATAGGCTCTAATTTAAATTACCACACGGTGCTGGTGTGTGGGGCGGGAGGAGTCTGTCAGTCATGTTAGAAGAAGAAAGACTCCACTACTGCATTTATTAGCAGGATAGGGAACCTCCCAGACTGGACGTTATCAGAAATGAGAGTGTCACGAGATCTACCTGAAACAGCTGAGTTGTGCTCTGATCACGCCACAAATAAAAAGCTATATTGCAAGCTCCAGTCTCAGCAGCAATGACCCTTCTCATAGCGTGAAAAACTCCACCTGCTGATGTCCAGCATTCAGCTGGAAAATCCCGAAACAAAGACAGGCGGGCAGAAACTCCTCCAGTCACATACCAGCATGCCCGGAGCATAGCATGAGGCAAACTAGGTGTGATAACTGCCTGTATTATGTGTTTAGCTTCATTAGTTTGACTTGTTTCTAGTGACAGCTTAATTTGCATTGGCAGCAAAAAGTCAGACTTGTTCCTGATGGGTGCTGGACTCCATCAGGGCTGTCCTTTGTCAATGATTTCTAAGGACAGTCAAGGGGTAGAGGGTGTTGAATTCTGTAGTCTCAAGTTCTCATTTCTGCTTTTTGCAGACGATGTGGTTCTCTTGGCTACATCAGCCAGCGGCCTCCAGCTCGTACTGGAGTGGTTTACAACTGAGTGTGAAGCATGAAGAATGAGAATCAAGACCTACGAGTCTAAGGCCGTGGTTCTCAGCCAGAAAAGGGGGAAATTCTGTGTAGTGACTCACTAGTCTCCTCCAAAGGGTGTCTATGCTCACCTGTAGAGATAGAGTTGGGAGCTTATCTGGGAGGGGCATTGAGTACAACTACTCCTTTTCCTCAAAAGAAGCCAGTTGAGGTGGTTTGGCCTTTGACCAGGATACTTCCTAGACAAGGTGTTTCAGGCATCTCCTAGAGGGAGGAGGCTTTAGGGCAGACCCAGAGCAAACTGGACGGATTACGTTTCAGGGATACCAACTGATTTTTGCGTGTTTATTTCAGTTATTTTATATTGAAGTCAAAATGAAACTGAATTGGTTTCATCATATAAATTCACCACAAATAATGATTAAACTTACTGGCACCAGAACCAAAGGATGATAAATAAGCTTTTAAGAAATAATGTAGATTAAATCTGTAAGATTAGGCACAAAGTATGCAAATTAATTGCAACTTTGCCATTTTTTACCATATCTAACAATACTCCAAGAAGAAATAACGTTTACTATTGTGATTTCTTCTTACAGTAAATAATTCTTGGGAACCCAGCTGGTAGTCTGTGTGTTAAATATGCAGTAGTTCAAACAGATCCAAAGGAACAACTCCCATCCATCTCCTAGTTTTCTCTTATTCTATATTAGCCTGTTGGAAAAAAATTATTTCAGGTGGCTGCTGGTGTCTGAGGGCTTCAGATTGTTTATACTTCATTTATGAAAACATGTGCTGAAACCCTTTGAAAGCTCCTCACTGACTAAACATGAGAACCTTTCACCAATTATAAATTCAGTTCCTCTCATCTCTCAGACTTCACAAATCTCAATTATTTCTTTATTCTCTTCCAGTCGAGGAGAGAAGCGTTTGTGTTTGTTCTGTACGAGAGAGTCAGTAATACAGACGACTGAGATAAAGCGCTACAGCGGCACTCACATAGCCAGAGTTCGTGCTGATTACGCTGTCCGAGCTTCCTGCGCTGTCCATGTTGCTACGGGAACACCACCTGGCCACGTGTCACTCTTTGGCTTTGCACATGAAGGAAGATGAGGGCATCACATGCTCTTCGCGGCCCTGTTTCGTTTGTGTAAATCTCACTGAAAGTCTGTCTCAGGAAAAATCTGAAATGTCAAGGACAAAAGCATGAAACTACAATCAGATGAAATTTGTGAGTCACTACTATCTCCACAGTGGAAAATGTTCATTTCTTTGACCACTGACTGATGAAGCCTTAGTTTGAGGCTAAATATAGCTAGAGAATTAGTTGGTAAACAAAACAGCATCTTTACAATTATTGTGATAAATTAAGGTCATAAATTACAGCTGATAGTTTAATGATCCTCATAATGTAATGGCCGTCTTATTTTTGTAACATGATTCAAATGTGCTGTCATGGTCACTATGATATATTAAGCAAATCTAGTTATGCTAATTGAGTCATTAAATAAAATAATGGTTGAGCTAAAACTTTTCGCCTTTTTTTTAAAAACAACGTGGATCGAGGCACGCATTAAAGGAGAGTAGCTGTGAAATGGAGAATATTTTCAGTTATGCATATCTGTCATGCATAGTGATGTCTTTCACAGGAAACAGATTAAATGTTTCATTTATTAATAATTAAACTCACCTGTATGCCAACAGAAAAGACCTCTTATGGAGACCTCTCGCATATTTTTAAAAAAAAATTAAATTTTTGAGTCAGTTTCTAGCAAAAATGCCAAATATCTCAGAAATTTGGCATCTTCAGACTTATTAATTTTGCTTGTGCTTAATTGTGCTTTCCTTCTTTTTGCCACCTGTAACAGTGTATTTATGTATTTATAATTCATTACTGGTTTGGTCTTTAAGATATTTCTACAAATCAGGAAAATGAACTCGTCATCGCAAGCAGACAGTGCTGTCAGCATCCCTTAATAATCAGTATTTCAGCCATTATGATATAACAATCAAACGCTCTTACTTGCAAATACACACGGTATACCTCACATCATGGCAAATTTGTGCTAAGAATCCAGATATGTTGTGTTACAGCATGCTTGTGCCTCCGCTCCCTATCTTTTGCGTATCACTACTGGCAAGTCAGGCATGAGGAAAGTATGCTAGTCGCAAAAAAAAAAAAAAAAAAAAAAAAAAAAATCAACCAAACCAACAGGTTGATTCTTAATGAGAGCGTAAAGAAAAGGCAACTTCAAGTAGGTGTTTTTTAGGGCTAGAGGAAAAATTGTCGACAATGGTCGTCAAAAGTTTTTTAGCTAATTAACTATAAAGCTAAATGGGTCAGACAAATTGATAATTTTACTTAAAAAAGCTATTTTACGACCTGGTATAGAACTTCTTTACCACATAGTGCTGCAGCCAGTTCAGGTATGTTTGTGAAAGCACAAGCAACACCATTATGTTGATTAAAAATACAAGAGTAACAGAATTAAAGTTTCTTTTCATACCCTGCTGCGCCTGCATGCAAATTATCCCCCAAAATAACATGCTGTGTGTCACAGCTTTAGTTTATTTGTGCAATAGTAAATTAATGTGGTTCGAGAAGTGAGAGAAACTCAGACACTCAGAGGCTCATTCAGCAAAAAACAATACATAACTCTGTCAGAATAAGAATTACAATGTACATCGAACATTCTCATAAAAACAACACTTAAAAAAAGCTTCCTGTGGGCCCATAAAGAGCATAATTTTATTGCTGCAAGTGAAATATTTGAAATATTACTGAACAGTAAGATTGGGTAACAAGTGGGGGATTTTCTATGACTTTTGTTTTGAAATCTTGCATCTAATTAAAAAGCATGTTTTTTAAAAAGTAGCATTAAACACTACATTGAAGAAAATGAAATACATTTTTAGAGGACATGTAACTATTTTTCAATTTTACCGTCAGCTTTTTCACCTCATTACTTTTAAGATTTGAATCATGCAAAGACAGTGACAGACTTTTCCTTTGTTCACTGAACTTATCAGCTCCATCTTCTGTACATGGCACTTTTGACCTGATGACATGAAAACTTAGCAAAGGCAGCTGATGAAAAACCTGATCATCAACCCCCACATTCCCACATGTTTTCTGGAAACAAAAGCTAGTTGACAAAGCACACACCGGCCTCCCACAGTAAGCAGCTAATTATTGTCCCTCCCTTTGTCCAAACCTGAGCAGGCAACACCTCTCAAACTGGAGCACTGGCAAAGCACACTGCACCCACAGCTGAGTCAGGATTTAATAGTGACAGGAATGTCACTTTGCCTGCTTCCATGTCTTCGACACAACTCTTAAATGAAGCCAAACACATGAGCGGATGAAACCTTTAAAATATTAAAAGGGAGGATCAGCTCCAGGCCTTAAATGTGAGAACAGCTGCACAGTTTGTGAGCTAGACTTATTAAAAACCCAGGATAATGATTGATAGCTTTTGATAACAAATCACAGTGCCTTATTGAAAAACTCAAAAATGTTAAGTATGTATTCAAGGTTAGCCAGCCAGAGCTGGTTTAATGATTAACAATAAACAAAGATTCATGGTTAACATTGGGTTGTGCAACTCACAGCCTGTTTGAGAGAACAGAAACATGTCTTTAATGTTCACACTTGTTCCATTAA